>NC_083709.1:36362500-36981923 GCF_033118175.1 Dama dama | reverse complement strand
CCTCCAGCTTTTGGCCAGATTCTCCTGTCCTGGGAGTCTCTTCCAAACACGCCCCTCTCTTGGTCAGTGCCTGAGAGGGTGGCACCCTGCCAGGTGGGCTCTGAGGGCCCACTCCCCCAGCCCAAGACTCTGCTCCTCCAGGTCAGCTCTGTGGGTCCACACCCTCGACTGCTGGAATGTGCAGAGCTTGACTCTACTAATCCTTCTGGTCTCTGTCAAATGGATTGCTCTTAAACCTGAACTCCTCCACCCACAAAGATGCTGGTTGACTCCCTTTGAGAACATCAGTGAAACAACCCTGGCCAGGAGAGATCCTTTTGGCACTTTGCTGAAAACTTCTTGTCCAGATCAGAGGTAGTGCCACCTATTCGTGGGTCATTTAGTCACTCTCCATGTCCATCACTGCAAACCCTTTTATAGTCTTGGTATCAAGTCCATCACAAAAACAAAGGAGTATGGAGTGCTTTGAAGCCACCTCATTTGTTAATCCTGAAGCTGAAATGTTAGAAGATATCCAGTGTGTTTGGCAAGCTCGGTTTTTCATAAACACGCTGTGTTAAGTTCTCGCTGCCCTGTTGTCTTGCTCACTGAGCTTTTCTCACTTAAGATTTGTTCCATTTTCTTGCAAAATAGTGAAATTCCCAGTTCTCTGTTTTCCCTGGATTATTTCCAGGGAGATAATGCTTTTCTATTTTGGAAATCGGTCCCACATGTCTTCTTTTAATACTTCTGATAAATCCCCTGATCATGATTCATGGTTTTCAGTCCTTTAATAAGTGGGCTTCTTAAGCAATTTTTTGATCAGTTTTCTAATTTGGGCTTGGGGAGGGCTGTTGCTTCAAATCTACCGATCTGAATTCTTTCCAAGGGCACCATTTTTTGGGTAGTCTTCCTTGGTATATATCAAAGAACTAAGGCAGGGCCTAACAAAACTTGGGAGTGGAAGTAGGATAAAACAAGTGGCAGGCTTAAGAGGGGAAAAAAAGAATAGCCAGCTCTGTTTTCCCAAATTCTTTTGGGGAGAATATGAGATAGGGGAACCAGATGGGGTTCTGAGTGGAAAACACCGGGGAACAAGATGGAGAAAGGTAGAAAAGACAGGAGATAAGGGAACCTGGATTGCCTTGGTGTATGAAAATGAGGTAACCCCACCAACCCAAGTGACATTCAGGGGAGAGTTCAGGCCCTAATCCTTCCAGGACAAGTTCTGGGGTCTCTGGAGAGCTGTGGTGTCACTGGTGTTTGACATCCAGAGCAGGGCATTCTCACCCCCTCCTCTATGCTACAATATTAATTTTTAGGAATTAGCATGTAGTATTCTACATAGTAATTATTTCTAGTTCTCACTTAGTTTTAAAACTAGAAATTTAAAGAAGAAAATCTCAATTTTGAAGATATTATTTAAAGTCAGCAAAATACTTCGTGTATGCACCAAAATGTGGGCTACCCAGGTGGCGCTAGAATGGTAAAGAACCTGGCTGCCAGTGCAGGAGATGCAAGAGACACAGGTTCTATCCCTGGGTTGGGAAGATTCTGGAGGAGGGGATGGCAACCCACTCCAGTATTCTTGCCTGGAGAATTCCATGGACAGAGGAGCCCGGGGGGCTACAATCCATGGGGTCAGATACAACTGAAGCAACTTAGCATGCACACACTAAAATGTATGTGTGTTAAACAAAATATCACGCCTTACAGTTTGCACTCTGTTTCACTGCCTTGACTTTGCAAAACAAAAACTCTGTAAGAGGTCACATAAAATAACAGAATTTTGTTCTTTCCTCCTCACAGTCTTTTACTATTGCTCTTATCTTTTGCTTTTATTGTTCAAATGCAGAGATATATTCTATCATAGGAGTTGAACACATTAATAGCACCAGTGTGAATTCAAAGGCTCCCTAAATAAGAATTTACTCTCAAAAGCAACATGAATGTGTATCTGCCTGTATTGGAGACTACCTGGATGAAAATTTCTGATTATATTTTTATATAATATATTATATAAAATATAATATATATTTCTGATATATTTTTCCATGAAAATATATCTGTTAAATGATAAGCAATAAAATAAATAAAAAATAAAAAATGTGCATATATATGTATGTATATGTCCATATATGTACACACATGTATATAACAAAAATGCCACAGTAATGGCGACAATTGTGTAACTCAGACCAACAGAAGATTTTGGGGGTGTGGGAACAGGACTATTTTGTCATTGGCAGTTTTTAGCATCACTGGCACATGGTGAAAATAAAAGCTGACCAACCTCACACTGGTAGCTGGGGCATTCTGTTCCCCCTCACTTCGGGGACCATTGTGGGGGAGGCAAGCAGGAGAGTGTACTCAGATGAGCCTAGAGGACTGTTGCGGGCAGGCAAGAATTAGGGCCTGAGATAAGGGTCTATGTTGTTTGAACGGTAAAATGACACATGGTTATTTTGTTCCGCATATTTCTACTTTGTCTCTTTAGCTCTGCAAAAATCTCCAGGGTCCCCCATCGAGAGCCCTTGGAGGGCACAGGCCCTGTCTGTACGTCTCTATATTACCCACCTCCTCTGCCTGTCCCCTGGAAGCAGCGCAGCACTTGGTTCATTCTAAGTCCTCTGTAAATGTCCACTGATAGTGAGATTTCTCTAACCCGTATCGTCAACAGTTTAAAAGCAACTCATCCTGTCTGTGCATGTGAACTCAGGAATTGCGGCCTCCTGCTCTTGCATTCATTACCCACACCAGCGGGCTCGCTCTTCCCCAACATGGTTATATAATGGTCTTGATTCTCCAAAACCCTGTTAGCTCACCTTCACCGCCTTGACTTCTGCTGCCTCAGGAGACTGACACAGGGGAAGGGAGAAAGAAGGCAGGAAGTAGAAAGAAGACCCCTGAAGACTTCAGCGAGTTGGCTCCACCCATGATCATTCAGATACAGGTTCTTAGACCCCCAGGCCTGGCGAGGTTCCCATTATCTTTACAGA
Source organism: Dama dama (assembly GCF_033118175.1). Classification (NCBI taxonomy): domain Eukaryota; kingdom Metazoa; phylum Chordata; class Mammalia; order Artiodactyla; family Cervidae; genus Dama; species Dama dama. Next base: position 36,978,945 of record NC_083709.1, on the reverse strand, counting down.
ATGGAAAATGACATATCCACAGAGGAGTCCCAGGGCCCTGGTGGGAGTGCCTGAGGGAACTGGAGGATGGAGCCTTTTGGAAACTCTGCAGGCCCTCGTCTGCCTGCCTGCTGGGGGGTAGGGAATCAGCGCTGCGATTTGGAGCACTTCCTCCTGCCCACCTCCAGACCCCACAGTTTAGTTCTTCATTAAAAGAAGGTCCGTAGAGGCGCTTAAACACAAAACTCCCCATAATGGTGAATACTCAGAATTACTTTCCACCTGATACTGCTTCATTTAATTGGACTAAAGCAGGCTCCCCTGGCTCCAGGCTCCCTTGAAATCCTGCCCAAATTTGCCTGGCTCCTGCGTGGGCCTGGGTAAAGATGAGGCAGGTGCGCCGAGGGGCTGCTAGCTGGGCTCCCATGAACTGTAATGGTTGCTGCATGACTGATTCCCCAACTCCTCCGCCTTCCCGCCAAATCCCAGGACCCCCCCGCTTATGCAAAGAGCAGGCTCCCTAGTGCCACCTTATGAAGAAGTGGTAGAGCAATTTCATTTAATATTGCTAGTGCTTCCATTAACCTGACTATATTGCTCTCCATCCTCAATTTAAGACTCTCTCTTTCTCTTGATTATCAATGTATTTCGGAGCCTCTGAATGTCCTCTCCAGACCTCTAAGCCAGCCTGGAATAAGTTGATAATCGAAAGCTTCAGTTCCTTGAGGTTTCCTGGCTTTAGAGTAATGCAACCTTCCCATGCCCCACCACCCCCAGGCCTTAGAAGCCATCCTGGGGTCTCCATTTTGCTCTAGTGTGCTCTGATGGTCTCTGTATTCCCTCTTGCCTCTATTTCTCTTCCTCCCTTCCACCTTCCCTCCCTTCCTTCCTTCCCTCTTTCCCTCCCCACCTTTTTTTTTTTTTTAATTGGTCTTTTCTTTTTGTTGTTAAGATTTACTCAATAAGAAAGTTTTCTAGAGTTATCTTGGAAACAGGTAGACAGAAGTGTATTATGGACCATTTTTACTCTATATGATTGATTGATTCAATTGTTAATTCAGTAAGTATGCATTAAGTGTCTGCTATGTGTCAGGCACTCTTGTAGGTTCTGTAGATGAATCAGGAGCCAAAGGTTGTGCTTTCATGCAGCTTAAATTCTAGCAGAGAGAGAATAAGTTAAAAAACAACAACAACACATTTACAGCAGATGAAGATAAAAAGTGTGAAGAAAACTAATGTAGTGTAAGGGGCTGGAAAGTGATGGGAAACCCCCCATGCCTGCCCTTGTGTCCATACATGCTCCTTTGAATGGCAGAGGCCTCTCTACATTTAAATTCTACAATAAGGATGATGTGGGAGTGAGATAGAAATACTCTCTCCGGGGGGGAGTGTACAACTGGCAGAGTAAATAAGCTTACACCCCCCCTCCCCATGACTTCCCTGCCATGGCATGCAGAAAGCTGGGGCAGGGCCCCTAGGAAAACAACCCCAAGCTTTCCTCTGGAGTGCAGCCCTGGGAGGATGAGGCATCGATATGACCACAGAAAAAAGATGGTGAGTCACCCTGCTCCATCCTGTCACCGCATTAGAGCTCTCACTCCATCACCGCTCAGTTACCAAGGTCTGAGAGAAGGCCATCACCCCCATTCCTTGCATCCTGTGGCAGCGCACGATTGAATGAAAGCTGGCTTTTCAGACCTGTGGGAATCGGGATAAAGGCTGAAGCTGGGTTCCTGCAGCCTCTAATGCCTTCAGGGAGTGGTCCACTGTAACCTGGCCAAAGGAGAGCGTAGTTCTCTGACCTCAGCAAAGAAGGGAAACCTCAAATGCTCGGACCAGAGGATGATTCTGTAAGAATAGCAGGCCAAGACTAAAGTAGGGCTCAGAGCATGAGAAGAGTTACATGCTTTCCATGAAAATGGGTCCCTAGGCCTCTGTATGCAGTGAAGGAGGGATGGAGGGAAAGCTTTGGACTTGGTCAGACTTGCGGCTGGATCCTGGATCCGCAGGTCTCTGCTTTCTAGTTGTGGATAGTTTACTAACCCTCTATGGGCTGTAGTGTCCTCACTGGTAGAATGGGCCAGTCATACCTTATTCATAGACTTCTTGTGAGGACTAAAAGAAAAATGTAAATGGATAAGTCCAGGCATTGGGAAAGGAACCTGGCACTGAGTTAATGACCATAAATGTCCTTGTCTGGAATTTCACTTAAGTAGGAGTATGTCCTCATTTATTTGAAGCCTGATGAATTTAGGGGTGAATAGCATGTCTGTAATTTACTTTTAAAATTCAAAAAATATTGTGAAGTAAATAGTACCTTTTCTGGAGAGTCTCTAGCCAATACACTTATCCACTTTTATTCAAAATCTAGGTAGTGTCATTCATTGTCTAGGTTTAAAAACCATCTACTTGCCAACAGTGCCTTATTTTTATCTCCAAGCCAGTCCTCTCTTAGGAACTTCAGACTCACATATTCAACTTCAGACTCACATATTCAACTGCTAATTTGACATCTAAGAGCGTGCATATCCCAAACAAAATGCTTGATTCCACATCCCAACCCTACCCCCATAACTTGGTGCCCGGCCCAGCCCTGCCTCACCTTTTCCGTGTCAGTAAACAACCACCACAATTCACTCAGACACCTCAGCCAGAAACCCTCCTCACTCCTCCTCCTCCATGCCCCTCAGCCAGCCCATCTGCATTCCTTGCTGATCCTACCCAGGATCTTCCTAATCCATCTCCTTCCCACCACCTCCATGCCACCTTCAACTGGATCACAACAGCAGCCTGTGAAATTCATCTCCCAGCTTCCACTCTTGTGCACTGTAATCCAACCCCTGCACGGCCAGCACCATCCTTTTAAAGCACAAACCAAGTCTTGTCATTTGCCCCCCTAAAACTGTCAGTAATTTCCCTTGTACATAGAGTCAAATCTAAACACCTCCCCACAACCCGCCACACTGGGAGTGTGTACCATCTTCTTTTCCACCTTTCTCCCCCTCCTTCCCTTGTCCATCCTTCTGCTTTTCTCACTGCACTCCAAACACACCACCCTCCAGATACATTGCCCTTCTTTCCGTTTCTTTGACACACCAATCCCCTTCCCCGCTGGGCTTTCCGCTAGGCTGTTTCCTCTAGCTTGAATTCTCTCTCCCTTTCTCTTCCCATACCCAGTTCCTTCACATCCTTCAGGTCTCAACTTACATTTGACCTGTCTGAGTATTCTTCTGTGACACCCCAAGTTCCAAATAGGCCCCTCAGTTATTCTCATAGCACATGGCTCTGCTAACTTTCAGAGAGGGAAGGATTGTCTATTTACCAGTGGATAGCCAAAGCCTTGCATAGAGCTCATTAAAATTTAATCTCATAATAAATGAACCAATTAAAAATCACACTGCCCTCATTCTAAATCCCCATCTCTAGGGCCCCACGCCTTGCTTCTCAGCCACAGGTATACCGGGCCATTCCTTTTGCCAGGCCCCCGTGGCTTCTTTGTGAGACCCTCACACTTCCACCTAAGCCCATCACTGCATCAGCCTCCCAGTTACTCTGCCAGCATCCCAGTGCTCTTGAAAGGCAGGTTGGCCAACCTGGGGCATGAAGGGTAGCTACGTTCTGCACGCGTGTGTATGTGTTTATCACACATTTCTTACTCAGTCTTTTATTTCTCCTGCAACAAATGCGGTCTTTGTTTGCCCATCCAGCAACCCAACCCCTGCAAAATGAGATGGTGCCAACATTGACAGCAGACCACAGGCCCTTGCTTGCCATGTTGGCTCCCTCGGAGGCCTTCTCCTTACACTTTCTGAGGTGGTTTCCTGTTGTTGCTGAGGTCAGCATTCAGACCAGCTTTGCACATGGAAGCCTCACCCATCCCAGGGCGACTCTGGCTTTCTTATCAGACTCTGCCCTAATGGGAAGTGAATGCTGCAATCGCGGGGCGCACTCCGAGGTCACAATTACGTAAGGATTATTAATGAAGCAACGATGTCAAAATTGTGTGAAATCAAACTCAGATTTAAGTACTTAAAATAAACAGATATAAAGTAACAGATGTCCCATTTTGTTCTCAGATGATTTCATCCCTTGTTAAAAATAAATGTCTGGCTTGAAAGGAGAAAAAAAAAGAAAAGGGGAACTTTACTTCCATGTTAAAAATTAATTGAATCCAGAAGTTGGTAAAGCAACTAAGTGGTGTGGGTTTTTTTTTTTAAGGCAAAGACATATTTGTGTTGATTTTTATTTCAGCGAGTAATAAATTCATTGCATAGCCCCAACTTTGATAGACCAAGCTCACGTCCTTTGAAACCCAAAGGGAAAATTTCTCCATAGTTATTATGTAGATAAGAATGGGGCCCAGTGTATCCATCTGAGGAGAATTTAGTTCCATGCTTAACCCCAAAGGATGCAACAGCAGGGGCTTCAAATACCACAAGTCCTGACTGTCACGCTTGCAGCCATCAGAAACCCATGGAGGTGGACTTGCCTTGGAATTTCAGTGTGGAATTCCCAGAGAAGACGCCTACTGAAATTAGTAATGGGAAAGGCAAATTAGGTCATCTTGTCCGTCCCCCTGCCAGCTTCCTACACTGTGGTTAATTTTCTCCTCCTTTGATCAGATACATTTTAAATGTTTCAAGAGATGGAAATTGCACCAGTTGGCTCCCTCTAGAGTTCCACAGTCTACTGAAGTAACAGGACTCGATTTTCTGCCTGTGAGACTCAGTGGGAATTTTTCCAAGAGTGGAAGGTTGTTTGTGAACGGGGGGCTGCCTTTACATCCCCCAAATATCTCTTCCTCATTCTGTTTATGGCCCAATTCAGAGGATTTAGAAATCCAGAGAAATGTTCATCTGTCCAAAATCACAAAATGGCCCCGGGAACATTCAAAGGAAATAACTTATTTGTAGATTCTGAGTAAAAAAACACAAGGGGATTGGTATTGATGCCCTTGAATAAAAGATGGAGCAGCTCATAGCCCCGATGCTGGCTGTCTGTGCAAGAGAGTTGCATGAAGCACCATTTATTGAAAGGGATAAATAATCCAGATAAAAAACCATATGTTTCCAGGCAGAAAATACATGTTACTAAACTGTTAGCCACTTTGAAACGTAAAAATACTTGGTTTTTCAATCGGTCAAAATTATATTGCCTGTATTTCCAGTCCCCATCTCTGAACCCCCATGCCTGAACAAACCAACATTAGATTAGCAATGAAAAGTGAAGAATGGGGTAGTGGTGACAATTGCACAACATTGTCAAGGTACTTAATGGCTCTGACTTGTATGCTTAAAAATGGTTGAAATGTTTTTTTAAAAGGGAGGGAGGTAAAAAAATGAAGCCATTCTGATTGTGTCAGAGGTAAGGAGTGGACAGTTTATGCAATAGGTAGAGTGGGCGGGAGGGATGGGGTCTAGTTTTGCTCAGATTTGTTTCATTTCTCTGCACTTGCCTCTGCAGCTTCTGCACAGACTGAGGGTGGGCCAAGATGTCCCTGAAGTGTCCCCAGGCCCAGCACGTGCCTGCTTTGTGGCGGACACTGCTGTTGCCAGCTACCCAGTCATTCTCCTTTCCTACAATAGAACCTCGCGTGGGTTTTGAGTGTTGCTTTGCTGAACCACTCAAAATAAAAACTCAGAGCTCACTTACCGCCTCCCTTGCAGCTGGCGACTTGCTGTGTGACTTAGCTCTGAGTGATGAGATGCAGGCAGCATCCCCAGGGAGGTAACCTTCCAAGTCCCACTCTGCGTCCCTTTGCCTTCCACCTTCTTCCTTCCGCTCCTTTGTGGTTGTGATGCTGGGAGGAGCAGCAGCATCCAGCAGCTATAGGGATGACGCAGACAGGGAGAAGGCAGCTGGTGACGTTACAAAGTTGCCCTTCAAGCCCTTGTAGGGACAGAAAATGCCCCCTTCTTCACTTATAGGTTCTTTGAATAGTCTTATAATTAAGTTGACAAAAACAGATTGATGGGGAAAAAAATTTAATTCCATATTTCCAGAAGTCCCAAGGATATGAGACTCAAGACCAAGTCAGGCAGTTGAGCTTATGTGCCAGCCTCAGCTAAGGAATGGGATAGGGGTCAGGGGCTTCAAGTGAGGGCGGAGGGAGGATAATTCACAGAACAAGGAGATGAGCAGATGTTTGCTAATTAGAAATTTGCCATGCCCTGCAGATATGCCTTTCAGATAAAAACGTTATCTCTGGTAATAATCCTTTTTTTTTTTTTTTTTTTTTGGTACAGGTCCCTATCTAAATTCTTCAAGGCAGGTAAGGGAGAAGTAAAAGTTTTTCCTGAGTCTCTAGGTCTTGATTGCCTTCAGCTCAAAATAATTCACATGCCTAAGTGGCATATTTTGGGATAGCATGTTTTGCTCCCCTTCATCCTGGGCAAATCAACACTCATGTGTGTGTGTGTGTGTGTGTGTGTGAAAGAGATGTGTGTTTTCCTATAACAAATAAACACTTTTCCTTGTTTAAGCCAGGGCAGCAGGGTTCTCTGTTATAGCCAAATGCATTCTTAACTGATACAAGTTCTATGTCATGTCCTTTGAAATTCCACATTACTCACTCCTTTTAATTAAGTGCTGAAGGCCAATGTTAAAACATAAATGCTCATTGAGAGAAGAACATTTTAAGTTGTAACAAGCCATTGACATCTTACTGAAAGTGAGTTCATCAGAATAGCTCTCTGGTCCAGTAGCAGGGGGCTGAAGGATAGGCAGAGAGGCAGGTGGGCTTTGATGGGAGGGAGGGGGTTCTATTCCCACTGGGTCACTATAGTGACAGTCCTGGGGTCTGGGAGTTGGGGATCTTAGGGGAGGTGGGCAGTGCTTGAGGGAAGGTGAAGGACTGGAAAGAATATGGAAAAGACCAAAAGTGGCCTTGAATTCATCTTCTGAAGAGAACACCTCAATCCTGAGCAGCATCAGAACTACCCTCAGACGTCTACAGGGGAGATGGGAGAGCTGCATAAATGTTGTCTGGAGAGTTTAGACTTCAACAGGAGATAATTCTGATTACAGTTTCTTTTCTCAGGGAAAAGGTATTTCCCTCCCCTGTTGCCATCTCTTCACACCTACCCCACTTTAAGAGCCTGCTCAAAGCCTAGAGCCTGCCAGGACCCCTGCCCTTCCCCAGGACACTGACAGCATGCCTGTGCTGGCTTCCCAGCCCTTTGCTCCCAGCTGCATGACTACGAGTCTCAGCCTCTCCCGGTGGAATGTCCTCTTTGGCTGGATTGCCTTTTTTGTTTGTCTTAGTGTCTCTTGCAGTGCCTTATGCCCGGTGGCCTTTTTTTAAGCTAACATTTGTTGAGTGCTCATGGTAAACTGGGCTTCCCTGATAGCTCAGTTGGTAAAGAATTTGCCTGCAATGTAGGAGACTCCGGTTCCATCCCTGGGTTGGGAAGCTTCCCCTGGAGAAGGGATAGGCTACCCACTCCAATATTCTTGGGCTTCCCTTGTGGCTCAGGTGGTAAAGAATCTGCCTGCAGTGTGGAAGATCTGGGTTCGATCCCTGGGTTGGGAAGATCCCCTGGAGAAGGGAAAGGCTACCCACTCCAGTATTCTGCCCTGGAGAATTCCATGGACTGCATAGTCTATGGAGTTGCAAAGAGTCAGTCAGACACGGCTGAGCGACTTTTGCTTTCATGGTAAGCCAGGCACCATTCTAAGCCATTTACGGAAACTTCTCATTCAGTCCTCAGTCCCCGATTCAGCCCCACCCCCAGCCAGGTCCTCAGTGTTGGCCTGGCAGAGAAGGGGCCCATGTACTAACCCTGGTTCTGTTCATCCCACCCCCTCCTCTTCTCTCAGACCCTCACTCAAGTTAACCACCCTGCTTTCCCGCCAACAGAGCTGGACCCTTAGCTGCTCTACTGCTAAAAGATATACCATCCCTATAAAGCTTTTAATGGAGGAAATGACTTCATCAGGCTCAAGTCAAGAGGTAAGAAAACAAAGGGTCCTGGAGAAAGAGCATTTAAAGAAGACAGCCCACTAAAATCAGTCCCACACAGCACAGGGGAGGAAGATCCCAGCACTGTGAGCCTCTGTGCATGCGTGTATGCCAAGCTGCTTCAGTCATGCCTGACTCTGCGAGCCTATAGACTGTAGCCCACCAGGCTCCTCTGTCCATGGGATTCTCCAGGCAAGAATACTGGAGTGGGTTGCTATGCCCTCCTCCAGGGGCTCTTCCTGACCCAGGGATCAAACCCACCTCTTCTATGTCTCCTGCATTGGCAGGCAGGCTGTTTACCACTAGCAACCTGGGAAGCCCTGGTGAGTCTCTAAACCACCTCAATAGAATAATCTGATGGGGAGCAGGCTTGCTCTTGAGGTGTAGAGTTAAATATGGGAATTTTAGGCATCAGGTAGCCCTGTTTTATGTCCCTGCTCTGCCCCCAGACCTTGCTGTGTGATCTTGGGTCAGTCACTTGGTGTCTCTCAACCTTAGTTTTCTCATCTGTAAAACAGGAGCATAGTTTTATTATAATAGCTCACATCTTCTATGTTTCTATGAGAATTCAATGAGAGAATCCATACGAAGCACTTTCAGTGGTTCATCAGGGGAGATTTAATACCAGAGATTACTGGGGTTTGGGGTGGGCTGTTGGAACAAAACTAAGGAGACAGTCTTACCCAGAGGGAGGTTAGTAACTGCAGGAAGACCCTACCCTTTGAGACAGGAGGAGCAAAAGAGGAGAGGAGTTACCCTTGCTTACAAGCTCTATCTCATGAGGCCACCACTGCCCCTTCTGCTGGAGCCACCACTGCTGCTGCAGTGAAGAAGCAGAACTCTGGGCCCTTGCAGACACTGCAGGACCCCAATAAACCCGAGGGTGCTGCTGCTCACCAACCAGGCACAGCAGCCTGCGGTCACCTGAACCAGACCAGGAACTAGTTACAATATTGATATAATGACTTCTCCCTAGTCTCTGTGAGTGCTTCCCCATGATAGAACCTAACCCAAGCTAGCAAGGAAGTCTGGGAAATGTAATTTTCAGGCTTCTGAATCCTGGATACTGAGGAGAAAATAAGAGTGTGAAGGAAGCAAAGAACCAACTAAGAAATCACCAACACTGAGTTTACACTATCCGAGCACTTGATTATGTTCATTATTATCGTCGTCATCATCATCCTTTTTTAAATTTTTATTTCTGCAACCAGCAAGTAGTGGGACCTCAATCATGTTGTTTCACCTCTCTGGGCTTCCCTGGTGGCTCAAATGGTAAAAAGTCTGCCTGCCAACGCAGGAGACCGGAGTTCAATCCCTGGGTCGGAAAGAGCCCCTGGTGAAGGGAATGGCTACCCACTCCAGGATTCTTGCTAGGAGAATTCCAGGGACAGAGGAGCCGGGTGGGCTGGTCAGGGTCATTTAGAGTTGGACACGTCTGAGCAACTAACATTAACTGATTAACCAGGCTTTTATTTCTTTATCTTTAAAGTGAACAATTTGGGCTGGACACGTAATGGGTCCCTCCCAACAATTTTCTTCTTTCCCTCATGTACCGAATCAACAAACATTTTGCTGAGGTCCCAAGTGTGAACTGGGCACTGAGGTAAAATCAGCAAGATTAAGTTTGAACTAAAGGTCACTTGTAGTGACAGAGACAGACAAATGCGTAATCTCAAACTCATCCAGCTAGTTAAGGGCAAAACAAACTGACTTCCAGGCCAGTGCTCTTTCCTGTTTATCACCTTACTTCCCTAATTGATCTAATAAATTCCGCACAGAAGAATTTCTTCTTCTGGCTCTGGATGTGCACAGAACCAATAGTCCTTTCTCTGATAAGCTCCATTTCCCATTGTCCATCATCTACCTCCTCCCCGACCTGTACCCCAATATCAACCTGTCAAGAATGTAGCAGACAGGTGAGCTGCAGAGTGGGTCATCTGCCTGGGGTCCTGGTCAGCACCTGCGGAGCTCTCAGAGTAATAACGGGTGTGAAAATGTGAATGCTCTGGGTCTCCGTGATTTCCCTGTTTGCCCCCTCTGTCATTGTGCTGCCTACAGATTTCCCACTATTGCTGATGACCCTGATGTGGAGTAGGAGACCCTGTGTATTCCATCTCTTACTCCTGCTCACTCTGAATGTATTTCAGATATTGCCGTGGAAACGTCAATTCCCCAAGCCAAGAAGACCCTGTTTCCCAGAAGCTGCTTCTACAGACTCTAGAATATAGATGAGCCTGGCCCAATCACACACTATATCTTGACCCAGTGGATTTGCAGCATACCTGCATTGGAGGTAAATCGATTGGTGCTGCTTAATCCTGGCTACTACCAGGCAGGTTCTCCCCTACTCATTGAAGCTTAGTAGCAACAAGCCCTTCACTGTAAAGAGAATTTTTTGTCCTCTCACTTGGGACTAAAGGTCAAAGTTTAAATCTATATTTAATGCCATTTTCTGAAAACTGGATTTGTGATTCCCTTTATGTTGGTATTACATATCTTAAGGGATTTCAAGGGGAGAAATCTGGGAAGCCCAGTTTCTGAGAATGACCTTTACTTTAAATGTGTAAATAGGATGGAGCTTGTGTTTCTGCTTTTTAAACCTTTTAATTGTGCTTCCAAAGACAATTCTGGAAAGCATGGGCTGTGCTGAGTGGTTACCTGGAAGCCACTTTGAAGAGACTCAGATTTTTGTCTTATACAGAAAGGCCAAAGGTTAATGGCTCCTGCTCTGTTGGCCTGCTAGGGACAGTCTCTCTTGAAGCTTTGTACCTTGAGCTATGGTGATCCCATATTAGAATATGCAAATAGTACGGCCTTTAACTGCCTCGGAAAAGGGAAAGTTCAAATTTACTTAATTCTATTTTTCCTCTGAATTTTATAAAACATTATTGAAGTGGTATCAGAATATCATTCAGAATGTCAGTTTTAGAATATTTCAAATATTTACCTAAAGTTGTTTTTAAAGGGCCGCTTTCACTGTCTGAATATAGCACTAAAGGCAGTTATAAAATTGACTTTCCTTGCACTTCATAAGCTCAGAGTTGCATGTTTAAAAAGTAGTGATGGGAATTTCTCAGTTTGCAAACAGCCTCTGGGCATGGCCAGATAGATAGATACATAGACAGACAGGAAGAAATAATTCTAACATTTAATAAATATACCATGACAAGCTTAAAAAAAAAAAAACGTTGATCCTCATGTTATTATCACATAATCTCCAATACTTCCGACTCCTAAAATTTGGAGCTTGTTATTTTGAAGCTAGATGTGGTTTGTCCTCCATGGTCTCTGTATGGTCAGGCCACCCAGCATGGCTGTCCTCTTGCTGTCTATCCATCACCTGCTCCACCAGTACCTGCTTCACCCGACCCTACTCACAGGACAGACCTTCCTAAATAGCTGCCTCCACCCCAGCTAGTGATTGCTCTAACCTTTAGATCAAAACATCTCCAGCTGTTATCAATGTGGTGGTGAAGGGCATGGCCTCTGCTGGTTTCCCTGGTAACTGATGAGCCCACCTGATGTCAATTCCCCCTGGACCCTCCCCTTCCTCCAGGGAGCAGAGACTGCCACCCTGGCCTGCCCATCATCCGCCGCACACTTTGGGGTGTTGCTCTAGGACCTGGTTCAGACGTGTAAGTCCCCCACTCATTGAACCACTGATGGCTCGGTCACCCTCTCTGGAGCCCTTTCTTTGGTCTTGAAGCTGGGCAAGCCCAGGGCTCATAGGCTTGTGGGGTGAAGCCCAACAACTAGCGGAACAGCCAGGAGACTGAGGAGACTCCAGTGAGCACTGACACTTTGGGAAACAAGGATGGGGGATGGGGAGTTGCAGGGGACCGTGCACTCACATGTGGGACCTAAAAGTTGCAGGGGTGATCCTGGGGTGGCCGTTCACTTGCATACGGGGCACAGAGGTTCTGGGGTGATCCCAAAAGTTGTGGGGAAATCCCGCATGGCTGTCCACTGGTATGCAGGAACCAGGGGTAGATGCGCCAAGAGGGTTCAGAGAGCTCATAGAAAACCCTAAGGCTAAAAAAAAAAAAGAAAGAAAACCCTAAGGCTGTTGTTGTTGGCCACAGCTCTGGGGCTGGCCGCTGGTTTTCACATAAAGAAAGACTACAGGGGCTAACTGCCGAGGCGAGGGTTAACTTAAATGCTGATTCTTGTTGCTCTGAAAGTGAAGCACGTGAAAGTGAGTGAATATGTATTATATTCTACTACTGTTATTTGTTTAAACTGAATTGGCTATCTAGAAACGGAAAAGAAATCCCTGAAAATGTCCAAGATGGGACTCTTGACATTGTGAAACTGGTTTTTATTACCGATAGAGGAATTTAGCTTTCTAGACGGAATGGGTGTTTCTATTCTTGTGCCTTTGAGATGTAAATGATCTATCTAGCTGGGCTCTCGGGAACTTTCATCAAATCCCTATGAGTGAAGGGGGGGAAAGGAGGCCTTTTTAACTCTCGCAGGAAAATTGTGAGATTTCTGTGTCTGCTACAGATACCTGTATATCTATGTGTACCTTACAAACCTGAGGTGTCTCTGCCTTCAAATGGCTTTGCCAAGATCAGTTTGTGGATGAGCTCTGTTTCCCTGGGTTAAAAAAAGATTGTGTGATGCCAAAAACTGCCTCAGTTCACCAGTGCTGAATCGAATCTCAGAGACAGAATTCTGAGTGAAGTAAAAAAAGAATAGAGTTACTGCTTTGCCAGGCAAAGGGGAACAGAACAGGTTCACGCCATTAAAATTGTGTGTCCCAGGGACTTGGGTGGTGGTCCAGTGGTTAAGGCTTCACCTTCCAATGCAGGGGTTGAGGGTTCAATCCCTGGTCAGGGAGCTAAGATTCCACATGCCTCATGGTCAAAAACCCAGAGCATGAAAAAAAATAAAAGCAATATTATAACAAATTCAATAAAGAATTTTTTAAGAAAAGAAATTGTGTGTCCCAACCCAGGGGATTTGGTGAGGAGTTTTTTGATGAGCATGGTTCAAGGGTGGGGTTGCTGTTAACGATCAAGTTACGTGCAGGACCTGCAGTCCTTTAATCTGGCTTTAGATGGTCTACTGATGAGTTTCTGTGGTTCTTGAGGTTTTCAAACTGTGACCTCTCTGGACTAAAGAATGCTTAAACAAGTAGCAGTAGTAGTTGTTGTTCAGTTGGTCAGTCGTGTCCAACTCTTTGGGACCCTATGGACTGCAGCATGCCAGGCTTCCCTGTCCTTCTCCATCTCCCGAAGTTTGCTCAAACTCATGTCCATCGAGTCCTTGATGCCATCCAACTATCTCATCCTCTGTGGTCCCCTTCTCCTCCTGCCTTCAATCTTTCCCAGCATCAGGGTCTTTTCCAATGAGTGGGCTCTTCTTATCAGGTGGCCAAAGTATTGGAGCTTCAGCTTCATTAAGTAGTCAACATCTTCCACTTGTTGGGGTTTTAATTCTGCAGAAAAGTTCAAAGATTTTGGTACAGTTATCCCTTGAGGCAAAAGAGGACTCTGTCCCAAGCCTACACTATTGTTTTTTGACTGCTGCTTCCTTGTCTCTGCATCCCTTCCCTTCCCTGATTAGCAACTGTTTGAACCTGCCCTATGGAACTCAGGGAAGGTCATGGAGGCTGAGGCCTATTCCCTACCAAAAAAGAAATGGGGGACACAGAAAGGTTTCCACGCCCAGGAGCCCTGCAGGGCCCTGCTAAGTTTCAAGTGCTAATATAAATTCTGAGGATTCATTCCTGAAGCTGGGCAAGTATAGGGCTTGTAGACCTGTGGAGTGCAGCCCAATGTCATATGGAAAGGAGGGTGGCTCCCATATTAGACTTTTCATTACTCAGCAATGTAACAAAATCTAGCCCTAGGAAGTTGTTTCTCTGGGTCCTTCCAGACGGTTCTGCCCCCATCATTCCTATGGCTGACTTGCCCACCCATCTCCAGGTGCTTTCTCTCTGCACAATATCTATCCATGATGCCCTGTCAGGGGTGCTTTTGTACGGATGAGGCCCAGGAAAGGGGCACACCTGGCCCAGGTGCAATTCAAAAGTGGCAGGACCAGGTTTTAACCTCTAGCCCATCTGACCCAGAACCCACACCCTTCCCTTGACTCCACTCTGCTCCAAAATGAAGTTCACTGGGCTCTCTCCTCTGAAAAAAAAGAAAAAAAAAAAAAAAAACTTTGTTTTATAAAGAGAACCATTTCCTGTAACATTTATTTTTTCCCCCTTTCATCCATACCTGTTGCTCAAGTGCCTCCTCTCAGCCCCATGCTTCCTCCCTCAGAAACCAAAGTCACAGACAGGTTGAGGAAGAAGTGTGCTGGTGTTTCAGTCACTTTAATAACCAGATCAGGTGTCTTTGTGGTCAGCACTAAGCTAGCCAGATGGAACAAAGCTGTACATGCCTGGGGCAATTGTGTTCATAGGTCATAGCCACGGTGAGCTTCAGTTCTGCAAGGCGCATCTAAATATTCACTTTATGCTTGCCCCAAACTTTCCCCTGCTTCTGTGGTCATTTATGCCTTAACGTTGCTCTCCTGCCAGCAGCCAGCAACTTGCAGCTCCTGAATAGCCCCGTAGGGAGATGGCTACTCTCCTGCCTCAGTCCCTTCTTCATTTTCCTGGCTGGTCTTTGTCTCTTCATTCTTGCAGCTGGGCTCCTCCCACTGTCTCCCCACCGTTGTCCCCTGGCCCCCAGATAGCTGTCGCTGAGACCACTGTTGACCCTGGCCTCTCCAGGACCTGTGTTCCTCCGCCCGGCATCCTTTATTTAACTGCGGCTGCCTTAGGCAAAGCTGATTAAACTCGCCTCCTCCACTGCCATGCTCTTTCCCCGGGGCTTTGTGCTACCTCTGGCTTTCTTCTTACCTCTCCTGTGATCTTTTACCTTCTGTTCTCCCAGCTCCCTTCAATTCTCCCTCTGCACTTTGTTTCTGTCTGACCCCCTCTATCCCTTCACTTTTAACTATAGCAGACTCAAGGGAATGTCTTAAAAAAAAAAAAAAAAAGAAAAGAAACCTGAAACACTATCTTCCCTCTATTCCCTGCCATCTCTCTCACAGCTCCTCCTTTCTCTTTTAAGGCAAGTTGCCACCATGTCAAACTAAAATCGAGTTTTATTGTTTTTGCCCGAGGCCCTTTCCTCTCTCATTCCTAATTCCTAAACTCCAAGCCTAAAGTACTCATACGGTTTCTCAGATTGAGACCCTCTTTTTCTTTTTTCCAGAGATCTCCAGAAATCAGTCTTCTGCTCCATCCTCAGCAGAAATGTCTTCATTCAGGGTCTGTGTAGTATACCTCGGCTAGCAGAATTCTTGGCTTTTCATCATGTAGCCCAAGACAGAAACCAAGACTGCCACCTCTGAGGCCCTCTTGGATGGCTAGTACAGATGTAAACACAAGAGAAGTGTCTTGTTCGCGGCAGGCATGTAATAAATACTGATGGAGGTAGGAGTGTGATTTCTGGAGTCAGACAGATGGAGGTTCCAGTCCTGCTGGATTCTGTAAAATCTCCCCATTCCTTCCTCTATGAAGGATAAATTATAATGACTGCCTACTTTATGTGCTTGTTGTAAGGATTGAGTGACGTAATGTGTACAAAAGTTGAGCCGGTACAAAATACTATTCAAAAACATTAGTTGTTATTAATAGACAAGGAACAAATTCCAAGAGACAGAATTGTAGCTTCTTACAGCTTAACTTCTAACTCTAATTTTAAAAAAAATTAAAAATCTCAGCTTATTGCTAGGTTTAATTGACTAAAAATGGTTCCCACTGTGTCTTAGGCCTGTTTCTAGTTCTTATATGTAATACACATTTGGAGTATGAGCAGTTCAGCATGAATCAGGCAGCCCCCACCCCAGCTTTATCTAAAAATCCCACAACTCACCTTGTCGCTTTCCACTGGTATCCCCTGTCAGAGAACTTTGAGGTGCCTAGGCTTCCCTGGTAGCTCAGCCAGTCAAGAATCTGCCTGTAGTGCAGGAGACCTGGGTTTGATCCCTGGGTTGAGAAGATCTCCTAGAGAAGGGGATGGCAATCCACTCCAGTATTCTTGCCTGGAAAATTCCATGGACAGAGAGCTTGATGGGTTACAGTTCATGGGGTCACAGAGAGTCTGACATGACTGAGAGACTAATACTTCAGGGGTCAGTTGCGGAGACAAGTTTATGCCTTAGGAAAGAATTATTTTAACTTGCTTGACCACCCACCCCCAACCCAGCCCTGTGCATTATATGTTGCTTAAGACAGTCACA
Organism: Dama dama; assembly: GCF_033118175.1. Taxonomy (NCBI): domain Eukaryota; kingdom Metazoa; phylum Chordata; class Mammalia; order Artiodactyla; family Cervidae; genus Dama; species Dama dama. Next base: position 36,962,759 of record NC_083709.1, on the reverse strand, counting down.
GGAAAGGCATGGACACAATTCTTCCACAGGAGAGGTTGTACTCTTTTAACTCTTTTAATTAAATTGGCCAGTAAATTCAATAAGCATTTTAAAGAAGGATCAATGCAATCAAAGAAATAAGGAATTCAGTATAGCCACAGGTTTTGGGGTTTTTTTTTGTGTGTGTGTGACTTGTGGATGAGCCACTACTTCAGTTGAGACGAAATGGGAGCATCTGGATTTCATCAACTTCCTTTAAAGCACTTGCAAGTAAGTTGCCTTGACCAAGGAGCTCAGAAGTCGGCCTTTCACTACCTTCTCAACAAATGATAATTTTTTTCATCAGCCCTGTAAAGTCAATGTCTGAAGCCAAAGTGTTTGCCATTATTCCCAGAAGAAGAAAAGGGAGCCCAGTGCTGTTGCCTGAGCCAAGAACCGGCTGCCAAGACTTGGAGCTTTTGGGTTCTGTTGCATGATCAAGGCTCTATGAAGACGCACGGCTTCCTCTCCCTCACCTTCTGCATCGATGAAATAGGAGTGAGTGATGTCTAGAATGGACAGAGACTCAAGGAGAAACAGGCGTCAGTGAGGCCCTGTGTGAAATGTTTGGTGAGATTCTTGGATAAAGAATTGCCAGGGATTACATATGCGCCTGCCCACTTCCAGATTTACCAAATCTGTTATGTTAATGCATAGTCAAATTCAAGGAGAGCAAGTCCAAATTGTATTAGAAGGAAGGACTTTAGGTGCAGCCAGTTTGGGAAAGCTCCTCTGACCATCTGGGCTCATCCTACTTGCTCTCCCAGGTCAGGCACTAGTCTCTGTGTGTGATGGGTCCCCCAGGCCTGCAGTCTCAGGGTCACCCACTCCTCACTGCCCACCACCTCCTGCAGCTTTGTGCTGTGTCCTCCGATCTTATTTCACAATAGGAGATCACAAGGCTGCCTTTTTGCTGCTAAGTCTCAAATACCCCTGATGTTAATCCTTGGAGGCTACAAAAGAGTATCATTTTTTTCAGTGCCATCCTCTGTTCTTATCAGTGGGTCATCTAAGCTCAAGAATATACACACCATGTGCTTCACCCTCAACTCCATGAAGCCATTTTTCCTTTGAGTGAGAGAGTAAGATGCCTCCAAAAATGTATTTTTTTTTTCCCCTTAACTGACATTTTTGTGAAGAAGTTATGTAGCATTTGCCCTGCTCTCAGATTGTCTCATGCAGTGAGCCATGTTACAGAGACAGCCTTTCCCAAATATCCTCCCACACCTCATGCATCCCCTCTGAAAAAAGCAAAGATATGTGTGCTAGACTTTGGGGAATGGAAATAGTTCAAGGCCCCCACTCACTCAGAAGGCACCTGGTCTTCCAGTTCCCCAAACCTCATCCTTACTCCCCTTACTGTTTTTCTTTGTCCTGTTTCTTAAAGGAGCCAATTCAGAGCATGTGTGAAGCTGGTCTCCAGGGAGAAGCATTCTCTCTCTAGTGAACCCAACTAGGGGGGGAAGCCAGACAGGGTCACGTCCCCCCATCCCCTTGGTGGAACCAAGCCAGCAGTCAGCTTGGAATGTCTGCGGAAGAGGACTCTGGCAGCCAATCTAATTGCACAACCCTGCAACTCCCCTGGGCCATGAGTCACCCTCCTGCTGTGAACCCACAGCGCTTTGATGCAGCCCTTCTCAGATCCCTGGGCCTGCTGCTCTCATGCCTGTCTAGCCCATTTCCCTGTGAGTCCAGGCAGGCAGCATTAAATGCTTTTCACTGTGTCCCTCTGTGCCTAGCACCGTGCCTGATGCTTTGGAAGCCTTCCCTAATTGTCAGATGAACGAACACAGATAAAATATCAGTTGACAATTAACCCACTTCAAAGGATACGAAACTCTATTTCTGGAAACTGTATTGAAGTAATTGGTTCACAGCTTAAATTACTAAAAGTGCTTACTGAATAAATGAGTGACTTTCTTGGCACACTTTATAACAAGTGACACATCTTTGACCAGTCACCAGAAATGTGAGTTTACCCCTCCAATGTATATTGAGATCCATCTGTGCACCCACTGTTATTTAGCACATGAGAAAGGGGAAGACAGAAAGGGAGACATAACAGAAAGGGAGACCTCAGCCTTGTCCTCAAGAACATCTTAATCCTAATGAAGAGGGGCAGATTCAGAAAACTCTTTGCAGAATCCTTCTGATATTGCAAGCTGGTCTCAGATCCTCAGACAAACTTTCTGGGATTTAGACATTGCTCAGCCAGCCAGATTGGTTCTGGTCACAATGTCTCAAGAGCTCATCGTGTCATGATGTTTATGGTCACATCACTAAAATATTCAGACAGGCGTTCAACCATTATGAAGCCAAACCAGTGTCTGTGGGGAGATGAGTGGTTTCCATGTAATCCCAAGTCTGAAAGCAGAAAAAGCAAATGGAAAACTTCATCAGACATACCAACTGAAAGAGGAGGAGATGTGCCAGCCTCTTCCATCAGAACTGTGGTCTCTTCCTTATGTCTGTCTAGATCCCCTAACCATCTCTTAAAAGGATAGTGTGGCTAAGTTTTTTGATGACACCTATTTCCAACCCCCTTTTCTTTCACATTCCTCCCCTTTAGAGGCTGGAGAAACTATCATTGTTCTCAGCCTGCATTATGAGGAAGGGTGGTCATTTGATCTTTGTGGCCAAGAGATGAAAGTCTTCTAGAGGCTTCTGAGAGTGCTTCTGCTTTCCTGACACTACCTCCATTCAACCCCCAATTTTCTGTCTTTTTAAAAATTATTATTTATTTGGCTGCACCAGGTCTTGGTTGCGGCACATAGGATCTTTAGTTGCATCTTGTGGGCTCTAGTTCCCCAAGTAGGGATGAAACTTGGGCCCCTTGCTTTGGGAGCATGGAGTTTTAGCCACTGGACCACCAGGAAAGTCCCCTACTTTCTATCTTGAATACAGATATGATGCTTCATGTTGGACAGTCTTTTTGTAAACATGAGAGATAGATGAAGAAAAACATCAGTCTCAACACCCTTGAATCGCAAAGCAACCTTCAGACTTTCTTATGTAAGAAAAAAATTGACTTTTGTAAAAGGCATGGGTAGATTTCCTGTTACTTGCAACTAAATATGTTCCTAACTGGATTAAAATTTCAAATGTGTTTTTAACTTTTCATGAGGAATAATCAACAAAACATTAACAGTGAACAACAACTGGGAAAGAGGAAAATGGTAACAGAGACTCAGCTGGTCTCTCTGGGAGGCATTTATGAAAGAAGAGCCCATCGTGACTGCTAGTGGATATGCAAGAGGGGGCCTTTTCTTGTTTCCCAATTAATACACCATGGAAACTTTTTTCAGTTTTAATATTTTTTTTAATTGAAGTAAAGTTGATTAACAATGTTGTGTTGATTTCTGCCGTATAGCAAAGTGATTCAGTTTTTTGTTGTTGTTTAGTCACTAAGTTGTGTTGGACTCTTTGTGACCCCATAGGCTGCAACATTTACACCAGGTTCCTCTGTCCTCCACTATCTCCCAGAATTTGCTCAAATTCATGTCCATTGAGTCAGTGATGCTATCCAATCATCTCTTCCTCTGCTGCCCCCTTCTCCTTTTGCCTTCAGTCTTTCTAAGCATCAGGTTCTTTTCCAATGAGTGAGCTCTTTGAATCAGGTGGCCAAAGGATTGGAGCTTTAGCTTCAGCATCAATCCTTCCAATGAATATTCAAGTTTGATTTCTTTTAGAATTGACTAGTTTGATCTTCTTGCTGTCCAGGGGAGTCTCAAGAGTCTTCCAGCACCACAATTTGAAAGCATCAATTCTTCAGCCCTCAGCCTTCTTTGTGATCCAGCTCTCACATCTATGCATGACTACTGGAAAAACCATAGCTTTGACTATATAGACCTTTGTTGGCAAAGTGAGGTATCTGCTTTTTAATATGCTGTCTAGGTTTGTCATAGCTTTCCTTCCAAGGAGCAAGATATACATTCTTTTATAATATTTTTTCCATTATGGTTTATCATAGCATATTGAATATAATTCTCTATGCTTTAGAGTAGGAATTTATTGTTTATCCATTCTATATATAAAAGCTTACACTTGCTAACCCTGAACTCCCAATCCACATCCCTTGCTCAACCTTCTTCCCTTTGGCAACCACCAGTCTGTTCTCTATGTCCAAAATTCTGTTTCTGTTTCATAGATAGGTTCATTTGTGTCATATTTTAGGTTCCACATATAAGTGCTATTGTATATTTGTCTGTCTGATTTACTTCACTTAGTATGATAATCTCTAGGTCCATCCTTGCTGCTGCAAATGGCATTATTTTATTCCTTGTTATGGCTAAGTAGTATTCCATTGTGTGTGTGTGTGTATGTATGTATATATACCTCATCTACTTTATCCATTCATCCGTTGATGAACATTTAGATTGTTCCCATGTCTTGGCTGTTGTGAATAGTGCTACTCTGAACATATGGGTGCAGGTATCTTTTTTAATTATACTTTTATCTGGATATATGCCCAGGAGCAGATGGCTGGATCACGTGGTAATTCTACTTTAATTTTCTGAGGAATCTCCATACTGTTTTCCATAGTGGTTGCACCAACTTGCAGTCACACAAACAGTGTAGAAGGGTTCCCTTTTCTCCACAACCTCTCCAACACTTATTATCTGTAGACTTTTTAATTATGGTCATTCTGACCATCATTGTGTAAGACGAGGTGGTACCTCATTGTACTTTTGATTTGCATTTTTCTAATAATTAGCTATGGTGAGCATCTTTTAATTTGCCTAATGGCCATCTGTATTCCTTCTTTGGAGAAATGTCTATTTAGGCTTTCTCCCCATTTTTCAATTGGGTTGTTTTTTGTTGTTGAGTTGTATGAGCTTTTTATATATTTTGGAATTTAAGCCCTTATCAGTCACATCATTTGAAATATTTTCTCGCACTCCATCGGCTGTCTTTTCATTTTGTTATGGTTTCCTCCGTGCAAAAACTTTAAGTTTGATTAGGTCCCATTTGTTTGTTTGTTTTTCAATTACCTTGCATACTGACCTAAGAAAACATTGGTACAAGTTATGTCAAAGACTATTTTGCCTATGATCTCTTCTAGGAGTTTTATGTTTAAATCTTTAAGCCATTTTGAATATGTGTGTGTGTGTGTGGTGTGAGGGTGTATGTGTGGTGTAAGGTTGTGTTCTAACTTCATTGATTTATATACATGCAGCTGTCCAACTTTCCCAGCACCACTTGCTAAAGAGACTATCTTTTTCCCATTGTATATTCTTGATTCCTCTGTCAAAGTTAATTAACAGCAGGTGAGTGGGTTTATTTCTGGACTAGGTATTATGTTCCATTGATCCATATTGTTGAGTTTTTGTGCTGATCCCAAACTGTTTTGATTCCTGTAGCTTTTTAGTATTGTCTGATGTCTGAGAGGGTTATGGCTTCTGTTTTGTTCTTTTTCTTCAGGATTACTCTGGCAATTCTGACTCTTTTTTGGTTTCATATGAATTTTAGGATTCTTTGTTCTATTTCTGTGAAAAATCCCATGGGTAATCTGATAGAGATCACATTAAATCTAGGTTGCTTTGGGTAGTGTGGTCATTTTAGCAATATTAATTTTTCCAATCCAAGAGCATGGGATATCCATTCATTTCCTTCAGTCTTCTTCAATTTCATGGAAACTTTTAAATAATGTTTTTAACAACAAAACTTCAATTAGCTAGCTCATTGTCTTCAAGTATCTAATTATAACTCTCAAATAATTGGCCAAGCTCACATCATTGATGACTAATATTTGGATCAATGCTTTCAGGTATTAGAAAGCACTTTTACATATGTCATCTGGTATGATCACCATATCCTTCATCAGCGCCATGGATACAGATGTATATAGGCAGGCCTGCCTGGTATTAGAAGGGCAATTTTGAATCCTAAAGGAAATAGACCTACTAACTAATTATTTACTGCATGTGAAATATATGCTGGTTTTATGTTTTTAAAAGCTTGTGGTAGTCATTATAGTATGCTGGTCCATAGTACCATTACTTATGATAGCCAAAAAGTAGAAACAAACCCATGTGTCCATCAACTAATGAATTGATTTTTAAAATTTAGTATTTCACACCACAAGATGTTATTTGGCCATTCAAAGTATTTAAATACTGATACATACTCCTACATGGATGAACCTTGAAAATATCTTGCTTGGTGAAAGAAATTGGACACAAACGACATATTGTATGACTCTATTCTATTTTTAATTCCATTTATATGAAATGTCCAAAATAGACAAATCCATAGAGACAGAAAGTAGATTAATGGTTATCAGGGACTGGACAAAAAGAAGAATGGGAAGTAATGCTCATGCTTACCAGCTTTCTTTTCGGTGGTAAAGGTGTTCTAAAATTAAATGGAGATGATAGTTGTACTAGCCTGGGAATATACTGAAAACCACTGGATTGTATACTTTAAAAGGATGATTTCATGGTATATAAATTATCTCAATAAAATTGTCATTATCTATATCTAGAGAGATATGAAAGCTCAGACTCTAGAGCCCAACTTCTTGGGTTTGGATTCCAGCTCTGTCACATACCAGCTGTGTGATTTTGGCCAAGTTACTAGCTTCTCTGTGCTTCAGTTTCCTCATCTGTAAACCAGAGATAATAAGATTCATGTCTCATAGGACTGTTGGGGGGATTAAAAATATAGATAAATTGCTTAGAATCATGCCTTACATATAGAAAGTACTATGTATTATTATATTAAATATTATTTCTTATTATTGTTATTATTAAAACCCAAGTGTCTTATTTGGTACAAGAACCGTTATTTATATCAAGTTGTAGATAAATTTATTTGAAAAATAGATAAATTTTAATGTATAGATTTGGTTTCCCTGTCTTCATCCATTTACTACCTAAATGGGTATCTGTTATAGACTTAGTTGTTTGTAGATACAAAGGTAGTAATCACCAGCTAGTGATTTTACACACACACACAGACACACACACTGTGACTTTGAACTCCACATATGTTCAAGTATAAAACTTCAAAGACCCCTCTTTTTTTTCTGGAAGTCCCAACAGGGAGCTTGCATGAGCCCTCAGTCTATCAGTCAACTTCCATGGGTAGCAGGTGCCCACTTTTTCTTTCTCTCTCCCTCTGGCTAGCATAGAGCTGCCTGAAGGATCCCCATCTACACTGGGACAGTGAGCATCTGCAGTGCCATTTCTCACCTAGACTGCTATCTCCAGTGTGCCCAGAGTAGGCGGGGGACCTATACAGAAGAGAGAATAGAGACCTTTCCTGCCATACCACCCTCTATGCTGCAAAGCTGCAGTCCACACCCAGAATCTCACAGAATAGTCTCAGGAGAAGCCTTCTCTCCTGCTTTTACTCTTCTTCCTCTGAGGTGAATTCAAACCTTATCCCCCAGACCATACTGAAAATGGTTATTCCTACCATCTTAGCCAACACATTCTTTTCTCTCTTGCCTCTTTCCCCTGCTAGTTAAAAAAAAAAAAAAAAATTCCCCATGCAATTAAAGGAAGGATCAGAAATAGATACAAGTAGCACATAAAGAGTAGGCTTGTCTATACTAGCAACACCCAGGAATGGGGATCCAGTTTGGTCAGCAAAGTGTTCCACCCACTTCTGGTAGAGAACTGCTGTCTGAACCCCTCTTGAGGCTGAGAGCCTGTAAGGCAGTCTTTTAAAAGGTCAGGCCATGCTAATTCATTCAGTGAATTGTTACTGATCACTTACTAAGTGCCTGGCATTGGGCTAGTGCAGGGGTACCATGATGCATAAACATAGAATCTAACCTAAATCATAGTTTTCAGTGAGGTGAAAACATGGGTGAATTTGCACATGCTTCCTTTCCCAGTGAAGAGCACATCAGTGATGTGCTCTCCCTTTTGGATGAATAAGACACATTCCCAGCCTGGACTCTCCAACTCCCCCCATAGAGAACAGAAAGATAAACATTCTTTTATTTGCAGTTGACATGGTTTTATTTTCATGAACTAGGAGTGGCCTTAATAGACAACAGGCCCTACTCTCCAATTACTGCCAAAAAGAAGAGCTACAGAACATCTTTTCCGAAACCATCTCTCTGAGCATTTAACTCACTCAAAGTTCACAGTCCTATACAGTTACCTTTTGGTCTATAGTGTAAATACATATATTTGATACCTTCTAATCTAAATTTTCAGGATAGCACATTAGGTACCTAGTGTAGTCCCCGGGTGCTCATTTTATAGAATTCCTCTAGGATAAAGAGAAGTCCTCCTAGGAAAGGCTGCATAACTCATCTAAAAAACAAACCAAAATGTTTGGGAAGAATCTCAGCAAGAGTGATTGGAACAAAAATGGAGAATTCTAACTAACCCTCCATTAACCAGACTATCCTCTGCCTGTAAGCATTCTAAGTTTTATTATACTCTCAAGAATTTATAGTAAATCCTTAGGGGGCCCACTTCAACATCTAATGGTATATACTTCACCTCCTGGTATATATCCCAAAGAATTAAATGGGGGGTTCCAAGAGATATTTGTATGTAAACACATGAAAAGATGCTTAACATCATTAATTATTAGGAAAATGCAGATCAAAACTACAATGAGGTAACACTCTACACCCACTGGGATGACTACTATAAAAAAAATGGAAAATGACAACTGTTATTGAGGATATGGAGAAATCAGAACCTTTTTGTACAGTTGGTTGAAATATAAAATAGTGCAACTGCTATTGTGGTTCCTAAAAAAAATTAGAACTTGAACTATGTATGATCCAGCAATTCTGCTTCTAGGTATATACCCCAAATGTTTGAAATTAAGGTCTGAAAGAGGTACTTATGTATCCATGTTCATAGCAGTACTAGTCACAGTAGAAAAATGGTAGAAGCAATTAAAATGTACATGGATGGATGAGTGAATAAAAACAATATGGGATATATATATTATGGAATATTATTCAATTTTAAAAAGGAATAGAATTTTGATACATTCTACAATAAGTGTGAATCTTGAAGACATTTGTGTTAAATGAAATAAGCCAGACACACAATGACAAATACTGTATGATTCCATTTATATGAGACACCTGGGGGAGTCAAAATCAGACCAACTGAAGGTAGAGTAGTGGTTCCCAGAGGCTGGAAAGGGAAGTATAGTGGAGTTTTTGTGTAAGGGGTACAGAGTTTCAATTGGGGAAGATGAAAAATTCAGGAACTGGATGGTGGTGTTGATGTACCATGTGGATGTACCTAATGTCATTGAATTGTGCACCTAAAATGATTAAAGTGGTATATTTCATGTTATTTATATTGTACAAAAAATTAAAAATTAAGGGAATTCCCTGGTTGTCCAGTAGTTAGGACTCCACAATTTCACTGAACCTGGGTTCAGTCCCTGGTCAGGCAGCTAAGATCCCCAAAGTCACAGAGCAGCCAAAATAATCAATAAATTAATGAGATTTTTAAAAATTAAAGAGAGAATGGGTGTACTTAGAATGCCACTTGCATGTATGTGCATGAATAGAACAGGCCACTTGTTTCTTCAAAATCTGAAGACCTTTGCCTTCTCAGGTCTGTTTATCCTATAGCAGGATCCTTGGCCATCGTCTCTACGTCCACCATCCAGTAAGGAGTGTCTGATTAAGTGACACTGCTGTATCCACATGTGATTCACAAAAACCCTTTCCGTCTTCACCATCAGTACTGTTTGTGGCAGCACACTGAATAGGAATAATCAAAAGGTTCCAGCTGGCCTTCCTCAAAAGGTAAAGAAAATCCAGCATTTTTAAGGTCTCTCTAATCTTTTGTTGTTTCAAGTGAATGCTTCCTCTGAAGGACTATTTCAGCATTTCTGGGATCTATTAAGAAGAGCGTAATGAATGTTATAGAACCAGTCAACTTAAAAAAGAGAGATAGAGAAGAAAATACTGCCGACTTCCAGACACCTCCCCTACTCCTTTTATACCAAAGGAGCCATATCTTCATGCCATAATAAATGCAAATTTGGAAAGGCTCGCAAACCTGCCTGCCTCTTCAGCTGACAGCCTCAATTATGGGGCCTAATCCTGCATTCCTGACACTCCCCTTACCCCTGCATAACTTCCAGAGGAGTCAAAGGACCCTCAGCCCTGGCCCTGGCAGGGAGACATTAGTTATGCAGGAGCAGTGCCTGGGGCGTGCTGGCAAATTTAAGGGTCTGTTCATATAATGACACACACTTGGAAGCCTTAAATCCTCATGCTTTGGACTCTTCACCTTCTACTGAAATAAAAAGCCGCAGCAACTCCATTAAAAAATATAAAATTGCTCCACAGGAAATGAACACTAGTTTGCTTCCAATTTACATGGGTTTTAGGTTTCTTCTTCCTTGCCCCTCCCCACTTTTACTTTTAATGTCAGTGTCCAGTTTTATGGAAAATATTTTCTTTAAGGAAAAGAATAAACACAGGCCTCGTGCTGGGTCTTTGCTTTTTATTTACTGAAGTGGGCAAAACAGCTTTGACTTGCTGGCTCTCACCCTCCCGTAAATCAGTTGGAATTCCTCGCAAGTATCCACACAGGCTACCCCCTTATGTCACCCTGTGAGGACACCTAATGACCTCTGGCTTATTGAGAAGTGGCCTTGTTTTATATAAACAAATCATCCATCCAGCTATATTAATAACGAGGCTATAACTCATTTTCATCCCAGGCACACGCTGTACATTATCAGTCTCCTAATTAATCCCAGGCAATTCAGGGGGCAGGGATTATTCCTTCCAATTTTCCTCACCACTTCTCACTCCCGAGACCCAGCCAACAGAGGGTCAGGCTCTGCGTCCCGCAGCCACGGCCCTGAGTCCCGACCCAGAGCCTAGCCCACCCCAGACGTGCTCCCTCTGCCCTGGGGAAGCCTGGGAACTCGCACACCCCTCACCCCTGCTGATCTCAGAGGCGGCAGGGCCGCCTCCAGGGAAAAAAAACCTGGGGTCAGCAAACATCTGGCAAGCCTGCCGAACGGACAAAGTCCACAGCTGCTCCCCTGAGTCAGAAAATAAACTCAGAGTCTTGGGGCAGAAAGCAGAGCTGGGCCCCATGCTCTGGGCAGCTGAGATATTCACCATCCGCCCAGAAGTCCACCTTGCGGGCACCTTTGTCCTTTCTGGGCACAGGTCGGGGCAGCTCCAGGTACCCCACCCGCTACCTCAGTCCAGGCTGCTAGCTGTTCAAAGTAAAGTCCAGGGATTGAATGTTCAAACCTCTCCAGCACATCTCCCCACCTCACACAGGGAAAATCAGAATCCTTTGATGACATGGTGTCCAGAATATTGAATAGATTCTTAGGCTTACTGAGAAAGGAGTTTCTCTTCCTCTTCCTCCTTGGTTCTCAGAGCCTGTGTCTGACAAGGTGACGTGTTCAACCATGAGCATGAGCATCTCTAAACATCTTTGAAGGACAAGGTCCCTTGACTCCCAGGGTGCTTGAGCACTGAAAAAGCTTCCCTTGTTTCATTTGAAAGACCGCAGGGTCTGGAGTGGTGGTTTAATCACTAAGTCATGTCTGACTCTTGCAACCCCACAGACTGTAGCCTGCCAGGCTCCTCTGTCCATGGGATTCTCCAGGCAAGAATACTGGAGTGAGTTGCCATTTCCTTCTCCAGGAGATCTTTCTGACCCAGGAATCGAACCCAGGTCTCTTGCATTGCAGGCAGATTCCTTACCAACTGATCTACAAGAGTCTGGAGACCTGTGTGCAAGTCCCCACTCTCCCATTAACCTGGTGCTTACTTGACCTCCACAAGTCTAGGTTTTCTTATCTTTAAAGTGGGGATAATAATGCCCTCTTCCTTTGCAGGGTGCTTGTGAAACAACAACCTTTTCAGGCTCCTTTGTAAACTTTTCTTTGGATCAGCCAGCAATTTTGAAGTTCCTGAGCACAGGATCCCTGACTCTCCTCCCTTCTCACTCTCTCCCTGGCAATCCTGTCTGCCCCAGTAATGACCATGTCAGTGTTCCACCTGGTGGGATTTTGATCCTTTTTGAGAGTTCTGTGCCTTACCTGTGGCTCCTAGGACAAGGAGGAGGACTGCCCTCAGGCTGACTGCATGGCAAAGAGAGGGACATGCCTGGGGAGGTATCACACCATATGTGGTTCCTACATGGTGGGCGGGAAAGCTGTGAGGCTTAATGGGTTCTCCAGAATTCCCTTTAAGGAATCAGGCTGACACTGATGCCAAAAACTCAGCCTCTGTGCATCAGTGCTGAATCAAGTCTCAGAGACAGAGTTTGGGCTAAAGTAGGAAAGAATAGCTTTATTGTTTTGCCAGGCAAAGGGTACGCAGCAAGCTCATGCCCCTGAAAAGTGAAGCGTCCCAACCTATGAGGGTTTGGTGAGGAGTTTTGTAGCAGTGGTTCAAGGATGGGGTTGCTGATAAAATTTGGGTGTGTGCAGGGCCAGCACTCCTTTAATCTGGTCTCAGATAATCTCTTGATGAGCCTCTCTGATTTCATTAATCTGGCCTCAGGTGGTCTTCTCTGGAATGAAGAATACAAATCCTTTTGTCAGAGGTTTTCTTCTGTAAAGAGCTCAAAGATATTGTTCTCTGCATCACTTGAGATAGAATCAGGACCCTGTCTCAAAGCTACACAATTGTTTCTTGGCTATTCCTCCCTAGTCTCTGCATCCCCTTCCTTCCCTGATTAGCAACTGTTTGAATCTGTGCTTTGGAACTCAAGGAAGGTCCTGGAGGCTGAGGCCTATTCCCTACAAACAAGAAACAGGGGACACGAACAGGCCTCCACGCCCAGAAGCTCCACAGGGTCCTGTCGATTTCAGGATCAGGCTCACACCTCCCCTCTGCGAGTTTGCCTCTATACGCTTTTGTGAAATGAAATGTGACTTCTGTCTCATTATACTCTTATGTTAAGACAAAATATTAGAAGTTTCTGGTTCCACTTAGTTTCCTCTCTCAGCATTCAGCTCATTTTCCAGACTAAGAGCTTGACTGGTTTTGGGGAAATGAAACCGGACCTTTGGAAACATAAGAATGAAGTTTTTTCTCTTTAATTGTTGCATGACCCAATCACAATGATTAATTTGGCCATGGGCTGGAGTAAATTTCAGACAGGGCTGATGCTTTTGAGCAGGGAAGTGAATCCATGCCGCTTCATTTTTTACCCTAGAACCTTGACAGCCCCAGGTAAGCAGCACGTCCCAAGGCACTTCTTCGTCTGGGACTTTGAGGATGGCCGCACACAGGGACCACGGCCTCAGAGTCCATGTGACAAGGGAGGCCTGCTTCTCTTGGAATCCATTTTATATTTCCGTAAATGTTGGGTGCTTTGTACTTCTTTGTTGCCAGGCTTGTCTTGCCGAAGTCTGCCTTGATTTGACACTTCCCTATAGTTTACTCAGATTGGGGAGCTGGGTTGAAAATCAAAGTCTCAACCTTGGACAAAGCTCTTGATATCACTCAGGACCAACACTTCGGTGACTGTACAGTTTATACAATGCTTTTTTATATATTAACTTTGGGGCCTAGTCTGGCTGCCCTCTTTCTGGTAAGTTCTATCCCAGGTCTTCCCTCCTCTTAATTCAGATCTCAGTGTCACCTTCCCTGACCAATGCAATGAGCAGGCCCTTATACAGCTGTGTATTTTATTTCCAAAGCTCTCATCACTCTTCTGAAATGATCTTGTTTACTTTTCTGTTTCCTTGCTGAATACCTCTCTCCTCATACCAGAATGTCAGCCCCACAAGGGCAGGGACCTGTCTTATTAATCCTGCCTCTCTGGGGCCAAAAACAGTGCCTGGCCCTTTAAAACACTCAGCATTTTTTTTTTTTTTTTTTTTTTTTGCTGTATTAGTGGATAAGTAAATGATTTTATTTGAGTATTGTGGTCATGTAAGGTAGTTGTTATCTTCATTTTTGAAATGAGTTACCTACATCTTCATGAGATTAAGCAATTAGCCTGAAGTCCCCTGGAATAGGAAATGGCAACCTGCTCCAGTAGTTTTGCCTGGAAAATTCCATGGATAGAGGAGGCTGGCGGACTAGAGTCCAGGGGTTCGCAAAGAGTTAGACATGCCTAAGGATGCATGCACACACACACAGCTGGTCTGTGACAGAATAATACCTCAAACCCAGGTTTTCTACCTCTGTTCTGGAGTCTTCTTATGGGAAGGAAAGTGAAGTTTTACCCAAAACTGGATCATGCTTGGTACTTTTAAAAACAAGCACCCCCTCAGAGATCATTGTCAACAGTTTGGAGTGTAACAACTTGATAAAACCCTGACTGTATTCCCTTTATCAAAGATGAAAAAGCAATCTACAAGATGGGCTTATAAAGCAGAGCCCAAGACTGCTTCCTACACCAGCCCCTGGGTGGATCACTGCCCTTCTCCTCTGACATACTGTGGACCCTCTCCCATCCCTCCCTTCTCTGGCCTTGGACCTCACTGGCCTCTGGGTCCCTCATTCCAGGAGGCCCTGGCCTGGGTTTCTAGACTTTCTGCAATTTTTCTGATGTCCTAATTTCTTGATCACCTGTGCTGACACGATCCTGATTTCCTTCAATATGTCTTTTTTCCACTCCTGGGAAATTTATGTCTGTTCTGGCATATGTCCCCATCTTCCTTTGTGAAAAGAGAGGTAAGAAGGGGAAGGAAAAATGCCTTTTAATATTTTTTCACAATGTCTTCATGTTCTGTCAATAAATTACCTCTGTCAGCTTTTAGAGGCCCTACTGGCTCTTGTACTGACCTCTTGTTCCTCCTGTACTTGAAAAATGCCTTATTATTTATCTCAGCCTCTCTCGCAATCTTCTTTTCATTCTTCACCTTTGCTTTCCTTATCATGTTTTTGCACTTTCTTAACTTTGTACTATAATTTCTCCAGCTGAGTTGCCATTTGGTTTTTTTTTTAAATACTTTCTCGCTTTCCTAGTTTTGATTACTTCCCCTACCACTGCCACATCCTTTTTAGAGCTATTTGTTTGGCCTGTTTTCTATGCAGCAGGTTGCTAAGGGAGCACGCATTTTCTTTGGGCAGTTTCTATTCATTTCTCTCTGATTACACTCTTCCGTCAGCGGCTTTTCTTTCCAATCTTTCAGTGCCCTTGGCTTTTCTTGGTAGGACCTGACAACTTCTGTTCCTTCAGGAATTACTGCATGTCCTTCTAAGAGGGTCCTAATTCCTGCGGGGCCTTACTTGGAATGAGCAGTTCCCCCAGACGGCAGGCTATAGGTCAAGAGGAAGCTGGGCACTTTGACACATCGCTCAGGCTTCCCCACATCAAACTGCCTGCGGGTACAAGACCTTATAGCGAGTGTAGGTACCCTGTGCATGCTGGCAGGAACTCAACCCTGTGCGAAGAGCTTGCCTCAGTAGTTGGGAGAATCCCGTGGGCTCACCAACAAGACCAGTCAGGTGTGAACAATGCCCTCGGGACTCCTTGGCCAGTGTCTGCCTTCTGGATGCCTTTTTATCTGCTCGGCACTGTTGCTAACGCTGGGCACTGCCGCCACCTCTGTTGGGTGTTGTCACATGGACTGCTGTCACCACCTGGCCACCACCAGACTGCTGCTCTGCCATGGCGAAGACCACAGCTCTCAATACCTCAAAGCCACACTGTGTTTGGACAGACTTCTGCTCTCCTCGTTATGCCATGGGTGTCGAGTCACCCTTGCTTATAGAGACTTCGGGGAGGCCGAGTGTCTCATCATTACTTCCGGCACTCCTTTACTGGAATGAGAGCCCTGAGAGACTGAGTCAGATGTACCCTCAGGATGATGGTACCTTCCTTGAGAGGGCGTAGGGAACTGGCCCTGATGTAGATGGCGGAGCAAATCAGGGCCACTTATGAGGCAAAGCTACAGAATTGTAAGGACATGAGTAAACAGAGAGAGGAGGGGACCTCAGGAAGATGGAGGACTGAGGCAGATACACAGGGCATGGGGGGTCAGAGTCCTTGTGCGCCTCTGACACATTAACATCCCTGATTCGCTGGTCGGGCCCTCACACGGTACAACAGCACTTTTTTCCTCTTACTTTCCTGTAACATTCTGTGTTGTACATCTAAAGTAACATTCCTCTTCACTTCAGCTAGTTTAACTGGAGACTTTTGCTTTGCAGCCAGAATCTTAACTAATATAACCTCCCGGTTACCCAGCTGTGGCCTTCTGGTGCAATTTTTCTGGTGCGAATGCCTGCTTAGGCTTCATTATCCAACTTCATTGTCACCTCCTCTCTGAAGTCTTTCCTGACAGCGCCCTCTCTTGTGACACTTCAAAACTCTGCTCATAACCACTATAGTGTGATTCATCTATTTATAAACACTCCGCTTGCCAGACCATGAGGTCCTCAAAGACAGAACCGTGTCTTAGTGCCTGAAGCCCAGAAGGTGTTCAGTCAATGTTTGCAAAGATGCCTCAGTGGCTCTAAGTGGATTCTGGGAGCCACCTGCCAGTTGGCACCACGCTGCCTGCTGCTCAACCTTCCAGGCACTCGAGGGGCCTGAATTTCTGCTGACTTTGCTAACTTAGCCCTTCACTCTCAGTTCCATCTTTGCCTAGTCCTCCCTGGGGTCCAGGATTGCTTGCCTGCTGGGACCCTCCTGCTCTGTGCAAACTTCACTACCTCTGGATCGGTGACAATTCCAAGGTGACCCCCTCTGGGGCAGAGCACACACTGTTTCCCAGGGTTCTAGAACTCTATGCTGAGTTTTGGCTCCTCTTAATGGCTTTGTGTGGTTGCCTGGGGCCCGTGCTACCTGTGTGTCTGCTCATGACAGCATCCCCCACCTGATCCAGCCATCTGTTTATTTTGGCTGCATCTCCTTCTTTATTCTCTCACTCCTGAAAGATGGTGAACAGTAGCTACTTCCTTTAATCAGCCAGAAGCCCTGGTTGCCTTGTCCATGGTAGAAAAATTGTCTCCAGATCAGTTGCAGCTTTCTTATATGAGAAAGAACATCAGTGCTCATTTGCTGAGGAAAAGCAACAACAAAACCCTCTCGCTCTGTTTAGACCATTTTTCCTTTATGGATTACAATGCCCCTAGCACACCCACCAGGTTTCCCTGCCGACTGCCAGCCATGTATCCAAGTTGCTGTTTCACTCCCTGGCAGCGTGGGGCAAGGGAAGAGCTTCACAGCCTTGGGTGAGGGGCTGTTTGCTTTACTCAGGTTCTCACATACAGAGTGTTTTGCAAGAAGGGTTTCTGCCAGTAACTGATACTCTAACCTCTGTACCAATAGGTGTGCAGTTGCCTGGGGCATCAGGTGGTTTAAATGCTCTGGAGTTGTAACCCCTTTGCCCCTTCAAGTCTTACTTTTCTGACCTCTGCTTTCAGCCAAAAAAGAAAAAAAAAAGTGATACCCAGGCTTAGTTCATCCTCAGGAATTTCAGAATGGTCTCCCTCTGGGCCCCGCCTCTTATGCTGATAGACATGGCTTTCTGAGATTCTGTGATAGCCACATGCCGTGGTCTGAAAATAGAATCAGAACTTTGGGCAAAACAGTGCCTGCTGGGGACCCAGGTTCAGGCTGTTTCTGGTCCCCATGATGGATAAGGATGTCCACTCAGGATGGGCTCATATCCAAAAGAGCTGCTCCTCGCTTGAGAGGAAAGAAACAGCACTTCTGCGCCAGGCAGTGGCCTTTGGGCCTGTTGCTGCACGATGGACACGGAATGAGAAATGAAAGGCCATCTCCAGCCAGGCTGAGGCTATGAGAGATGAGCATGGCGGAGGATGGTGTTGTCCTGACTCTTTCTCTCCTCGGCTAACTGCCTTCAGTAGAAGATTTCAATGCATCAGAGTATTAGCTAAGGAGATACTTTAATCTGGGGACAAAAGGACACCCATTTAAACCTATTTACCAATGAAGGCAGCTAGAAGTGGTTTGTATCTGAGCATAAATTACCACCCCACCCCAACCACCACCACCTGCCCCACTCCCAAGCTGATCTTTTAAAGTGAAAACCTGGTTTGGTGATTTGGGGCAGCCTAAAAGCATGTGTAATAGAAGAGAAAGAGCAACTGGACAGGGAATTGGGCCTTGTCATTTCTTTATATACATATGTATAATTTATTTGTTTTATTTTAGTTATTTGGGGCTGTCCTGGGTCTTTGTTGCTGCACACAGGCTTTCTCTAATTGCAGCCAATGGGGGCTACTCGCAGTTGCAGCTTGCGGGCTTCTCATTGCAGTGGCTTCTCTTGTTTCAGAGCGTGGGCTCTAGGGCACGTGGGCTCCAGTAGCTGCTACGCCTAAGCTCAGTAGTCGCAGCTCTCAGGCTCTAGAGCACAGGTTCAGTAGTTGTGGCACACAGGCTTAGTTGCTCTGCAGCCTGTGATTCTTCCCAGATCAGGGATTGAACCAGTGTCTCCTGAATTCCAAGGAGGACTCTCAACCACTGGATCACCAAGGAAGCCCAGTGTCTCCATTTCTAATGCCAGGCTCATTAGTAATGATGTCATTTGGGGCAAATCATTTCTCCAGCTTCAGTAGTGACCTCAGTGGAAGCAGAAAACACTGACATTCTAATTGCCAGATCCATAGGCTAAGTTTCATTCCTCATCCTACTTAACAACTCCATTGCACATGGTGGTCTTGATTGCTCCTTCCTTCTCAAAACTTAGTCTCTGCTCTTAGTTCCTGGGGCTCGCCTCTATGAACCCTCTTCCCATCTCTCTCCTTGCCCTTCACACTCCTTTCTTGAACCCCTCCTGTCTCACTCCTGCCCATCCATTGCCTGCTGGTGTTTCCCAGAATTTCCCCATTGGGCCTCTTCTCATCAGTCATCCATTTTGTAAGCAATTCCAAGGATCCAACCACCATATGGCAGCTTAGCTGATAGCTGCCATATCTCTACCTCAGAGCTCTCTCAGCCTCTCTCCTGAATGCCAACCTCTCTTTCCAACTTTAGATGTCAAGCCCCTCCAGCTTAGCCTGTCCAAACTCAGTTCATTGTCTTCTTGTATATGTCCCATATGTCCCCTGAAACCCAAGTCCTTGTAGCCTGTTCTGCCTTGTGTATTTCACTTGGTCTCAGAAGCTAAATGATCTTTTGTGCTTCATTCTCTCTAAATAGATGTTGTTGCCTAGTTTACCTGAGGCATGTAGGAACATGAAGATATTCCTCCATCTTCATGCCATTGCAGCTGGCTCTTGTCCACAGGGTCTGTCACCTGAATCTCTAAAATAGTACCGGAAGTAGTTAAGGATGGGTGTAGCTGACATAATAGAAAGTGACTTGCCATGGCTTACCCAGAGAGTTTTGCGCTTTTATTTATTTTTTTCATGCAATAAGAAATCCAGATACAGAAGATCCAGAATCAATATGGCAGCCCCATTATACCTCCAAGGCATGCCCTAATTTCCTTCTATCTTTCCATTCAGCCATCCTTGACTGGTGCTGTCATCTGTGGGCTGGTCACCTCATGCTCACTAAATGATTGCTCCTCTTCTACATCCACATTCCAGGCAGAAGAAGAGGAAAGGCAAAAGGCAAATGCCTCTCAAGTCTGTTCCCTTTCAAAGAGCTGTCCTGAAAGCTCCATCCAGTGACCTGACTTACCTTCCATTGGCCAGAATGTTGTGGGACCACTCTCTGCAAGGAAGACTGGGAAAGGCCATGGGAGTTTTGTTTGTTTTTTAAGCAGGGCACATTGCTTCCCTGGGGGGAAATTGAGGATGGTTCTGTTAGAAAAGAAGGGAAGGAATGAAAGGAATCAACACTGCATAAGCAAATATCTGTGACTGCAACAGCCTGATCTTGGTCTCCTGGCCATCTGAATCTTCATCCACTACTCTGTCCTCTATATCCCCTAAAAGAAATCTGACCATACTGTGCCCCTGTTTAAAATATCTCTGTTGAGTCCTCAGTGGCTGCAGAATGAAGAACAAACACTTTGGTCCATGGGGTCCCATCTTCTTTTCTACGCTCTTCTGTTGTCATCACCGTCTGCTCAGAACACACTCTAAGATCCCACAGAACCCATAATAGTACGACTGCTCCTACTGCCCAAATGCCCTTCCCATTGCTGGAGATATTTCTTCAACTTTCATCCCTGGGGAGGGTGTAGGCATATATCAACCCCTAGACTCAAGCTTCTTCCTTAATCCTTAGAAGGGAGACCTTCCTCATGCCTCTGAGTCCTCCCCATCCCACACAGCTTGTGATCCTTGGGTACAGACAGTGGTGTGTTGGTCAGTGTTTAACAACCAGCTCTCTGGGGATGGGCTTCCCTCATAGTTCAGTTGGTAAAGAGTTTGCCTGCAATGCAGGAGACCCGGGTTCAATTCCTGGGTCAGGAAGATCCCCTGGAGAAGGAAATGGCAACCCACTCCAGTGTTCTTGCCTGGAGAATCCCATGGACAGAGGAGCCTGTCAGGCTACAGTCTATGGGATTGCAAGCTTCAGACATGACTGAGTTACAAAACACTCTCTGGAGATGGGAGGCTCTGGTCTCTAGAGTTTACTGAGTCCTGTAGTATAAATACTACCCCCGTGGCCAGATTCAAGCTACTGACATGATGTAACCCAGCCTGTACTGAAAGAGGCATGGTTGGCTCCCAAGAGCCATTTTGAGTACAGCAGGAGACCCCCCCCCCCCCAACAGGGAAGAAGGGTTCGTGATTAGGTCACAGCACCAAAACCACAGGCAAAGCTTAGCAGCCACCCCCTCACCATCATCTCTGAACTAACACTCCCCCCACCCCTGCCCTGCCAAATACATCTCTTCTTTCCCCGAGTTCACACTGCTCTTTGGTGATTCTTCTCCCACAGTAGTGTTTTTCTTAAATCTTCTTCTGTGTGAACAAGTGTACTTTTTCATACTGTGCGTTCCCTCGATCATTTACTCCACACACGGGGCACTGAGCCCCTTTCATCCATGATTCCCTGGTGAATCCTCACCTCCCTGGAGAGGCTGCCACACCTCAGGTCACCACCAGGAGTTACTCTTCAGCATCGGATGCAGACACAGAACCTGAGCAGCAGGCAGCACATAGTGGGACTAAATGCCCACTGTTTAAAGGATGAAGGAGGGAAAAAAAAACTGATTTTTCTCTACCTGGAGCCCAGTCCCACCTCCCTGATATCCTAGGAATGTTCACTTATCATTTGGGGCTCAACTTAAATGATTCATTCTCTAGGAAGCCCTTCTTGGACCAGCTAACCCTCATCCCCACCACCAAAGGTGGGCTAATACCCCTTCTTTGGGCTCTCAAAAGCCTTGGCCATCAGTAGAATTGATCACCCTGTATACCTGTGTTTCAGTTTTGACAGCCTGCGGACCATCTGCTTCCTGAAGGCAGGGACCTTGTTTGCAGTGCCGCGAAGGATGTCCTTACTGATCACTTGCAGAATGGGGATGGGGCAGAATGTGTAGCATGTTCAAATATTCCCTGGGGAGGTTTAGTTTCATTTCTTTTGCCTTTGTCTTTTGCTCTTGCTATCCAAATTATTGTTTTTCCCACCAAATCCCTCCTTTCAATTGGTAATACCCAAAGAAAAAAAGACAAAAGATTTCAATGAATTGCAGCTTCCAGCTGGTTATCATTATTTAAATTCTGGCTTTATCTCTGTGGGCAACTGAAGCCTATGATTTAAGCTATCTCTAGCTAAGCGAGGAGGTCCGGTGCCCGCCCAACCACTCATATTTCCAGAGTGCACTTTGCTGTGTCAATACACATTACTTGTCACATTGCAAAGAGTCTGAGGAGAAGTTTGATCTCTGCTGTTAGATTGTTGTCATGTGTCAAATCACACAGCCCAGGGGGAATGACTACAAATGCACAAGAAAAGCAGATGCTGAGCCATGGTTGGACTGTCTGAAAGATAAACACCTTGTAGAGACCGGGAAAAGAAAGGTCAAAAAACAATCAGAAGCCACAGACATTGTAAGGTTTACTTTCATCTTTTTGCCCCTCTGAGCGTCTCATTTTACCAGCCTGGGCAAATATGCATTTTTCATCCAACTGGCCTTCCAGCTGATGCTCCCTCAAGCAGGGCCTAGTTTGAGTATGTAGTAGCATCACTGGTAACCAGGGTGGCAGCTGCGATACTCTCACAACACAGCTGAGGAAACAAGACAGGTGACTGTGCAAGTTCCTCCCTACCGGCTCCTTCCCAAGGAAAACTCAGAGAAAATGGGCAAATAGAACTAGACTCAGGGAAGAAAAACCCACTTCAGGGAGTATGAGCTATCCAAGCAGGAAGGCTGGAATAATTGTTTGCTGCGGCTGGTGATTGTTTTTTTCTTTTTTTTTCTTGTTTCTTTTAAGTTGGCTGGAAAAAAAAAAAAAAACAAAAAAAACCAAATGGGTACTAGCTGTTCCATATTAAAGAAGGAATGGGCGCTAGTCAGTCACCCCATTTCAAAACGCCCACGCGCTTGAAATAGTTTCCTAGAAAGGCAGATATAATTTAACTGGGTGTAGCTTAGCACACTGGCAGGGCATTTTTACGACACCTTCCAAATCCTCGATGGCTGATCTCGTGGTATGACAGCAGCACACCACATTCATTGCACCAGACAAGGATTAGGGGAGTAAAATTAGTCATGTATGTAAATTGTAATCACGTTGGACGGTTGTATGTGCTCATTTAGGCATTTTAACAGTGTGTGATGCTATCCTCTCCACAGGACTAATAAGCATTAGCCATAATGAGGTCAGTCAGTCAGCCAGGCATTCTCAGGGGATTTAATTGGGACATGGGTCTCTGCTGAAGTGAAAATTAATAACTTTTGTCAATGTTCTGGTGAAATGTTCTGTCTTATTAAACTATGAGGGTCAATTAGAAAGCATTATGTAATAAAGTCCCCAGCAGCAGAACTCAAATTGAGTTATACCACAGTCATTATTCCAGGGCGAATGCATTTGAAAATGGAAAACCAGAGCGCCATATGGAGGATTCGGGTCAGATTTACAAGCATCGCATGTTAAGGCTTCAACAAGAAGGAAACAATTAAACGTAATACCGAAATAAATCAGTGCGCCCGGCGTGCTGTGCAGGGCGGGGCGCCTGGGGCCAGCGCAGCCCCGGAGCCGTGACACCGCGCAATGGCAGCACAGGCGAAAGGCTTGTTTGGGCTGTATCAGGCAGCGCCGTCCCCGCAGATCTCTCTGAGTGCTTGCTTCAAATCTGGGGCACACCTGGAAGGCTTGGGCCAGCACTCCGCCTCCTATAAATAACTCTTTATTGTCTGGCTATTAAGACGAGAGATTGCTTTTTATTAAAGTGCAAGTTATTGTGGTACAGCAAATTAAAGAATTTTAAAGTACACTAAACAGCCTCCAATAGTCCCCATTCAGTCATGTTTTATGGTGCTTAATTTAAAAAAAAAAAAAATCGTAACTCCCTCAGGAAAGAGTTCCACAGGGTTCCAGTAAGGTTGATTGGCCTGCCGCCTCAGGACCCTACTGGGGTCAGGGCACTAGATCTGTTTTTCAGGAGTGCCACAACCTCCATCCTACGAATGATGGAGCCTATCAGCATCTAGAATGCTTCTAGCTTCCGCCAATCAGTGCTCACGAATCCTACGCCTTTTCCTGTTTTCTTTTGGATCTGCTTTTTATGGGCATCACAAACTCCTTCCTGCAAATGGCGGAGCCAATCAGCATCCAGAATGCTTCTGGCTTCGGCCAATCAGTGCTCACGAATCCTCTGCCTTTGCCGTCTACTGTCGCTTTGCTCTAGGAAATGTGGTAGAAGCCTCTAAGGTACTTGAAATGAGCAGTGTGTTATGAGGGAGAGAGTCTAGGCCAAGATTTGGGATTTGACATAGAACTGTTCAGGCACTTATAACGAAGAGGGATTGGGAAGAATGGATGCTGGGGACACGGCCTCAGGCCTAGGTGTGCGGGGGTGTGGGAGGTGGGGCGCTGGAGCCACCGGACTGCCCTGTCTCTACTGGAAGCCTGGGGAGGAGGCTTGTCTGCTGCACTCTTCAAACAGATATTTAAAGATGCGCTGCACCTAAAACAGCTAGGGAGTAGAAGAGAGGGAGGGGAGCAGAGGCAGGCGGATGGCGGAAAGGGAAAGAGATACACAGAGTATCCTTACTCTGCCCGTGCTGAAGGACTACAACTTCCTTATCTGTCCCGCCCACTCTTTTCTGAACTTTCTCTTCCCTAGTGAAGTGATCTGGGATCTGATTATTTCCCCTTTCCCATAATCACGTATGTTGATTGTGTTTCTCATTAAACGCCAATTATAACAGTGCCCCTTTCTTGATTCCAGACCACTGTAGAAGCCAGTTCATTCCCCTCACCCTCATCTCCATAGCCACATTTACGGTCTGAGTCCCTGTCACCTCCCACCAGGGCCCCTTTTCCAATGCTGCCCCTTCCCACCCATTTTTTCACACCAGTCACAGTAATATTTAAAAAGACAAACACACACACAGATACGGTCAAGCTGTTTAGACTTTTCGTTTGCAAATAGGATAAATTCCAAAACCCCTGCCGCAGCCCACGAAATCTCTCCCGGATGTGTCCAACGCTCACCGGAAGCCATGCTTCCTCTCACACCGCTCCTGTGGCTTCTAGAACGTGTGATGTTGTTGCCCTACTTGGAGTTTTTGCGCATGTAATTTTCTTAGTGTGGAATTTTCTTCTTCCTGGTTGTGAATGACTGGTTCCTCTTAAGCTTAAGTAGCACCATCTGGGAGGCCTTTCCCAACCATTCTATCTAAAGTAGACCCATCTAGAACTCTATCATCATCCTGTATGTTCCCAGTACAATACTTTCCATAGTGTTTAAGTTTAAAAACAACTTAGTTTGGGCTGTTCTCTTTTTTTTTTTTTTTTTCCTGATTCCTTCTAAGTTCTATGATGGCAAAGCCCAGATCTGTTCTATTCTCAACTATGTAGTCAGCAGTGGGGGGAAGTGACACTTGCTGTGTGCTCAGTCAATGAAAACCTCACTGATTTAAAGGGTTGCCTCGGAGGGAAACATTAAGTTTTTCCAACTCCTTATTTTGTAGAAACTATTTCTGAGGATGGAGAAATAATATGCACAAGAAAGTTTTGGAAGGGTTGGGACCAGTACCTGATTTTTCCTCAATATATTTCTTTATTACTTTCTTTTACCACATCACCAGTCCTATCTATTAAACACATCTTGTCTTTTTCCCTATTTGAATAAACACCACCAAATCCTATGGTGAAAACATGTTTAAAACCATTTTAAAAAGTAAAGCTGCTTCATCAATAAGAGAACAGATTATTTGATTCTAGTATATTCACATAAGGGAATGAAAATGAATGAACCAAAGCTATGGGCCTAAAAATGGTTGAATCACAAACACATAATGTTGAATAAGAACAGCTAGTTACAAAATAATATATATTGTGATAGCACTTATATAGAGTTTAAAACATAAGCAAAACTAAATAGCAAGTGGTTAGTGGATATATGGTCAAGCTCTAATTAAAAATAGGAATAAGGAATGTTTTTTTGAAAAATAATAAAAGCAACATTCAGATGGTTACTTGCCAAGTGTAGAGAGAGGTGGGAAGGAAAGGAGCCTGTGAAAGGAAGAGCATGGAGATGGGGTGGGTGGTGATACATTAGTTGGGTAGCAGTTTCATGATTACCCATTTATTTTTTATGCTTAATAATTGGCAAGCTTATATATATATAAAGGACTTACCAGGTGGTTCAGCAGGCAATAAAATCAGGAGACATAAGAGATGCACTTTCAATCTCTGGCTCAGGAAGATCCCCTGGAAGAGAAAATGGCAACCCACTCCAGTATTCTTGCCTGAGAAATTCATGGACAGAGGAGCCAGGTGGGCTACAGTCCAAAGGGTGGCAAAGGGTTTGACATGACTGAGCAACTAAGTACATGTAGGAGAAATTGATTAATTTTTAAGAATTAAAATTGACATGATTTCAGCTTTGCCTGACTATACCCAATCTCAGAAAGGAGTTCTTTCTCCTTCAGGAGTGCCTCAGAGGGCTTCCTCCAGCCTCACAAACCTGGCAAACTGGAGTTATTGGGGCCTGTTCCTGAGCCAGGTCAATATTGTACAAAAAACATGCAATAATCGTTCAGACTGTGTGGAAGATGACTTTGGAGTTAACTACCCAATGGGGGTAGAGCCCTTGAGCAAAGTAACCTCTTTATTTGTCTTTCCACAATAACAGACTTTTCTTTACTCTCCTCGGGGCTTTTGCTCATTTTCTATCCTGTGATTACAATGCAAACACCCCTGGGAGTATCCATATCAAAATCAACACCCTAACGATCTTCACCGATGCTGAGCGAGTGGTATGTTTAAGAGAGGCATGGCAGTGGTTAAGGGAGGTAAGAGAGCCTCAAAAGCAGGTCAGGCCACTCTCCTCTTGTCCAGGTGTCCTTACCTGTTTTTTTTGCACAACCTCATTAATTGAAGGAGAAGGGGGTGACAGAGGATGAGATGGTTGGACGACATCATTGACTCAATGGACATGAGTCTGAGCAAACTCCAGGAGATGGTGAAGGACCAGGAAGCCCGGCATGCTGCAGTTTACGGGGTCGCAGAGAGTTGGACACGACTGAGCGACTGAACAGCAACAATTTTATTTCACATTCTTCGTCTCTGATTTGAGCCCTAGACTTGTTACCTGTACACAGTACCCCCAGATAGCCAGCAAGTGTGCCCCTAGTGGTGTTGCCACATGCTGAAATTAGCCTCCTTAAGCAATTCCTTTTTCTAATGTTAGTGGAGGGAGTTCCCACCATAAGGGTTTCTGGTTCATTTGTGTTACTGGGTCTCTCAGGGCCACACTTCTGTTTTGAGAGAGAATTTTGGCATCGGGCTCCTTCTGACATGTCAGGCTGAAAAGTGATTTTGAGCCAAAAGTTCTGTTGCTTCATTTCAGTTATTTATGAGAAGCTGGTATTTTCTGCTAACAAAGACAATGGGAAATTTCAAAACCTAAAAATTATCAAGCTGTTGGGATAATGGTGGGAAAATAGACATTGCAAAGTATTTCTCAACAGTTGGAGTAACTTGCCTTCCATATTTTTTCCCAAGATAATTATGAAGATAAATGCCACTTGCCTTTTGGAATCTTTTTGCTGATAAGTATGAAACTATTCCAGGGAGATTCTGGATGCCGGGTCCCCATGACCACACACTTCTATAGGAAAATGCAATCTGCCTGCACTTTCATCTGTTGGTTAGTGAACAAATGGAAGAATAAATGAATGAGAAAATCACTCAGCTACACACACACACTTTGCCACACATACTCATACATTACTATCTTAGTTTAAGGTTAGAGTGTTTCTTTATCTTAAAAAATGTGGGGGTTTTCTCTGATTATAAAACTAATGTGTCATTATAAAATGCTTGGAAAATACAGAAAAGTATAAAGAAAAAAATAAAAGCATCCATAATCCAGCCTCACAGAAAGATCTTATTAACACTGAGGTTTATATCACGCTATTATTTTTTTGAGCATGTAAATGTTGCATGGCTGAGATATGACTGTGCATACTGTTAATGTCCGTGTTAGACAGAATTCTAAGATAATTCCCCAATGCCCAACACCCTTGATTTATCTCCTCCTCCTGGAGCATGGGCAGAAGTGACCTGCAAATGGGAAATAGATATCACATCCATGACTGGGTTATGTTACAATGGGCTTTAAGAAAAGGAGATTATCCCAGGTGGGTCTGACCCAATCAGGTGAACCTTAAAAGAGACTGGACTTTTCCTGGACACAGAGATATGAAGCATGAGAGGGATTTAAAGTGAAGGAGGTTCTCTCTTGCTGGCCTTGAAGATACAAAGGCCCACAGGGCAAGTAATTCTGGAAGATTTCAGAAGTTAAGAGCAGTTCTCACTGATATCCAATAAAGAGACAGGGACCTTGGTCCTAGAACCACAAAGATCTATATTCTCAAAATAGTTGAATGAGTTTAAAAGAAGACCCCAACTCCAGATGAGGACTCAGCCAGGCCAACACATTCATTTTGCTCATGAGACCCCGAATCTACAGAACCACAAAATAATAAGTGCCTACATTTGTAGTAATTTTCCATGTTGCAATAGAAAAATGACCAAATATTCTTTTTCATTCACATTACAACTTAAACCTTTTTTTCCTATTATTGTTAACTAAAGTTTTCATATTTTCATCTAACATGTGTACAGATCATTTGTTGTTGTTCAGTCACTCAGTCCTGTCTGACTCTTCATGAATCCATGAACTACACCATGCCAGGCTTCCTTGTGCTTCACCAACTCTCAGAGTTTGCTCAAACTCAAGTCCATTGTGTTGGAGATGCCATCCAACCATCTCATCCCCTGTTGACCCTTCTCCTCCTGCCTTCAATCTTTCCCAGCATCAGGGTCTTTTCCAATGAGTCAGTTCTTCACATCAGGTGGTCAAAGTATTGGAGCTTCAGCTTCAGTATCAGTCCTTCCATTGAATATTCAGTACTGATTTCCTTTAGGATTGACTGGTTTGATCTCCTTGCAGTCCAAGGGAGTCTCAAGAGTCTTCTCCAACATCACAGTTCAAAGGCATCAATTCTTCATCCCTCAGACATTTTTATTGTTCAGGTCTCACATCTGTACATGACTACTGGAAAAACCATATATGGACCTTTTTCACCATAGTAATGTCTCTGCTATCTAATATGCTGTCTAGGTTTGTCATAGCTTTTCTTCCAAGGAGCAAATGTCTTTTAATTTCATGGCTTCAGTCACTGTCCACAGTGATTTTGGAGCCCAAGATAATAAAATTTGTCACTGTTTTCCATTGTTTCCCCATCTATTTGCCATGGAGGGATGGGATCAAATGCCATGATCTTAGTTTTTTGAATGTTGAGTTTAAGCCAGCTTTTTCACTCTCCTCTTTCACCTTCATCAAGAGGCTCTTTAATTCCTCTTCCCTTTCTTCCATAAGGGTGGTGTCATCTGCATATCTGAGGTTATTGATATCTCTCCCCACAATCTTGATTCCAATTGTGCTTCATCTAACCCAGCAATTTGTATGATGTACTCTGTATATAAGTTAAAGAAGCAGGGTGACAATATACAGCTTTGACATACTCCTTTCCCAATTTGGAACCAGTCCATTGTTCCATGTCCGATTCTAACTGTTGCTTCTTGACCTGCATACAGGTTTCTCAGGAGGCAGGTAAGGTGGTCTGCTAGTCACGTCTCTTGAAGAATTTTGCACAGTTCATTGTGATGTACACAGTCAAAGGCTTTAAGGTAGTCAATGAAGCAGAAGTAGATGTTTCTCTGGAATTCTGTTGCTTTTTCTATGATCCAACAGATGTTGGTCATTTGATCTCTGGTTCTTCTGCCTTTTCTAAATCCAGCTTGTGCATCTGGAAGTTCTATACACTGTTGAAGCCTAGCTTGGAGAATTTTGAGCATTACTTTGCTAGCATGTGAAATGAGTGCAGTTGTGCAGTAGTTTGAACATTCTTTGGCATTGCCCTTCTTTGGGATTGGAATGAAAACTGACCTTTTCCAGTCCTGTGGCCACTGCTGAGTTTTCCAAATTTGCTGGCTTATTGAGTGCAGCACTTTCACAGCATCATCTTTTAGGATCTGAAATAGCTCAGCTGGAACTCTATCACCTCTGCTAGCTTTGTTCATAGTGATGCTCCCTAAGGCCCACTTGACTTCGCACTCCAGGATGTCTGGCTCTAGGTGCGTGATAACCAACATGGTTATCTGGGTCATTAAGATCTTTTTTGTATAGCTCTTCTTTGTATTTGTCTTAATATCATCTTCTTCTGTTAGGTACATATCATTTCTGTCCCTTATTGTGCCCATCTTTGCATGAAATGTTCCCTTGGTATCTCAAATTTTCTTGTAGAGATCTCTAGTCTTTCCCATTTTATTCTTTCCCATTCTATTGTTTTCTTCTATTTCTTTGCATTGTTCACTTTAAAAGGCTTTCTTATCTCTCCTTGCTATTCTTTGGAACTCGGCATTCAGATAGTTATATCTTTCTTTTTCTCCTTTGCCTTTTGCTTCTCTTTTTTACTCTGCTATTTGTAAGCACTCCTCAGACAACCATTTTGTCTTTTTGAGTTTCTTTTTCTTGGGGATGGTTTTGATCACTGCCTCCTGTACAATGTTACAAACCTCTGTCCATAGTTCTTCAGGCATTCTATCAGATCTAATCCCT
The DNA here is from genome assembly GCF_033118175.1 of Dama dama. NCBI lineage: Eukaryota > Metazoa > Chordata > Mammalia > Artiodactyla > Cervidae > Dama > Dama dama. Next base: position 36,932,628 of record NC_083709.1, on the reverse strand, counting down.
TGAATCTATTTATCACTTCCATTGGATAATCATAAGGGATTTTATTTAGGTCATATCTGAATGGCCTAGTGATTTTCCTTACTTTCTTCATTTTAAGGCTGAATTTTGCAATAAGGAGTTCATGATCTGAGTCACATTCAGCTCCCAGTCTTTTTTTTTTTTTTTTTTTTTTGCTGACTATATAGAGCTTCTCCATCTTTGGCTGCAAAGAATATAATCATAATTGATATTAACCAGTCTGTATTATTGGGCATTTAGGTGTTGCCATTATCATGTTGCCATTATATGTCAGTACAGTCAAAGTATGGTTTTTCTGGTAGTCATGTATGGATGTGAGAGTGGACCATGAAGAAGGCTGAGCACCGAAGAACTGATGCTTTCAAACTGTGGTGCTGGAGAGGACTCTTGAGAGTCCCTTGGACAGCTAGGAGATCAAACCAGTCAAAGGAAATTAACCCTGAAAATGTATTGAAAAGACTAATGCTGAAGCTCCAGTCCTTTGGCTACCTGATGCAGAGAGCCAGCTCATTGGAAAAGCCCCTGATACTGGGAAAGATTGAGAGCAGGAGGAGAAGAGGGCAACAGAGAATGAGATGGTTGTATGGCATCACCAACTCATTGGACATGAGTTTGAGCAAACTCTGGGAGATAGAGAAGGACAGGGAAGCCTGGCGTGCTGCAGTCCATTGGGTCACAAAGAGTTGGACATGAATGAGCGACTGAACAACAACAATTATAGGTGTTAGAGATGTGTTACTTAAAAATTAAGTGTTGTCTTCTTATTTTGTAACTGTGCTTTTTATTTCATTTTTTGTCACATGAAAGAAAAATGAAACATCTGCTAAGCTTCATTGCCTCTGAGAGAAAGAGACAGAGAAACAAACAGGGACACGGTATGTCTAAAGTTTTCTCTTTGCTCCTGAACGGAAGGTAAAGACCGTGTGTTTCAAGGATGGAAGTCCTGAATACCTGCAGGCTACATTGTTCAAGGGGAGGGATGAAGGCTGAGAGCTACAGAGGTTAAAGACTGGCTTCTGCCTAGCTAGTGGTTCCCCAGAGCTGAAGAGAAATATGGGTTGGAGCCCTTATGGAGCTCTGGTCCCGTCTGAGCCTGGTGCTCTGGGTCACCTCAGAGTGGGCCTGCTGCATGACCGACTATGGGACTGATGAGGCTCTGCCAAGGTTCTCAAACCCAGTTTGAGGGCAAACTGAGAACTCATCTCATTATGCTTGGTTAATACTGGTTTCAACCAAATTTAATTTCACTTTGAAAAATAATTATGACATTTCATACTTAAGAGATATTGGGCATTGCTACCTGTTACATAAATGGTACTGTGATAAATAGTCCTACATAAAAGTGTCTCTCTATTTATTACTATTTATTTGAACAGATTTCTAGAGATAGGTTAAAGGATATAAGTATTTTGCCATCCTTTATATAAATTGATGCTTTTGAACTGGGGTGTTGGAGAAGATGCTTGAGAGTCCCTTGGACTGCAAGGAGATCCAACCAGTCCATCCTAAAGGAGATCAGTCCTGAATATTCATTGGAAGGACTGGTGCTGAAGCTGAAACTCCAATACTTTGCCCACCTGATGCGAAGAACTGACTCATTGAAGAAGACCCTGATGCTGGGAAAGACTGAAGGCAGGAGGAGAAGGGGACGACAGAGGATGAGATGGTTGGATGGCATTGCCAACTCGATGGACGTGCCTTTAAGAAAGCTCCAGGAGTTGGCGATAGACAGGGAAGTCCGGCATTGTACAGTCCATGGGGTTGCAAAGAGTCAGACATGACTGAACAACTGAATGGAACTGAACTGAACTTATATAAATTATCAAATTACAGGCTTTTAGATTTCTTAAGCTAAAATATATAGAAGACACTAGATGCATAATAAATTCTCCCTTTGGCCTCTTCCCACAAGCACCCCAGTGTACCAACCACAGAAGATTCAAGCCCAGTTGAGCAAGTGTAGGCACTGTATATTTCCTCCTGGTGAAGGTGCTAGCCTGCAGCCTAGGCTGTGTAACAACCGGCACAGACATGGCCTGATACGCACCCACCTATGCCAGTAACTGGCTGTGTGGCCTGGTGTATGTGTTTCTTGGGGCTGCCATGACAATCTACCACAGCTGCATGGCATGAACTACATAAATCTACCATCTCACAGTTCTGGAGGCTAGAATTCCAAGACCAAGGGTCAGTAGGATTGGTTCTTTCTGGAACTGTAAGGGAAGAATCTGCCGAACCCTCTCTCCCAGCTTCTGGTGGCTTCCTGGCAATCATGGCTGTCTTCTCCCCATGTCTTCATATGGTCTCCTCTCCACTCCAAACTCCCCATTTAAAAAAATAATTTTATTTGTTTATTTATTTTTGGCTGTGCTGGGTCTTCGTTGCTGAGCAAGCTTTTCTCTAGTTGTGGCAATCAAGGGCTACTCTCCAGTTGCGGTACATGGGCTTCTCATTGCAGTGGCATCTCTTGTTGGGCAGCATGGCTTTAGGGTGTGTGGGTTTCATTGTGCAGTGTATGACAGTCTCAGGAGTTGTGGCACACCGGCTTATTTGCCCCATGGCACGTGGGATCTTCCCAGACCAGGGATTGAACCCGTGACTCCTGCATTGGCAGGCAGATTCTTTACCACTGAGTCACCAGGAAAGCCCCCATTCACCTTTGCATAGGGATACCAGTCCTATTGACCTCATCCAAACTTGAGCATCTGCAGAGACCCTTTTGCCGTACAAGGTTACATTCACAGATCCTGGGGGTTAGGACTTTAGGGGGACACAGTTCAATTCATGACACTTTGGAGAGCCATATACACTCTCTGAGGCTTTGTTTCTGAGGAACAAAACAGGAATGATACTACCCTCCCTATAGTGAGGATTCAATTTACATGATAAATGGGAAGAGAGGTAAGTGATAGAGCAGTTACTCGGTGCCTGGCACACAGCACTTCCTTAATAATATTGACTAAGTTACCAAGTAAAACTGTTGCTCTAACTGTTGCGGTGCACTCACATGGGTACAGAGACCCATCTCTAATTATTGAGTGGAGATGTGTGTTTATGTGACCGCTCCAGCACCCCTGCAGAGGAGAGGCAATCTCACTTTTCAAGTATCTGGTATGTTTTCCTGGTCCAGTCTTCATAGGCTGATTGTTAGCCAGACACAAACCTCGCCTCTGCCACAAAGCCCACTTGGGAGATTGGTGCCTGCCTTCTGCTGCTAGTTCGTTGTTTGAAAAGTGCAAACGCCCCTGTTCATCCACAGTGCCAGGACCCTGTGCAAAGTTGCCCACCCAAGTGAGGCTTCCCTGAACTCCAGGGTTTCAGAAGGTGGACCTGGCACCAACCAAATGTAGTGAGAGAGGCCTTTGTGATTACACACATGTGCATGCACACACACACACACACACACACACACACACAAGCCAAAGCAAAGACCCCAATCAGTGCTTAAAGCAACTTTTAAAAGGAATAGAAATTGCTCAATCTCTTTGATGATATTCAAAGAGTCTTTTTTAATATATGAGAAAGCCCATTCTAAATTCTGAACACATCTGGTGTCCCCAGCTCTTTCTCCCCCCACTCTAAACCCTCTTAAGTCCATAATTTAGAAGGTCTGAAGACACACAAGGATCTCACTGCAGCATAATTGGGCATCCTGAGCCCTCTGTGTTGGTTTTGGTGCCCCACCTCAGCCTGGAGAAACTTTTTCACAGAGTAGGAGAGGGAAGCTTGAGGCAAGGGGCAGGGAGCAGGGGGCGTGGACGGTGGCCTGCCTTTGATGGGAGAGCTAAGCCGCCTGCAGGAAAATGTTTGCTATTCATTTCGCCCTGACACTCCAGGAGAGGAGCACAATTTCTTTTGTGATTGGAGGTAATGTAATCTACAGGAAAATCAATGTGGGCTGACAGGAGAATCGCCCAGCTGATCCGCAGACCAGAGACACTGAATCACAGCAGGCTGCAGGCGGCCGCTCGCTCTGTACTACTGCTGCCTCTGGGAGAACGAGGTTTTGGAAAAGCTCACACCCTGGGGTGCTCCTGACTCCGCTAGGCTGTCAGCCCGGCTGGCTGGGCTGCTAGAAGTTGAGTGACAAAGCAGTCGGTTGGGGGGACGGTGTTGGGGGCACAGAGGGCCAGAGCATGAGGCAGGGTTTCTGTGAGGAGGGAGACAGAGAGGCTCATATTGCAAAGAGATGAGAGAGACAGACCCACACACAGATACACGTACACACACACTCAGTTTTAAATGATCTTCGTGAGCCTGTATTACTTTACTGCTTTTTAAATTAAAAAATTCAGACTCTCTACCTCTGCCCCCAAACATGCATTACTCTAGTAATCAGAGAATAAAATGTAAAAATAAATCAGAGAAACTTAACGACTACAGCTCTTGCCACCCTCAAAACACCTGCACATCTGCTGGGCCCCTCTGCTGGCCTGGTGCAGCAGACCTCAGCACCCATAGTCACCACAGCGGCAGCAGCAAGGTTAGCAAGTGTCACCCCACTATGGCTGCGAATCACATCCTTCAACCTGGAGCCATAGTCAGGATCCTAGGCACATGCTGTCCCCACCCCAAATGCCCCTTTTACTTGCACCACGGCCGCAGACAGCCTTCTGGTCCCTGGGTGTTTGATTTAAGGCATTACCAACGCTTCCCCTTTGGGGGTAAGGGGACTTGAGATCTGTGTAGTTAAAACATGTAGTCTGTTGCAAGAAGCATGTGGAAAATGGCATTTGAGAAAGTAAGGGGTTAAGAACCAGAACCCAGAGATTGAGTCCTGGTGGTGCCCATTGGTACCCAAAACCGATTCCCAGACCCAGGAGGCCGGGCGCCCCAGAGGAACTGGCGAGCCTCACAGGCCTCTTGTGACCCCTCCCTCTTGGCTTAGCAAAACCACGTCTCTCACAGACACTGGCTCCTCCACATCTCTCCTGTCTCCTGCCTCCCAAACTCCCTGGCAGAGGCTTTCTACTTCACCTACTCCGTTCTTAGCACAAGTGTTTAAGGCCGTAGAGGCATCAGCCTCAAGCCTGCTCTATTCCAAGATCCGGGGGCAAGTCTTGGTCTGAACTGGCGCCCATTCCTTCCTTTCCCCCCTGCACAGTCCCTGCTCTGCAAGGAGCTGACAAGGGCTCTGGACAGCGGGACAGCGGGATCCAATAAATCTGAGGCCTGTCTAGGTGCTTCATTTATCAAGAGGCCTAATTTACCCAGGCCCTTTAGACTAATTGCAGATTTGCAAAAACTGCTGAGAGTGTAGAACAGAGTATTGTGAGTGTCCCTTGCCATATTTCTGCTAATGTGTTTCATCTGGAGTGCATAAAGAGGCAGGGATGCTGATTTTAGACACAGCACTTTGGGGCTAATCCAGCTAAATGATTAGCCCTAAAATTCTGCAGTGATGTCATTTTCCCTACAGTGCTCTGCCAGTCGGCTTGTTTGCTTTATAGTGAGAAATATGTACTCGCAGCCCCTGCTAGCTGTCTCGGCTTCAGGGAAATCCGCCCTCCGTGGTTTATTTGGGGCAGCAACGCAGCCCACTCGTCAATCTCTGGGTCTCTTCCCGGGTTGACAAGGATTGCCAGCAGACAGCAATAATGGCAAAATGTAACTTCTTCAGGGGACTCTTGGATATACTGCAGTCTCCTCCATCACCCTAGGCATGCCTGTGGGCAGGTTCTGCCAACCAGGGATGCCATCCAGATTCTGAGCTCCAAGCCAGATGGGTGTGCATAAGAGGTGGGGGTCTCAGCTCTGCGCCCAGCTGTGTTGGCACCTGCCGGTTCCATGACCTCTCTGAGTCTCAGTTTCCTCCCTCTAGGAAACAGACATGAACACCTACTGAGAAGCTCAAAAGAGATAATATGCATTCAAGGGTTACCCAAGGGGGCAGCCCTCATGGCAAGGATGAACAGGGAGCTTTGGAGTCAGATGGCTGAAGTTCGAGCTCAGTCACTTCTGAGCCCTAAGATCCTGATTACTCATCTGCAGTGAGCTCTAGGCTCCTCCTACTTCAGATGCACGAAGTAGCCTTGCGGGATGGTTGAACTCAGCATCCACTCACGCCAGCTCCAGGTCTGTGTTCTACACATGACGGGTGCTCAGAAAACAGTGCGCTGATTTGGGTTTATGCATGTCCTCAGTGTTGGGCCCATGTATCTATTTCAGAAGTAGTTAATGGTTGTTTCACAGCCTAGCAAGTTACTTTCCCAGTAAGTTCAAACATGTCTGCATTTGGCATAACCTCAGAGTTGAAAAATAAAATTTCTAAAGCTGGTTAGACTTTCTGGAATTCCTTGCTATGTTTTGGAGGAGGGGTAGCAATATCCAAATTGCCTAAGTCTTTGCAAGTTCCAAAGCACATATCCTCCTGAGCATTTGTAACAAACATGTATAGAGTGCTTAGTACATGCCAGGCACTGTAATAGAAGCATTTTATATACAACTGCCCATTTCCATCTTAACCACACCTCTGTAAGGCAAGTGTTATTATTATGTCCATATTAGTGATGAGAAAAAAAAAAAAACTTTGTAAGAGTGAAGACTTAAACCAAAATTGCTTTCTCTGTTAAGGAACAGAGAAGAAACTCAAACCTTTGGGTCCAGCTCCCCTCAAACTGATGCTTTATCTAGAACATCACACAGGGGCAAAGACACACGAAGGGAAACCTGCAAACACAGGCTCCAACCCAGCAGTGGTCTACAGAGCACTGGTTATTAAGCTGGGTGCTGTCCACATAGCACCTCTAATCTTCCCAACAATGCCACAGAGTGGGAAGTAATATTGATCCAAGTTACAGATGAAGAAAGGAATGCTTCTGTGTTTCCCCAAGTTACTGGACTTGAAATGGGAGGAGCTGGGAGTAGAATCCAAGGCCAGCTCCCTCTAGAGGCTACTTCTTTGTGCTAATCTGGGAGGAGGATGAGCCCCGCAAATGGGCTCATGAAGCAGACGCCCATGATGGAATCGCTGGGCCCGTAATCTTTAGAAACTGGCTCTTGTTCAGTTGTGAGCATGATCTTCGTAACTAGGCCAGAATAAATGAGGCTGTGTCTTTGACACCTTCACAAGGCCCCTCGCTTGCCTAAAAACTCTGCAGCATGATCCTTTGGCCTAGAGAATTGTTAAATAGCAGCCCTGGAGAAGCTGAGGGCAAAGAACAACTCTGTGTTGTGAGAGGCTGGGTGTAAAGCCATCTTATTAATTGGCCCGCCTGGTGGGAATGTTTGTCCTGACGGATCAAAGCTTGAAGCTGAGACACAGCACCCAAAGCCATGGAGGCAACATTTGTCTTGCATCTCCCATCTCTGATTAAGAAGCCGGGGGCATGGGCCAAATTGCATGATGGATTCCTCACACATCATACCATAAATTTACCCCCGAGGGCCCAGTGCCGTGGGTCCCGCCTGTGTCAGCATGCTAACACACAGCCTCAGAGCCATAACATAGTGTTCTAGGGGGAGGCTGAAATTAATGAAACCCTGGCTGACATTTTGAGCACGCACACACATATCTCAAGATTATCCCACAAGTATATTTCTTGTAGAGAGAGTAGTTTTTCCATATTAAAAGATGGCATTAACCTTCAATAGTCCATCACTTGCGTTAATCCTTTCCACCTGTAAATATTTCAGATAAAAATATCACACTGGCTGTGCCTGTGTCTTACAAATGTGGCTTAGTTCTGGACATGGGGGAGATGATAGGTTGAATTTTTCACTTGCAAATATCCATCAAAACTAGAAGCAGTGGGTGGTGGTGGAAGGAGCATGGGATTTGGGGTCTGCAAAGCCTAGATTCAAATACCAGCTTCATTACTAGCCCAGGGACTTTGGGAAGGTTCCTTGGCCAGTCACCCGCTACATGTGTGGAGTTTATGCCTTGCAAAAAAGGGCTTTGTGTAATTAGTCCATCCAGAGGGCTGAGTTTTTATAATTCATCTGCCTGAAGTGGGTGGTTTCAATACTTACACCATTGTAAGCATGACCACAGTCCTTGCTGCCCTGGCTTTTTCAAGGCTCAGCAGCCTCTTCTGTAAAACCAAGAGCATGCCTTCTTTTCCAGGTTCTGAGCTTGAGTGATGCTGTATGTATAAGCCCAGACCCATATTTCTATCATGGAAAGGAGGCCCAGTGCATTCATTGTAGCTAGAACCAGGATTATAAAATGGCAGCCTGTGTGCAAGGGTCATTCCACATATGGGTTTTATTTGGCTCACACGTGATTTTAAAAATGTTGAAGCCAGATCCTTTAAAAACCACAATAATCAGGAGCCTAAAAACCTTTTAAAATCAAGAGTTGTTTGTTTTTATAAAAACTGTACTTCCAGTTGTTTGCTGTTCAGTCGCTAAGTTGTGTCCGACTCTTTGCAACCCAATGGACTGCACCATGCTAGGCCTCTGTGTCCTTCACCATCCCCTGGAGTTTGCCAAACTCATATCCATTGAGTCAGTGATACCATTCGACCATCTCATTCTCTGTCACTGCCTTCTCTTCCTGCCCTCAATCTTTCCTGGCATCAGGGTCTTTTCCAATGAGTTGGCTCTTTGCATCAGGTGGCCACAAGATTGGAGCTTCAGCTTCAGCATCAGTCCTTCCAATGAATATTCAGGGTTGATTTCCTTTAGGATGGACTGGTTTGATCTTCTTGCAGTACAAGGGACTCTCAAGAGTCTTCTCCAGCACCACAATTTGAAGGCGTCACTTCTTCAGTGCTCAGCCTTCTTTATGGTCCAACTCTCACATCCATACGTGACTACTGGAAAAACCATAGCTTTGATTATATGGACCTTTGTCAGCAAAGTGATGTCTCTGCTTTTTAATATACTGTCTAGGTTTGTCATAGCTTTTCTTCCAAGGAGCAAACATCTTTTAATTTCGTGGTTGCAGTCACCGTCCACAGTGAATTTGGAGCCCAAGAATATAAAATTCGTACTTCCAGTTCCTCTTGACAATTGGAGTGTCTCGGCACATGAATGGCACCCCCCAAGAGTGATAATCACCAGGACCTGTGAAAGGGTGCTTCTTGCAGAAAGGCAAGCTCATTGCAGGTCTCACATCCCCTGCTCTCAGCCTGCACGGGCGCCATGCAGGCCATCTCCCTCAGGCATATTCACCACCAGTTCCTGTTCCCACTGCCATTCAGATGTCCAGGCTCCTGCTCCCTGAAGTGTGATCTCCTGGCCAGCACCTGGGAGTATGGGCAAGATGAGGAAGCTCAGGCCCCAGCACAGACTTCTGGATCAGGATCTACAGTTTAACAAAGTTCCCGGAGTGATCCACAGGCACACTAAGGTTTGAGAAGCCCTCAACTAGGAAGAGGGTGGCAGTCTGTGGTCTGCAAGCCAAATCCAGCCAACTGCCTGTTTTGTCAGTTAAGTTTTATTGGAACACAGCCACGCCCATTTGTTTATATGGTCTCTATGTTGAGTAGTTGCAGCACGCCCTCAAAGCCTGAGATATTTACTGTCTGGCTCTTTACAGAAAAGATTGCCAACTCCTGCTCTAGAAGAAAAAAAAAAGCAAAATATATTTCTAAAAGAATATCTTATTATAGGTTCAAATTGGACATTCTGAGTGCTATAGATGCCACAGAGGGAGTAACTGTTCAGGAACATTTCTTCATACAAACTGCTAGTTTCACCTTCTCTGGTTTCTCTTGATTTGGGGTTCTGAGTTCTCAGTCCTTAGGGAGACCGCAAAACTGTATCCCTCACGTTGGCAGAGGAGCCTCTTCCACTTGGATCTCCGGGCTCTTCTTTATCTCTCTCTCAGGCTTCCAGGCATTTAACCCCTTTCTCATCTCTTCCTCAGGACTTGCTTCTTCTTTTCTTGCCTGTAACACCTTCAGCTAGGCCAGGTTTCTTCCTGGATGATTTGGGTAAGTACAGCCCTGGGCCGGTCAGGATGGGGAGGACAGGCCAGGTTGTCAGTGCAAAACCCGTGAGATAAGCAGGCCTTTCACCAAGCCTCAGATTCATAGTTCATCTTCTACACTGGTGCTTTGCTATAAGCATGTCTCTCTTTACCTTATGCCAGCCGTGTGTGTACAGACCCCAGAGGACAAAAAGAGCAACGCAGAGACTCATCCTGCAACCTGATGAAATAGCTGGCCCACAGGAGGCCCTTGCTGCCGGTACCTGGGGGCCTTCCCACCTGAAGCAGTGTGGTGTTCTTTTTCTTTTACTGATCTGAAGGTAGAAAACTGTGAAATCCTGCAAAGTAAAATTGTTTTGGAGCCAAAAAAGTGTCTAGAGCCACACAATTTCCATATGTGGGTATGATGAATTTTCAACTGACCAGTCAACAAAGACTCTTCATCTTCAAAGTGGAATTCAGCATTTCAGAAGGTGTGCCAGCCAGCAAGGTGTTCACCACATGGGGAGCCTACAGTGATGGAAAACTTCAGGTGGGCCTCAGGCCTTCACAGAGGATCTGGAGTGTTAGGCATGGTCCCAGACCTCCCCTTGGCACCCAACAAGGAGACTGGAAGCCTCAGAGGCTGGGGGGCATCACACTGGATTGTAGTGTCTGAGCCGGGAGAGGCTCTCACTCCTGCCTTTCTGCCTCTTTGTCTATTTGGATGTGAGTCCATCAGGGGAAGACTTCCAGAGATTCACGCAAATCCTTTGTATTACTGAACCAACAGAGGGTCTCACAGCCCACTCTGGAACTCTTCATCATCTCTGTCAGGAAAGGATTCTTAGAGAGAACCTAAATCCCTCTTGCTGCTTTCTCTGCTTTCTATTTGTTTTCTCTTTGCTAAAGAAGCATCGGTTGCTACTCTCCCCCTGCCTTTTAAAAAACTCATTTATTTATTGCTGTGACTGCACACGCTTTTCTCTAGTTGTGGCAAGTGGGGGCTACTCTCTAGTTCCAATGCGTGGGCTTCTTGTGGTGGCTTCTCTTGTTGCAAAGCACGGGTTCAGGGCACACAGGCTTCAGTAGTTATGTGCGTGGGCTCAGTAGTTGCAACTCCCAGGCTCTAGAGCACAGGCTCGGTAGTTGTGTTATATGGGCTTAGTTGCTCCGCAGCATGTGGAATCCTCCTGGACCAGGGATTGAACCCATGTCTCCTGCATTGACAGGTGAATTCTTTACCACCGAGCCACCAGGGAAGTCCCCATTCTCTCTTTGATAATCTTTTGTCTATAGGGAGAGGATAGCACCCCTATCCTCTCTGCCATCTCTTCTCCAAGTTATAATTGTACTTCCTTTCATCTTTCCCCATTAGTCTTGTTTTACAACTCTTAAGTATCACTACCCTGGAACCGTTTCCAAATTCCCTGCATTCCTACAAACCTCATTCTTATCTTGAAAATTATATAAAAATGTATGAAGTCAACATAGGAAGAGGATGGTTGTATAGGTATTAAACTCTATCATGTTATGGATGTGGCCAGGATTTCTTCTGAAGGAAGTGTTCAGGAGTAGTGAAAGTGGGGATCCAGAGCTGGAATTTTCTCACATTTGTTTCTTGGAGTCAGGGGATGTAGGAGATGGTTAACAAAGGCCTACTAAGAATAATGGTAAAGTTAATAATGATGACAATCATATTGAATGCTTATGATGTACAAGGCTCTGAACTAAGGTTGACACGTAGTATTTCACTCAGTCCTTATAATAACCTTTGGAGAAAGCACCGTTATTATTTCTGTATTCCAAACAAGGAAATTGAAACACATAGAGATTAAGCAACAGGCTCAAAGCCCTCCTGTAGTAATTCCAGATGATCTCACAGAAAGGTTCCCTTGCTGCTAGGAAGGATATAGAATTTCCCTGATTGTAAGAGAGGCATTGAGAAGCCTGTTCAGGGAAGAGGCAATCTTTTTATTCCCCACTGGACCCCCAGCACCTAGCTGCATGCCTGGCACACAGTGGGTGCTCAGCAAATGTATGTGGGGTGAGTGGGTAAATAAACTTCACTGCTGGCTTTGAGTGTGGTGTCAGGACTCAGCAGAGGCCTGTAACTGAGACCCAGATGATGATGCATGCTTACAAGAATATAACTGAATTAAGGGGTTATCCCTCTACCTGAGCAGCAGAACCACCCAACGCATGCGCAAGGTGCAGCTCCTCTGGGCTCACTGTGGGGCTCCTGAATTGGAACCTTCTCGAAGCAGCCTGGGAGTCTGCTTGCTATCAGACCTCTCTAGGTTATCATCAGGCAGGACTGCCCAGGGACTCCTTCACCCTGCTTTGTAGCCAGGGAGGGGGACTCTACAGACTACTCGTGTGCAGACTACTTCTATGGGCTCCTGCCCTCTGACTGCTGACTGGGCCCAGGCATGGCAGGGTACCAGCAGGGGATCAAACGAAGGAGCGCATCCGTGCAAGTTGCTCTGACAACAGCTGCTTCCCCTCCCGGAGGCCATGGCTCAGCAGGCACCCGGTCGTGGCTCCCTCCCGCCCTCACCCCTTTAGCCTTTCTGGTTCTCTGTTGTTGTTAACCTGGGTGCCCCCAGCACCCCTTTTAGATTCCCCTGGGGGCACCCCTCCCCACACCTTTGAAGACAGTCACTGAAGTGTGCAGTCTGCTCCCTCTTGGGACCCTGACTGGCCATGTGTGACTGCGAGGTTAGGCACACTCACACACATGGGGGGTGGTATGAAGGGGGCTACCATGGGTTCCTTTCTAGGGAGTCTGCTAATGGAACTATTCTAAGCCCTTTATCCTACTGCTGGGACCCAGAGGCTAACCGTTGACAAGGTCTACCTGTGTTCCAATTTGCAGTTTTCAACCCAGATCTGATTTATCAAATTTTTGTTCAAAGTAAGCTGGGAAAATCCTAACACCGTCTTTTGGAGTACTGACCTGTACCGTCTTGAGCCTGACTTGAAACATTCTACTGAAATGAAAACCTTTCTCTTGTGAAGTTTCTGTGTCCAGGTTATTGCAAAGCCACTCTGTTCACTCACTCCCTGCATCCTGGAAGGTTGGGGTTGTGGGTGAAAGTAGATGAGCCTTATAAGAATGAACGTGGGGAGAAAGGGCCAGCATTCCCTCCAGGAGGTAAAACTCGGGCTTTAGTCACTTTCCCAAAAACCTCAAAGTGAAAACTGCTCACAGCCCCAGGCTTTGCCTGTGTTCTGCCCAAATTCAGTAAATCAGCCAGTTTGCATACCACCCAGACCAGCATCTGCTGAAACAGGCTCAGACCCTGAAGAAACCCAGGCTGAGAAAGCCCCCTCCAAACCTAGTCTAGAGTTTTCGAACCTTGGCCAACCTTTCCCAAGCGTTTGGCCCAACACACAGGCCTGGGCCCGGTTTAGGGTTTCAGAGTGGCAGTTTCAAAGCCGTCTCATTATTACTGATGACCAGGGCTTGCCGAGAGCAATAGTGTTTTATAGCCCGCTGAGCAGAGGGCCCCAGGAACTGTGGGGGATACGCTGCCTCTGAACTTGCACAAGAACTGTTCACAAAGGGGGTGGAGACCACATGCTTAGCTGAAGCTACTCCAAGTAAAGGTTGCAAAAAGCAGACAACCAACTCTTAGGCTCCCACACAGCAGCCCAGACAAACAGCGGTATCCAGCTGTGGCCTCTGACCTTGTCTGTGGGCCTCTCAACTGTAGGGAAAGCAGAGGGAAGCTGTAGGCAACTGCATGGTTTTGAAGGCAGGTTTTGGTCCTTCCGGACATCATCAGATGCCCTTAGGATTACTGTTGTTCCAAATTGAATGATGCTTGTACATCTTGCTTAGATGTAGACCTGAACTCTCATTCTTTACCAAAGTCGATTTCTTTCCTGTCACCACTCACCCTCTGCTGTCCTGGCCCAGTAGAAGTCCTGAGAAAAACTGGAGTGTGAGTTTCAGGGAGCAGAAGGAATAATATTTATTGATGCCAGACTGTTTTCATCCTTTGAGTTTCACGTTTATTCGTCATAGCAGTCTTAGGAAGTAGCAGGCATGATCATTCTCATTCTCATAGCTAAGGCTGACACATGGGTTTTTAGGCACAGTCACATAGCTGCGGGCCTCGCTGGTGGCTTAGATGGTGTGTCTGAGACGTACGGAGCCAGCTTTGCTCTGTTAGCTTCATGGCAGATTCTAGAGGGAAGCACTGGGCAATCTGTTTTCCCCAGTGCTGTTCTTGGGAACTGTTTATGCAACTTTTGTTATCACACAAACTCCCTTGACAGACTCTCTAATACAGGTCCTCCGGTTGGCAACAGGGCGTCAGTCTTGACCGTGGACCTCAGATCTGTGGTGACAGGATTTGAGGGTGTCTCCCAGAGGAAGTCCACGAAGGCAGCAGGGACCAAGGTGACCTCCCACGCTACCTCTCTGTATGAGATTGTCTGTTCCTTGAAAAGTCAAACAGGGCTTGATTATGGTGGGTTGGCCCACAGGTTTCCCCGCACCAGCCTTTGTGGCACGTGGTGCCTCCCTCAGCATCAGATTTGAAGGCGAAAGTGAGCTTAAAAGATGCAGTTTGTGCCTTCTGGCTTTACCCTGTTCTGCCTGCCTCTCCCTCTTTCCATCGTCGCTGACCTGGGGACAGTTTAGACAGTGGACTCTGGAGCCACCTGTCTGTTACTTACCAGCTGTGTAACTTAGCTCAAGATACTTAAAGTCTCTGTTCTCAGTGTCCTTACTTGAAAAATAGGAATAACAGTCATAACCATACCTACCTTGTAAAACTGTTGCGAGTTGTTACACGTAAAGCACTTTGAACAAAATCTAGCATATGGTAAGCCCTTTGTAATAATAGTAATAATACCAGTATTATTATTCATTCTTACACATCATTGCAAACTCTGGTGTCCCAGGCACTGAGGAGATCAAAATAAATGAGCAGCTGTCCTCGCTCTCAGGAAGCACATGGTCAAGGAGGGGAGGCAGAGAAGTAAACATAGATAGGCAGTGACGCATTCCGAGTACCGTGGAAGCCTCTGTACAGAGCCCCATGGAGGACTGCGGTGGGAAGGGTGGTTACCCTGCAGACCGCCCTTGCTCACTGTTTCATCCCCTGCCCCAGCAATAGCTGCTCGTCCAGGGTCAGCATTCTGCTGGCCTGAAAACAAAGTCAGGAGCTGAGCCTGAAAAGGAGCTTACCAGAGAGGAGAGTTGGAACTGACTCTGGGTTTTCTAGGGGAGCAAAGGGGAAGAGGTGAGGAACAGCCATGAGCAAATGTGCCCTAGCGTGAAACAGCCTGGAACATTCTGACAACTTCTAGTTCAGTGTGGCTGACCCTCAGAGGGTGGGGGTGGTGGGAGGGCAATGTGAGTAACAGGATCGAAGTAAGAAAACCAGTTAATAAACCTAGTGTTAATACGGAGGAGAGCTAATGAGGACCCAGATTAAAGCAGGCCAGTGAGGAGAGCTGGGAAGGCTGGCTGGGGGACTGTGGAGGAGGTAACCCTGGTGGTAAGCTGGGGGTGCAGTCAGCCCAAGGAGGCCGCCCTAATATCTCGGAGCTCAAGGGGACAACATGCAGATGAGGACTACTGGGACCCTCGTCTACATGGATGAACAGATTTTGCTCAGATAGAGCAGCACTTTCTGTTCAGCTAGTAACTTTGCAAGACAGTTCTTTTATCAGGTATTTTCTCTGAGGAAAAGAAGTCATGTCATTCCATGTTTAGAAATAGGATGCATGTGCCCAGTCAGAGCTTCCCAGGTGGCTCAGTGGTAAAGAATCTGCCTGCCAATGCAAGAGACGTGGGTTTGATCCCTGGGTCAGGAAGGTCCCCTGAAGGAGGAAATGGCAACCTACTCCAGTATTCTTGCCGGGAGAATCCCATGGACAGAGGAGTCTGGTGGGCTACTGTCCATGGGGTCGCAAAGAGTCTGACACCACTGGAGTGACTTAGCACCAACAGGGTTCACAGTCAGGGTTACAGGAATGCTCTCTGGCCCCGGGACTGCCTCTCACTTTCTGACCCAAGGCGCCCCCTACTGGGGGTGTGAAAAACACCCATGGCTGCAGGTCAGTCAGGGCCATGAAGTCAATCAGATGTCAGATGTAACCAAGATCTCAGAATCTGTACTTTTGTAAGCTCCCCCTCAGGTGTGAGAACTGGCTCAGGATTTCAGAAATGAACCTGTACATTCACAGCATTGCTGCTGTTACGATGCAGGAGGCAAAGGGGATGTGGCTGGGTGGTCTGTTTGGAGTCACCCACCCGTGAGTTACTCTACCCCAAACCAACAGCATCGATGCCGAGAGACACATAGGGAGCAGACAGCCCACATGGAGAGCTGCCTCAGCCTCACCTCAAGGGAAACATCTTGTCCTCAGAGTAGCAAACATCTCTTGTCTCTGTTGTTTTAAATGGTGAAATCCCTCCCTCAAAAAATGAGTGAAAACGTATCTCAGTGTGTCGTCATCTATCATCACAAATGAACAATAGGGGAGAGCACTGAATCCTAGCAAGTTCATTTTGTCCACTTTCATTTGGTTATTAATTTTTAATTCGTAAAGCAGTTCACCATTATAACAATTTTAAATAATCCATTAAATTGTTCTGGGCACTGCTAGCATTAGAATATTTTTAAAGTAAATTTATTATCGACAGCCATTAAATTGTGTTGGTAGTCTTTTGATCATATGTTCCATTCAATACACTTTTCTGAGATGCCTTTCAACAAGTACATGTTGTCAAGGTTGCCTGTCTTTCTGATCCTATATGTTAAAATATATTAACATTTGTTTAAAGTACAGTAATGAGACAAACAGCTGAATTTACCTTACTTTATGCAGTATGTATACACGTAAAAAGTTGCACCTACATGGCATTTTTGTAAGTTTTCTCAAACTTTAGTATTCTTGCTGGGAGAATTCCATGGACAGAGGAGCCTGGCGGGCTACAGTCCATGGGGGTCACAAAGAGTCAGACACAACTGAGCAGCCAACAACACTTTCACTTTTTTTATGTTCTTTTAGAAAATAAAAAGATCAATACTAAACTTTTTTTTTAATACATAAATTGAGATTCCCCATCTCCAGTGTGCTTAAACTGAAGTATACCTAAGAATCATTTTAAAAATTATGTTAACAGTGAATGTATGTATGTGTATTTAGCCTTCATTCAATACATATTTACTGATTACCTACTGTGTGCCAGGCCCTGCTCTAAGAAGCTGGGAATTCAGCAAACAAACTAATGTCCCTTCCCTTGTGGAGATGATATTCCAGTGGGACAGTCATACTAGCCAAGTAAATAATTGTGTAATGTAATTTCAGCAGCAAAAAAAAAAAAAAAAAGCTATGAAGACAAATAATACAGGATAAAGAGAACAGTGGTGGAGAGGGTATCTTAGATGTTGTGTTCATTTTCCATTGCTGCCTAACAAATTACCATGACCTCTGTGGCCTAAAGCAACACAAATATATCATCTCATATTTTCCATGGTCAGGAATCAAGGCAGGGTTAGCTGGGTTCTCTGCCTAGGTCTCAAGGCTGTAGGCAAAGGGTCAGCCAGGGCTGGGTTGCATCTGAGCCTTGGGGTCCTCTTCCAAGCTCCTGTGTTTGTTGGCAGAATTTAATTCCTTGCAGCTGTAGAAATCATGGAGGCAAAAGGAGAAGGTCTGTGACTGCTCATCTGGTTAGGTCAGATCCACCCAGGATAATCTCCACTTGATTAACTCAAAGTCAAATGATTAGTAACCTAATCATGGCAGTTATATCCTATTAAAGTACAAGTTCCCAGGGGGGAGATCTCGAGGCCATCTTAGAATTTTGCTTATTACAGAGTGGTCAGGAGAGAACTTTTCATGGAGGTTACATTTGAGCAAAGACATGGGGAAAAAATCAGAGACTGCGTGGTGTAAAGGTCTGGGACAAAAATCACATTGGCATGTGCAAAGGCCCTGTGGCAGGAATGGTGTATTCAAGGATTGCAAAAAGGCCAGTGGAGCTGGAGGTTAGTGAATGAGAGGAAACATGATATGAGGTCAAAGAGGGAAGCAGGCCACAGATCATGGAGAGTCTTGCACGTTATGGTGAGGAGTCTGGAGGTTTCTGGGTTGGAGGTGATTTATGATCTGATTTATATTTTAAAAGCCTGACATATTTATATTTTATATTTTTATATTTATATTTATACTTATATTTTAAAAGCCTGACTTCTTTATGAAGAAGGAATTGTAGGGAATTATAGAATAGAGAAAGAGAGACTATTTTTAAAACTTTGGCTGAAGTCCAGACTGAAGTCCAGGCGCAAGGAAGGTGGTTTGAACTAGGGTGGCAGCTGTTGGTTAGAGAAAAGGAATTCAAGGTGGGTTTTTGAGGTAGAATCAATTAGATGTACTTAACATGTAATGATTTAAAAGCATATACTCTGGATCCAAACTTCCTGGGTTCAAATTCTTGCCCTGCCACACACCAGCCATGGGAACTTGGACAAATTATTTAACTTCTCTGTGTCTTAGAGTCCTCGTCAGAAAAATGGGATTTATAATAACACCTACCTTGTGGGGGTTTGTGAGTGTTTGGTGAAATAATTCTGATAATAACTGTATGAATGTCATTTACGTGTATATGAATGGTGGCTGTTATTATATTTATTGATGATAGATGTGGAATTTGAGAGAAAAAGATATCATGGGTGTTTCCAAGGCTCTTATTCTGAGTAACTGGAAGAATAGTGGAATGGAAAAGACTGAAGGCTGCACCATGTCAGCTTGTCTAATATTTTAGTGATTAGAATACAGTTACACAGTGCATGCATTAGCCACTGACTAGAAGTTGGATTCTCACTGAATCCAAGTTCATGACCCCTCGAACCTCAGTTTCCTCATCTGAAAAAATAAATAGGGTTAGTAATAGTCATTGAGTTAGACAAGGCTGTGATCCATGTGATCAGTTTGGTTAGTTTTCTGTGACTGTGGTTTTCATTCTGTCTGCCCTCTGATGAATAAGGATAAGAGGCTTGTGGAAGCTTCCTTATGAGAGGGACTCCCTGTAGTCTGGCCTAAGGCCAAACTATGGTAGGGGTGATGGCAACCTCCTTCAAAAGGACTTATGCCGGCATTCAGGGGCTCCCAGGTCTGTTGTAGTCAGAGCCTTGACCCCACAGCGGGCCACTGTCAACCCACACCTCTGCCGGAGACTCCAGGATGCTCATAGGCAAGTCTGGCTCAGTTTCTTGCGGGGTCACTGCTCCTTTCTCCTGGGTCCTGATGTGAACAACTTTCGTTGTGCCCGCCAAGAGTCTGTTTCCCAGTCCTGTGGAAGTTCTGTAATCAAATCCCACTGGCCTTCAAAGTCAAATTCCCTGGGGGTTTTCAGTTCCTTTGCCAGATCCCCAGGTTGGGGAATCTGTCGTGGGCTCTAGAAATTTTGTAACAGCACAAGAACTTCTTTGGTATAATCGTTCTCCAGTTTGTGGGCTGTCCGCTTGGCAGCTCTTTGGTGGGGCTAATGCCAACCTCCTCCAAGAGGACTTATGCCACATGCTGCACCTCCAAGGCTCTGCTGCAGCCAGAGCCCCTGTCTCCGAGGCAAGCCATTGCTGACCCATGCCTCTGCAGGAGACACTCAAACACTCAAAGGCAGGTCTGGCTCAGTCTCCTGTGGAGGTCACTGATCCTTTCCCTGGGCCCCTGGTGTGCACAAGGTTTTGTTTGCACCCTCCAAGCGTCTCTGGCAGGTACAAGGTTTGATTCTAAACACAACTGCGCCCCTCCTACTGTCTTATTGGTGCTTCCTCTTTGCACTTGGATGTGGGGCATCAAAAACAAGACTGGAAGCTGACTGTGGATCAGATCATGAACTCCTTATTGCAAAATTCAGCCTTAAAATGAAGAAAGTAGGGAAAATCACTAGGCCATTCAGGTATGACCTAAATCAAATCCCTTTTGATTATCCAGTGGAAGTGACAAATAGCTCCAATACTTTGGCCACCTGACTGGAAGAGCTGACTCGTTAGAAAAGACCCTGATGCTGGGAAAGATTGAAGGCAGGAGGAGAAGGGGACGACAGAGGATGAGATAGTTGGATGGCACCACCAAATCAATGGATTTGAGTTTGAGCAGGCTCTGGGAGATGGTGAAGGAGAGGGAAACCTGGCATGCTACAGTCTGTGGGGTCGCAAAGAGTCAGACACGATTGAGCGACTGAACAACAAAAGTAGTATTTATCTTGCAGAATAGAATGAGGTAGCCCCCAGCACACCGTAGGGCAGAAGGAAATGTAAGGATCTCTTGCTTCTAGAAAGCAGTGGACTATAGGGCAGTTCTTGTGCTTTTATTACAACTGTTGTAAGAGCTGTCTCCTTTATACTTGCTTAGCCAGGGATTTTGCAGTGTTTCGGGCTCTCACTTAAAAAGCCTGAGATCACTACAAGGCCTGTCACTGGAAAGCTACTAGGTAGAAAGAGCTTTTGGCTTCTACTATCATTAGGGCTAGCTGGAAATCTAGCTACAACCTTTCTGAAAGGAGACATCATAGACTTTCTCCCCAGGGTGTTATTAAGAAGCCCTCATCTCCTGATCTGATCGTTCTGGGACCCTGCAGGCAGTGTTGGGACCCTTTCAAATGTGTGTAACCTTATACACTCTAGAAAACAGGAAATAACGGCTAGACCTGAAGAATCAAGAATGTACGTACCCTCTCTCTGCTGACCTATTCTGGCCATTGCTAATTCTCAAGATAAAATGTTCATTTCTCCTTACTAGTCCTGGGATGAAGTGGTCCTCACAGAACATAAGAACAGGAGAGAGCCCTGGATTCACTGTCTGGGGTTCTCCCAGTGCTCCTTCAAGATTTCAGCATTCTGAAACCAGCTGGGGTTTCAAAGAGTAGGACGCAACTGAGCACCTCCCCTGCCCTCTTAGGCAAAGTCAAGATTTCTCATTGTGTGTCCTCAAGACTCACTGTAATATGTCTTCATGGTCAGAGGTCATCATTATTGCTTAGATTACGGTCTGTGTCACCACCTAAACTATAAACTTTGTAGGGACAAAGACAATCTCAGCTTTGTTCACCACAAATGTCACCAGCCTGTCATAGACAGTCAGCTGATGCAGTTCTGCATCCACCATTGAGCACCAGCTGTTTGTCAGGGCCTGTGCACTGGGAATATGGTGGTTTGCAAGATAGACTCCTTCTCTTTAAAGGGTCTATAGGCAATGCAGTTGTTAACACTCCTGCCAGTGGTCAGCTGGGATGGAATACTAGTAGAAAGGCATATATGTTATTGCTGGTGTTTGAGAGGTTTGGAGGAAGTAGAAGGAGTATTATATAGCACTGATCAAATGCGTTCTAACAGCACTGAAAATAAGCACTATTGTGTTCCTGTTTTACCAGTAAGAAAGCTGATGTACCAGGAGGTTAGCTAATATCCTGGGGAAAATGTGGAAGTGTGATAAGACCATGATATGAATCTAGGCCAGGGACAGAGCTACAGGGCAGATGCATGGGAATGCAGGTGCAGGGGTCCCCATGCTCAGGGGGACCCGGTGCTGGGCTTAATGCTGTACAGTGTCCACGGTGGGATTCCTCGCAATTTTGACTTTGAACTTGGGTGTGTAAGTGAAGTCTGACAGGACAATAGAGCAGGTACGTGAGGAGATGCTCATGATCTATCTGCCAGTCCTTGTCCCTCTATTTACATATAGCATTTGGGATGCCCTGTGGCACAGAATTTCAGAGGCGCCATCCTGTGTGAGGGTCAGGGAGACTCCAAGCGAGTACAGGGTAAGCATGTTCTGTCTACGGCTGGATAAACGAGGGTGCTGACAGCCCTAAGGACCTGCATCGTTTTCATTTGAACCAGAACTTACTTCTAACACAGGAAGGGAATAACAGCATTCTAAGAAACAAACAATCAGTGAACCCTATCATAGCCTTCCTTACTCTTGCTTCTTCCCATACACTGAGAAAGATGCCAGAGAAGGAAAGAGAGAGAGAAGTCAGTCCACACTTGCTTTTCTTCTCAGTCCTTCTCGCTCAGCAGTGAGCCAGACGCGGAGTGTTGCTGAAATGCACACAGATCAAGCCAATGAAATTTGTGTCGTGATTCTACTGTTCTAGCAACAATGAACCACATGTGTGAGCTATGAAATAGGGATGTGTCATTTTGATGACTCCTCGTGAGTTAAATGCTATTATGTTTACATTTAAAATTCCATGACATAAAGTTCAATGGTAAAAGGGATGCTAATAGTTTAAGATTTTAATTTCTCTTTACCTTTAATAGCATTTTTTCTCTGCTTTTTAAGCAAGAGACCCTGCATTTTCATTTGGCACTGGGCCCCCCAAATATAGGTGGTCTTGGAAGGGAAGTACTGTAGCTGGCACTATTCAGTGCTACACATTCCTAAGACAAGTTCCATTCTCGTAACTATAGTGTGTAGCTTGATAAGAAGGGTTGTGTAACCACCATTGTCACATGTACACTCCCCGGGAAAGGCAAGACTGTCACTGTGATCTAGGTAGAACCAGTCTGGGAGGAGCCAGTGAGCAGAGCTGGTGGTTGGTTGATTAGCAGACACGAGCTGCTCTCACTTTGAAGCCTCTCATAGAGACTGCATCCTATCCAGAGTTTTGTGGAGGAAAAGTGACTGCCTGTCACATCCAAAGAATGGAGATGAGAATGCTGCCCAGAAGGTTAGAGAAGGTCGACAAGACACCAGATCCTGAGCACCACTGAGTCAAAATCTTCCATCTAGAAACCCCAGCGATTCCCCAGCCAAACCCACCAGTTGAAAAGTTCATGTGAACTTTGGGGTTTTGTTGCAAAACCTATAATCAGGCCAGGTTTCAGGTTCCATAACAAAGTGCTTCCCAGCCTGGTGACCGCAAGCCAGACTGACATTTGTGAGTGCATTTCCATGGAAAAAGAAGGTGCTGCTTAATTGCATTAGGAGAATTATACCACAGTCCATGGGGGAACATTGACAGGCTTTGACAAGCATGAGGAAAACGTACTCTTTTCTGCTCCATGTCCATTTTCTTTGGGTCATGGCCATTACCGTGGAGATGATATGCAAAGAAGAACTAGAATTTATTCCCCTAATGAAAACTGAGTTGGCTGTTCTTTCTTAGTAATTATCACAGCAACCACCCAGTATATTGCTACCAAACCATCCTACTTCCTTCTAGTCATGTGGATTATAATTCGGTTCTGCACAAAGCTATTGTAACTTATGAGTTTCCCAGAGGGAGGGGCATGCTAAGCATGGGGGGAAAATCTAGGATTATAGGAAGGGAGCAGATAGAGAGATAATACTGATGATTCAGTGTTGTTTGTTAACCAGGAAAGTATAGAAAGCATGTGAAATAAAATCCTTCAAAGACAGTTTTTCAGAGTACATACGACTCTAGGGAAAGTGTTTTAGGAAGGAAGTCGAAAATTATGGATGTTTCAAACAGGAAAATTGTATAAATGGACATTTCCTAAAAGGGAAGTGTGTAACTCTGCTCCCTGAAAGCTCAAAATTGTATTTCTGTAGCAGGGATAATATTTTGCAAATATTACGCTCTTCTAACTTTTGGGTTTTCTCTTAAATCACCTTCCCCTGCCGTCTTCCACCTCCAAGGCTGAGGCTTGGGGCTTCTGGCCCCAGGGATACTGCCTAGAACAAAGAGACCATTGATCAGTTTGAATCTCAAAGCTGACTTTCTTGACCTCTTAAGCAAGAAAATCATCCTCAAAGCCAGGCATTGTTGAGAAGGAAAGAGATTTTCTAAATTCCTTTAGCTGCCATTAGTATATCAAGAGCCAGGCCTGGTGGAATAGGCCCTAAAGAGATTTACTCCACACCATCGTGATGGGCTATGGAGTAGTGGGAAGCTGGCTTCTCTGAGCCAAAGAGGTCGGACAAAGAAGGCAAAGGAGGCAGGCAGACATGGGAACCAGCGGTGTACTGGACTCTTCTCTCTGGTCCTAAGTCCTGGACCTGGGGTCCTTGGTAGAAAGACCTAGGGAAAGGCTGAGAACATCAGGAGGACTGTGACTCACTTCTTGTCATGCTTCTTGGGGGATTCTTCGGGGTGGCTGTGAGCCTCAAGAAGTCCCCTGTATGGTCACCTCTGATAGGATACAAGGCCATGAAACACGATGGAAGCAGAAGGGAACAGGCCTGTGAGCCTCAGGTGATGCTCAGGTTCCTCGTGCCCTTGGTTGTCACATGGAGGATCCAGGGTATAGTGATGAGACGGTGGGAGCGATGAAAGCAAGGATCGGCCTGAAAAGGTCATAACAGGCCCTCAGAGCAGGAAGAATGGCCAGAAGTGGGTACCATTCCATCACCCCAAAAGGCCAGGTGGACACTGATCCCAGTACAGGGAGCAGGCCAGCCCTGCCACTTTGCAACAAAGACCAGCAAGAGTCTAGAGGATCCACCTGGTCCCCTCTCTCCCCTCCCACTGAATTACACAGAAACCTCTCTAGCCACCCCTTAAACCACCTTGAAATGGAAAAAGAGTGGGAGAGAGGACAAAAAAGTCCTCTTACATACACAGAGGACACTCTGTATGTAAAGGGAAAATTTAAACCAACCCTAGAAAGGAGTTGAATTTCTAATAAATAAAATATTTAAATGAGAAAATTTAAATTGGAAGAGACTCATATTGTTAATTGGCAAGTGGTGGGGAGGGGTGGTTGTCAGAGGAAGATCAGACCAGCTTTGGGAAGTAGAGAGACCATTTGATATTGCGCATCTGAGTGGAGTGTGAGTGAGTTTGCAACGCGGCTACATCTTTATTCCTCCCTCCTCCTTACCATTCTATTGAGCATACACATGTCATCTTCCTTCAAGTCAAAGCAAAGTTGGTGTTTGGAAGTGTCCTCTGGGAAGCCTAGGGGCACGAGAAACTTTCTTTAATGTCCCAAAAAGGCAATAGCAATTTGAAGTTTGCAAGATATCCTCCTGAGAAGTCCTCGGTGCTCTCATCACTTGAATTAAAATCAAAGCTGCTGCGAAGACTCGCTGAGCCCCACTGAGCTCCGTGTAAAAGTGGAGGTCAGCATTCTTTAGGGTCGGGGGAGGAGAATTTGTTGGGAGGAAGTGGGAGACGTGGAATGAAAAATCATTAAGAGTTTATCTCCCTGTAAAAGTCTCAGTTGAACCTGCAATGTGTTGAAGCCAACTAGACAGACTCTAGTCTGCATATGAGAAAGAGACTAAATTTTATGATGAGAGGTAGCTAGTAACAGTTAGTGAGCAGAGCTCCATTTTCCATCAGCATCTCTGCTCCCTCCATCCCTGGAGCTGTGCAGGGCAGTGCTTGTGTGGCTGTGTGCACATAGATATGTGGCCCAGGCAGAGCCCAAGAACTCTTTTAAGGATGCTTAAAAGCTGAAGTTTAAGAGCAAAGCTGAACCTGAATCAGGAAAATGGTTGCACATGTTAAGTCATCTCTAAGGTGTTTGACTGTAACTGAATGCCCACTTTATGGTCACAGGCTGTTTTATGAAGGTACCCATCCTGAGAAGCTGCCCTCCCCTGCCTCTGCCAGCCCTCCTTGATGTTCAACAGTTTCTGAAAATCATGCTGGATACTTGGAGCAGCCTGACTTCTTACAAAACACACAGAATCTCAGAAAGATTCAGCTAAAGGTTATAGGTAGACTTGAGCATTGAAGATTAAAGTATGACCTGGTCTGTTTTATTGCTGAACATCAGATGTTCAGCAGCACAGAAACGTTTAGAATAGCAGTTCTGCTGCCTTGTACTTGTGTGCCACCAAATTCTGATCAGTGTGTAAAATTGATTTTTGTTAAAACAGGGATGTATACTGTTCCAGTGATGTCTGTCAGACAGGTGAGCAGAGCTCCATGCAGGAGTGTGGAAGGGATCACCCGCCTATGAAAGTATACATGTTGAGGCATGACAAAGAGCCAGTGCTTGGTAGACTGGTATTGGCTGAAATGTGGGACATCTTTCCTCAGGAGTGTACAACAGTGGGTGACCGAGGTGGTCAACAGCTCTATTCAGGGACAACTCAATGCCGAAGGTCAGGCAAGTCAACTGTGAAATAGCAGTAAATGTAACCACCCCATCACTTGAGTGCTACTACATCTCAGATTCAAAGAGCACAGACTGCAAGCCAGGAGCAGGGAGGGAAAGCGTTGGTTCCGTGAAATATATTCTTGAGGAAGGAAGTCATGGGTCCCACGTACATCGTTGTCTTAGGCTGATGTACATTCATGTGATGGTTAGTTTATGTGTCGCCTGTGACAGAGGTGCCCAGATTTACCTTGCTCCTGGTTGTGTCTGTGAGAGTGTTGCTGGATGGGCTTAGAATAGAAAGTGGTGGACTCTGTAGAGTAGGTTGTCCTCCCCAAAGTGGGTGGTCATCATGCAGTTCATTGAGGATCTGAGTAGGACACAAGGAAGGAGAAATGGGCCCTTCTTTTTCTCCTGTCTCCCTGCATCAGCTGGGACATGATCTTCTCCTGCCCTTGGGGTTTACACCATCCATGACCCAGACTGAGAAATACTACCTGCTTTCCTGGGTCTTCAGCTTGCAGGTGACAGATCATGGGACTTGTTGGCCTCCATAAACATGTTAGCCAATTCCTCATGATACATCTTGCACATTTATATACAGATAGACACTAGGATATCCATATCTAGTTACAGACTTAGAGATATGTATCTTATTGGTTCTGTTTCTCTAGAGAATTCTAATAGAGTTAATTCACAAACTCCCATCTTTGTGCTATAAAGGGTATCAGAAATCATTCAATCCAATGCATTCATGTTTCCGTACACATTAATTATATGTCCTGTGGACTGTGCTAAAATACGGTATAACCCTGCCTTCATTGTGCCCTCATTTAAGACGACATTGCATACTTTATGTCATAGTATCATAGGTTCTTCAATTGGAAAGGAATAAAAAATTCACATCCAACTCCCTGCATTTTATAATAAGATTCCAACCAAAACATTCCCATCAAGTGGTCCTTTAGCACTTCAACTTCAAACACTTCCAGTGACCAGGAACTCACTACTTCCAAACACAGCCCATCCTAGCCTTGGAATTACAGTTTTAAATAACTAAATCACTCTTTGGAATTTTTATGCTTTGTTAGAAAGCATCAGAACATTAGCTAATTTTTTTTTTTTACTATTCTCTGCAAAATATTATATGCATATGTACAAATGTACACAGTAAAACATAGAATCAGCTACTATAGTACTTCTCAATAGGATTAATTAGGGAAATGGATTCCACTTGTGTGTGTTTGCATACACATAAGCACACACATGCACACATATTGTTACTCCAGTTCTTAAATTGTCATCAAGAATGGTTTATTTATACAAGCATTGGCTGCTCTTCTCTTTGGAAATTATTAACAGACCCAAAAGAGTTTTGTGTTTTTTTTTAAAGCTCACCAGTTTACCTTGGAGCAGAAAAAAATGTAAGTGCAATTTATCATTTTGCCAAAATAAGTAAGCGTTGAGGAGGTGAGCGCCAATCAGTTGCTTAAGTGAGTTAATAATGGGAAGGTCAATATGGGCACCATCCATTCTTTGTCTGGATATCAGTGAACAGAGCCAGTTCATGGTCTCTCACCCCAGCATGTACCCAGATCATCAATGCACATGCTTCTAGCCATGTGCAGACCTTCTCTCCATGAGGTATGCTGTGGAACAAATGATAGGTCTCTTTGGCATATTTAAAAGATTCAGTACCTTCTTCCCTATTGTATTTCACTGTTGCAAGCACAGTGGTTGACTGGAAGACAGGCCGTTGGTTTTATATCACATTTTAGGGGGCACTGATATATCTGATGGACAAGTACACTGTACGCTGTAAGCCTCCAGATTTCGGAAAGGTTGAGTCGTGGGAACATCCGTTGCAGTTAAGGAAATACAGTTTACTTTCCTGAGCATCAGAGAAATAAAATGCAAGGAATTTCTTCAGCTGAACCACCACAAAGAGGAATGAGTTTAGGTTTGTCTGGTGTTTCTATCACTTGCCGCATTCCCTCTGGCTGTTCTTTCAAGCCCCGCTGTTCTCATGAACGTTATGCTTTCACCTCTGTTAGCATCTTCTTCTCGGTATGTTTACTTTTACCACCTTTATGTTTGGCAGCGGTGCTGAGTTTTTTCCAGCCAACCAAAACAGGGCCAGCTCTCATCTGAAGGTGTATCAGTTGGGTTTCTTTAAGCTCCTAGGCAGAAACATCCTGAAAACCAGTTGTATCAGGAGAGATACAGCCCATGAATTATGGACATAAATAGTATTGGGGAAGATTGACCTTCACACAGACAGATAAATAAGTGATAACAGTGAGACAAATAAGAGCATGTAGATAAATAAGTGATAATCTCAAGAAAACTTTTCTTCTCCCTACATCTGCAACCTGAAAACGGGCGTTCTCTATTCATAGGTCTCCAGAACTCTAGAACAGACCCCTCATTTTTATTCCAGGAGATGGGCCAGTGAAACTGAGACAATGCCCAAGCTTCTTTGTGAACGGTGGCAGAGTATTGGTGGGGAGTGATGGACACCTTTTTTCTCATTATGAAAAAGCCACAGGTGGAGGCTAGGGATGGGGTAGAGGGTTTCCCTCTTCCCTTGGGATAAACTTTGCTAAATATTTGCTTAAATCCTGAGAGGAAATTAAGAGCAGGTCAGGTGCTCTCCAGGTCACTACTTTTTGCCAGTTTTACTGGCAGCCCCTTGCCCAGTTTTGTTCAGCTAATTAATCCCCCCAGACACTCGCATTCACCACATGCAAATTACGGCAGAAAGGAGCTTCTTTCCCCTATTCTATTTTTCTTTAACATACACTTGAATTATACTCTTCTGACATCAGCTTCCAGCCCCACTGAGGGGTTTCCAACAGCCTAATAACAAACAGATTAGAGCCAGAAGAGCGTGTATTCCTCAAGTCCCTCTCTGCATCCAGCTGTGAGGCTGCATGGCCGTTACAGGCAGAGGCGAGCCCGGGCTGCGGCTCCAACTCTGATGTTAAAATGGAAACTCGGTGTGAAGGCCTCGGGGGGATTAGAGAACACTAACTTTGCTGCCCATCAGAAATGGATAATGTTCCCCGTTCTGTTCCTGCTGGTATCAGTTCCAAGTTGGAAAGCCGCCTCCTCTCCTAATTCAAGCTGGGGCCAGAGTAGAGCAAGCCCTCTCAGATATTGTAAGCCAGTGTGAGCTCAAAAAAGAATTCACCGCTCAAGGCCAAATAGCTTCAAAGCTAATAATCCTCCAGAGTCGGTGTGAGAGTGCTACAACTGTCAATGTCAACTTACACGAGGCATGGTGAGAGCGAAACTTCAATAATGACATCATGGAGGAGAGGGCAGAGGGCAGCCGCTGCGCAGGGAAGTGCCGGGGCCCTTCAGATCTTTGAAACCTGCAAGGATTTATCCGGACTAACGTGTCTCCATGTAGTCATTGCGGTCTTAGGCTACTCTGATTAAGGATTTAACGTATTCAAAGGGTTTCGGCAGCAGCAAGATGACACGTCTTCGGGAGCTCTATTGGATTCCATTATCTTCTCCTCTCTTCTCCTGCGGACGCCCTCCCTTCCACCCTGTCCCGTCTCCTCCCAGGCCCCTAGACAGACCTCCTCAAACAAGAGGCTGATCCATTTTGGGGTCTGTACTGGCCCCCATCTCGCCACCTCCTTTGTTTCGTGCCTGGGTTTGATTGTCAAACAGGCCTGGCCACACTTATGTACTTGAGTGTCAGGATGCAAACCCCAGCAGACCTGAGCAAATTCCTCCAGGATTCCCTGGAGTCTCACATAACTTCCTTAGCCAGCCCTGTGGTGGAAAGAACGCAGGTTCTCGTTAGAATACACCCAGAGATATATACGGTCATGGTCACAGTTCAAAAGAATAAACTTCGCAGCATCCCAGGGGAGGGAGGAGGAGGGAAGTAAAGCTCAGGGCAGGAGTGGAAGGTCAGGGAGGAAACTCCCCCCACCCCCATCCCCGAGGCCCATGAGGACAAGGCAGTTCAACTCTGCCATTGGTTGCTGGCCATAAATGGAGCGCCTGTCTGCCAGGCACAACAGCAACTGCAGGAAAGAGGGAGTTTAAGAAGGCTCACTGGGGAAGAGAGATGCCCTGAAGATGTTGGCAGCACAGGGAACTTCAGTACTTTGCAGTGGCAGCCATGTCTAGCGCCCCCTTTGGAGGACTATGTGGTCTGGTTCACTAGGCCGCGATGGGTCCAGTGTCAGAGGCCCTGGACTGCAGGGATAAGAGCTCAAAGTCTGAATCAGACAGACTTGAATGCCAGTCCTGGTCTGACTTGCTGTGTGCCCTTGGCAAGAGCCTTCACCTCTATGAACCGGGGTCCTGATCTGAAAAATGAGGATAATACCTCAGGGAATCAGGGTTATGTGAAGATTACTTAAAATAATGCAGAGTATCTGGCCCTAGTAAATATTCAGTAAATGTTAGCTGTTATCATCATCATCCAAATGGCAGTTTTCCCTACATCTAAAGGAATTTTCCTGGAGAAGGAAATGGCAACCCACTCCAGTATTTTTGCCTGGAAAATCCCATGGACAGAAACGCCTGGTGGGCTACAGTTCACGCAGTCACAAAGAGTCAGACATGACTTAGCAACTGAGCACAAAGGAATTTAAAATATAAGAACTTGAGAGAAGCATAAAAACACTTCAGAGGGAAGAAATAAAAAATGTCTACAGATTAAACTATACACAGCTTTCCATAATGGTTAATGTCAATGTATATCCAGATTGAAAATTCCAAGTGTGGTCTACAGGAATGTCTCTGGAATGTTGATGGAGTCCTACTCAAGAACAGCCATGAACAGCTTGGGATGTATTCTCAAATTAATCAATATCACAACCTTATTAAAACACTATTTACACATAACGAAATACATACATTTTTGGTACACAGTTCTGATGAGTTTGGGCAAAATGTGTTCACTCATGGAGCCACCACAACAATCAATTACAGTCATGAATGCATGCTCAGACACTCAGTTGTGTCCGATTCTCTTGTAACCCCATGAACTGTAGCCCTCCAGGCTCCTCTGTCCATGAAAATTTCCCAGACAAAAATACCTGAGTGAGTTACCATTTCCTCCTCCGGGAGGTCTTCCTGACCCAGGGATTGAAACTGTGTCTTCTGCATTGGTAGGCAGGTTCTTTACCACTGAGCCACCTGGGAAGCCCCAGTTACAGGCAAACCCTGTTTTATTATGTGTTGCCTTATTGTGCTTTAACGATACTACATTTTTT
This sequence comes from Dama dama, assembly GCF_033118175.1. NCBI lineage: Eukaryota > Metazoa > Chordata > Mammalia > Artiodactyla > Cervidae > Dama > Dama dama. The sequence continues at coordinate 36,901,462 of NC_083709.1, read as the reverse complement.
TTACAAATTGAAGATTTATGGCAATACTACAAATCCCAGCTCTATTGGTGCCAATTTCAAACAGCATTTGCTCACTTCTTGTTTCTGTCATATTTTGGTAATCCTCACAATATGTCAAATGTTTTCATTACTATTGTATTTGTTAGGGTGATCTTTGATCAGTGATCTTTGATGTTACTACTCTGACTTGTTAAAGGCTCAGATGACAGTGTCTTTTAGCAATACGTAATTTTTTAATTAAGATTGTACGTTGTTTTTTTAAAACATACACTTGATAGGCTATAGTACAGTGTAAATATAACTTTTCTGTGCACTTCACGTGGCTCAGTTCATTTCTATATTCATTTTATTTCCATGGTTGGAACAGAATCTGCAGTATCTCTGAGGTTGTAATGAGCACTAGCCACACACCAGAAAGTTCCCTTATATTTATTCCTAGTCGATACTCACCCTTGGCCCCGGTCTCAGGCAACCATTGTTCTGCTTTCTGTCACTATAGATTAGATTTCCTGTTCTTGGTCTTCAAATAAATGAGATCAAAGAGTGTATATTCTTTTGTGTCTGGATTCTCTTGCTCAGCATAATATTTGTAAGATTCATTATTTTGTTGCATGTATTGGTACTTTGTTTTCCGTTTCTGGGTAGCATTGCCATGTATGGATGTATCATGTTGTTGAGTCATTCAGCCTATTGATGAACCTTTGGATTGTTTCCATTTGGGGTTTCTTATAAAGAAAGCTGCTTGTGAACATTTACTCCATGTGTTTTCGTTTCTCCTTGGTAAATATGTAGAAGTGCAATTTTGTAATTTTAAAAGAAACTACCAAGCAGGTCTCCAAGGTGGTCATACCCTATGACACCCCCACTCTTGAAATGTTTCCCCATCTTGCCCAAGAGTGAGGTATCAAGGGAGAAGGGAGGGGGCTGTTGGGGGGGGAGGCCCTAGCCAGGGAGGAGAATGTTATCACTGACATTGTGTTGCATGATGATAATAAAAATTGGACTGACTTTTAGTGGTTTTGTTACTGATTTTAAGTTCTCTGCAGACAGTGCACCCCCTCATTGTCCTGGCCAATAGACTGTTTGCACTGCCTTGCCATTGTCACTGGTGCTCACTGTTCCCCGAGAGGTGTCATGGTCAGTCTTTTTCATCTTAGCTACCTTAGTGCCTGTGTGGTGGTATTTTATGTGGTTTGAGTTTGCCTTTTCCTGATGGCGGATAAACTTGAATTTTTTGGCTTCTCATACATCTTTTTTTTTTTTTTTTTTTGGCCAGGTGTCTTTTCTAATCTTTTGCCTATTTTTAATTGGATTACACATTTGTCTTTTTTTTCTGCTGCCATAGTAGAAGTTCTTTATGTATCCTGGGTGCAAGTCCTTGGCCAGGGGCACGTATAGCAAATATTTTCTCCCGAAGTGTGTGGCTCCTTAAATTTTCGTTTTTGTGTCATCCTGCTAATCTTTATCTCACTGACCTTCATGGACATCAGATTTCTGCCTCAACACCCAACAGTCCACCAAGTACATTTCTGTTGCAGAGACATAAATGCCACGGTGTCACTGACCTAAAGGGGGTGCTCTTCTTTGTTCCTTCTTGTGGTGATTCTTGCTGCTGTCAATGCCCTTTAACAGATGCTGGTTAAATTAGGAAGCTCTGCCTTCTGGCCTGCCTGCTGCCAGAAACACTTCCCACCCTCCTGCCTTTTCCCGTCTCTCTCCCAATCCCCCAGAATGCTTCATGTGGACTTTTTCAGGGTCTTGCTCCTCAAAGTCCTACTCTCACAGTCCCTACCCCAGCCACACCATGACTAAGGGTCTGTGCTGGGCTTAGTCTTCCTGAACACTTCCCACTGGTTTTCTGTCTTTACCACTCCCACCCCGCCCTTGCCTCTTTACCTCTGCTTCTTCATACCTCTGCACGAAGCCCAGAACTTAACTGCAGTATTCTGAAGCAACCAAACTCCCCTGCGCCTACCCCCCACCCCCATAGAGCCATCAGGGGAGGTCAGAGTGTTCCAGGGGAGTCAGGGAACTCCAGGCCCTCCACCAGGAGGCTGTGAGGAAGCCTGGCACTTGTTTATAGAGGCGCGATTCAGTAACGGGCTACTGGCAGGCAAAAGAAAGAAGGCAAGTGGGAGGCAGGAGAGTCCAGGACTTGTAAAAACTGGCCCAAGTGCTACCACAGGATCACGTCAGTATCTCACTCAGGGGTAGATTGCGAGGATTAAAAGAGATGCTACATAAAAGGCACTTAGTTGATGTCTGGCACCAAATAATTGCTCAATAACTGTTAGCTATTAGATCAGGATCCCTTTTATCTGACACAATATGGACTGGTGTTGGTCAGTTAATGGAAAAAGTTGGTTGAAAAGGGAAATCAGAGAAAATTATACTACACACCTTCAACATTTTATTTTAACTTAAAACGTATAAACATACATCCATTCACTGTTGTTTGATGTAAGTCCAGCACCTTTCCTTTGAGTGTGGGTCCATGGATGGGCATGTCCAGCCGCCTTTCCTGAGTCAGCCACACCCAGTAATGTATCATCTACCATTTCCCGTTCCTTTAAAGTGGTTCGAGAACTTACTTGGCAAGTTCTCTGAGTGAAGAATCATTATAGATGTGTGCATTTCCCCCAATCTTTAATGGTAGTTTACGCACACCTAACTCATCAGCAATACTTTAGCAGCCCAGCATCATTTGCTCATCTCAAACCCAACTCAGTTTGCATATGAATAAAGACTCTTTTTCTTTGCACTCTCATTGTATCATCTGTTTGCAGAAGGTTTCATCTAATTGCTTATTTGCATTAGTGTTAGTGAAGTCTCTTAATCGTATCCCCCACTTTGCGACCCCATGGACTGTAGCCTACCAGGCTCCTCTGTTCATGGGATTTTCCAGGCAAGAGTACTGGAGTAGGTTGCCATTTCCTTCTCCAGGGGATCTTCCCAATCCAGGGATTGAACCCAGGTCTCCAGCATTGCAGACAGACGCCTTATCGTCTGAACCACCAGGGAAGCCTTTCACAAAGACAGGTGAAGCAAGAATAAGACAGGCCCCATATAAAAAATCCACTGATGCTTATAATGCAAGGGTACATTCACCTGGGGGGAGCAGCAATGCAGGCTGGAGAAGGGTATGCTGGTGTGCAGGGACATAGTCAAGGCACCGGAGGCTGCAGAATGGCTGCCAGCCAGGCTGGTTCCCTGTGACATGGGCATCAGTTAATTTAGGAGGGGGTTGAAGAGCAGCTGTTATCTAGCAGGTTGGTTAAATAGAAGCCATTGAGAGAAGCTCTGTGTAACTTGGGTCAGATGCTATTTGTCATCAAACTTTGTCCGGACCTTTGATATTATAATAGTCCCCTCTCACCCTAGGGAGATACATTCCAAGACCCCCAGTGTTTGCCAAAGCTGTACTCAATGCCATATGTACTATTTTTTTCCTATACATGCATACCTATGAGAAAGTTTAATTTATAAATGAGACACAATGTGAGATTAACAATGACAATTAATAATAATATAGAACAGTCAGAACAATATACTGTGATAACAGTTACGTGAATGTCTCTCTCTCAAAGTATTATGCAAATGTGTTGCCTTTTTCATCTTAACTAAGCCCTTAGCACACACTGTGGCTATAATAGTTTGCGACACAACAGAAAAACTAGCAATGATTTCTTTTTTCTTCTTCACAATTTTCATAGATAGAAGACTTGTTCTCTAGTGGGGTGGGAAGGGGAGGGAGGTGGGAAGGAGGTTCAAGAGGGAGGGGACGTATGTATACCTATGGCTGATTCATGTTGATGTTTGGCAGAAACCAACACAATACTGTAAAGCAATTATCCTTCAACTAAATATAAATAATTTTTTTTTAAAAAAAGATTTGCTCTTACCGTAGACCTTAGCAACCTCAGCATACAATTTCCCTTCTTTCCTCTTTGAGGTGAAAACATTCACCCTTTTACTTAAAGGAAGCACGTTATGGCCTCTCTTTGGCATACCCGAATTGCCAGCCTCACTCTTCTTGTGCTTTGGGGTCATTAGGAAGTCAAATAAGGTTTGTTTCAACACAGGCACTGTGATACCATGACAGTTGGTATGATAACCGAGGAAGCTACTAAGTGACCAATGGGTAGGATGCTGTACATAAAGGGAGATTCACTTCCCAGGCAGAACATAGTGCAAGGGCAGGAGATTTTGACAGGCTCCTCAGGACAGCATGCATTTTAAAAGTTATAAACTGTTTATTTTTAGAATTTTCCCTTTAATATTTTTGGACCACAGTTGACCGCAGGTAACTGAGACCGTGGAAAGCAAGATCACAGATACGGGGTGGGGGGAACTACTGTACCTCCCACCCTTCTGGAAATCCACCGGAGGAGGCACTGGGAGTTAGAAGACTGTGTTCTGGTCCTGGTTCTATCAATACTTACACACTTGTGATCTTGGCAATGACATTCACCCTCATTTCCTAGGAGGAAGGTTTGATGCTTGGGGGGTGAGTGATTTTCTTCCATATCAATCTTGAGGACCTAATGAGATCGTCTGAGTAATGCTTTGTCCGAGTTATGACAGATCTCAGTTTGAGCAGTTTCCCTTGTCTTTCCACAAGTTGCCATAACCCAGAGGCTGAAGGTCAGGCCATGCCACATTTTTTTGTTGTTGCTCAGTCATGTCTGACTCGTGACCCCATGAACTGTGCCACGCCAGGCTTCCCTGTCCTTCGTTATCTCCCTTAGTTTGCTCAAACTCATGTCCATTGAGTCAGTGATGCCATCCAACCATCTTATCCTCTGTCACCCCTTCTCCTCTTGCCCTCCATCTTTCCCAGCATCAGGATCTTTTCCAGTGAGTCAGTTCTTTGCGTCAGGTGGCCGAAGGATTGGAGCTTCAGCTTCAGCATCAGTCCTTCCAATGTATATTCAGGACTGATTTCCTTTAGGATTGACTGGTTTGATCTCCTTGCAGTCCAAGGGACTCTCAAGAGTCTTCTCCAGCTCCACAATTCAAAAGCATCAATTCCTCAGTGCTCAGCCTTCTTTATGGTCCAACTCTCATGTCCATACTTGACTACTGGAAAAACCATACCTTTGAATATACAGACCTTTGTCAGCAAAGTAATGTCTCTGCTTTTTAATATACTGTCTAGGTTTGTCATAGCTTTTCTTCTGAGGAGCAAGTGTCTTTTAATTTCACAGCTGCAGTCACCATCCACTGTGATTTTGGAGACCAAGAAAATGAAATCTGACACTCTTTCCACTTTCCCCCCACCTATTTGCCTTGAAGTGATGGGACCAGATGTCGTGATCTTCATTTTTTGAATGTTGAGTTTTAAAGCAGCTTTTTCACTCTCTTCTTTCACCTTCATCAAGAGGCTCTTTAGTTCCTCTTCAATTTCTGCAGTTAGGACTTTCAGATTCCAGGCACCAGTCACTTAGGACAGGAAAGGGCAGAGGCCTGCTCCTCTGTTAGTTCCTCTTAGCATCTTGCATTTGCCTTCCTCCTTGCCTTTTCCTTGCTTCCAGAGCATCGTTTATCAGGCAGACCCCGGTGCAGCACCTCAGGCAGTGGCTGCCACCAGACAACCCTCTCCTGGGTCAGCACACCTGTTGCCCAGAAAAGCACAGTTAACTACAGCCAGATCCATGCCATTCTCTCTGCATCTCTTTGCAGGAGGGCGAGTGTGGGGAGAAGGTGCTATATAGAATGTAAAGAAGGAACCTGTGTTAAAGACTTCTACCCACCAAGCTGAGCCAAAGCAAAAACAATGCCCAGCTGTGGATGTGACTGGTGATGGAAGTAAAGTCTCATGCTGTACAGAACAATATTTCATAGGAACCTGGAATTATAGGTCCATGAATCAAATAGATTGGAAGTGATCAAACATTTTAGGAATCAGTGAGTGGACCAAAATGGGAGAATTTAATTCAGCTGACCATATATCTACTATTGTGGGCAAGAATCCCTTAGAAGAAACGCAGCAGTGCTCATAGTCAACAGAAGAGTCCAAATGCAGTACTTGGGTGCAGTCTCAGTAATGGCAGAATGATCTCAGTTCATTTCCAAGGCAAACCATTCAATATCAGTAATCCAAGTCTGTGCCCCAACCAGTGATGTTAAAGAAGCTAAAGTTGAACAGTTCTATGAAGACCTACAAGATCTTCTAGAACTAACACCAAAAAAAGATGTCCTTTTCCTCATCGGGGACTAGAATGCAAAAGTAGGAAGTTAAGACATAGCTGGAGTACAGGCAAGTTTGGTCTTGGAGTACAAAATGAAGCAGGGCAAAGGCTAACAGAGTTTTGCCGAGAGAACGCACTGGTCATAGCAAACACCCTCTTCCAACAACAGAAGAGATGATTCTACACATGCACATCACCAGACAGTCAATACCAAAATCACATTGATTATATTCTTTGCAACCAAAGATGAAGAAACTCTATATAGTCAGCAAAAACAAGACCGGTAGCTGACTGTGGCTCAGATCATGAACTTCTTACTGCAAAATTCAGACTTAAATTGAAGAAAGAAGGGAAAATCACTAGACCATTCAGGTATGACCTAAATCAAATTCTTTATGATTATACAGTAGAAATAACAAATAGACTCAAGGGATTAGATCTGATAGATAGGGTGCCTGAAGAACTACAGATAGAACTTCATGACATTGTACAGGGGCAGTTATCAAAACCATCCCCAAGAAGAAGAAATGCAAAAAGGCAAAATGGTTGTCTGAGAAGGCCTTACAAATAGCTCAGAAAAGAAGAGAAGCAAAAGGCAAAAGAGAAAAGGAAAGATACATCTATCTGAATGTGGAGTTCCAAAGAATAGCAAGGAGAGATAAGAAAGCCTTCCTAAGTGATCAGTGTAAACAAATAGAGGAAAACAATAGAATGGGAAAGACTAGAGTTCTCTTTAAGAAAGTTAGAGATACCAAGGGAACATTTCATGCAAAGATGGGCACAATAAAAGGACAGAAACAGTATGGACCTAAATGAAGCAGAAGATATTAAGAACACGTGGCAGGAATACACAGAAGAACTATACAAAAAAGATCTTCATGACCCATATAACCATGATGGTGTGATCACTTACCTAGAGCCATACATCCTGAAGTGCTAAGTCAAGTGGGCCTTAGGAAGCATCACAAAGCGAGTGGAGGTAATGGAACTTCAGCTGAGCTATTTCAAACCCTAAAAGATGATGCTATTAAAGTGCTGCACTCAGTATGCCAGCAAATTTGGAAAACTCAGCAGTGGGCACAGGGCTGGAAAAGGTCAGTTTTCATTCCAATCCCAAAGAAACTCAATGCCAAAGAATGTTCAAACTACTGCACAACAGCATTTTATCTCACGCACTAGCAAAGTAATGCTCAAAATTCTCCAAGCTAGGCTTCAACAGTGTGTGAACCGAGAACTTCCAGATGTTCAAACTGGATTTAGAAAAGGCAGAGGAACCAGAGATCAAATTGCCAACATCCGTTGGATCATAGAGAAAACAAGAGACTTCCAGAAAAGCATTTACTTCTGCTTCATTGACTACGCTGAAGACTTACACTGTGTGGATCACAACAAACTGGAAAATTCTTAGAGAGATGGGAATACCAGACCACCTTACCTGCCTCCTGAGAAATCTGTATGTAGGTTAAGAAGGAACAGTTAAAACCATACAAGGAACAATGGACTAGTTCCAAATTGGGAAAAGAGTACATCAAGGCTGTAATTGTCACCTTGCTTATTTATGTTCAGAGTACATCATGAGAAATGCCAGACTGGATGAAGCACAAGCTGGAATCAAGATTACCAGGAGAAATATCAATAACCTCAGATATGCAGATGACACCATCCTTATGGCAGAAATCAAAGAGGAACTAAAGATCTTCTTGATGAAGGTGAAAGAGGAGAGTGAAAATGCTGGCTTAAAACTCAACATTCCAAAACTAGGATCATGGCATCCAGTCCCACCACTTCATGGCAAATAGATGGGGAAACAATGGAAGCAGACTTTATTTTCTTGGGCTCCAAAATCATGGTGGGCGGTGACTGTAGCCATGAAATTAAAAGACACTTGCTCCTTGGAAGAAAAGCTATGACAAACCTAGACAGCATTTTAAAGAGCAGAGACATTACTTTACTGACAAAGGTCCATCTTGTGAAAGCTATGGTTTTTCCAGTAGTCATGTATGGATGTGAGAGGGACCATAAGGAAAGCTAAGCGCTGAAGAATTGATGTCTTTGACCTGTGGCGCTGGAGAAGACTCTTGAGAGTGCCTTGGACTGCCAGGAGATCAAACCAATCAATCCTAAAGGAAGTCAGTCCTGAATATTCATTGGAAGGACTGATGCTGAAGCTGAAGTTCCAACCCTTTGGCCACCTGATGCAAAGAATACCTGATGCTGGGAGAGATTGGAGGCAGGGGAGGAGAAGGAGACAACGGATGCTGAGATGATTGGATGGCATCACTGACTTGATGCACATGAGTTTAAGTTTTGAGAGTTGGTGATGAAAGGGGAAGCCTGGCGTGCTGCAGTCCATGGGGTTGCAAAGATTCAGACATCACTGAATGACTGAACAACTGAACTGACCCACCAAGCACGTTCGCAGCCTTCGGGGGTGGTTCCAAAGAGCCAGGAGCACCTGGTGAGAGTTGTAACTCAGAGAAGTCCTTTTGGGATAATGGGGCTAGCAGCCCTCTACATGGGGTGCTCTGTTCCTAGGATGTCTTCATGGGACTTCCCAGGTGGCTCTAGAGGTAAAGAACCTGCCTGCCGACACAGGAGATGTGAGTTCGATCCCTGGATTGGGACGATCCCCTGGAGAAGGGAATGGCAACCCACTCCAGTATTCCTGCCTAGAGAATCCCGTGGTCAGAGGAGTCTGGCAGGCTATAGTCCATGTGGTCACAAAGAGTTGGACACGTCTGAGTAGACTTTGCACACACACACAGGATGTCTTTTGCCCCCCAACTCATGACTCCTTACCAGCTCCCGAGGCAAGATGCCCCACACACTCATGGCCAATTGTCCTGGGATCATGCCCTCCAGGAAGGGGACACATTGAGTTCTCTCCTCATGTCCCCTGCAATCTAAGTAGCTTGGAGACTTTCTGCAGACTTAATTTTTGTTGGGCTGAACGAGGAAAACATGGGGACACAGAAGAAAAAGAGAGAGGCAGTATTTGTGGGAGGAAAAAAAGAACACAGAAAGGAAGAGGTCCAAGGAGACTGCCCAGGACTAGAATAGAAGAAAAGCCTGACAGTGAGCCAGGTGTCTCAGCAGTGCCCCCGACATAGCAGCTCACAGATGCAAACAGCCATCCTGTGTGTGTGCCTGTGTGTGTGTGGTGTTCCCCCCAAACCCCTCAAATCATGCAATAATATTGTAAGTTCTTTTACAGGATGAACAAATTGACATTTGGTGAATTTTTTTATCCCCATCTAAACCCAGCCCTGATTTTTCTCTCTCCATCTGTGTTCCTTTGGCAGAAACTTGTACCAAAAAAAAAAAAAGAAGAAGAAGGAGCAAAGGGTCATTCTGGGAAGTGACGGGACGCTGGCCAAGCTGGGAATGTTCCGTGGCCGTGGTGCGCTTCTGCTGAAGGGGCCCAGCCACCGGCCACCCCGGGAGACGTACGTGATGGAGGAGTAGAACCTGGTGAGGGGCTTGAGCTGCGGGTCCGTCTCTCGTGTGCTCACTCTTATGTAAGGGTCACAGCAGCTCCACTTTGGGGTTGTTGTGCAGTTATGTTTTGTTTTTGTAAGGCTTCAGCCCTGCCATCCATACCACATGCTTCTTGCCGGGGGAGGGGTGGGGGGTGTGGGGTGGGCATCACATGAGCTTCCTGAGCCTGGAATTTCCACCCTGGTTGTCCCCACACATCGTGGAAGTTGAGGAATAAATCCTGCAGGTTTGCGTTTAACCACTGAGTGACTGGGTAGGCCCTGAAGGGAGGGTCAGTGTGACCTCCAGAGAGCTGACATTGGTTGTTCACTTGCCATGGTCCTTCAGGAGGAACCCATCTTCCTGACCAGGCCAAGCTGGGACTCTGACCTGAGTCACTCCACAGGGTCCTCCCCAGTAGATGCAGTGGAGACAGCATCTCCAAGGTGGCTTGTGGAAGTGGAAAGAGTCTGACTTGTGGAATCCCAGTTCTGCCCTGTCTGTGACCTTGAGCAAGTCACTTAATTTGTCTGAGCCCCACGTTGAAATGTATCTGAGACTTGACTGTGGGATTAAGCGAGACTGAGAACAGTTCCTGGCACAGACACCGAAAGTGACGGCCAATTATCTTACAGGCCCTGGCCTCCTCGTCCTTGTCCCTGGAGATTGCCCAGTGCCCATGGACGAGGTTAGGGCAGAGTGGGGTAGGGAGGGCTGACATTCAGTGGAAGATTCTGAGTTTTCAGCGTTTCCCCCTCGGCCTGACTCCCTCTGCTCCCAGGAGCCTCTGTGAGGAGGGTGTAGCCCTGAGTGCAGTCGTTACAATTATAAGTGAGCCAAAGAGCAGCCTGTGGCTGCCTGTCACCATCAGAACGGCCAGGTTGTGCTAATAGGAAGTGATGGTTGGTCCCATTTAGTAGAAAATGTCCAGGAAGGCAGGATTTAAAGGAGGCTCACATTCCTACGGTGCTTCTCCTGGGAGCTCAGGCTCAGGGGTGAGCAGCCTGGACTCAGATGCAGAAGGGCCTTGCAATTTGGGTAGAAGGAGCGGTGGGGCTTGCAGGCCCTGCACTGGCCCCGCCACTCACCAAGGATTGTTCTATTTCTGTAAACCCTTTATTCAGGCTGAAAAGGGGGAAAGTTTGGGGGAATATTTAGGAAGGATGGAAATGCTCTTGGGCTGGTGTAGCATTCCCAGAGGGGCAGAAATGGTGGGGAACAGACACACAGGGTCTCTGTGCTGCTACTATGGGGTCACCCAAACAAGGGCAAATCTGAGTCTTGGCAGTTTGATGCCTGGACGGATGAGATGATCCACAGTTTCATCAGCACACAGTTAAACAGTATCACCATCACTCTGCTGGCTCAAATGGATGACGGTGTTGTTCATCATTTCTTGTGACCCATCCAGGCTCTTCTGAGGCAACTCAGATTTGATGTCATTGTTCAGTCTCAGGGAGGAAAGATCACTGGCTTGCTCAGGGATCCCTCTGCATCACTGATGCGATCCTAGAGCCAGACCTTCCTGCAAGATGGGTGTGTGTTCATGTGTTACTAAGTCATGTCCAACTCTTTTCAACTCATGGAGTGTAGCCCACCAGGAGCCTCTTTCCCTGGGATTTCCTAGGCAAGAATATTAGAGTGGGTTGCCATTTCCTCCTCCAGGGGATCTTCCCAACCCAGGGATCAAACCTATGTCTCCTGCACTTAGGTGGATTTCTTTACCACTGAGCCACCCAGGAAGCCTAAGATGGGTACTAGGGCGTAGTTCAAGGCAGGCTCAACTCTTTCTCCACCCACTGCCCGCTTCCCAGATGAGCTAGTGGGAATTACTTGACTTCTCAAGGAATAGCCTCCTGGGGCCCAGATCAGCAGTTCTTGCCCACTGACAGGTCAGGCAAAGTGGACCTAAGGAAGGCCACTTTCACTGGGGCATAGAATCCCCTGCTCACAGGTCTGCCTAGTCCTCTGGACTCTGCACCTTTCAGTGGGGACACACGCTTCCTTCTAGCAGGAGGCCTGGACATTCTGGGTGTGCATTTTGTTACAGAAACTTGGATACATAGCATAGGCTCTGGCCATAAGGATCATTTAGCCAAGCTGAGTGTCTTAATCCTTTGAGCTGCTATAACAGAATACATTGGCCTGGGTGACTTATAAACAGCAGAAATTTATTACAGTCCTAGAGACTGGGAGATCCAAGATCAGGACACCAACCAAGATTTGGTGTCTCATGAAGGCCTGCTTCCTGGTTCTTAGACAGCTGTCCTGTTATTGTGTCCTTGTGCGGGGGAAGGGGTGAGAGAGCTCTCTGCGGTCCCTTTCAGAAGGGCACTGATTCCATCAGCAGGGCTTCATCCTCATGACCTAATCACTTCCCAGAAGTCTTGCCTTCTAATGCCATCATACTGGGGGTTAGGACGTGAACATGTGAATCTGGGAGGGACACATCCAGTCCATTGCCCTGAGCACAGCAGGTAAACTAGTACCTGTTGTATGTTAGAACAACAGAAGGTAGGTGCCTATTCCTGTGATGGCAGCCATGGTGTAGGGTCACAGCAGGGTGGAAAAAGAAGGCACATCAGTGGAAAAGCATGGATTCAGAAAGGTCAAGTAATTTGTCCCAGCCTCACAGTAGATTTGTGGTAGAAATGGGACAAGTTATACAGGTTTCCTGCACCCCAGTCAAGGCATGGTTCAGTCCTGTCTCCCATACCATAGCTCCACGTGAAATGAAGAGCTAACAGGGAAGCCAGCACAGGGTGATGGAAAGGTCTGAGCTTTGAGGCCAGAGAATCCTGGGCTTGAATCCTACTTACTCTTCAGGACGATATGGCCTGGGTCCATAAATGATCATGGCCACTCACAGGCAGTGATGGAGAACCTTCATTGAGAGGACCCGCGAAAAGAATTTATGAGTGTTTACATTTCCTGAGCCTAGGTTTCTGCATCTGTGAAATGGGAACAGCAGGGTCCCCCTAAGTTGTGCCTATGGAGGGGGAGTCCATGAGAGAACTCATCATGGAAAGCACACACAGTGCGTCCTGCCGTTCCACAGACTTATTGTTTACCAGGCTGTCAGTTAAAGCAAAAGCCACATCTTGCAGAAAATAAGGTTAGAAGCAGGTCTGAAAGAGGAGAGATTGTCAGAGCCCAGAGGAGAAAGCTCTCCAGGAGATGAAGAATGACCTTGCCGAGGGGCTCACCAGGGAGGAGTCGGCCAGGTGAATGGCTGGCGTTTAGCTGAGCCAGGCATTCTCGGCCTCGCTCCCGGCCCCCTCGGCCTGGGAAGAGTGCCCTGCGTGTTGGCTGCCAGCGCTCCGAGGTGCCGTGTAATTACTTAGCGGTTTACTAGCATTGGAGACACCCAGGGTGCACTTGAGCCATCAATTAGCTCCCGCTCACAGCCCCCCTGTGAGGCCCAGTGGTATCAGGACTCCCATTTTTCAGCCAAGGAAACTAAGGTGTAAACAGGTTAAGCAACCAGCCCAAGGTCACACCTCGAGTCAAGCGGTCACGAGGCGCCAAGGCCTCGTCCTTCCTGGCTCCCCGGCCTGTCCTTAGCCCACTGGCCCATGCTGCTGCCCATAAAATCTGCCGTTTATATCTCGTCAGAAAGCCAGGTAGTGCACCGGGGACCTTAGGAGATGTACAGAAAGGCCATTCAGCTGATTTCCAAGGCACTGCAGGGTTTTTAAGGAGATGTTTAACCCCTTGCTTTGAGAGGTCGATGGGGGCGACAGGACCTGAGTTGGCAGTTCCTGTGCTGGGCGGCTGGCTTGCCTCCCACGTCACAGCTGACTTGGGGGCCTGGCTCTGCTTTCTCTCCACCTGCTCCGGGAGACCTGCATGCTGGCACCATCTGGGGACCACAGAGAGCATCTCCTAGGAGATGCTGAGATGGTGAGTACGAAGTGCAGGCCCCACACCAGCTGGCCCATGGTTCCAGGACTCTCCCGTTGGTTCACACTAATAGGAGAGAAAAGTGGCCTGAGGTTGACCAGCTTTCACAGGTGTGTGGGTGAGCCGGCAGGAGCGGTGAGGCCCGGGGAGCTCTCTGTGGCCTGATGGTTCTGGCCGCACAGAGCTGCTCCTGATGGTCCCTGGCCCCAGCCAGCCACCTCGCTGACTTGCCTGTGTTCCAGACCTCTTCTCTCTCAAGGGCACTAGCCTAGCCCATGTCCTGTTCTTTCCAGTCCTTTCTAGGTCACCAGCCAAATATTCTTGGTTTCTCCCTCTCCCTCAGCATCCCTTCCCTAAATCCAACTACTTGTCTCCCTAAAATATCTCAGGGATATTTCTGGAATTTCTACCCAGACAGTTCTACCCTAGACCGTTGTAGGTAAATCAACAGATTAGAACTAGATGAGTGGTCTTCAGACTACATGGGGAAGCCCAGATGAGGGGCCTTTGGTCCTGCTCTTGGGGTGAGGGAGAGCTCAGCAGGTAAGACCGGAGGGTCTCCCAACATATATCCTTCTTCCATCAGATAGTCTGCTCTTGTGAATTTTATCAGTTGGGCTTCTACATAAGATATCATTTGAATGAAAGATCTTGCAGCGAATGAAAGTTAAGGAAACTAGCTAACCAAAGGCAATGCCAAATGGGGGCATTTCAGATAGAACTGGGGTATCTTTTTTAATATGGGCTTCCCAGGTGGGGCAGTGTAAAGAATCCACCTATCAGTGCAGGAGACCTGGGTTTGGTCCCTGGGTTGGGAAGAGGCCCTGGAAAAGGGAATGGCAACCCACTCTAATATTCTTGCTTGGAGAATCCCATGGACAGAGGAGCCTAGTGGGCTGCAGTCTATGGGGTCATAAAGAGTTGGACACATCTGAGCACACACAGCAGTGATCTTTTAATGTCCCTCCAGTCATACGCTTATAACCTGAAAGAGGGAGCCTCCTTGAATATAAGCAGGGAGCCCACAGAAGCATCTCTTTTCTTGTAACTTTTGGGAGTCTCCTGGGACCTCAGGCAGCAGAGGCTACTTTGGGCAGAAAAGTTCAAGCTGTTAGCTGAGTCTCTGGGCTAGGGAGGCTGCTTATAGCAGAAATCAGTCAGGCAGGGCGAGTAGGGAGGGTAGGCAGGGACTACCTGGCAATAAGAGGACTTGGCCCAGACCCCACTCCAACCTCCAGCTGCATCAGCCATGGCCTCACAGAGAGTTCGTCAGAAAGGGACATGGAAAGATGCCAGAGTCATCCTATTTGTCCGGAACCCAACCTGAGCCATTTCCAGGCATTCGCAGGCATGAGTCCCTTTTTCCAGGTACAGACTGGGTGTGTTCAGGGTAGAGTGAGTGATGTGGGGAGCAGCACAGCCTCTTTCTCGAAGGGCCACCCAGCGCCCTGCCTCCTGGTCTCTAGTCTATGGGTGGTCTCTGGTCTCACCCCCTTGGCCATGTCTGTGGTACACATGGGCCAACCAGAAAACCTCACCCTTGTTTCCTGGGTCCTGAAGGGCACAGACCACGGGGCCAGACACATCTGGATTCTTTCCACTCTGCAAACTCTGAGACCTTCGTTAGGCAAGCGAATGGCTTTGAACCTCAGTTTTTCACCCGGTAAAATGGGGAGAAGTCATTTAAACAATCTGTACTTTAGTTTTCTCGTACATAGATGTACAAATAAAAGCAAAACCAATATCCGTGTTTGTAAGGATCAAAGGAGATCATGTATGAGAAGAAAGCTCTGAGGACGAACCTGACTCTGGTGAGTTCAGTTTATCAGGATGGAGATCTGGTTGCTGGCTGAGTCTCCTCTCTCTGCTGGCCCCGGGCATGTCACTACGTTCTCCTGGGGCCCCCCAGCAACTCTCCTGTGCAGAGTTGTCTGTCCCTCCTCCTCCCATTTCTCACCCCTGACGCCCCATCTGTCCCCACTGGTGGCTGGGTCTAGGATGTTCCCCTCAGGCTTTCCTGCCCAGAGGAGTGCCTATAAACACACCTGGGACTAGTTACCATTGCTCGTTTCAGCTGTTAGTGGGCATGCAGGCCTATTATTGGCAAATCACACTTTGTTAACAGAAGCCAAAAATTAAGCGTTTTAATGTGAACGTTTTGACTTTTGAAGCATTGACTGTTTCTTAAGCACTGTGCAGGTTAAGCAGAATATGTCTGCTGCCGGATGGGCCCACATCTGTTCCAGTGCCTTTGGTCTCATGCCAACCTCCCCGGGGCTGTGATCAGGAGCCGGCTCCTGCCTGCCTCTCCTCAGCGTGTACCTGGAGGAGGAGGGATGTTGGTGGGGAAGGAAGGTGGTTGGGGAGAGAGGGAAAGTGGAAGGCCTGTGCAGCTGGGTGGCAAGTTCTCCCACTCAGAACATTGATCAGCCAACCCGCGTGATATATTGAGTTCGTTTCCACAGGTAATTGTTTAAATGTTATAGCAGCTTTAACGTGTCGTCTGTTAAAGCGTATTGGTTAGGCAGCCATTGCAGACTTGTAATGTGGGTAATATTTAGATGATTTACTAGGTGAAGTGCAGCTTCTGATTCAATCAGAGTTGCCTTTGATTCAATAGGTGATGCATCTAATCCGACTGGGAGCCCATCGAATCCAGAGGTGATGTGTTTGATTCACTGGCTGATGTACCTGATTTAGAAGGTGATGGATCTAGTCCATGCTGAAGGATTCCAATTCCCCCATGCCGGGTGTTTGCTTCAGTGTGTGATGTATGAGTTTTAATAATAAGACACGCTTTGGGGACGGTGAGGGTACCGGCTCCTCCACACCTGGCACTTCTGTGGCTATAGCCCACTTCCTACAGAGCTGGTCTCAGCCTCATGGACCAGAGGGACAACATGGGGGCAAAACCTAGTTTCCCAAGTGTGACCTGAGCCTCCCCATGCTGTGTCACCGCCACCCTTCTAAGATCCATACCTGGTCTTCTGCCTGTTTAATTGTCCAGGGGTCCACGGGCAAGGCCATCATGCTTAGGACCTGGTTCCTTGCATGTGAGGGGACACCCTGGTCAATTAGGAGATGCTCACCTGTGTAAACTCTGCTCTTGGCGGCCGGAGGTTCCTGGAGCCTCACCTGACACTTCATAGGGTCCCAGTGCAAGTTTTCCCAGGCTGGGCAGAGAGCTTTCACTGAACATTTGAGGGATTGGATTTTCACATCCCAGCTGGGGAGAGAGGGAAACCACCTTTCTTCCCCTCCCCCATCACCCCTCCCTCCCCTACGTGACTGGTGACCTCCATCCTCCCAAGAGGCAAGATGTCCTGTTCCTGTCCTCCTCTCTGCCCAGAATGCCCCTCCCCTTCTTCCTCCTCATGTCAGCAAGCTGTGCACCCTGTCCAGAGTCAGCACCTCCTGTCACCCTCCCTGGCAAGCCGCCCCTGCCCCACACCTCAGCTCAGCCCCAGAAGAGCACCCTCCCCGTGGTTTTCCTAGTCTCTGGCCGCATCCCTGGGATAACATTTGTCACATACGCTGTCCTGTGGCGGGGAGGTCTCTTCTTCACCCTGCTGTCCCAGGCCCTGCTCAGCACCTGGCTGGGTTCTGGCAGACTGGCACACATGCCACTGACATGGCAGACACGCAACCGCAGAGGGGGAGGTAAAGTTTTCATTAATAATGTTAATAGTGAGAGCTCGTACATATGGAGCGCCACGTGTATTCTAATTGTTATAAGTGTAAAGCCCTGATACTTCACTGGTATCACCTCTTTATCTCTCTTAATCCTCACAGCACACCATAAGTGGTAAGAACCATCATTCCCTCCACATGTACAGGTGGAGACACTGAGGCTCGGCAAGGTTAAATGATTTCCTCCGGGTTCACCTTAGCCAAATCAGAGTTGACACTAGATTTCTCAGACCCCAAAGCCAAGCTCTTAATTGTCGCATCATGATCTGGCCCCCAGGAACAGAGAGACTGCTCTGTCCTCACCCAAGACAGGGAGGCTGGAGTCCCTGGAGATGCAGAGATGCCCTCAGGGAGACGAAACCATGACACAAGGCAGAACAACCTGATTTAGCAAACTGAGGCACAGGGGGAGGGGCAGAAAAGGCAGGAGTAATTAGGGAAGGCTTCCTGGAGGAGGTGTTTGATCTCACCCTGGAGGAAGAGAAGAAGAAAAGTGGCACTGCTGGCTGTGCTGATGCCTATTCTCAGCTGCTTTTCACCCAGCTCTTGGGTCCTCAGGCCACCTCTAAGCACAGGGGAGTCAACAAGGCTGAGTCTGTGGCAACTAGTCTTTCGGGTAACAACTAGTCTTTCCCCTACCAGGAGCTCTGTGTGACCAGGAGCTGGACCAGGGCAGCCGGGCAGTAGGAGCAAACAGCGATCCTATCCCCGCCCACAAGACACGAGTCGTCTCACCAGATTCCAGGAGGGAGAGATGATGCCCTGAGCCCACACTCAGGTGAGTCCTGGATGCTCCGCAGCCACAGGAATCATCCAGGTCCCGCTTCTCTCACTCCTGCTCCTCCGGTACTGACCCCACAGTTTCCCCCTCACTCGTTCCCGTCACAGCCTTGTGTCCCAGAGCCCTGGCCCCGCTTCAGCCTGCGGTCCGTTGTAGGATGCCGTCATCCGCGGAGTGGGGTTTTCGGAAGACAGACTCATAGAGTTTAACCTGCCGCCTCCCAGGCCTCTGTCGTGTTGGGTCTGAGGAGGAGGCGGGAGGTGTGTGAGGCAGGGCTCTGCTTCCAGGTGACCTGGCCCACTTCCTGTCACAGGCCCCACAGTCTGTCCCCCTGAAGCTGGCATCTGCATTGACCCAAGCTCTCCTCTGAAGTTTGACCGTGGCTGTGTTAGGCCAGGTGTGGACTAGCACCTGGTTGCAGGTGCCTAGGGACTGGGCCCTGGCCTCAGAGATCTCAGGGCCCGCCCCCGGCCCAGTTCTCCACTGTTCCAACGTCACAGCTCCCTGGGCCCTCCACCTCCATACTCTCCATCCCAGCTCCCAAGAGAGCAAACCTGACTGGTTCAGAGCGGCCCAGAGGTTGACCCCTGGGGAGCGGGGTTACAGCAAGCACAATAGGCAGTAGTCGGGGGAGAGTGTGCAAACCAGAGAGGTCAAGGAGGGGCCAACGGACATCTCTGTCTGGGAAAAGAGGCTTTCCTTGCTACCTGCTGTAGGCCAGAAACTTCCCCGTTCTCCACCCCGTCTGACTCCTCAGCCCTGAATTCTACCCCCGTTTTACAGAGAGAAAACTGAGGCTTGGAGAAGTTAGTGGGCTTAGCCAGGGTCATCTATCACAAGTGTTGAAGAATGAGGGAGGGAAGTTACACATGCCAGCCCCAGGCTGCCCACCCTGTCTTTCTCTGTCTCTGTGCATCTCTCTTTGTGTCTCTGTGTCTCTGTGTGTGTCTGCCTCTGTGCATCTCTCTGTGTATCTCTGTATGTCTCTGTGTTTCTGTGTGTCTCTCACGGTGGGCTGTCAGGCCCTGTGACAGGCTGGTGTGGGAGATTTTGGACCAAGTACATCTCTGTGTCCTCCGGGCTCACCACCCAGGCAGAGGCCTGCTCTAGCCCAAGGTTGGTGACGGGCCAGACAGGCTGATTCCTGGGAGGCTCGGTGCAGAACAGCTGCCGGTTCCGTTTCTGCTGCTTCCGGAGGCTGCCGCGGCCCTGACTGCACACATTTTCCCAGGCTGCGCCCGAGAGTGGGGGGTCCTCACATGCAAACAAAGGAACAGCTCAGCCCTGCAAATGGCTTTGAAAATGGGGCCACAGGGATTCCACTTGGCTGACACACTCCGCCCTGGCCCAGGCTTTCTCCCCCAGGGGCATCCCCCGGCCCCTGCCGGCCAGCTGCGTCTCCCACCGCCACCCACTCCAAAGCCCTGACCACACGGACGTGGTGGCTCAGTCCAGAATTCCCTGCACACCCCTTCCCACGCAGGGAGGGGCGGGCAGCAGGGGTTGTGGGGGCTGACTCACCGCCAGAATCCAACACCGGTCACAGAGCCTCGCGGGGCATCCACACCCACCCTGGGCTTAGCCCTGCCTGAGCCGAGCAGGGTACGCACATGCGACTCGCCTGTCGTTCTTGTCTCAGATGAGACCTCCAGCCTGAGCCAGAGGGTGTTAATCCCCCCACACGCTATTGAAGGGTGTCAGAGCATCTGTGCAGAACTTGCTAAGGGGTGACCGCAGGAGACACAGGCACCTGTTAGCCCAGCAGGCTTCCTGTGGGCTGTCCCTGGGGACATACAGACACATTCATAAGAGTACAGAAGCACTGATGGTTTTGAAGCCGTCACTTTCCAGCCCCTCTGTTTTAGGTATTCGCTCCTAAAACCTGTGTGTCTGAGCATACACTGGTGGTTTCCAGTTTTCCCACAAAACAAAGAAAGGCCTTGCCCATCCTGAATCGGGCTGTGGTACATCTCCTCAGGATGTAAAGTGCTCAGCACCAAACAGCACTGCAGACTCCAGTGATCATCCAGACCAGGCATGCTCCACACAAATGACAAGTCCCTGCAAACTCTGCACCTGGCTGCCTACCACCCATTTATCTTGGGCTGAGAATGCAGATGTCTCCAGTACATCTTAATGTATACATTTGAACTGAAAAATAAAATCAGAAGTTTTCCTTTATTACAAAAAGTTATGATCTAGCTATTCGCTTTTTTCCGAGTTACATTATAAGGTGGCTGTTTTCCATAAATTAAGTAACCCAGATCTGCAACTTCAAGGTTTTGATGAACAATACTTAAAGTGTATACATCATATTCAATACACCAGACATTTTATCCTTTATAACTATTTAAACTTGTGATGTAACATCTTGGACATCAATCTCAAATGCTTAATAGTGAAAGCATTTTAAAATGCTTAAAGATATTTGAAAGGTGACATGGTTTTCCAAAATGCTTTTAGAAGATCGTCAAACAAGAAACGTTGAAGGCCTTTCCCTGAATCCACCCTTCACACTTCAGTAAGCCACAGAAGAGGATTGGTCAATAGTGACTGATGGGGACAATTTCCTCAGAGCAAGAGTTGTCTTGCGAGTCTGCTCTATGGCCCTGGATCCTCAGGAGAGAGTGACCTCAGCCCTCTGGACAGATGCTTACTGAGCTACAGGAATCTGAGTCATGGTGACAAAACTAACTGGAACCTCTCAGGAAGGGAGCCCTCGAGGGAGCCTGATGTGAACCCAGGAGCTGGAGACACTGTGTCGATGCCTGGAGCACATCTGGAGAGGCCTGAAGGTGAGCGGCTGGGTGAGGGTGGAGAAGGCAACAGTGGGGAAAACCATGCTTCCACCCAAAGCAGGAGAAGGATGAGGACGCAGGCCATCTTTTGTGGGCTAGGTGTGCCTACGAAGGCAGCAAGTAAGATTTTGTCTTGGAGAGTCCTCCATCCAAGCAGGCTTCCTGCCAGGGCCCAGGCAACCCCAGGAGAAAGAGTCTGGAGGTGACCCCCAGAATGCAGAGCTTGAGAGGGGCGGGTCATAAGCCGTCAGCTAGAGATCGCATCTCCCCAGCCATGTAAAGGTGCAGTGGGGACCCCAGGAGGACCCACAAATGCCCATCACAAGAAAATGAGCCAGTGTTTGTACATGTGCTACAACACGTGGCACCAGGGGCCCGATTATAACAGTCCAGGCAAGAAGGATCTTCCTGCTCTCTGTCACACCTCTTCCTCTGCTCCAGCCCTGAGGAGCCAGAGGCTGCACGGCTGGTAGAAAAGGAGATGGAAGGGAAAACAGTGAAGCTGACCACAGTGTTCCCCTGAGTCCGGGAGGAGCTGGGAACAGGGAGAGGCTTTAAAGTGGGTGGGAGAGTGAAGCTCTGGGATTAGACTGGACTGGGCTTCTTAATACACTATTTGAAAATGTGTGAGAATAAGATAAAGTGATGAAATCTACCAAAGTTGGGATATGACCCAGGCTAGTGGAAAGACAGGTCGTGGTAAAACCATACAAAGTCATGTTCCATTTTTCGCTACCTTCCCGTAGAGCCAGACTTCACAGGCAGGGAGAGGGGTGATCAAAGTCTGGTGCTCATGGTTAGGCTTCAGAGAAAGCAAACCTCCACAGGTGACGTCAGGCAGAGAGAGGAACAAGGCAAGGGGTCCATGCTAGAGGAAAATGATGGTGCAGATGCGGCAGGGCGAGAAGGGTCACTGAGCAGCTTTGATTGCACAGCGTGTGGCGGAGAGGGGGAGCAGCAGGCAGAGTCAGAACTGCTCCAGCAGCATCCCCACCCTCAAGCGTCCCCCCAGTTTAGTAACCATGAGTCACAGGGGGCCATCTGTGACATGTGCCGAGAGTGTGGTGCAATGTGTTAGAAGAATCTGGAAGAGAGACTTCACCTGAGATGACTGAACCTCTGAGTTGGACTTTGGGAGATGGGAGGCTGGAGATGCTGAACAAGTTTATGGAAGAAAAGGGCAGACTTGCTGAGTCCTGGGCGATGCCCACACGGCCCTGCTAACCCTGTGGTCTCCCAAAGCCCAGATAGCGCTACCTACAAGCACGGATCCATCTGCCACCCTCCAGAGCCCCAGCCTCTGAGCTGTCACCGCAGTCACCTGGGCTTAGGCACCCAGATGAGTTGAGGCCACAGGTGGAGCTTTCAGACGTGCCTAGAAGCCTGCCCTGCTAGGTCCACTCAGTCTTCCTTCTTCTCAGCTCCAGAGCCAGTGCACCCACAGATGCAAACATGTGTACATGTCCACACACACACACATGCATGGTGATGTGTCCACACACTGCGTGTGGTACTTGTCTCAGGGACCAAGCTCTTTGGGAAGAAGCCAAGTCAAGCACAGGCAAATACCTTTTGCCTCCTAGTCCCTAACTCACCAGACATAGCCATTTTGATGAAGGCAGCCAACGATGAGGAAGAAAATAGCCCAGACTCATCCCACCCAAGGATGGGCTTGGTGTACAGACAACTGCCGAGTCTTGCCTTGATCCTCTCCCTCCATCACATGAGCCCTGTTAACTTCTCGTCCCTTAAGCATTCTCTCCACCTGCAGAGGAGGCCACGGCTATCTCAGGAGCATCTGGAGCCCCAAGGTCTCTGGCTTAGAGGTGCTCAGTTCTCCATGCTCATGCGGGCTCCCCCAGAGTCCGGACTTGGACATCTGGTTCCCCCATCTGTCCAATCTGTATCTCCTGAGTCAGTTCTAGGAAGGAGAAGCCCTGTGGGGAAGGGAGGTTGACCAAGTGACGTGCACTTTCCCTGAGTTTGACCTTCTCTTGGGCTCACTCGCATTTCCACCAGCATGTAACCCCATGGGAGTATTGTTCCGCTGATTGCTCTGAACAAGAACACTTGGTTGTCTGGAAGGACCTTGGTGCTCATTCTCAGTTACCTGGACAGTTAACTTGCTGGCATCTAGGGCTCCAAATTTCCTGGAGGGGAGAGCCTGGGCCAAGGTCGGTTGCCCAGAGTCATGGGTCTCAAGGCTTCCAGGTGCTGGGAGCTGGTGTCCTTGGACACCTCTGGTAAGTGCTGGACCCCAGAGCCAGCCTGCATTGTGCTAAAGTGGTCTGATTGCTGTCCCCAAAGACGGTTTTTCTCTTGCTTGTCCTATAAGAAGAGACCTTCAGGAAGGACAGAATTCCTATGTGGAAGTGAAAAAGTTTGCTAACCCAGAAAACCTCCCAAACCCATGGGCCCAAATGGGAGAATGGGGGCCTTTGCTCCGGGACTCCTTATAATTTTCCATTCTCTGTAAAACCTGTCCATTAGCCCATGCACTAGGACATCTGTCTCTACTCTTGTGCATGATAAGCAGTGCCCACCAACAAGCCAGCTAACTGTGCCATAACAAGATACTGTCGACCGAGTAGCTCAAACAAGGAAAGCTTATTTTCTTACGGTTCAGGAGTCTTAAGATCAGGGTGCCCACAGGGTTGGGGTGCTGGCTGCTGGGGGTGGGCAGAGCAAGGAGGTTTCCAATACTGTTCTTTGGTCTTGTGTTGGGAACAGAAGTCTCGGGTTTATCTTTGTTTCGGTCTCTACCCAGGCATTGCTGGGAGTGGTTACATAATGTTGTCATAATGTTGTCATAATGTTGTCATAATTGTGTGATATGTGCTTGTTTCCTGTACACTAGCATCTCTGGTGCAATCTGTGCATCTGAGACCCAGAAGGATGAGGTGTTAGGACTCAAAAGAACACCAGGGAAAGACTAGAAAGTGTTTGCTGCCCTTAAGGCTCTGCTTGCCTAGAGGAGAGTCACATAGCCTTTAAACAACACTGTCACAATGTGTTAAGTCCCCTGATGAAGTGATGCTTTGGGGGTCCCAGCAAGGGACCAAGGAAATGGCAACCCACACCAGTATTCTTGCCTGGAAAATTCCATGGACAGAGGAGCCTGGTGGGCTATAGTCCGTGGGGTTGCAGAGAGTCAGACACGACTGAAGTGACTGAGCAGGGATGGAAGCAGAAAGGATTTCCCACTTTTTGGATGATTAAAGTGAGGCCTGGGGAGGCAAGGTGATGACAAGTTTTTTTGTTTATTTTCTTGTTTGTTGGTTGGTTTGCCAGGCCCAGGAGAGCCCCGAGCACTGCAGTGCTCTGTCTCTCTCTCCAGAGCTGAGTCTGTACATGGCGTTGCCTCCCACCCTTTGGTAGCCCTGACACTCAGCATCCCCAGAGAAGACGCTGGCAGGGCTGCCCTGAGCACTGGCTGAGTACCTGGAGCCGTACCAGACAGTCGATGCCCACCCTGTACTGGGGCCACCCGGACAGTGTGGTGGCCTCTCGGGGTTGGGGGGGGCGGTGTGCAGGGGCAGGGAATCCACCTGGTCTGGTCTCCCGGCCACAGGAAGTGACAGCTCCTGGGCTCATGTCAGCAGCTGTTGCTCAGTCTGCGTGGCTCGGATAAACAGGCTGATGTCCTCAAGGCGACCTCCCTGACTCAGAGAGTTT
This sequence comes from Dama dama, assembly GCF_033118175.1. Lineage (NCBI taxonomy): Eukaryota > Metazoa > Chordata > Mammalia > Artiodactyla > Cervidae > Dama > Dama dama. The sequence goes on along the minus strand of NC_083709.1, from coordinate 36,876,947 downwards.
GGGAACTGAGGTATTCGTTCCCTGGTGGGCAGGGAGGAGGCAAGGACAGGACTTGAGCGGCTGACTCACCCTCTCTTGCTATCGCTCTGTTCCCATTCTTGAGGAGTCAGGAGAGAACTAGGCAATGAAAGCACTCTCTGCGAAGGACAGGTTCCAGGACAGGCTCTCATGCCGCCCCTCGCCTCTTCCAAGATGGCAGCAGCTCGGGGCGCTGTCTCACCTTAGGGAGGCAGCCTTCCTCACGAGGCCTCTGGGTGGTCAGGCGAGCGGGGGAGGGGAGAGATGATCCCACAGGGTGTCAGCCGGAGGCACAGCTAGGTAGACTTGCCACAAATATTTTTGGGGTGACATATGAATTGTAAATAAACGAGGTGGGGATAATAGCAGAAACAGCCTGGAACTTTAGTGAACAGAGGAGCCTGAAGGGGCATGAGACAGTGTAGGGTCTCAGCCCATGGCCAGGGCCGACTTCTTGGGCAGGTGACCTCTGCAACCATATAGGGCCCCACGCTCAGAAAGGCCCTACTCTTGGTTTAATACTCTGTTGCTACCATCTTGAAATTCACAATAATTTTCTAACAAAAGACCCACATTTTCATTGCACACCAGGCTCTGCAAATTATATAGCCAGTCCTGTCCATAGCCTTCCAGGTGAAAAGAGCCCAAGAGGGATCATGGCTACTCAGGGTCACACCTTGTTTGTTATAAAGTAGTAGTGAAAGTGGTAGTCACTCAGTTGTGTCCAACTCTTTGTGACTCCATGGACTGTAGGCTCCTCCGTCCCTGGAATTTTCCAGGCAAGAATACTGGAATGGGTTGCCATTTCCTTCTTCAGGGGATTTCCCCGATCCAGGGACTGAACCTGTGTCTCCTGCATCTCAGGCAGATTCTATACCATCTGAGCCATCAGGGTTTGTTATAAAACCAGGATGGACCCCCCCCCCCAGTCCTGTGTTTTTTATCACACACTGAATCTCACTCTGCTGTTCATCTCTGTTTGGGGCAAGAATGTCAGACTCTTGACTCCTCAGCCCCGAGGCTCTGTGCTCTGTCGCTCTGTCCACACGAGATAGGCCTTGGCCAGCGCTGTGGGCCATGGCATCATGGGTGGGGCTGGGTGGTTGTTAGTTGTTGGCAGCCCACAGCTACAGGGAACTGGAGTTCAGGCAGCGATGTTGGAATCTCAGCTCAACTCTTTGTTCCTTTCAACCTCTCTCTGACCATTTTGGGTAATAGTACCTATTTTTAGCAATAACACAACAGTTAAAGATAATGTATGTCAGGAACCCAAGATGTCAGCTCGTATATGTTTTGGAGAAGGAAATGACAATCTATTCCAGTATTCTTGCCTGAGAAATCCCAAGGACAGAAAAGCCTGGCAGCCTACAGTCCAATGAGGTTGCAAAGAGTCGGACATGACTTAGCAACTAAACCATCACCACCACCACTAGGTTTTCAGTAGTCACCACTGGTAGGAATCAGTGTTCATTCTCCATCCTTCCTTCACCTTCAGACTGTCACAGCTTCTCAGACCTCCACATCTCTGAGTGGCAGGTGGGTTAAGAGAACTAATTTTGGAACAGAGAGAGATTTAAGCTGCAGTTCCACCATTTCCTAGCTGGGTAAGCTTGGGTCAGTTCCTTTATCTTGCTGAGCCTCAGTTTTCTCATATTGGAAGTGGGAATAATAATGGGATTCCGTGTGTGGAGTTATTAGGAGGATTGAGTCTGTGCAAAGCGAGGATTTAGTACAGCATCTGGCATAGATCAAGTGCTTGATGAAGAACACTGTTGCTGTTTTCTATAGCTCAGCTGGGCCTGGCCTAAGGGGAAACCCCTGCCTTAGTTTTTGAAGCTGTCTTCTTGAACCCTCCTACTCACACCATAATCTAGGGGCCAGCAGGATTGGCCTCACCTTGAAAATCATGAGAAATGCAGAATCTCAGGCCCCGCCCAGGCCTACTGCAACAGAATCTACAGTGTAACAAGATTCCCAGGTGACTCATGGGCATTCACTTTTGAGAAGCAGTGTGACTTCCAATGCATGCAGCTGGCCTTTCTTGCTCTGCCCAAAGGGAGATGAGTCACTTCCTAGACCCAGACAGAATTCTTCTTAAAAAGGCAGAGCCCAAACCTGCCATGGTGGATTTGACTAGAATCTCAGGCCCTTCCTGAAGGCTTGCAATGTAGCTGGGAGACTAGGCGAGTAAGGCAGTGATGTGAAGGCTGTATTGAAGCATACATGAGGGAAACTACTGCTGTGGTCCAAACAGGAAGTGAAGGGCCTGAATTAGGACAGGGTCAAGAGTGTGGGGGAGAAAGGGCTGAGTTGTAGAAATTTGTCCATCTAGAATTCAGCAGACTTAGCACCCAGGTTACAGGTAAAATAGGATAAGGAAGGCTCAGGGACAACTCTGAGGTTCTAGATGGAGATAATGGGATGATAACACATTGATAGGGACAAGGTTGGCCAGAAGGAGGAGAAGAGGGTGATGATTAAGAGAAAGGAGGTATGCTTTCCATCCAGGACATGATAATTCTTTTTTGTTTTTTTAATTGAAATATAGTTGCTTTACAATGTTGTGTTAGTTCCTGCTTTACAACAACTTGAATCAGCTATATGTGCACATATATTCTCTCCCTAGGGAGCCGCCCTCTCCCCAGTCCCACCCCACTAGGTCATCGTAGGACTCCAAGCTGAGCTCCTAGTGCTATACCGCTTCTCACTAGCTAGCTATTTCACACCTAGTAGTTTATATGTTAGGGGCTTCCCTGGTGGCTCAGCTGGTAAAGAATCTGCCTGCAATGTGGGAGACCTGGGTTCGATCCCTGGGTTGGGAAGATCCCCTGGAGGACGGCATGTATTCTCGCATGGAGAATCCATGGACAGAGGAGGCTGGCAGGCTGTAGTCCATGGGGTCGCCGAGTCGAACACAAGTGAGTGGGCACAGCACACTGTATATGTCAGTCCTAGTCTCCCAACTTGTCCTACCCACTGCTTCCCTCTCTGTGCTGGACACTGTGATTCTGATGGACAGGTGGCAGATTAAAGGTTTTCCATGAGAAGAGTGGGCTTCCCATGGCACTAAATTCCCATCTCTTTCCAGCATTCATTGTTCTGTTGAGTGCTTCAGGGCACTGAAGTGAAAAGGCTTTGGGTTCAAATCCTGACTCTCCCTCTTAGGAGCTGTGCACCTTGTACAAGTTAACAGACCTCTCTGTGCCTCAGCTTTTACATGTACAAAACTACCTATCTCAGACCCCTGCAGAAAGGATTAAATGAATTGATATTTGCCTTAAACCTTGCCTGGACCATAGCAAACACTCAGATATTATCCATTATTATAATGGCCTGTTTATTTGAAATTGTGAGGTCCTTGGGGACAGGGACCTCAAATAAAATCATCCTTGTGTTGCATAACACTAAACACAAAGCAGGTATACAATATGGTCCCTGACATATGTTGTTCATTAAAGGTGGCCCGGTGGGCCGATGTGGTATCTGTACACAGATGAGTACAGATGTTGTATCCCTTTACAAATGTTCATCCCTTCCCCACTCCCTTTTTTCTAATCACAACTTAATGACTTGCAGGTAATGAGAATCTGTGCTCATTCACAGCCTAAGCTTGGCTGTGGGTTACTCCAGTAACTGAGCTGGCTGTTGGGTAAATCCACTCTTCCCAGAGGACGATACTGCCCCTTGAGCAGGGGCAGCCTGTCCTCTGAAGATTCTCTCGTTCATTTGACAAAGATTATCCATGTGCCAGTCAATAATAATGATATTCACTGCCATTTCTTGAGGTCAGACACCAAGCTGAGTTTGAGTAGGACCAAGGCGCTGCACCTTGCTCTAGAGCTCACAGTCTTATCAGGGAGAGAGACGGGAAGACAGGAGATTGTAAGAGAGTGTGAGATATGTGACATGGGAGGTAACACTTGCTGCCAAGGGTCGGGCGGACTCAGAGGAGAAAGAGCACCCCAGTCTGCTCACTTGAGATGTGTCTTCTTCCAAAAGAGGACCAAAATGGCACCCCTGAATGCATGCCAGCCCCACCCCAATGCTGCACACATTTTCTCTTTCACTGTCACCCTGGGCTTGGTGACACTGGTCAGGGTTAGAGACTGGAAGCAAAAGGAAGGCAGAGGTCAGGTGCCAGGCACACGTGCATGGAGGAATTCAAGGCTGGCACAGATCTTAGTCAGAGTGTCTCAGGTCCTCTTTACTAGAAGTAGAGCTTGAGATCTGGGTAGAGTACAGCTGAATTATTGAGGGGGTGCTCCTCAGGGAAAACTAAGGAGGGAGAAGGGACAGAAAATCAAGGAAGGAGAAAGAACCGAGCAAGAATGTGGTCTCAGCTGGAGTGTAGTCTTTTCCCAGATCCTCAGGGTCGGGGCTGAAGAAGCCTCACCCAGGCAAGGCACTCCCTTGGTCACTCAGCTGAGAAGGCAGGAGACTCTGAGTTGTCAAAGGCCAGCAGGTGGAGCATCTAGGTGGGCACACTGATCCAGACAAGGGGACCTGGGTGTGGCCTCAACGCCGCCAGCACAGGCAGGTACAAGTCCAAGGTACCAGCATTCCACAAGGTCCACTTACCCCCGGATCACTTTGGTCTATCTGTGACCTCTTAGAGCATGCGCTTTGTGAACTGGGGTATTCTACCAGGCTCCTGGAAGAATCTCAGGCTACACTTGGTGTAGAGCTTCAGTTCAGTTCAGTTCAGTCGCTCAGTCATGTCCGACTCTGTGACCCCATGAATCGCAGCACGCCAGGCCTCCCTGTCCATCACCAACTCCCGGAGTTTACTCAAACTCATGCCCATCGAGTCGGTAATGCCATCCAGCCATCTCGTCCTCTATTGTCCCCTTCTCCTCCTGCCCCCAATCCTTCCTAGCATCAGGGTCTTTTCCAATGAGTCAGCTCTTCACTTAAGGTGGCCAAAGTAGAGCTTATTGGTGACCAATTCTTCCAAGTCTTTTCCACAAATGCTGTTGCTGAGCACATCTACCTCATCCTGCTTGTGCATCCAGAATACTCCTAAGAACCAAGACTTTGAGTGTTCGAGACAAGCTGGTTAGCCCCACACGATTGGGTCTGGACACCCTGGAAGTTGGAACGTACTCAGAAGAGCACTAGAATGAAAGTCGCTACAACTGGCTTGCTGTGTGACCTTGGGCAAGTCCCCCCAGCATCCCAGCACTCTCAACTTTGGTTTCCTCACCTGAAAAATAAGGAACTAGACTAGAAAGTTTCCAAAGTGAGATATCCCAGAGAAAGCGGACCGACAGATGTATACAGCAGATATTAAATTTACATCAGTAGTTCACACACATCTGTAAACTGATGTATGTAGTTCTGCATGTGGAGTAAAAGGAGAGTATTTGCAAGCCAGAGTGCTGGGACCTTTTATTCATATGTATTTAGACCCTTTGCTGTTTGTACTTGGCCAGCTCTGGATGGCAAAACAGTCTATTCTCTGTGGAAATTCTGACTTATTTTTCCAGCTGGTCTGCCAATTGCCAAGAAATGTCATCTGAATATCATTATTTAATCAAAGATTAGTCCACGCCTGTGATATAGGCTGTAACTATTATCTTCTTTGAATCTTTACATAAGCACACATTTTCTTCCAGGATTAGACCTCATATTCATAGAGGTAAATGCTACCCCATCTTTGACCAAATGGCCAGGAGCATGATGAAGTAACCCAGTGGGATTGTGACCCTCTTATCTGTGTGTGTGTGTGTGTGTGAGTGTGCATTGTATATATGCGTGTGAGTGGGAGGATGTATAAGTGAGTATGAGTGAGAAAAATACCTTTGGATTCATTTCTTACAGAAAGAAAGAGGACCTTCCTTGATCGTTGGTCATATCACCATAGCCTTCTTGCAGCTGATTTCCAGTATTAGTTTTCAGGTCAGAACATGTGAGAAATAAAACCCAGCCAAGCCTGCTGGGAGGTAAAGGGATGGACCAGACTCTATTTGCAACCCAGTCATATTGCAGATCTCTTGGGTAAAGCAGAGGAGGAGAGGGCAGGGAGGGCATGAGTTCAAGCTGTAAATGTTGGCTTGGGTGTTGGAAAACTCTAGACTGAATGACCTTAGGAGGCTCCCACTTAGCCCTGGAATGTCTCCAGACTTCTTAAGCTCCATGTGACATCTAAGCTAATCTACTGCTTTCAGGGTTTCCTAGGACAATTTTCTCATTGGCCTTGGTCTAGCTAGTTGAGGTAATAACATTTTATTTCAGTTTGTTTTTTTTTTTTAATCAGGTTGCTCCCAGTAAAGCTGGGCCCCCACCTGCCCTCAGAATAGAGCTCATTACAAAGTTAGGACTGGCTCCCCGGTTCATAAAATCCCTTTAGATTCTTCCCTTTTTTCCAGTCTCTTGGCTTCTGCCTGGTGTTAGGGCCACACTATGGCCAAACATCTAACACCACTATTCCCAAATTATTGGCTAAATGATTATCTGCCAGAAAAAGAGAGTCCAGGGACAAGACCTTGGACCTACTAGGCTGCGTGACTATTCCCATACACCATAGTCGGGGCAGAAGAGGTCACTGGCTTCATCTGCAAGGGCTGTAGGGACAGCAAACCTGGACCTAACAATCAGAAATTCTCAGAGCTCACTTATTCTCCTCTCCACTTCCTTTCCTTAAACTTTTTTTCTTTCCAAAAGCAGTTCATAGACGTGTGTTTGTGGGCGCATGATGCTCAGTTATGTCTGACTCTTTGTGACCACATGGACTGTAGCCCACCAGGCTCCTCTGTCCATGGAATTTTCCGGGCAAGAATACTGGAGTGGGTTGCTATTTCCTCCTCCAGGGGTTCTTCCCCATCCAAGGATCAAACTCGCGTCTCTTGCATCTCTACCTTGGCAGGCAGACTCTTTACCACTGGTGCCACCTGGAAGGTGCAGTTCATGGATGTGTCAACTCGGAGAGGATCATAAACATCACGATGATCACATGCATGCCTCCAACACTTCACCACAGGCCTGGCCTGTTGTAGGCCCACAAATACATTTTTTTAAATAATGAATGGGTGAGTGCATGCATGCGTGGAGTGGGTGGATAGATGGAGATAGATTTTAGAATAGATCTTCAAGATAATCTTCTTTGGAAAGGGTAGAGTTGGGAAAAAGTCCTTCATCTGCATTTGTTACACTGTTACAGGCATAAGTGTTTCCTACCCTACTGAGTGATCCAACCTTCAAATCAAATTGGAAAGCTCCTTTGAGGTTCCTCTGGGTGCATGAGAGTTGGAGGAGGAACAGAGGCAAATGGGGAAGAAGTGACCAAGGTGAAGGTCAGACCTCAGTTCCCAGTTGAGCTATATGTACATTTCAGGTCTTTTCCCATACTACTCTGCACATTCCTCCCCCTGGTGCTCCCACAGGTAATGACGGGGGAAGATGACTCGATGGAGAAGATAACCAGAAGCCCAACCAGATTTTTTTTTTTTTTTTTTTGGTCCAGTTGCTCAGTATAGAGTGACTTGTAAGAACTCCAGACAAGGATGACGATGGAAAAGGAGTCTAGCAGTTCAGGGGAGGGTTGGGGGAAAGAAAGGGGGACCCTGGAGGCTGGGAGAGAATGGGAAACATGTTTTGTAAGATTTCCAAGATTTTTGGGGGCTGTTGTTAAGGACTTTTTCGTAAGACCTGTTATCCTGCTGGGGTTTGCATCACTATTTGATCTAAGCCCCAACAGGACGACTACATCTGCTACTAAGCTGTGTTGTAAATGTCTTTAATTTTTATATTTCATCTGAAGGGAGTTGTTAAAGTGAGTTTACAGGGTGATGGCTCTTTGAATAAAGGCCATCAATACCGGAGCAGGGCTCTGTGTGACACTTAATTTTCGCTCTAATAAGCCCTCCTAAAACATTACAAGATTTAGAAGAGGTGTGGTTTTTTTTTCCCCATCCTTTCTTCCTTTCTCCTTTAACTTTCCTCTTCACATTTTGCCTCCCCTCTCAATCTCTCATGCTCTCCTTTTCTGCTTTCCTTAAAGGACACATTTGAAGAGAATATTTCTGCCCAGATGACACCACTTCTCTTTTCACCGCCAGCCAGATGTGCTCTTGACTTCTGAACAGGAGAAATTGTTTCTTTGAAGTTTTTCAAAGACGTTGCTTTTATTTAGAATGTTCTTCCCTTTTCTTTCTCTCCCTCATGTTTAACTGGTTGGGAAGCCCTGGGAGGGGTTTTCACAGGGGCCTCTTTTCCTTTCTTGGGGGGTATAAAAGGACTGGGATCAGAAGCACTTTATTCCCAGAGAGCCTTCTATCTTCTGCCCCAGTGATTCCAAGTATTTGCTGGTGGAGCTGCTGTCCCCCAATGCAAAAAGAAGACAGCATTGCATTTATCCTGGAAGCACGTTTCTGAGATGAACAGAATAGTTCTGTTGGGGGTGCATTTTTCTGAACATCTATCTACCTTCCATAATGTTGGACAAAAGAGGCTTTTTCTTTCTGACTATGGTGCAGTAGCTCAGACAGCCAAGAATCTGCCTGCAATGTGAGAAACCTGGGTTCGATCCCTGGGTTGGGAAGATCCCCTGGAGAATGGCATGGCAACCCACTCTAGCATTCTCGCCTGGAGAATCCCCATGGACAGAGTTGCTTGGCAGGCTGCAGTCTATGGGGTCGCAAAGAGTCAGACACGACTGAGTGACTAAGTGCCCATGGTGCAGTCATGGAGGCTCAGATGCTCTTGTTCGGTCACTAAGTCCCTCACCGTCCCCAGGGGTTTGCCCAAGTTCATTTCCAGATGCTCTTGCGTTGGCCTGAAATTCTGTTAAAACAGAGATCGGTGATGGGAATTCAGGGGATACTTCAGAAAAGGATAGATTGGCACCCCAAAAATAGGTCAGAAGCCCCTCTGAAAACAAGAAGAGAGCTTTTTTCTGTCTTTATCTCCCTCAAAGCAGCACAGTTCAGCATGCTACTGGGCTGACCAGTGTTTTAAAAGGGAATTGGGAAGAGTTAGTGCTTCAGGAGATGTAATGATAGGAAGCTGCAAGATCCATTTGGAGAACCGGCCCATCTTTAACATGACATGTTAGTGCAGAAGATTTGGAATATGAAATCCTAGTTAAAGTTCCAGCTGTGTGCAGACAACCTGTGTCTCTACCCCCATTGAATGTAACTTCCAAAAAGGTGACATACTCTGGGGCCTAAAAGAATGCCTGGAACTCAGTAAGCACATGGTAAATCTTTGTTGCCTACGTGAATGTGTCTGTCTAGCAATAGCCGTGATTCTTTGGGAGGGAAGGGCATTCTAGACTTAGGAAGAATTTTTTGCCTTAGGGTTTTCTCAGAGGAAATAGTTACAGTAAACCCCCTACATATGAACCTTCAAGCGATGAACTTTCAAAGATGCAAACGTGCATTCACATACCCAATCACGCAGGTTAGTTCACATCGTCGGGTGTGCATTGTCATGTGTGTGCACCCCCTAAAAGTGGTTGTGGTTTTGTGTACTTTGCGGTATAGTACTATATGGAGGACAGTAGCTCAGATCTTTATTTCAAGCTAGATCTGCAAGAGGAGGACTTCTTTGAACTACTTCCTGTGCAACACAAGGAGCTTACTAATGAAGACCTAAAGGAATGGGAGGCCCAGGGAAAGGTTGAAGAGAGACAAGAGGAAGAAGTAACTGAAGAATTGAAGAGGTTCACAGCACAGGAAATGTCAAGGGGATCTTGTTTATCTGAGGAGGCACTGTTAGCTTTTGAGGCGAAGGACCCAGCGGTAGAAGGATCCACGAAGGTTGCAGCAGCCGTTAAGAATGCAATCAGTGCCACTGTGCATCTATGAGGAGAAATGAAGAGTTACTAGCCAGACGTCACTGGATTGTTCTTTCAAGAGAGCAGATAGAATTGAATCCAGCAAGGAACCAGAACCTGTGCCATCAACATCAGGCGTGAGTGAAATTGCATCTTGCCTTGCATCTCCTATTGCTGATGATCCTTCGGCTCTCCCATCTCCCACCTCCTCGCCCTCCTCCAGTCAGAGACTATGTTCACTCGATGCCAACACTTGTATGCTAGCCGTTATACTGTACTTTTCAAGGTGCCGTACTATAAGATTAAAAATGTTTTACTTTTTTGTGTTTGTTTTTATGTATTATTTGTATGAAAAGTATTATACACCTATTACCATACAGTACTACATAGCCAGTTGTGTTAGTTGGGTACCTCTGCTAACTTTGTTGGACTTACGAACAAATTGGACTTACGCACTCTCAGATTGGAATTTGCTCCTATACTGGGGACTTACTGTATTCAGGATTTTCAGATGACTTCTTACTCTATCAAAATACTTAGTTTCTGAGGTTGTTGACAAAGATAAATAGACTTGGTATTGTGGATTTTATGTTTGATTTATGTAAAAATGTGTTCATTAAAACCCAGAAGTGTTTGTGTACATGTGTGCACATACACATGTACTGGTTTCTGTCTGTCTTGTGTGAAGTGTGTTGACTTCTACAGATAATCACAGTCAGGCAATCCTTTGACTAACTCCTGGTGACTAACAAAGACCCAGTCAGATTCAGGGTATGCCACCTCCCATCTCCCTGAAATCATACTATTCCTACAAGTGACTGGGTGAGTTAATAAAAGTTATTCTCCAGTCTCTCTTTGTACCTACTTACCTGTGTTCTTAGGGGCAAGTTTCATATATGACTTTTATTTCTGAATTTTGGTGAAATCCTGAAATTACCCTAGAATTACCCTAAAAAGGGGAGGCTACCATATTTCCCAATCTCCTTTATAGTTACTAAACACATTGTCCTAATAATATATTATATTTATTATATATAATAATATATTAATGATTGTAATTTATTAATATAATAAATAATATTAATGATAATATTAATGATAATAAATAATAATATAATAACTATAATATATTATTAGGACAATATGATTAATTCAGTACAGCAGACTGTGAGGAGAAGTGATGCTGATCACTTCCCAGTCAAGTCAGTTGAAGGTCTTTATGCCTCTTCCATCCCTCTTTCTGTTCCTCTTTAGCATCTGGAAGGCCACATCCTTCAAATGGTACAGAAAAACAAAACAGGACCTCTTTCAACCTGGGTTCCTGAGTCTGGGATGTACAACATAAGCAAGTAAAAATTTGTTACACTGTGTATTGAGATTTCAAGAATCATTTGTTATTGCAGCATAGCCTAGCACATCCTTACTAACGTGCCTTTGGTAGTCTGCCCAAGCTATCAAACCAGCAAAGCTGATGGCTCCCCTTTCTTAAAGTCTCTCACATCTGTTCCTTTCCATTTCCACTGCCGAGATTCCAGCTCACACACCCAACCTCTCACTTGTACACTTGCAATAACACTGCACCACCTCTAAGCCTCCAGCCTCTCCCACTCTATTCCTTCCTCCTACCTCATTTTCATATCCTCAAACATAGCTTAGCATCATGCCACTCTCTTGCTCAAAATGGCTCCGCATTGCCTACAAAATAGTCTAAACACTGAAGCCAGAGCCACAAACCCTTCTGTAATGAAAATTTAATCCTATCTTTCAAAATTCTTTTCTCAGATCCCTCTTCCTACCTTTGATTGAATTAATCACTCTCTCTCTCTTCATGCTCCCATGCTGCACTTTCTCACCTCAACTATTGCTGTATTTTCCCCCCATAAGTCTTAACTCTCCTCATTCCACGCCCCAGTTATTCTGACCTGACAAAGGCTTCAGGGACAATTCCTCCATGACATTCTCTCTGTTTTTAACTTTTATTTATATTTGAGAATAGTTGATTAACAATGTTGTTAATTTCAGGTGTATGGCAAAGTGATTCAATTTTATATGTATACACACACACACACATCTTTTCTTTTTCCAAATAGGTAATTACAGAGTATTGAGCTGAGTTCCCTGTGCTATACAGTAGGTCCTTGCTGGTTATGTATTTTAAATTTAGCAGTGTGTACATAGCCATCCCAAACTCCCAGCCTATCCCTCTCCCCCACCCTTCCCTCCATAACCATAAGTTCTCTAAGTCTGCAAGTTTGTCTCTGTTTAGCAAATATGTTCATTAGTATCATTTTTAAAGATTCTGTATATAAACTGTGTCACATATTTGTCTGTCTCTGACTTCACCTAGTATAATAATCTCCCTGTTGCTGAAAATGGCATCATTTCATTCTTCTAAATGGATGAGAAATATTCCATTGTATGTTTGGACCACATCTTCTTTTTCCATTCATCTGTCATTGGATAGTTAGGTTGCTTCCTTGGCTTGGCTATTGTAAACAGTGCTGAAATGAATATTGTGTGTTACGTGTATCCTTCTGAACCATGTCTTTCTCTAGATATATGCCAAGGAGTCGAATTGTTGGATCTTATGGTAGCTCTGTTTTTAGTTTGTTAAGGAAGCTCCATATTGTTCTTCATAATGGCTGTACCAATTTACATTTCTACCAACAATGTAGGAGGGTTCCCTTTTCTTCACACCCTCTCTAGCATTTATTGTTTATAGATTTTTTGATCATGGTCATTCTGACTGCTGTGAGGTGCTGTCTCATTGTATTTTTTAAAAAATACTTATTTACTTATTTATTTGGTTGGACTGGGTCTTGGTTGCACCACACAGAATTTTCGATCTTCTGTTGGAGCATTTAGGATCTTTTAGTTGCAGTGTGCAAAATCTTAGTTGCAGCATATGGGATCTAATTCCCTGACTGGGGATCGAACCCAGGCCCCATGTATTGGGAGTGCAGATTCTTAGCCACAGGACCCACCAGGGAAGTTCCTCATTGTAGTTTTGATTTGCATTTCTCTAATAATTAGCAATGTTGAGCATCTTTTCATGTGCCTCTTGCCCATTTGTGTGTCTTCTTTGGAGAAATGTCTGTTTAGGTCTTCTGCCCATGTTTTGATTGGGTTGTTTGTTTTTTTGATATTGAGCCACATGTGTGGTTTGTAAATTTTGGAGACTAATCCCCTGTCAGTCACATCATTTGCAAATATATTCTCTCATTCTGTGGGTTGTCTTTTCATTTTATTTATGATTTACTTTGCTATGCAAAAGCTTTTGCTTTTAATTGGGTCCCATTTGTTTATTTTTGTTTCTATTTCCACTAATCTAGGAGATGGTTTGGAAAAGACATTGCTGCAATTCATGTCACAGAGTGTTCTGCCCATGTTTTCCACTAAAAGTTTTATAGTATCCTGTTTTACATTTAGGTCTTTAATTCACCTTTTGCATTTATTTTTGTGTATGGTGTTTAAGAATGTTCTAATTTCACTATTTTACATACAGATATCCAGTTTTCCCAGAACCATTTATTGAAGAGGGTGTCTTTTCTCCATCACATAGTCTTGTCTCCTTTGTCATAGATTAATTAACCATAAGTGCATGGGTTTATTTCTGGGCTTTCTATCTTGGGCTCTCTGTCTATGTTTCTACCCTGGGCTTTCTATCTATGTTCTGTTAACCTGTGTTTCTGTTTTTGTGCCAGTCCATGCTATTTTGATAACTGTATCTTTGTAGTATACTCTAAAGTCAGGCAGCCTGATTCCTCTAGCTCTGTTTTTCTTTCTCAAGATTGATTTGTCTATTTGGAGTCTTTATGTTTCCATACAAATTTTAAGATTTTTTTTGTTCTAATTCTGTGAAAATCCATTGGTAATTTATTAGGGGTTGAATTAAATCTGTAGATTGCCTTAGGTGGTAGAGTCATTTTGATTTTTTATTTTTCCAATCCAAGAACATGGTATATCTTTCCATCTGTTTGTGTCTTCCTCAGTCTCTTTCACAGCACATGATAATCTCTCTTTCTAGCTCCCTCACATAAAAGTGATCCTATTTGTCTCTGAATTCCTAAAGACCTGGTCCTTTCTTGTCACATTAGTCCCTACCTCAGAGCATTACTTGTGTTTCACAGAGAAAGTCTGAGAACTCTTTATTTGCACCATCCTCATCTAATTCACAGTGACTAGCTCAAAGCCTACACACAGTAGCTCCATAAACTGCTGAAGAATTCACAAAGAATGAGCCAATAGCTCAGAGACCTAGTGGGAAGGAAGCTCTTTATTCTACTGTGTATACTAGCTTATCGAGTATTTTAAACTGTTATTTTGAGACTATTCTGATTCCACAGCTTTAGAGTGGATCTCCGCAATGTGTATTTTAGTAAGGACACAAGGGGATTCTGATGCAAGAGATCTGCAAACCACATTTTGAGAAACACTGAGGTATACAAACGTGTGAGTATGTGTTAGTGAATGCTCTCAGTATATGACTGAAGTGCAATGGTAGTTTGGGTCATCAGAGTGCGATCTTTTCCAGGGATGGCAAATACACTTTATCTCACTTGTCAACACCAATACATTTGCTGGGGCTGTCCACAGTGCTGTTTTAAGTAGGTCTCTAGGGCCACATCTGGACTGCACAGGAAAAAGTCCTGTGATTGATGGATGATGTCTGCCGTAGGACCAAGAAGGAAATGTGGCGGCCTGTGTGCCAGGTGTCAGCCATCACTGCCAGGTCCTTGTTTTGGAGACAGTGAGCCAGGACGTGGAGATGGAGATCAAAGGATCATCTGACTCTTAATCCAGCCTGCAACCAGAACTGACATCAGCCATTGACTCCCTCAGGTGACTTTGTGGCAAAAGAAAATAAAATCAAGATGTGTAATAAAAGGCATCATTTAACAAGGAACTACAAGTTGTTGGAGCGAATATTTGTTGTTTACATCCAGGCCTCCATTGTCCCCCACCATTCAAGAGCAACTTGGTTTTCCCCTCATGCACATACCCCTCTCTGTTCTCTTCTGTTCTCACTGGATGTGGAATGACCACACTCCCTGTTCTGATGTGGGCTCTGACTGGCTTAGGCCAAGCAGCATATTCCATCTCTCCAAGAACAGGAACAGAAGACAGATTCCCAGGACTCTTGGGAACTTGAGGAAGACTCTCTCCTTACTACTTGAGGAGAGATATGAGGGTGTGGAACTGGACACGGCTAGAGTAATTTTGTTACCATAAGACGAGGAACTGCCGCTGCTAGGGGGCCACTCTGAGTCTGAGCAGTTGAGGATGAAGCCAATACCACTGAGAATGAGAGATGGGAAAGAGGGAAGTGGGTCCCAAGTAACATTATCTGGGCCACTGGATAAAGTCTGACATAGCATTAATCTTACCACTAGACTATTCAGTTATATGCACTTTCTTTGTTATCTAACTAGTTTTTTTTAGTCATTCAACACCAAACGAATCCTATCTACCTGTTCATTGAAGGAAGATGGAGATTCAGTGGTATTTGGTCCTAGCACAGGCCAGACACAATAGTGACCCAGACTCAAGGCCCCACCTGGAGTCCATCTTCGTCTAACTGTGCACACACGACTTCACTTCATTCCTTTGGTGCTTCTGCTGCCATTACCCTGGAGTGAGCCATTCATTTCAGGAGGAAGGGAAACAGAGGGAAGTCAGTCCCCCAAGGTGGTTTTCTCTGGGCCGCCAGACTTGAGCTCTGCTTTCAGCACCTAGACCTCATCTGAGTCACCGGGCAATAACGCCTGAGCTTTCATTACTTGTATTGGTACTGGTCTTTGAAGGTGAAAATTGCCGAACATCAGTGTTTTGATTCTTTTGAACTTGGGAGCATGTTATTACACATATAAAATAAAAAATCAATAGCCACTGAATTATACACACTAAAAGTGGTTGGTTCACACATCAGCATATAGATGTAAAACAATTGCTTTCATGGGATGGAATTTAAATTTTTGTGTTTTAACAGATCCTATTGTAACTAGAATATTTTATTAGTCACCTTTTTTACTATAGCCCCAGCTAAAAAGAAAGAATTTATTTCTACACAAACTTACTTGTCTATGTGGGGTTTATTCAAAATCACATTAGTAGAAAACACTTTGAATGAAAAAACACTCTGGAACATAAAGACACAGACAGACCTCTATTGTGGGGTATTTTTTCTTCCCTCCATTGGTTATCATTTCTCTTCTAAATTAAAGGTGAAATTGATGAGAATTAGACTGTCTGCAAGCTGGAAAAGCAATCACTTAAATAATGACATTCAAATAGATCATTTGGTATCATGTAAATGTTGAGCGAGGGTCATTTTTCAAAATAACACCTTTGTTCAACTGGGTCAAGAGTACAGACACACCATGTCCAGCTGCGGTGGGTAGAGCCCTCCCTCTTATTTCTGTTGCTCCTTGAACAGAAGGGCACCGCCTCTCATTAGAGCATCCTGTGCCCTGTGAGTGTGTGTGTGCATGTGGGTGAGTGTGGGGAGGGGAGGAGTCAGCTCAAGAAAGAGATCTTCCACTTCTTAAAATGATATTGTTAATTTCTTCAGTTTGGGAAAAAGAAAAGGTTGTCAAGATGAAGAAAAAACAAAAACAGAACAATTTCTTTCCTCCCTTTTGAAATTCAGTCTTATGTCTTTAAACCACCCTTTGCTGTTTTCGTCTCTCCACCAAAATCGTGCCGTCTGGTTTCTTACCTTATGAAATGTTATCGACCAGCTTGAAATGCAAGTGGGCTGTAAATTAATGCAAGCTCCCATCGGACGGGTGGGGCTGGAAAGCCACAGCTTTTAGAATGTTAAATATTTATGGTTATCATTTGAACCAAAATATGAACTTGTACAGAGAAGAACATGATGCAGATCACATTGAAAAGGTTTGCCTCACATTATGTCATGGAGAAACTTCAGAAAACTAGGGCTGGTGCAGATTGTGCAATTCGGCTATGAGCCCATAAAGACTCCCAGAAGAGAAATGCAGGACTGGGTTGCAAATGACTGGGAAGAGCCGCCAGTCTCCCTGAGGAGCGTTTCCCTTGCTTCCCGGTTGAGAGATGAGTGGCTCATTTAGATGATCCACTTTCCCATCCTTACATCTGGCTGAGTTCTTCATACTCTCCATCTGACCCCCCATCGTGGAAATGAAAGTCGCTTATCAAGTATTCTTCTAAAAGTCATTGCTATGGATCATTTATTGCAGACAGTAATTGCTTTGTCTTTGTTATTGTTGGACCTTTTAATCCCTAAAGTGGGAGAGTCTTAGTCACTCAGTCGTGTCTGACTCTCTGCAACCCCATGAACTGTAGTCCACCAGGCTCCTTTGACAATGGAATTTCCCAGGTGAGAATACTGGAGTGGGTTGCCATTCCCTTCTCCAAGGGATCTTCTCGACCCAGGTTTCCTGCACTGCAGGCAGATTCTTTACCATCTAAGCCACTAGGGAAGCCCTAAGCCTGAATATTTAAGATTTGTTGTTAACTACAAATCTCTCAGCAACTGCAGGTTTGTGAAGGCTTGAAGATTTTTTTTTAATTATTTTTCTTTCTTTATTTTTTGGCTGTGCTGGGTCTTTGTTGCTACAAGGGCTTTTCTCTAATTGTAGTGAGTGGGGGCTACTCTCCAGTTGTGGGGCACAGGATTCTCATTCCAGTAGCTTCTCTCGTTGTGGAGCATGGGCTCTAGGACACAAGGGCTTCAGTAGTTTTAGTGCCTAGGTTCAGTACCTGGATTCCTGGACTCTAGAGCACAGACTCAATACTTGTGGAGCCCGGGCTTAGTTGCTCCATGCCAGGTGGGATCCTCCTGGACTAGGGATTGAACCCAAGTCTCCTCCCTCAGTGGATTCTTTACCCCTGAGCCAGCAGGGAAGCCCTGAAGATATTTTGAACATAGACAAACACTATAGGAGAATAAACTGTTCTCTTTTGGACTTCATCATCACAAGGAAGTGAATTTACCTCCCAGGTCAACAAAGAAACACAAAATAACTCCAAGTATGCTGTTTCTGTGACCAAAAATATTATGAAGAAAAGTCAATAAATTCACAATGTAATTTGAAACCAAAAAGTGGCAGGTGAGTTTAGAAACCCCTGAAAGGCACAACATAAGGATGTCCCCAAGATATGAACTGGGTTCTGAAAGGATCAGCACTGTATATGTTGTGTCCTACTCCACTGAGATGTTTCTGCCTGAAAGGCTTCAAAACCTTTGCACTCAAGGCCAAATAATACTCATATCTCCACCTTAATCTTAAAAGAAATTTAAGTGGCTTACAAAGATGTAAATATTACTCCAAGATTAAATAGCTGTTACATAGATTCAAAGTTTGAGACAAGGGGAAATAGTGTCAGAGAAGTAGAGTGGCGTCAAGAGATACGTGTGTAAACTAAACATCCACAATTAAGCATTCAAGTTTGAACTACTGGCAGTTGTAAATTTTCTCTGCGCTTCCCAGCAGCCACCATGAGGAGGGAAACATGAAAGGCCATGGAAATTTAGTCTGTAAAGTAAAAATAAGCCAGTTTTTCAGGGAAGCCACATAGTCATTGCTGGTACTGAGACCAATCCGATAGTTCTCCCGAGGGTCCTTATAAAATAATAGGTGTCATCTTCTGCAGCATCATTGATCGTAGCAATAAGCTTCATAGACTGTTTCTTATGAGAAGAGGAGGCTATGTTTTTGGTCAAGGGCACACAAGTAACTGGTCTTCCGAAGATGCTTTCAAGGTCTGTCTGTAGGTTGGAGAAGGAGAATTAGTCTTTCTGAATATTACAGTCCATCAATCTTACACTTCTACAAAGTACAAATGCAGTCGGATAGGACCTCACTGAGTTCTCGAATAGCAGTGTTTTGAAGGTTCAGAATTCTGCAGTGAGGACACACATTTCCTTTCAGAGTAAGCTGTCTGTAAAATGACATGTTAGCCCTCACCAAGACAGTGGATGGACTTCCCTGGTGGCTCAGACGGTAAAGTGTCTGCCTACCATGTGGGAGACCCGGGTTCAATCCCTGGGTCAGGAAGATCTCCTGGAGAAGGAAATGGCAACCCACTCCAGTATTCTTGCCTGGAAAATCCCATGGACTGAGAAGCCTGGTAGGCTACAGTCCATGGGGTCGCAAAGAGTCAGACACGACTGAGGGACTTCACTTTCAGACAGTGGATATGATATAGTTTTGTGGCAGTCCTGTTATTGATAAATGGATTAAATTGGTCTGTTATAGTGATAAGTCATAAGATTGCTTTGTTGCTAGCTAAACCTCAAAGGACTTTTCTTCCTCTTATCATGCAATGGGAGGGAGGGCTTTTATAAGAGTAAAATGGTAATGAGATGCATCATTTGTCTGCCAGAACCCCTACCTTTCTCTGCAATACAATCCACCCCATTTAGGACATTGTTCCTCCTCCTGTCTCAAATCCTTTATTTGTAGCTGGGGTCAAAAACCATAGTCTCGTAGCCCCTTGACCCCAATTGATTTCTCTAAGTGTGGTACCTGATTCAAACTGGGCCAATCAGGATTCTTCCCTGGGATGTTTCAGACTAGAGCTAAAGAAAGGGATTCAGGCTATCTTTGGTGGTAAAATTGTTAAATAGGGGCCTCAGGAGCTGTCTGCAACCACAATCTTGGTCATGTGAAGGCAACCAGCCTGCATAGAAGGTGATGAAAGATGGAGAGAGGCAAAGAGAAGGCACAGAATAGTCATCCTGGCACCATCATGTTCCAAGGTCTCTGGGCATCTTTTAGACCTTTTATGATTCCCCTGTAGTCAGTTAAATTTGAGTTTCCACCACTTTGCAACCACATGGCTTGACTAGTTCATGCTCTTACCTTTCTCCTAAAACCTTTCCCCCAGTTTGAATAAACACAAGTAAGCAGATTATCCTGAAGCTCCCCCAGAAATGTTGTATACATGTTTTCCAGGGGGGGGGGTGTTCCTCGGTTAGGAGATAGTTTATGTTCACATAGCTTATTCTCAAGAACTATACAAATAGTAAAATGGAGAAGAGGGTGAATTCCAGGCTTCTGAGCATCAGCTTGGGCCTCATGTTCTACAATTTCCAGCCCAAAGCTGACATCCAACAACACAGCTTTACTGTGTCACACACAGAATCACAGGGCTCCCTGACCTTAACATATTTCTAGCAAGTGTTTAATTTAGGCTGTTTGACAGTTTATATGATTTAGAGCCAGTTATATCTGGACCAACAGTCAAACTGGTGTTTTCATAGTCATTGTAAATTGGGACAGTCTCCCCTTAAGAACCATATCTCTCCAACTTCAGTTACCAAGTAAGAATGGGAGGCCAGATTTTTGTGTTAGGTATCATGGAAATTAATGAATTAACAAACTGGTCTATAACCCAAGAAAACACATTTTTAAATTATTTATATGGGAGTTAGTAACTGGGAGCTAGATCTTTGTCATAATGTTCACTGATTCTAAAATGTTGTTTCTCCAGCATTTTGACATCCTTGATAACAGAATATAATTGATACTAGATGGGGGACTATAGTTGCAGGACTTCTTTCTTAATAATGCATAAAGTGATAGGATATCTTACAAACAATGGCATTTTTTATTTTATAAAACATTGTGTTTGATCAGGAGAGCGTGTTTTCTTTGCTGTAGTATTTTCAAATATTACTTCCTTTTCTCCTCACAAAAGTTCTGTGATGTCAGACAACTTCAGAAAGGTCCGGGTGTGAGCCTAAAGCCCCCCAGCTGTTACTGGCAGAGCCCAGCTTAGAACTCGCCTCTCTGGGGTCCCATGCAGGGTTCTGCACATGGGTTCAGAGTGAGCAATTCCAGATGAGAAGTGTATTCAACAAGAGCTCTCTAGCTACCCCCAAATATGTTTGGTTTCACTATTTCCAGGCATTTCCAATAAAATTGGTATGGGGTAAGGGGGATAGAAGTAATTGGCACCATAAAGGAATCAGTCTCTGGACCTCAGAATGACCAAATGTTTAGTAAGAATTTGGGGCATGTACCTCTGACTAAGGCCCAGCCACATTGTCCTCTCTCAGAGTTTTTGTTGAATGTCAGGACCGGAAGTGAGATTGGTGAGTCTCTGCCTATGGTGGACACTGCTATGGGATCCAGTTCTCTTTCCCATTGACTCGGTGTGTTCTGCACACAAAACAGCTGGGAGAGTCACTGCCAATCACATACAGCCCATGAGATGAAACCCTTTTGTTACCCTTGACCTTCAGCAGAGAATTCAATCCTCTCAGCCCTTTATAGTCTGAACACAGCCTCCATGATGTCCCAATTTCATGCCATAGTCAATGGAATTGCTCACTGTCTCCAGTTAGATGCTGAATTTTCAGTCACCCTGCCCTCCAGAATCTCCTTACTTCTCTTTTACATGTTCACTTGTCCTTTCACAGTACCCCCCCCCCAAAAAAAACAACTTTTTTTCCATCAAAAGTAAGCTGTTTGAGCACTAAGCTCCTATAGCGTTTTATCTTCTGTTTCTCTTGTATCAGATTTGAATTTGTTTCATGATATTAGGTGCAAATAACATTGCGTTTAATTCTCACTCTTCCTCCAAATAAAACTAGCTGATGACCACTAAGGGCTGGGCCTCAGGATCTACAGGCACTGTAAAATTGGGCATTGGCATAATGGCTGAGGGCAGAGGTCTAGGAGCCAGCATCAGTTCAGTTCAGTTCACTCACTCAGTCACGTCCGACTCTTTGCGATGCCATGGACTGCAGCACGCCAGGCCTCCCTGTCCATCACCAACTCCCGGAGCTTACTCAAACTCATGTTCATCAAGTCAGTGATGCCATCCAACTGTCTCATCCGCTGTCGTCCCCTTCTCCTCCCGCCTTCAATCTTTCCCAGCATCAGGGTCTTTTCCAGTGAGTCAGTTCATCACATCAGGTGGCCAAAGGATTGGAGTTTCAGTATCAGTCCTTCCAATGAATATTCAGGAATTTCCTTTAGGATTGGCTGGTTGTTGGTTATTCAGAAGTGTGTTGTTTAGCCTCCATATAAAATAGACAAACCATTAGCCAGACTCATCAAGAAAATAAGATTGACTGATTGGATCTCCTTGCAGTCCAAGGAACTCTCAAGAGTCTTCTCTAACACCACAGTTCAAAAGCATCAATTCTTTGTCACTCAGCTTTCTTTATAGTCCAATTCTCACATCCATACATGACTACTGGAAAAACCATAGCTTTGACTAGACAGACCTTTGTTGGCAAAGTAATGTCTCTGCTTTTTAATATGCTGTCTATGTTGGTCATAGCTTTTCTTCCAAGGAGCAAGCGTCTTTTAATTTCATGGCTGCAGTCACCATCTTGCAGTGATTTTGGAGCCCAAGAAAATAAAGTTTCTCACTGTTTCCATTGTTTCCCCGTCTATTTGCCATGAAGTGATGGGACCAGGTGCCATGATCTTAGTTTTCTGAATGTTGAGTTTTAAGCCAACTTTTTCACTCTCCTCTTTCACTTTCATCAAGAGGCTCTTTAATTCTTCTTCACTTTCTGCCATAAGGGTGGTGTCATCTGTGTATCTGAGGTTATTGATGTTTCTCCCTGCAATCTTGATTCCAGCTTGTGCTTCATCCAGCCTGGCATTTCACATGATGTACTCTGCATATAAGTTAAATAAGCAGGGTGACAATATGTAGCCTTGACGTACTCCTTTCCCGATTGGGAACCAGTCTGTTGTTCGATGTCCGGTTCTAACTGTTATTTCTTGACCTGCATACAGATTGAGAAGGAGCAATCCTGCTTCTGCTACTTCCCACCTATAAGAACTTAGAAACGAGAGCCAACTTCTTTCCACTTCAGTATTATCATCTATTGAAAGAGGCTGAGAATGGAACCTATTTAGAGAGATTTTATAGGAATTCATTACAATATACATAGAAAACTTAGTATAGTGCCTATCACAGAGTAAAGCTCAGTAGGCATTATTTATTATTATTATTATGAGGCTTCCCTCCTGTTATATGTTGGGTCAAACAAGAAATTTAGGACTAAAGGAACTAAGGTGGGCCTGGTTCTCCATCTTTGGTGGCCACGCCATCACCCTGGCGCCTCCTACTATAGGGCAGCACAGGTCAGTAGCAGTCAGTCCTCTGCCACCGGTGGCCCTGATGCAGCAGGCAGGCTCCAGAGGTGCACTCCTAGAGCGTACAGTGCAGCCACAGCCCCTCCCCTGCCCAGGCTTCCAAAACACAGGAGCTCAATAATCAGTCCAACAGCCGGGGTCTGCCCTTTCAGAAGTGATGCAGTCTGGCCCAGAAAGGACAGCAAGGAAGCCCAGCAGTTTCTACCCTCAGACCGTCAGCCCACGTGGTCCTCTCTCCACCTCCTCCACTTTCTGCCCAAGCTCCAGCCGTGACTCCTGCCGCTTCACGAGTCCTCTCAAGTCCCCAAAGACCCTATGTGGGGACTCTCCTGGAGTCAAACATTTTGGGGGTGAGTGGGAAAAATTACATTTTCATTCTTCTGTGCCTCCTCTAACAGCAAAAATGAATATCAACTTCGGTTTTCCTGGCCCACCTATGTCCCAGTGTGGAGAAAAGTGTTTCTCTCTGCTATTAGAAGGTAAGCTCTGGTGGGTTATATCCACGTCAGGTTCACTCTCTGGTTTTCCCTCAGTGTTGTGCACAGTTCAGCTCAGTCATGTCCGACTCTTTGCAACCCTATGGACTGCAGCATGCCAGGCTTCCCTTTCCATCACCAACTCCCGGAGCTTACTCAAACTCATGTCCATTGAGGCGGTGATGCCATCCAACCATCTCATCCTCTGTTGTCCCCTTCTCCTCCTGCCTTCAATCTTTCCCTGCATCAGGGTCTTTTCAAATGAGTCAGTTCTTCACATCAGGTGGCCAAAGTTGTGCACAAAGAATCCTTATTCTATGAGTATTTGTAGCAAAGAACCTCCATGGGGGCCAAGACACTTGATACCTGCTTCCCCTACAGCCACCCCTTCACCCCAAGCCACTGGGTTAAAATACTGCCAAGACGTGCTGCCATTGGGTGAGGGCAGACCAGCTTCTGGGTCCCTCAAGCCAGCTTTAAATCTGGGGAGAGGGGCCTGCCATCAGTCCCCCTCGCCTTCCTTACCTCAACTTAATGAGCGAATAAGGAAAGAAAATTAAAGCAAAAAAAATTAAACAGCTTTAGCTAAGATCAATAGAATTCTATAAAGCTCTGGGCTGTGGTATTGAGTGAGCCCAGAGTAATCCCCTGCATATTGCATGTTAAGTTAACTTGTAAGAGAAATATGCTCCTTGCTCAGCCTCACACCTTCCCCTCCACTGTGAATGAGGAAGCAGAGAACACAAATTAAAATAATGTTGATTTAGTTTTTAAAGGGAGTGCCCGGGAGCGTTTTCTGCATGGCCAGCTGAAAACCCCGGCCCCAGATGCACGGTGCCTCCCTCTGCACAATACAAAGAGAATATTTGATACCCAGAGTTCAGCCCATGAGTGGATTTTTATTTTGTTTTTGGCTTTTGTTTCCTTTACGCATTCCTTTGGATTTCAAACTTTTAAACACCAACTCGAAAATTCCTTTTTTTGCAAAAGGTCTCTACTCTACCCCTGCAGGGTTCCCTGGAATCAGTCCTCACCCATAGCTGTATGTGATCTGGACGCTTTGCATATGGGAAGCAGGTGGGGAAGTTGACTGCCTATGCACAGGTACAGTGTAGGTCACTGTGTCTTTTCATCCGCTTGGGTGCCCCCAGGTGATGGAGAGCTCAGGAAATCAGGTCTTCAGGCTTGTTATTGGCAATTCAGCCACCTCCTCAAGTCCTGCCGACGCCAGGTTTAAATTCAGACCGTGGCAGGCACTGGAAGCCAGTGAGGCCCCTGGGATGATTCCTTGTGAAATGAAGGCGGTCATGGTCAGCCATGGTGAAGAACTCTCAGGGCTGGAAAAGGAGGCTGAGTACTCAGGCAGACCTCTGTCATACCCCTAGCTCCGCCACTAATTAGCTGCATACCCCTAATGAAGTTATTTAACCTCTCTAAACCTCAGTCTCCCATCTTTAGAGCAGGAGTTGTAATGCTCCCCTTGCAGAATGGCATGGAAGATTAAGTTAGATAAAGTTGTCAGGCCACTCAAGATGACTGTTTTCATGCTCTTTGTGCATCTCTGGCTCCACCAGCACCTGCTACACTTACACCCTACTTACATGACTGACCTTCCCACATTCCTGCCCCAGCCACTGATCCTTCTAACCTTTAGATCAGAATACCTTCAACTATTGGCTTATTAAAGGAGTGGTGAGGGGCATGCCCCTCTGCTGATCTCCCTGGTAACTGATGAGCCAACCTGAAGTAATTCTCTCAGTAACTAGTAACCTCCCCTTCCCCAGAAGTAATGAAGACTGCTGCCCTGGCCTGTCTGCACACTCTGGGGTGTCGCTTCAGTACCTGGCTTCAGACGTGTAAGTCTCCCACTCATTGAACCATTGATGGCTGTGTCACTGACTCTAGGCCCTTTCTTTGGTCTTGCAACTGGGCAAGCACCGGGCTCATAGGCCTGTGAGGTACAGGCCAACATCTGGTAGAGTGGCCAGAAGACCAAGGAAACTCCCATGCGATGTTGGGAAATAAGGATGGGGGATGGGAAGTTGCAGGGGGCCATGCACCGACATGTGGGGCCTAAAAGTTGTGGGGGTACTCTCAGAAAGGCCGTCCACTAGAACATGAAGTCATATTGAATGTGGAGTACTTTAAAACTTTAAAGACATAATAAAAGAGGAGTAGTAAAAATCCATAATCTTCCCAACCAGAAATAGGTACCATTATTG
Source organism: Dama dama (assembly GCF_033118175.1). NCBI lineage: Eukaryota > Metazoa > Chordata > Mammalia > Artiodactyla > Cervidae > Dama > Dama dama. The sequence goes on along the minus strand of NC_083709.1, from coordinate 36,851,347 downwards.
TTTTGGTGTAAGCATTCTGGATATTTGTTAATTTTCAGAGATACAAATATTTGTTAAAGCAAAGATGGGACCATCCTGAAACACTTTTGGTGTAACCCATTTCATTTATTTAACAACAGATCATTAACATCTTACTGTGTCATTCAATGTCCTTCTATTTTGTGACTTTTGTTAAGAACTGAATAGTTCTTAACTGATTGAACATATCTTCATTTTTTTAACTAGGCTCCTTCTTGAATATTCAGGCTATTTGCGCAAAGGCTATTCAGGCCTTTTACGAATGAAAGCATGATGAATTCCTTAGACATCTGTCTTTGTGACCAGGTTTGAATACTATCTAAAAATGAGTTTCTAGAAGCAAAATTCTGGGTTAAAGATACTGGAAAAGTCTAAAGTCTACCAGAAAAGGAGCTTGAAATAATGACATTGTGGGAGCAAGATCCAAACAAATTTCATAGCTACCTGACCTCCCTTTCTGACCGAATGAGGCCCCAGGCCTTGGACCAAGGCTGGAACTTGGGAACTAGAGGCGGCCAGAGCGGGGAGGCCTCCTCTGAAATGGCCTGGGGGAGGGGGTGGAGAGATGAATAGAGGCAGAATTAGGTGATGTGCCATCACCACCGGTGGCTGTTTGACCCCAGGCAAATGTTTTAATCTTCATGAGGCTCTGGGAACTCTGCAAAGTAAGAATAGTAGTTTTTTCCCACCCACTTTGGGGGCTTGTTATGAGGATCTAATGAAAGGATATCTGTGAAAATGCTTTGCGAAGAGCAAATGAAACTAGGGAGGAGCTGTTCTATGGGCAACTCGGGAAAATTGAACAGTTTTTCCAAACCTCCAGAGACTAGCTTCTCAGTGTGTGGCTCTGAGCTTTTATTTGCAATGATATGAATTCCCAAAACATCAGACACACCCACAGTCAGATGTAAGTACAGAACACACCCGAGCCAAGGGTGCTGGGAATCCTGGCCCCTCTCTATTCAGGGTTATTCACCCTGGACCCGCCTTCCTTCCACCAGGGCCGTCAGCTGCCTGAGATACAGATTGCAGATGCCACATCACCAGCCCCCAAAGCACCAGCCTGGAACCTTTGTCCATCATCCATGTCACCCAGTTATCAGGTAGAAGGAAAAAGGAAGAAGACAAAAGCATATTTGCCAATTTATCCAAGTCTTCTAGGCTGTTGAGGACATTACCAGATACCCCTTAATTCTGGTCTTGTGAAACTTTCCAGAAAGATGGCTGAGGCTGGCTTTCCTTTCTGCAGCTTGAGCTCTCAATCTGGCACAGTGTCTGCTACCATCTCTCCTCCAGGGCATGTTCTTGTGTCTGGAGGAGTGAGAGGTGCATCTGAAGAACCAAGACCAGCCACAGCGAAATACAGCAGCTCTCCCCTGGTCTGCCAGAGCAATAATCCAAGTTTGTTTGGCTCCAGACAGTCTAGTTTTGCCCACCCATTGGGGGCTTTGGCTGGGGGGGAGGGCAGAGCTGGGCTACTGCTGGAGAGAGTGCATTCACTCACAAGTCAGTAGAGGACTTTCCCTGGATGCTGGGGCCAGAGCTAAGCACTGCTGCAGAGGTGTGAGAGACAGCGTCTTCTCAAGGAGCGTATAGAGCTTCTTCCTTGTGGAAGAAGCAGCCCTCAGACTCTGGGTCGATGCACCACATCCACCTCAGCCCCTTCTCCTCTGTCAGCCTTTCTCCTCTGGACCTTTCCAGCCTCAGTGCCTCCAACTGCCAAGGGGTATAGGTTACGCTTTCTAAAATCTCTCACCGTGTCCATTCCCCTCAAAGCTTCAGAAGGGTCAAGACATTTCTTCAGTTCAACAGTCACTCAGCTGGAACATTGGGCAGAGTGACACATGAGCTATTAGTTCCCCTCTGGCAAACAACCCATACTTGGGGTTCACACACCAGGAAATGCAGCCAGCTTTCCTCAAAGAGATCTTCCTGTGATGACAGCTGACTCAGGTCCTTGCAGTGAGCTGGGCCCTGTTCTCTGTGTTCTGTTGATAGTTATAGAACTTCCCAGTCTCTATACGGTGAACCATTTAATCCTCACAGCACCCCCAGGAGGTAGATGCTCTCATCACCCCCATGTTACAGACAAGCAAATGGAAGTACAGAGCGGTTAAGTAACTTGGTTGAAGTCTCACAGCTCGGATGTGACCCAGTCGGGATTTGAAGCCAGGCTGTTTGGCTCCAACTTCTGGCTCCTGATCACAATTGTCTAGTGCCTCTCCATCTTTCTCTTTTATAGGCTGAAGGTGAAGAATGGATCAAGGTGTCAGAAAATAATTTAGTCATCTCAGTATGTGAGCAAATATGTGTAGCACCAATCTCTGGAATTCAGGGGGTATTTGTCACGCGTTGACGTCAGCTTTCAGTGAACCAAAATTCTATAGACAGCAGTCAAGGTCCCACTTAACAAACTGTTACATATATATTTAGAAATTTGCCAGCCATTTCTTTATAATAAATGGAAGCTTCAAGGCTCATGATTTAGAAAGGAGAGAACTAGCCAGGACAAAAAGTATCATAATGCTGTGTAGATGCTGTGTTTTTTATTTTGTGTCATGAATTTCACAAATATTTACTAGACACCTGTTATGGTCTGTTAGTGGCTAAGGATGTAGTGATCAGAATGGACAAGGTCCCTGCCTTGTGGAAAGCCCCTGTAGTTGGATGGGAAAGTGTCCTCTGGAAAGAATTTCTATTACCTTTTGCTGCACAAATAACGACTCCAAACTTAGTGGCTTTAGATGACAGCAGCCATTATTTGCTCATATTCTGTAACTTGGAGAGGCTCAGAGGGGATGGCTCAACTCTGTGGCATGTGTATCTGCTGGAGTCTCTTAGGCTGCTGTATTTACCTGGGGAGATGTCCATGGAGGTGTCACCCACAGGTCTGGTAACTAGTGCTGGCTGCAAGCTACAGTGCCTCGGGTTTCTCTCTCCCTCTGGTAGTCTATATTGGCTTCTTTACCAAATAGTAGCTGGTTTCCAAGAGGGAAGTCCCAAGAGGATGAGCCCCATTGTGCAAGACTCTCTGCTTGCATCTGGCTTGCTTATGTCTCATTGACCAAGCAAGTCACAAGGCCCAGCCCAGAGTCCATAGGAGAGGGGACCACACAGGGAGGCATGGTTCATGGGGGGCCAGTGGTGGTAAACCTCACAGGCTGTCTGAACCCACCAACAGCCTCTCCCAGGTAACTGAATCTGGCTGTGTTCCTGGCTCCCACCCTCCCCGTGGAAATTCCAACCTGGAGACTGACACTAGAGAGAAGCTTCTGAGCCAGTGGGGAAGGGCCAGGAACCTCTTTCCATCAGATAAGAAATGTACCTTCTGTATCATCACCTCTGTGGATCACTTTCAAGATACACCCTCAGGGTCCCCATCTCAAAAATAATCGCACCCTCCGCCATCTCTCCATTATAGCTGCATTCTTTGGAGAATACATTCATGTCTGAGTGGAATAGAGACATCTTTAGTTACTGAACCCCAGCCCAGCTGTTTGTGATTTGGTTCATAACACATAATTGTAACAGGATCTGTCTGGACCACTGTTAGCCTGGAGGAGAGCTTAAGGGCAATTCAAACAGAATTAATCAAATGGTTGGAGTGAAGTCGCAGAGTACAGAGAACAACTTCCCTGTGGGCTGGTCACGGACATGCTGTGAAGGCAAGTCCTTGGCAGATGGCAGGAAGAAGAGGTCACAGGGCCCTGGGTGGGCCAGTGAGAACCAGAGGGTGGGCTGACTGCAGGGATTGGGATGAGGGTGGCTGAGGCACACCCCCATTAAACATCTCCTCCATCACTTTCCCTTTCCGCAGTTTCCCCTAATCCCAGTGATTTTTCTAGTGGGGTACAGGCAGGAATGGGAATCCCTGGAAGCTCAGTCATAAAGAATCCACCTGCCAAGGCAGAAGACCCAAGTTCGATCCCTGGATCAGGAAGATCCCCTGGAGAAGGAAATGGCACCCCACTCCAGTCTTCTTGCCTGGAAAATTTCATGGACAGAGGAGGCTGGCAGGCTACAGTCCATGGGTTTGCAAGAGTCAGTTACGACTTAGTGACTAAACCACCACCACCACACGCAGGTACATCTTGCTCTTAATCCCGAATTTCTCCTCTATCTTTTGTCAGTTAGTTCTTTCTTTCCTCACAGGGTCTAGCATTTGGACCTCAAAGCCAAGAAGTTCTCTTTTTCTCTGCCTTCCCCTATCATATTCTTTCCTGAGGGAATGAATACAGAAAGACTAGCCTAATTGAAGGGGGCAAAGGGCCAGAGAAATTATAATGGGGAGAAAATTTTGTTGACATTTCCAAAAATTGTTATCCCATTGTGTAAGAATGCATAACCTAACCATATGCTGAAACTTATATTGGTCTCATCCCTTTGGGTGGGTTCAACCATGATTAACAAACCCTTGTATTGTCTTCTTAAGTTCAAGAACCTCTCCAGGTATTTTTATAGCAAGAGTGGGCTAAGTGGGAGTGACCTGCCTCTTGTAGTCAAGATTCTGGCATCCAGATAGGAAAAATGAGGTAAGTAACTCCCCTTACAAACAGATTTTTCTCTATTGGCAACAGCAGTGTTTGCAGGAGGATAGGAAGTGACATGATCAAAATTGTATTTGGGGAAGATTAATCTGGCAGCAACATATTAGGCTGGTCTGGAGGTGAGGGATCTAATAATAATATCTATGAATTATATAGTATCTAATGTGACCCTGTAGTAGACATTTGATGTAGTCTTTCCCATTTCATCCTCACACACCTTCAAGGCTATGCATTGTTTTCGGAATTGTGCAGATAAGGAAACTGAAGTCAAAGAAAGCTAGACATGTGCCCCAGAGTTTCACTGTACTTCGATGGGTTAACACTCTGTTCGATGCCAACAGAGTGTTAGCCGCTCTCTAGTGTCCGACTCTTTGCGACCCCATGGCTGTAGCCCACCAGGCTTCTCTGTCCATGGTATTCTCCAGGCAAGAGCACTGGAGTGGGTTGCCATGCCCTTCTCCTGTAGATCTTCCTGACCCAGGAATCAAACCCAGGCCTCCTGCATTGCAGGCAGATTCTTTACCATCTGAGCCACCAGGGAAGCCCTGCCCCAGAGTTTAACTGCAAATAAGTGGTAGAGTCAAGATCAAGTTTAGATCCATGTGGCTCAAAAGCTCTCTTGTCTCTCTGTTCAAAAACACTACGATAGCATAGATGAGAAATGATGACAGCCAGAACTAGGGATTGAGAAAGGTACAGTGAAGAGCACAGTGGGACAGAAGACCTGGGTCAGAGGAATCCAACAGGCCCAGTATCAACTTGAAGTCAGATTGAGCTGAGGCATCTCTGAGTCCTTCTGCTTGGACCACTGACCACAGACATTGAAACTGCATTGGCCCTGGACTCCAGAGACAGCTTCTCAAGGAGGGAGACAGGCTAGGAGGAACAAATTCAATCAGATTTTCCTGGTGGTAACTCTGTTCTGTTTCGGAAAAACTGATAAATCCTACACATTTAATAGGCTGGGAATGAAGAGTAATTATTTACTAATTATCCACTATTTTAAACCCATCTCTTCATTTGTGTATGCCTGCTATGCTAATTCACTTCAGTTGTGTCTGACTCTTTGTGACCCCCATGGTCTGTAGCCCACCAGACTTTCCTCCGTCCATGGGATTCTCCAGGCAAGAATACTGGAGTGGGTTGCCATTTTCTTCTCCAGAGACATTTGTGTGTTCTCTTATTCAAATAATCAGGGTGGGGTAGGGGTGCATGGCATAAACAGAAAGCAGGAAATCCTGGAAAAGACATTAGTTACTATTCCATAGTGAAGGCAGTGCCCTGCTATAACTTGCCAACCACTGAAGAGGCCAACCCTGATGCACTCATCTCTTTTGGTTTCTATCACTGACCAACATAGCACCCCTCCCAGAGTAGACATTTAGCACGAGCTTTGAGATCATGATATTGACAAGGCCTCCCAAGAGACATCAGACTGTCTGGTCCAGACCCTAGATTCATGGATGGGTTATGGGTCTCTGAGCAAGTCATTTAATTCACTCATGCCTCTATTTCCTCATCAAAAGAACAGGAGAAGAGTGGGACTTACCCCACTGGGTAAGTAAATTTAGTGAGCTATATGTAGAGGGCTTAAAGCAATGCATTCTAAAAGTATTAGTTATTATTATTATTAAACACCTGGCTCCCATTAGGTTCAACTACCTTGTCTCCACCACAGGCTCCTGGGGGTGCTCTCAGGGACCCGTGGGTTACTAGACGCAGGACTTTTATTAGACCGAGACAGAAGCTCATTGATGTGAAGAAGCTCACAGCTCTCTGAACCGGCTTGCCTCCCACCTTCGTGGCCTCCCCGCCTATGAGGCCGCTCAGCTCTGTGCCTAGACTGAGCCTGTGGTGGTTCGGGGAGCCTCCCACTCTGAGACTGTCTCCATTGTCCCAGGCACCTCCTCTCTTCCCGGGACACCCTCACTGAACCCTGCTTTGATCCTCTCAGCCATGCTGAGAAAATCTACTTCAGCTGCTTCCAGCCCCTCCAGCCAAGTGGCCCATAAGTGCTTCAGGAAAGTACTCGGGCTTCCCCAGCAGACGAGAAAGGAGGTGAATGGTAGCCCTGGCCGACACTTTTGGAAGGACCCTGGAAGCACCCTGTCTTGCACCCCTGCTGGTCACCTCTCCCCTTTTGAATTTCCTGCCAGGAGCTCTTTGATCTACTTGTGAGAAAGCCACTTTCACTTAGTACAAGAAGTTCCATCCTCTCTCTGGTTTCCTACCTCTCCTTCACCAGTCATCCTCCTGCTCATCCCTACTAGCTCAATGTCTTCTTGTCTTTGCTGAGGTCACCCCTCAGGTCACCCATCCTAACTCTTGAAAGCATTTTGTCCGTGACTCACTTTTGTCCACTCTTGGGCTTCCCTCTCTCATGCTTCTCTGGTCACATTCATCTGATATGAATACCTAGCGTGTGTGTGTGTTAGTCACTCAGTCATGTCTGACTCTTTGTAATCCCTTGGACTGTAGCCCACCAGGCTCCTATGTCCCTGGGATTCTCCGGGCAAGAATACTGGAGTGGGTTGCCATTCCCTTCTTCAGGGGATCCCAACCCTGGGATCGAACCCGGATCTCCCACATTGCAGGTGGATTCTTTACCGACTGAGCCACCAGGGAAGCCCAAACACACGGCACTCATGCCAACTTGAGAGGCTTAACCCTGACCCCACTGACCTGGTTAGCCTGCATCATTATTCCTTTTCTGTTTTGAACCTTTGGATCTAGAAGTAGTTATGTTTGCAGCAATAGCCTCCTCCTCTCCCATTGTCTCCCTAAACCCTCTTCTCCAACTGGTGTCCACCTTCTGGTGCTACTGACAGTTCTCTCTCAAGAGTTGTCAGAAAAACCCCAACCTCCAAGCCAAATGACTGTTTCCTAATCCTTAATTCTCCAGACCTCTCAGAAGTATGTGGCTGCATTGGACACATACTCCTCCTTCAAAACCTGCTCTTGGTTCCCTGGTGCCTCACTTCTCTGGTTCTCCTGCCTCTCTGAAGGCTCTTCATCTCTGTTCTTAGTGGACTTATTCCAAAGCCTGAGACTGTTCCCTTCAGTGATCCCATGTCAGCAACTCTCCAATCTAGAACTGCCTGCAGGATATTTCCACTTGGCATCTGATGACCAAATCCAACCCAGAAGTCTAAAATGTAGTGATTTGGCCCCCGACCCATTGGCTTTTCCATTTTCCATCTGTATTTCTCTCAGTGGTACTGTGGTGTTTGAGGAACTCAGCTTGCAATCTGCAATTACCAGTGATCTGAGTCTTCTCTCCAATTTCCAGGTCCCTCAGATGTCAGGGTTCATCCCCTAAGAGTGTCTTTCCATTTCCCCTGCTGTCACTGCCATCAGGGCCTCCACATTTTTCCCTGGATCATCACAAACTGACCTCTCCCTTCCCATTCTGTCCCCAGCCCTAGTCAGACTTAAACTCTCTCTCTTTAGTGGTTATGGAATGATTTCCAGAATTCAGGTCTCATTTCCCTAAGACTGGAGGACAGTGATGGCATCACCTCCATTCACCAGTCCCAGCATGGAGCCAGGTCCATAAAAAAAAATTGTCATTAGCTGTGGCCCAAGACATGTCTTTACAGTAGTTGTGTCCAGGGCAATGATTGTGACTGGTCTGTACCATCCCCTTTCCCTGGTAGCAATGGTTCTATGACATCAGTCAACTTCTAGATTCACTCTGACCACCACCAATGATCTTTGCTTACAGTCCTTAGACTCCCTAATCTCTCTTCGAACTATCCTGCTACTTGCTCTAAATGTCTTCTGCTGTAGACTGTGGTCCTTTATTTAGTTATGAGAACTTTTTAAAGGCAGGAACTACATCAATTTTGCCAATTCTCTGAATGGAGAATTGTGTGTGTTAAGAAAGGTGATAATCTCCAGGGCCAGCACACTAACATTTAAACATTTATGCTCACATTATTTCCCCAGTTATCCCAAAGTTCTCTATGCAAAATGACAATATCTCACATTTTTCTGAATGTTCCTCTTTGTGTGTGTGTGTGCAATAGGAAAAAATTAGTTTCCACAGACCAAAGTAAAAAAAATCCAAGTTGGAAGGATTTTAGTTTTGCTACCATTGGCTTAAAAAAAGACCGATTAAAGACAAATGTGCCCATGAGTCCACAGGAGGTGATTAAGCAGTCACGCTCCTCGCCCTCGGGGAGGTCATTACCTTGAAGAATGAAGCAGCCACTGCAGTTCCTATTAATGGTACATATTGACTATATCTGTTTTCGAAATCCCTTCCCTTAAGTACGGGGCACGTCCCCCAAGGCCACCACGCTCTGCGCAGCCCACCCAACCTCAGTGAAGGTTATGACCTGTAGGCTGCCCTGATGCCACCTTGCACTTGACCTCACAGTGGTGAACAGGGAGGCTCAGTCTGTAGGGATCAAACACATACAGAGGGTAAAAACACAGGTGTCAGTGACTGCAAAGGAGATGGCAGACCCCAGGCAAAGAGCCTAGCGAGCACCATTCACTTGAGATGACTCTGAAGACTCAGAAGTATCAGCAGACCAGAGGCAGTGTGGCTGGAAGCAATCTCTGCTCTGATACTTGGTAGCTGAGGGACTTTGGGTAAAGCATTTGTCCTCAAGTCTCAGCTTCCTCATCTGAAAAACATCTACCTTGCAGGGCTGCTGTAGGGATGAAAGAATGTCGAACAGGATTTCAGTGCGTCCTTCATGCCCGGCACAATTCTAAGCGTCTATAGGCATTAAGTCATTTAATTCTCTCAACAAACCCTGAAACAAGTAGTATTATGATCCCCATTCTACACTGGAAGGAAATGAGAAGCAGAAGGGTAAGCAAATTGCCTCAGGTCACCCAGATGACAACTGACGACTATGCACAAAGCCACTAGCACAGAGGAGCAGCTGCTCTAAAAGGCTCGGATCAGTAGAGGAGACCAGCTTGGAGGGGGTCCAGAGCAGTGACATGTGTGACACTCCCACGGTCTAGGAACAGAGAGCGCATTGGGCAAAGATTACCCTCTGATGTGTCAAAATCAAATCTGACTGTTTTTCCCCCCTTCCTCTTAATGTGATTGTGTAAGTGTGTGCACATGTGTGTGTGCATGTGTGTGTGTGCATGTGTGTGTGTGTGTGGCAGGAGTGAGGAGGCTCAGGAATGGGGTGACACCCTCAATGTATCTTTGGCCCCTCCACAGCCACTGCCCTGGAACCTCTGCCTTCAGACAAGCAGAGGTGATAGGAGCCTTAGGGAGAAGTTTGCTTCATCCCTGACTCCCTCTCTGGCTACTGGTCCATCTCTTCTCCTCCAAACTAGCTCCTGTGTGATCTGTTTATACTTTGGGGATTCAGGTTAGGTCTTGTTGGGGAGGAAAGAGTTCTGCCACTTTATAAAAACTTGAAAAATCACCAGTGAACACATATTCTTCATATAAGGGTCATTTAGATCAACCAGGTTTTTTTTTTTTGTTTTGTTTTCAACCAGGTTTTTAAGAAAAGTTGGGGCCAGTAGTTGGAAGTTTAAGAGTTCCTGGGAAAGAGCTGAGCTTATTAAATAGAGATGTCCATCCATCTTGGAAATAAAATGCCTGTTATCTGCACGTGTGCTCAGTTACTAAGTTGTGTCTGACTCTTTGCAACCCTATGGACTTAGGAACTAAGATTCAAAGTTGCCTTGATGAGGCCCTGGTTCGCAGGGGGGTTTCAGGTAGGGGGAAGATAAATACATGGAGAGGAGTGTGAGGAGGGGATTAAACAGGTGCTGGGAAGACCAAGGGTCGGGGTGCTGAAGCCTCATGCAGTGAAAATGCTAGAACACCTGGTTTGGTCAGTTGCTTCCCCAGCAGCCCTGCTAGGAATAATCCTGTAGCTGACTTTACTCACCCTAAGACTCCAGAAGTTCTCCACTCAAGCTTTCCTGGGACTGATCCAATTCATGACTCTGCCTCTCTAGGACCCACGCAAGGAACTGAAAGCCTGATATCAGCCTGTAATCTGTATTTTTCACCATCAATGTACTGGGATTTGTACTGGGTTCATTGCTATAGATAAACACAGCCTGAGATACAGTAATAAGTAGTCACTGAGGTTTCCCTTCTGGCCAGAGCAACTCTGAGGGGCAGGGGAAGGTGATGAGCTGAAGAGGAAAGGCAGTTTCCTTAATGAAGGAACCAGGGTTGGATAGGGTGGGGAGCCTATTTCCTTCTACTTTTTCTTTTCTTAAGGTGGAGCCCCCCACGGTGGGATTAGTGCTCTTCTAAGAGGAAGAAGAGGCCAAAGCCCACTCTCTCTGCCATATGAAGGCACAGCAGGAAGGATGTTGTCTGCAAACCAGAAGAGCTGTCACCAACCCTGAATCTGCTGGTGCCTTGACCTTGGACTTTCCAGAACTGTGAGAAATGGCTGTTATTTAAGCCAGCAGGGGGTGGGAGGGATAGTTTTGGTTTTGCCCTCTGCTGCTTATCTCTTGCTGTGCAGCCTGGTTCCTAACAAGCCTCAGACCAATACCACTCTATGTCCCAGGGGTTGGGGACCGCTGGTTTAAGCCACCCAGTCTGTGGTGTTTTGCTACAGAAGCCTATAGGAAGGGTAGGAAATTTCCTGCAGATAAGAACTAGGATCTGGTATGGAAGGAGCTTGGGAGAGTGGGGAGTCTTTGTCTTCTTGCTGATTTTAATACCCCATCAAAGGTCTCCTTCCCACACCAGCAGGCCAGAATCAGTCAGCCCCAACTTTGCTAGGCCTTGAGGGCTGGTTGTCATGTGTTGGTTGGACAGTTGTGTCCGACTCTTTTGCGACCCCATGAACTGCAGCCCGCCAGGCTTCTCTGTATGGAATTCTCCAGGCAAGAATACTGGAGGGGCTTGCCTTGCCCTCCTCCAGGGGATCTTTCCAACCCCGGGATCAAATCAGAGTCTCTTGCATCTCTTGCATTGGCAGGCAGGTTCTTTACCACTAGCGCCACCTGGGAAGCCCCTTGAAGGCTGAGCTCCTTTGAAAGAGGCTTTGTTTTGTAAACCTAGGAGGCTGAAAACTTGAGCCCTTCTGAGAACAGATCAGAATGGAACTCCCTCTGGAGACAGTGTGTGGCTCGGCTTGGACACAGAGAAACACAAGGAAGAGAAGAGAGCCAGCGGGTTAGATGGAAGAGAGAGAGGAAATATCTCAGGACTCCCACTGGAGGCTGTCCCCCTCCCCTCCCGCCCCCACCCGCAACCAGAGCACTTCATTTCCAGCGAAATATGAATCAAGAAAGAGTGTTGGGCACACACGGTAATGAAAATCCATGATTCAACTATGCGTTCATAATTATTTCATAAATAAATGGCTTCTGGAGAACTGCATCTGTCTCTGGCCACGGAGCATCTGTCTTTCACTAATGTATGCTGGCCTGCACAGAGCCGGCCCATGAGCCCCACTCACGGCCGCCTCTCCTTCTCTCCATCACTGTCCACCCAGAGGTTCTTGTGGTTCAGAAGGAGCTGCAGCCCCACACTCCTCCTCGAGGCTGATGGCTCGTCAATAACATTAGCCGGCATTACGGGCCGCATCGGGGTAGAGCAGAATCAATACGGCCAAGTAAAAAGTCTAATCAGTTGACATGGCCATCCTCAGCAGGCCTCGCATTACAAGAAATGAGTTTTCTTAAGGAATCAGCGTCAGGGTTGCTTAGGTGTTCCACACCCAGATGTCCTAAGATTTATAGCTTTGCATTAAGCAGGGTCGGTGGGGGAAAAGGGAAATGGTAACTGGGGTTAACTGCAAAATAAATGGGGGAACCTGGGCCACTCCACTGATAGGGAGGGAGGCACGTGGCTGGAGGAGCAGCCTTCGTGGGACCATGCTCCCCACAAGCCAGCTGATCCTGCAGCTCATACCTCTGTTCCATTCCCAGGGGCGGCTCCTGCTGAATGATGGGAGGTCACTTCCCCTTCGAGGGGCTGCTTAGCACTCAGGCACTGCCGCGGTCACCCCTCCTCCTCTCCTTTCACCTAGAGTCACCCTCATGCCACCGGAGCAGAGAGGAAGATGCAGTAGATCTGTCACTCTTATGAACTCAGACACTCATCTTTGTCCATTTGTCTGGTCAGTGGTAAAGAACCTGCCTGAAATGCAGAAGACCTGGGTTCGATCCCTGGGTCGGGAAGATCTCCTGGAGAAGGGAATGGCAACCCACTCCAGTGTTTTGCCTGGAGAATTCCATGGGCGGAGGGCTACAGTTCATGGGGTTGCAAAGAATCAGACATGACTGAGCAACTAACTCTTTCCTTTTCTGGTGATCAGAGGGAAGCCACATTCAGTCACTTGACATGCAAGTGTCAGCAGGAGCCTTTACTGGGCTGTCATTTTTGAGACAACCTATCAGAGGTAGGTTTCACCACAGATTTGCCGTCTTCCTCTTAAAGGGACAGCCCCATGGTACAAAGCCAGGGGGAGAATTCCAGTAGCCCCAGGAGAGCACTCACCTCTTGTGAGCTCACACAAGCCTTTTGTTATTTATTTATTAATTTTGGCTGTGCTGGCCCTTCGTTGCTGCATGTGGGCTATTCTCTAGTTGTGGTGCACAGGCTTCTCATTGCAGTGGTTTCTCTTGTTGCAGAGCACAGCCTCTAGGGCACTGGGCTCAGTCATTGTGGCACATGGGCTTAGTTGCTCCATGGCATGTGGAATCTTCCTGGACCAGGGATTGAACCCATGTCCGCTTCATTGGTAGGTAGATTCCCAACCACAGGACCACCAAGGAAGTCCCACACAAGGCTTCTGACCTCAAGTTCACAAGCAGAGATCAAGGGTGAGGGAAGGTGAAGGCAATTCAAAAGAATGAGAAATGGTCTGTTCCCCAAATTGCTGGTGGAATAAAGGGAGGACACAGGCAAGGGCCAAAAATGGCTATTATATCAGGAAGGCTGAGAAGGAGTCTCTTTCATTCATTCTTATAGGAAACAAATATATTGAGGACCTACTATGTGCTGGCATTGTTCGAGGTGCTTCAGTAGATCTGTGACAAGGTCCCTGTCCTGGGGAGCTCAGACTTTTGAGGGGGTCAGCAAACAATGAACAATTTCACAGGTGAACATAGAGTTTCAGGAAAATTCCATGAAGAAAAATAAGGCAGGTGATGGAGAGGGTGGTGGAGATGAAAGAGGAGCTGCTGCTGTGAATGAGGATGGTCAGTGAAGGCCTCGCTGAGGAGGCACATTTGAGTAAAACTGTAAAATGAGGCCTGGCTGAGAAGACAAAGTGCAAAAGTCTTGAGCAAGCCAGGCATGTCCCTGGGGAGTTTAAGGAGGCATTAGGAGGTCAATGCGAGGAAGGAGAGAATGGCAGGAGATGGCACTGGGGAGGGAGCCAGGGGCCAGAGCCCATAGGGTCTTCTGGGCAAGAACTATGGATTCTCTCTTGAATATATTGGGTTGACCAAAAAGTTCCTTCATGTTTTTCCATAAACTTTTATGGAAAAACTTGAACAAACTTTTTGGCCAACCCAATAGTAGGAAGCCATTAGAGAGTTTTCAGTGGGAAGTTGACATCACGTGTTTTCACTTTATCCAGATCCTTCTGGCTGTTTCATGAGAATAGTTTGGGACAAACTGGGTAAGAGATGATGGACTCAGCAGTGGAGAGAGTGATAGGAAGTAGTAGGATTATTTTGTGGAATGGTGAAATCAAGAGACGACTTGGGGGCGTATTGAGTTTGAGATGCCTATTAGTGTGTGACAGAGAGAAGTCAAGGATGAGGCCGGGGTTTTTTGCCTGAGGGATTGAGCAAATGCTGGGTTCTTTTCCTCAGATGGGAGCAGATTTGAGCAGGCAAAATCAAGAGATGATTTGCGGGCATGTTGAGTTTGAAATGCCCATTAGCATCCAAGCAGTTTAGAAGGTGTGGCTGTGTGTTCAAACCTGGAGTTCCATGAGAGTTCTAGATTGAAGAGATTAACTTGGAAGTCATCTGCATACTGATGATAACGTTTAATATTATATTCCTGGATGAGTCACTTTGAAAAGGAGTCCAGAGAGAGCAGCCATGCAAAGGGATCAAGGACTCTGCTTGGAAGTACTCCAGCACTTGGGCGGCAGAAAGATACAAAGGAGCCAGCAGTGAGGACTGAAGGTGATCGGGGAGGTGCTGAGGATTTGGACAAAGTGCTGTGAGATCAGTCCAGAGAGAAACTAGTTTAATTTGGAGATGGCAGAAATTGGATGTCAGCCTTGAAGGATGAGATAATTGTGATTAGATGGGAGTGGGAAGAGGAACGTTTGTCAGGAAATGAGGGTGGAGAATGAGGGTGGAAAGAACAGCAGGAAGAGACAGTGTGGGGGAAATGGCAGGCTGTCCAGACAGGCTGGCACAGGTAATGCATGGGGGCAAGGAGAGGTGGGAGAGAGGAGAGCCCAGATCAGCAGAGTCTGCAGCCAGATTCTGAGTGAACATGCATGACTGGACACGATGGAGAAGTAGTAGCAAGTTGTGTCCAAACTGCGTCAACAGCCATCAGAGAACATGGAAATCATAGCTTTTCCTAGTTTACTTAACAGGTAAGATCCCTGAGCTAAAGTGCCTTCTACACTATGTCGAATATCACCCACATCTCCACTTCCCATTCCCTGGTGGCTCAGATAGAATTTGCCTGCAATGCAGGAGACCTGGGTTCGATCCCTGGGTCAGGAAGATCCCCTGGAGAAGGGAATGACAGCCCATTCCAGTATTCTTGCCTGGAAAACCCCATGGACAGAAGATCCTGGTAGGTTGTAGTCCATAGGGTCACAAAGAGTCAGACACGACTGAACAGCTAACACCTTCACACTATGGGAAATGCTCATGTAATTCCAATAAGCCTAAGCAATTTAAAACATAAGGAAAAATTAAGTTGCCAACTGAACAGAATGAATCGAGTCTCTATGTGTACCCATCCCTTGAACAAAACTGAGCTAAAGCTTCTTGAAAAATGTGATCCATTTGCCTGATGATTTATCCCATGAAACAAATACTAACATATTGTTTCTTTCCCCCAAATATCTACATTGATTTTGTCGTACATTCATCTTATGTTGTATTTTAAAGACCCAGTGATTGTCAGTTCTGCGGATAGCTTTGGCCAAAAGCAATAACATTCTGACCTGTGAAAAGACCTTGTTGGGTCTTTTGGGAAAATAAAGGCTTATGGAACAGTGTCTCCAGGGAACTTAAACTCCATCAGGGGAGAGAGCACAAGAAATAAGGAGCAATAATTGCTCTAGAAAGAAGAGACTTAGAGTGGGGAGATATCACCAGCTGAGGGTGGCCGGGAAAGCAAAGGAACCCAAGGGACCAGCATTTGGAAAGGAGGAGCGGCTGAGGGAAGCAGTGAGAAATCATTTGCTGAATGCCCATTTGAGTCAGGGACTGTTGGGTGCTTTACAGAAAAAATAAACAAACCCCAAAACAACTCTAGAGTAAATATTATTTACCTTCATTTTAGAGAAAAGCCGAATAGGAAGGTTAAATTCTTGTCCATAGAAGTAGAGCTGTGAGAGGGGAGGCAGGTTTCCACTGCAGGTCTGTCTGGCTCCAAACCTTAATCATTTATCCTCCAGATTCTCACAGAAGAACTGGCTTGAGTGAGTGGGCACATGAATGCAAGGAAGGAGCAAACAGCTTAGAAGAATCTTTGGGGTGGGAGAGCCTTAAACTTCAGTGCTTTGTTAAACTATGTGATGGCACCATGAACACTTTCTTTTTTTTTTTTTTTTTTATTAATTTTTTTTTTATTATTATTATTATTTTTTTTTCCAGTGGGTTTTGTCATACATTGATATGAATCAGCCATGGATTTACATGTATTCTCAATCCCGATCCCCCCTCCCACCTCCCTCTCCACCCGATTCCTCTGGGTCTTCCCAGTGCACCAGGCCGGAGCACTTGTCTCGTGCATCCCTCCTGGGCTGGTGATCTGTTTCACCATAGATAGTATACATGCTGTTCTTTTGAAATATCCCACCCTCACATTCTCCCACAAAGTTCAAAAGTCTGTTCTGTATTTCTGTGTCTCTTTTTCTGTTCTGCATATAGGGTTATCGTTATCACCTTTCTAAATTCCATATACATGTGTCAGTATGCTGTAATGTTCTTTATCTTTCTGGCTTACTTCACTCTGTATAATGGGCTCCAGCTTCATCCATCTCATTAGGACTGGTTCAAATGAATTCTTTTTAATGGCTGAGTAATATTCCATGGTGTATATGTACCACAGCTTCCTTATCCATTCATCTGCTGATGGGCATCTAGGTTGCTTCCATGTCCTGGCTATTATAAACAGTGCTGCGATGAACATTGGGGTGCACGTGTCTCTTTCAGATCTGGTTTCCTCAGTGTGTATGCCCAGAAGTGGGATTGCTGGGTCATATGGCAGTTCTATGTCCAGTTTTTTAAGAAATCTCCACACTGTTTTCCATAGCGGCTGTACTAGTTTGCATTCCCACCAACAGTGTAAGAGGGTTCCACCATGAACACTTTCCACCACCAACAATAGAATGGAATAGAGGCTACAAATAATCCCCAACCACAACTTCAGTGGACTGAAAACATGCAGACCCCCGAAACACGGGGCTGTCAGTGACCAGAGCTACCAGAGCTACCAGTGACAGGACACCAGAGCCTAGCCCTCCTTAAGACTAGCTCCATCAGTCAGGAAATCTTCAGACAACTTGAATTCAATAAGAGTGAGACACTTTGTTGTCATGTACTAGAGAATTTTAGTAATAAATGTATACCTCCAAGATATGAAAGTTTCCTCTTAAATATGGCACCCTGGATTGGTAACTGAGAATCTCATGCTGAAGAAACTATGAGAAACAAAATTACTGGTGGAAAGGCAACAAGGTTTAAACTTTACAGAGGTCATTTGTAAATATGTGTTAAAACTTTAAGCATATATATTCTTGGACCCATCAATTACTATGGAAGAATCGATTCTAAGAAAATAATTGGGTAGGTATATTAATTCATGTGCAAGACTGTTCATTGCTAACTGTTAATATTAATAATGAAAATCAGAAACATCTACATTTTATAAATAGAGAACTCATTAAATTATATTTAGAGTATTTAGTGGAATATCAAATCACTGTTTTAAAAGTGAGTTAAATCTCTGTATGGAAAAAACACTATCAATATCTAGTTAAATAAAAATAAAATCACATATTACCATTATTTTTAAAAGTTTATACATGAAGAAAATCTGGAAGGAAACCAACCAAACTATTAACAGCGGGCATTGTTGGAATGTGGAGGTAATTGTAGGTAACCTTCCCTTTCTTGTTTTTCTCTTTACTATTTGAATTTTCCACTAAACAAATATCACTTTTATAATAAAAATAAATAGCTAATTCTCTACTGAAAAAAGAAATCAAGTTCATAAATGAGAAGGCTTTGAGGGAGGAAGTTTTTCAAATTAGTTTATCATTAACCAAAATAAATTCTAGTTGGATTAGAGTTAGATATACAGTCTGTGTTAAGCAACTATATTCCAATAAAAAATAATAATACTAAGTGGAAAAATAAAATGATAAATAAAAGCAGTTTATAAAAACCAGAAAGAGACCAAATATTGAATAATCTCTGGAGAGAAAAGAATGTCTTAAATGTAAGAGCAATGTAAGAACTAACAAAGGAATTTCATTTTTGTGTATTTAATTAAGTCAAAAGTTTGAAACTATCTTCTGTACATCAAAAATCATCATGAGTAAAACTGGGGAAAATATTTTCCACAACAAAGAGATAGTGACTACTGCCTTTGATATACAAAAAACTCACTGAAAATGTTAGGAGAAACATTATGAACTCAATATTTTAAATGGAGAAACATAAGGTGATAAATATGTTCATAACATATGTTTACCTCATTGGTAATTTACAAAAGGAAGACTACAGAAGCTTATAATTTCTCTGTTGTTTTCTCTATTGTTTTATCAACAAAGACTTTAATGTAATAATAGCACTGGAGAACATGAGCCTGGCATTTTCCACGTATGGCTGGTGAGAAGGTTAAATGTTCCTAATCTGGGGGAGAGCAACATGGAAATATACAGCTCTTTTCAAGGGTTTTTCACCTGTTGGTCTTAATTCAGAAATATTTCCTAGGGAAATAGAGAATAGATAACAAAATTTCTTGTACATCCTCATGGTAGTATGTTACGTAATAGCAAAGAAACAAACAGAACTGAAATGTTCAGTAGATGAACAACTGACTATATAATGCAATAAACATACTATGGAGCATTGTGCAACTGGGATAAAAGCAAGTAAGACAGTTTTCCAGATTTTTCTTTTTGAGAATATGGTCCTTATCTGCAAGAATACAATTTTGCTGTGGAGGCAAGTTGTACTTGTAGAACTAGTGTATGGTTTTGAGCTAGTATATGGTTCAGGCTACAGGTGCTATCAGAATTTCAGAGACAGAATAGCCCTGTCACACATACACACACCTTATATTGTATAACTGTGTGTCTATGTGCATGTCGCTCAGTCGTGGCCGACTCTTTGTGACCCCGTGGACTGTAGCCCACCAGGCTCCTCTATCCATAGGATTCTCCAGGCAAGAATACTATAGGAGCATCATTTTTCCTGCTGCTCCATCCTATGATTTTTTTTGCCTTCATTCTTCAAGGAAAGATGGCTGGACATAAGGTGATAATTGTTTCTCTTTCTGACTTACTACACTTAGTATGGTAATCACTAAGTCTATCCATGTTGTTGCAAATGGCATTATTTCATTCTTTTTATGGCTGAGTAGTAGTCCATTATATATATAGATATATAATGGAAGAAGATGTGGTGTATATATATATATATATATATATATATATATCCATTCATCTATTGATGGACATTTAAGTTGTTTCTGTGCCTTGGCTATTATGAATGGAGCTAGAGATGGAGTACTTCTAATGCAACCATTTCTGCCTTCTAGGAGGGAGAGAATTCATCATGAATGAGGCTTTTGCTGAGAGACCACAGTGAGACACTATTCCAGTCTGTTCCTTGGTATATTAGGATTCAGCTGATATAGGGAAAAGCCAATTTATTCTTCATAATAAATAAAAAGTGTCCTACTTAGGCGGACAAATTGTTCTTCACGGAGGAGGTGGGATGAGGCCACCAGCATGGGTCTAACCCAAAGTGCGAAGAGAGAATATAAGTATTCGACTGCTACTGTAACAATTTATCACAAATTTGATGGCTTAAAACAATGCAAATTTATTATCTGAAGATTACAGATCAGAAGTCTGACAGGGATTCTCTGGGTTAAAATCAAGAAATTAGTAGAGCTATATGGTGAAGACCAGACGCTCTGCATGAAAATCTGCTTCCAGGATCATGGCAGAATTCGGTTTCATGAGGTTGTAGACTGAGGTCCCCTTTTCCTGGCTGACTTTCATTGGAGGTGCTTCTCAGCTTTTAGAGAAAGTCAGCTCCTGCTCTTCGTCCTCCATCTTCAGAGCCAGCTAAGATGCTTGTCCCTGGTGATTTAATCAAACACTAACCTAGGTACTGTTGTGAATGGGGTTTTACAGATACACTTAAGCTTACTAATTAGCTGGCCTTTAAAAAGAAGGCAGCCCAACTGAATCACTTGAGCCCATAAAAGCAGAGAAATTTCTGGAGCTGGAGGCTGAGAGATGTGGTCGAAAATGAAAGCAGAGGGTAGATAAGGAAGAGGAAAGATTAGAGAGCTGACACGTGAGAAGAGCTTAGCCAGTGCTAGACTCCATAGTCTGTGCCTTCCCATCTATTGTGCTTTTGATTTTCCAAGTAACCATCTCCATGTACTTTTACAGTCTCTCTGTAACTCTGCTCAGCTGTGAGGAGATTCCCTGGGGCCAGGCAGCCCTCTGGGAGGATTTCTACAGCATTAACTAATGATAACAGTCTTTGCCATCCCAGGATTTGACCATTTCCCCACCTTAGGTTGGGGTTCACAGAAGGAATTGTGTCTTAGAGACTCTGTCTAAGCTGTCAGATGTATCTTAAGTGGCTACTCTCTTTAAACCACACCAGCCTAAGGAAGTCCATCCTCTGTCCAGTGTTGGTCGGCAAACTAAATAACAACCAAAATGGCCCAACATGGACAATCTTGCTAGAAGCCAGCCCCAAACAACCCAACAGGCATACTGTACGAAACATGAGCCCTGTCTCCATCTATCTTCTGATCATGGTCCACACGGAAGGGCTTCCTTCATTCCTCTTTTTGGAGGTTGAATATGGTTCCTTACACAATGAACTCGCTATTTTCCAGAGGCTTTGCAGTTCATTACAAGAGAAAAGACATCCTTCTGGAGATTGTGCTGTCTGGAAATTTCCTGTGGTCACATTCAGAGGAGGCATTAGCATATACTACTCTTCTTTGCCTCGGGCAGTTGGAAGGCACAAAAGAGAAGGGAGTTCATTGGGGCAGGAGGCAGGAGACCTGTATTTTCATTGCATGGCCATTCTTTACAACCTCAGGTGTGATGGATCAGTTTAACACGTTACTTGGCTCAGGTATAAGCCTCAGTTATTCAATCAAACATTCTGGGTGTTGCTGTGAAGTTATTTTGTACCTGTGACTGAAGTCTACAGTCAGTTTACTTTAAGCAAAATTATTCTAGATTATCTGGATGGGCTGGCTCTATCAGTTGAAAAGCCTTAAAAAACAGGACCAAGTCTTCCTTGAAGAAGAAGAAATTCCACCTGTGGAATGCAGTTTCAGATCATGCCTGAGCCTTCTGGTTGCCTTTCCTGAGAGCCTGCCCTGTGGTCTTCAAGCTTGCCTAACCAGACTTCACAATCACATAAGCCAAGTCCTGGAAATCAATCTTTATATAGATTTTTACATACATAAAAGCTAGTCACCTGGGTGTGTTCCCTGCACTCCTGCAAGCCTGCAAACAAGTCTGGGGCCCCTTCATTGGGGGAACAAGGCCCGTGACCTCCAGAGTTGGAACAGGTGAGTAAGAACGGGGCTTGCTTTACAAGATCGGAACAACAGCAGGCACTCACAGGTGCCTGCTGTGGGCCAGATCCTCGTGACCAGGAGGTAAGTACTATTATTATCCTCAGTTTGGAGACCTGAAACTGAAACCAAGATAAGCATGCACTCAGTCCATGATAGGGTTGGCAGCGGGCACCAGGCAGCTTCCCATGCTGACTCGGACACCCGCAGCATCACCCTGCATCTGGGAGTGCTTACACAGGGCCTGTGGCCTCCTTCCTTCAGTTCAACAACAGTTACAGGTAAGAATCTGTCTTAAATGAAAATGGTTTTCATTTGTCTTAAATGAAAACAGAAAATGGTTTTCTCCTGTAAGGTTTCCTAAATTTTAGGACTCAGACTTGGTTTGGGGGTAGCTAGAACTTGTGTACCTTTAATTCTCCTTCATGGTGTTACTGACCTCCTTGGTTCTAGCAATTGAAGTTGGAGTATTAATAAAGCAGGGGTCCCCAAACTCCGGGCCATGGACCACTACCCATGCATAGCCTGTTAGGAAGCTGGCTGCACCACAGGAGGTGAGTGGCGGGCCAGCAAGTGAAGCTTTATCTGCTGCTGCTTGTCACTCCACATTATCACCTGAACCAACCCCACTCCTCTGGGTCCATGGAAAAACTGTCTTCCACAAAACCGGTCCCTGGAGCGCCAAAGGTTGGGGGCCTCTGTTAGAGGAAACATGGAACATTCTAATGCATGATATTGTTTCTGGTTAAATGTATTACAGTTTATAGGCTTCAAATCAACAGGGTAGTGTGAGCAAATAGCTGAACCATCCAGGTATTTCCTCAACAATCCCTTTTTGGTGTTGACTCACTTGTTTGGAGCACTTGGATCTGCGGGACCCAGGTTTCTGGGGAGACAGAAAGCTCAGCCCAAAATAAGCCTTTATGTCCAAGATCAGGCGCTGTGCATTAATGACCATCTTCAGGTCACAGTCTTCCAGGAAAAGAGTCAGTGTCACCAAGAAGGGGCTGGGCAAGCATCAGAAAGCCGGGGGCCAGGTCGGTACCCGCCTCGCGTCCTGAAGGCCTGCAGTTGAACTTCAGGCCAGCCCCTCCAGGGATGGGCTGGTGTTAATTATGATGCAATCCCCCAGTCATGCAGCCTCAGCAACAATTTCGGGAGTCAGGGTCCATGTGCAAGGCCATTAACACTAAACATGTTTTAATCCATAATTGTGCGAGATTTATTTAATTTAGGGGCTTTATTTATAGTTCGATTGGAATTGTAATGTATTTTCGGCCCTCCGCACTGGGATCTGTCAATTTTTACGGCGTCTTTTAATTGTGTTCTTCCAGGCCAGGTGCAAGCAGTTTTCCAAAGCAGGCTGATCACAGGAGGCCTCCTGTTATGCGTTGGGGGAGGGGAGCGGCCTTGCACAGACATGACCCTGTGTCACCAGGAAGGCAGGGACATTGACGCTGGGTCCCCAGTTCTTGGAGGGACCCAGCCCTCAGATTGCGGTCATGACCCCCACGCAGCCCAGCCTCTCCCTTCCTGGCATGTCAGAGCTTGTGTGCTGAGCTCCAGCTTCCAAAACTTTCCACTAACACCGTTCCATCCTTTTGTTCATTCTGTTGTTCGATTAGCAAATGCGTGCTGAGTGTGTTGTGTACCAAGCCTTGTACTTGGTGTAGGAATGCAAAAACAAACGGGCTGGTGGCCCAGACTTTGAGGAGCTGGGCGTATAGCAGGAGCAGACAAAGAAGAACACCAGGCTACCTGGTACTAGGCGCTGAGCTCCATGCTGGAGACTCACAAAGAGCAGAACCTCATCTTGCCGATTTGGAGGAATGAGAGCAAATGTATCTGAGAGTCATTTGACTATAATTTGTCTGGTAGCAATGTGGAGGAAAGCAAGTTTGTCAGTACGGCAATTTGATCCAAGCCCCTCCGGTTCTTAGGCTGTCTGCACTGAGGACTTCTGCCGGTGAGGAATGCTGGGTTTCATTAAACACGAATATTTCTTAGCCTTGTTTATCTTGGCGCTTTGGTAGTTGTCAAACACCATGGGGGTACTTTTGCAACCCTTTATGCATCTTTGAGCATTTAGTCTAGTTTTCCAAGTTATTTCCCTCTGAATCATATACTGCCACAAGCTATGAGTGTTGGAGGAAAGTACCAGAAATCGAAGTATAAGAGGAAATGGAGAAATGAAACAAGGGTGTGCCAGCTGGGAGCTCACACTGGGGAAGATGCATTCAAATGTAGCTGGAGGAGAACGTGGCCCCGCCTCTGTGCTAAGACCAAGCAACTCGCTGAAGTCGGGGCCTCCTCTGTGTGGTTCACTCAGTTATCCCCCAGAATCTAGAACAATGCTTGGTGTACACAGTCATCAATAAATATTAAATGAATAAATGTGTGAACATGGAAAAAAAAAAAAAACACCAAGGGACAATGCTTTACTGGTTAGAAAAACAAACATGCTTTGTCAGGACACAGTAGGGAAAAAATGTATTTTCTGAGTGCCTACTACATGCAGTAGGGGTTACAAAGACAGTCTCTTTTGCAAATGGTGTTAATAAAGCTAGATAACCACATGTAACAAAGTAAATCCTCACAACAGGGTGAGGTGAAGTATTATTCCCACCTTACAGAAAAGGATTTGAGAGCTTAGGGAGATGAAATAACTTGTTTGGGGTCTCCAATTACAAGAGCTAGGGAAAAGAAAGGTTAAGGATAGCCCTGGTGAAGAAAACCTCCTTCCCTGTAGCTCCTTTCCTATCTCTTTGCAAGAGACAAGATAGCACATCCTAATTCAGGAATAGCTGGTAATGGCAACACATTACTCCAGAAAGAATAACAACATTTTATAAATGGAGAAGGAAATGGCAACCCACTCCAGTATTCTTGCCTGGAGAATCCCATGGACGGAGGAGCCTGGTGGGCTACAGCCACGGGGTCGCAAAGAGTTGGATACGACTGAGCGACTTCACTATACGTGTGTAATTATTCAAAGGGCTGTGCTTTTGTAGGTTTTCAGAAGAACAGCTTTAGGGCTGAAGGAGCCATATTCAGTAAAATTGGAATATGAAGAAGCTGAAACATGAAATCCTTCCCTCCCCCACCCACCCCACCCTGGGCAGCCACAGGTCTGTTCTCTATATCTTTATGTTTCTGTTTTGTACTTAGGTCCATTTGTGTCATGTTTAAGATTCCACGTATAAGTGATATGGTATTCTTCTTCCTGATTTCACTTAGTATGATAATCTCTAGTTGCAACCATGTTGCCGAAAATGACATTGTTTCATCCTTTTTTATGGCTGAGTAATAGCCCACTGTATAAATACACCACATCTTTATCCATTCATCTGTTGATGGACACTGAGGTTCTTTCCATGTCTTGGCTATTGTAAATAGTGCTACTATGAACATTTGAGGTTCATGTGTCTTTTCAAAGTATAATTTTGTCTGGTTATATGCCCAGGAGTGGGATTGGTGGATCAGATGGTAGCTCTATTTTCAGTTTTTTTGGGATCCTCCATACTGTTTTCTATAGTGACTGTGCCAATTTATAACCCCCACCAACAGTGTAGGAGAATTACCTTCTGTCCAGACCCCCTCTAGCATTTGTTATTTGTAGACTTTTTAATGATGGCCAATCTGACCACTGGGAGGTGATACCTCATTGTAGTTTTGATTTGCATTTTCCTAATAAGTAATGATGAGCATCTTTTCCTGTGCCTTCTGGCCATCTATATGTTTTCCTTGGAGAAATGTATATTTAGGTCTTCTGCCTGTTTGTTGGTTGGGTTGTTTTTGTTGTTGTTATTGACTTGTATGAGTTATTTGTATATTTGAGAAATTAATTCCTTGCTGGTCAAATTGTTTGCAAATATTTTCTCGCAGTGTGTGGGTTTACTTTTCATTTTGTTAATGGTTTCTTTTGCTGTGCAAAGGCTTTTAAGTTTGATATACCATTTGTTTATTTTTGCTTTTATTTCTATTGCCTTGGGGGGATTGATATTTGCCTATATTCTGGGAATACTAGGGTGTCATGTCTTAAAGTCTTTAAACCATTTTGAGTTTATTTCTGGACGATGTAAGGGAGTATTGTAACTTCATTGATTTACCTACAGCTCTCCAGCTTTCCCAATACCAACTACTGAAGAGACTGTCTTTTCTCCATTGTATATTCTTGCTTCCTTTGTCAAAGATTAGTTGTCCATAGATGTGTGGGTTTATTTCAGGGATCTCTAGTCTGTTGCATTGGTCTGTATGTCTGTTTTTGTGCCAATATCATGCTGATTTGATTACCATAGCTTTGTAGTATTGTCAGAAGTCTGGGAGGGTTTTGCCTCCAGTTTTGTTCTTTTTCCTCAGGATTTCCTTAGCAATTCTGGGTCTTTCGTGGTTCCACATAAATTTTAGGGTTATTTATTCTAATTCTGTGGAAAATATCATGGATAATTTGATAGGGATCACATTAAATCTGTAAATTTCTTTGAGTAGTATGGACATTTTAACAATATTCTTAAAATCCAAGGGCATGGGGCATCTTTCCTTTTTGTTTTTTAATCACTGTCATTTCCTTTATCACTGTTTTATTGTTCTAAGTGCAGAGGTCTTTCTTCTCCTTGACTAGGTCTATTCCTAGGTATTTTATTTTTTGTAAACATTAGGATTTTTTTATACATTGTTAGTATAAAGAAATGAAACATTTTTATATACTTGTTATGTTGCTGACCTCATTTATCAGTTTTAGCAATTTTTGTGTGGAGTTTTTAGAATTTTATGTGTGGTGTATCATGTTATCTGCATGTAATGACAATATTACCTCTCACTTTCCAATTTGGAAATCTTATTTTTTGTCTGATTGTTGTAGCTAGAACTTCCGATACTCTGTTGAATAGAAGTGGTGAGACTGGACATTCTTGTCTTGTTTCAGAATTTAGCAGAAAGGCTTTCAGGTTTTCATCATTGAGTATTGTATTGGCTTTGGTTTTTATTATGTTGAGATATGCTCCCTCTATACCCACTTTGGTCAGAGTTTGATCATGAATGGATATTGAATTTTGTCAATGCATCTACCATCTTTTGAGATGATCTTGTAGTTTTTGTCTTTTATTGGTGTGGTATATTACATTGATTTGTGCATGTTGAACCATCCTTGTGACCCTGGGATGAATCCTACTTGATCATGTACAATATTATCCTTTGTTGTTGGATTCAGTTTGCTGGTATTTTATTAAGGTTTTTGCCTCTATACTTATCAAAGATATTGGCATATAATTTTCTCTTTTGTAGTGGCTTTGTCTGGTGGTGGTATCAGGTTGATGGTAGCTTTGTAGAATGATTTGGGGAGTGTCTGTTCTCTTCACGACTGAGCGACTGAACTGAACTGTTATCTTCAGTTTTTTGGTAAATTTTGAGAAGGGTCAGTTCAGTTCAGTTGCTCAGTCATGTTCAACTCTTTGCTACCCCATGAACCACAGCACACCAGGCCTCCCTGTCTATCACCAACTCCCAGAGTTTACTAAAACTCATGTCCATTGAGTCGGTGATGCCTTCCAACCATCTCATCCTCTGTCGTCCCCTTCTCCTCCTGCCCTCAATCTTTCCCAACATCAGGGTCTTTCCAAATGAGTCAGCTCTTTGCATCAGGTGGCCAAAGTATGGGAGTTTCAGCTTCAACATCAGTCCTTCCAGTGAACACCCAGGACTGACTTCTTTTAGGGTGGACTGGTTGGGTCTCCTTGCAGTCCAAGGGACTCTCAAGTGTCTTCTCCAACACCACAGTTCAAATGCATCAATTCTTCGGCGCTCAGCTTTCTTTCTAGTCCAATTTTCACATCCATACAGGACTACTGGAAAAACCATAGCCTTGACTAGATGGACCTTTGTTGACAAAGTAATGTCTCTGCTTTTTAATATACTGTCTAGGTTGGTCATAACTTTCCTTACAAGGAGTAAGCATCTTTTAATTTCATGGGTGCAGTCACCATCTGCCATGATTTTGGAGCCCCAAATAATAAAGTCAGCCGTTGTTTCCACTGTTTCCCCATCTATTTTCCATGAAGTGATGGGACCAGATGCCATGATCTTAGTTTTCTGAATGTTGAGCTTTATTTTTTTTTCCTTTGGCACAACATCAACTTTTATTTATTTATTTTTGGGGGGTTTGTCATATATAGCTTTTATTATGTTTTTTTATATAAATTTATTTTAATTGGAGGCTAATTACTTTACAATATTGTTATATTTTGATATGACATGAATCTGCCACGGGTGTACATGTGTTCCCCATCCTGAACCCCCCTCCCTCCCCATCCCATCCCTCAGGGTCATCCCAGTGCACCAGCCCCGAGCACCCTGTCTCATGCATAGAACCTGGACTGGCGATTCATTTCACATATGATAATATACATGTTTCAATGCCATTGTCCCAAATCATCCCACCCTCGCCATTTCCCACAGAATCCAAAAGACTGTTCTACACATCTGTGTCTCTTTGGCTGTCTTGCATATAGGGTTATTGTTACCATCTTTCTAAAGTCCATATATATGTGTCAGTATACTATATTGGTGTTTTTCTTTCTGGCTTACTTCACTCTGTATAATAGGCTCCAGTTTCATCCACCTCATTAGAACTGATTCAAATGCATTCTTTTTAAAGGCTGAGTAATATTCCATTGTGTATATGTACCACAGCTTCCTTATCCATTCATCTGCTGATGGGCATCAAGGTTGCTTCCATGTCCTGGCTATTATAAACAGTGCTGCGATGAACGCTGAGGTACACGTGTCTCTTCCAGATCTGGTTTCCTCGGTGTGTATGCCCAGTAGTGGGATTGCTGGGTCATATGGCAGTTCTATTTCCAGTTTTTTAAGAAATCTCCACACTGTTCTCCATAGTGGCTGTACTAGTTTGCATTCCCACCAACAATATAAGAGGGTTCCCTTTCCTCCACACCCTCTCCAGCATTTATTGCTTGCAGACTTTTGGATAGTAGCCATTCTAACTGGTGTGAAATGGTACCTCATTGTGGTTTTGATTTGCATTTCTCTGATAATGAGTGATGTTGAGCTTCTTTTCATGTGTTTGTTAGCCATCTGTATGTCTTCTTTGGAGAAATGTCTGTTCAGTTCTTTGGTTCATTTTTTGATTGGGTCGTTTATTTTTCTGCAATTGAGCTACAGGAGTTGCTTGTATATTTTTGAGATTAATCCTTTGTCTGTTGCTTTGTTATTATTTTCTCCCATTCTGAAGGCTGTCTTTTAACCTTGCTTATAGTTTCCTTTGTTGTGCAAAAGCTTTTAAGTTTAGTTAGGCCCCATTTGTTTATTTTTGCTTTTATTTCCAATATTCTGGAAGGTGGGTCATAGAGGATCCTGCTGTGATTTATACTGGAGAGTGTTTTGCCTATGTTTTCCTCTAGGAGTTTTATAGTTTCTGGTCTTATGTTTAGATGTTTAATCCATTTTGGGTTTATTTAAGCCAACTCTTTTGCTCTCCTCTTTCACTTTCATCAAGAGGCTCTTTAGTTCTTCACTTTCTGCCATAAGGGTGGTGTCATCTGCATCTCTGAGGTTATTGATATTTCTCCCAGCAATCTAGATTCCAGCTTGTGCTTCCTCCAGCCCAGCATTTCTCATGATGTACTCTGCCTATAAATAAAATAAACAGGGTGACAATATACAGCCTTGATGTACTTCTTTTCCTATTTGGAACCAGTCTGTTGTTCCATGTCCAGTTCTAACTGTTGCTTCCTGACCTGCATACAGGTTTCTCAAGAGGCAGGTCAGGTGGTCTGGTATTCCCATCTGTTTCCGAATTTTCCACAGTTTATTGTGATCCACACAGTCAAAGGCTTTGGCATGGTCAATAAAACAGAAATAGATGTTTTTCTGGAACTCTCTTGCTTTTTCGATGATCCAGCGGGTGTTGGCAATTTGATCTCTGGTTCCTCTGCCTTTTCTAAAACCAGCTTGAACATTTTCAGAAGGATAGGTATAAATAATTCTTTGTTTGGTAGAATTTCCCAGTGAAGCCATCCAATCCTGGACTTTTGTTTGTAGGGAGATTTTTGGTTTTCTTTTTGCCTATTTGTCTTAGATTCTATTTCATATAGACTGATCATTTATTCAATTTATTTGTTTCTTCTTGATTCTTTGGCATGCTGTACTTCAGGAAAATTTTCCATTACTTCTAGGTTGCCCAGTTTGTTGGCATATGTTCATAGTATTCTCTTATACTTTTTTGCATCTCTGCTGTATCTGTTATTTCTCCTTTCTCTTATTTTGAGTCCTCTCTTCAGTTTATCGATTTTTGTTTATCTTTTTAAAAAGGCATCTCTTGATTTTTTTTTTTTTTTCTGTTCTCAATCTCCGTTTTATTTCCTCTGATCTCTGTTTTCTTCCTTCTGCTAACTTTACATTTTGCTTGTTCTTCTTTTTCTAGTTCTTTTATGTGGTAGTTTAGGTTGCTTGAGTTTTTTCTTGTTTTTTTTTTTTTTTTTTTGCAGAATGCCTGTATCATTTTGAATTTCCCTCTTAAAATTGCTTTTGCTACATTTCTTAGATTTTGTAAGGTTGTGTTTTCATTTTCAGTTGTCTCAATGTAATTTTTTATTTCTTTGATGTTATTGTTGGTCCTTTTTTTTAGTAGCATATTTATTCCTCATGTGTTCTTTCTTTTCCAATTTTTCCTTCTATGGTTGATTTCTAATTTCATATAGTTGTAGTTAGAAAATGTGCTTGAAGTAATTTCTATTTTCTTAAACTTGTTGAGGCTTGTTTTGTGATCTAGTATGTGATTCATGGGGTCGCAAAGAGTTGGACACGACTGAGCAGCTAAACTGAACTGATGTGGTCTATTCCTGAGCATGTTCTGTGTGCACTTGAAAGTAATGTGTATTTTTTTTTCAATGTAATGTCTGGAAGAAATGAATTATGTAAATGATTATTGTGTTATTTAGGATCTCTGTTGCCTTATTGATTTTCTGTCCAAAAGATCTTTCCTTTGATGTCAGTGAGGTGTTAAAGTCACCTACTATTATTATGTTTCTGTCAATTTCTCCCTTTATATACTTATGTGTACCCAACACAGGAGCACCTATGTTAATAAAATATAGAATCCTCCTCTTGAGTTGATCTCATTATCATCATATAGTGTCTTTCTCTTTCTCTACAGCCTTTGTTTTAAAGTCTATTTTCTCTGATATGAGTATTGCTCCACCAGCTTTCTAGTCATTTCTATTTGTATGAAATAGCTTTTTCTATCCTCTCATTTTCAATCTATATATATCTTTCACACTAAAGTGCATCTCTTGTAGGCAACATATTGTAGATTCTTGTCTTATTATCCAATCTGCCATTCCGTATTTTTTAATGAGGGCATTTAGTCCATTGATGTTTAAAGTAGTTATTGTTAAGCATATATTTATTGGGCTTCCCTGCTGGCTCAGTGGTAAAGAACCCATCTGCCAATGCAGGAGATGCGGGTTCTGTCCCTGTGTTGTGACTGTCCCCTGGAGAAGGAAATGGCAAGTCATTCCAGTATTCTTGCCTGGGAAATCCCACGGACAGAGGAGCCTGGTGGGCTGTAGTCCATGGGGTCACAAAAGAATCAGACAACTTAGTAACTGAACAACAACAATTCATTGTTGTTACAATCACTTTCACAAAAATTTTTTATTGTTTTTTAATCTATGTACTGGCTTATTTAAGTGATATTCAATCACTTTATATATTTGCCTTTCCTTTTGTGATTTTCTATTTGTTACAGACTCTTGCTTTTCTTCTATTTAGACAAAAATTTTCAATATTTCTTTTAGGTTTGCTTTAGTATTGCTGTACTCTGTTTTAGATTTTGACTGCCTGAGAAATTCTTATATCTGATTCTATTCTAAATGGTAATCTTGCTAGATGGAGTATCCTCGGTTGCAGGTTTTTTCTTTCCGAACTTTGGACGTATGTTGACACTGCCTTCTCGCCTGCAAGGCTTCTGTACAGAAATCAACTGATAGCGTTATGGGGGTTCCCTTGTAATTGACTTTTTAATTATTGAAAATATAACACATTTACAGGAGACTTGGAAAATACAGAGCTAATTTACATATAGTTCCACTATATGTTACAATTGTTTGTTTTAAATTGATTAGTTCAGTTCAATCACTCAGTCATATCTGACTTTTTGTGACCCCATGGACTGCAGCATGCCAGGCCTCCCTGTCCATCACCAGCTCCCAGAGATTACTCAAACTCGTGTCCATTGAGTTGGTGATGCCATCGAACCATCTCATCCTCTGTCGTCCCCTTCTCCTCCTGCCCTCAATCTTTCCCAACATCAGGGTCTTTTCAAATGAGTCAGTTCTTTGCATCAGGTGGCCAAAGTATTAGAGTTTCAGCTTCAACATTAGTCCTTCCAGTGACTATTCAGGACTGATTTCCTTTAGGATTGATGGTTGGATCTCCTTGCAGTCCAAGGGACTCTCAAGAGTCTTCTCCAACACCATAGTTTGAAAGCACCAATTTTTCAGTGCTCAGCTTTCTTTATAGTCCAACTCTCACATCCATACATGACTACTGGAAAAACCATAGCCTTGACTAGATGGACCTTCGTTGGCAAAGTAATGTTGCTTTTTAATATACTGTCTAGGTTGGTCATAACTTTTCTTCCAAGGAGTAAGTGTCTTTTAATTTCATGGCTGCAATCACCATCTGCAGTGATTTTGGAGCTCCCCAAAATAAACTGTCTCACTGTTTCCCTATCTATTAGCCATGAAGTGATGGGACTGGATGACATGATCTTAGTTTCCTGAATGTTGAGCTTTAAGCCAACTTTTTCACTGCCCTCTTTCACTTTCATCAAGAGGCTCTTTAAATAGATAAATTAAGATTTTTAGTTGGAGTTTCAATATCAGGCTCTCAGAAATTGACAGAATGAATGTACAGAGAAGAATACTGTAGATCTACTATTCTACAGTAGACAGTAGAATACAGTAGAAGAATATAGTAGACCTGAAAAGCAATATGAACCAACTTGACATAGTTAAAATTTATACAATTTTCACACAACAGTAGGATGCAAATTCTATTCAAGTTCCCATAGACTTTAAACTAGGAGACACTGGAACATATCCAGAGACATAAGACCAGGTACAGAAATTTCATGGTCTAAAGGTAATGAAATCATGCAAGATTCTGTTCTTATTACTGTGGAATTTTGTTAGAGATCAATGTGAAAAGATATTTGAAAATAACCCACATGTTTTCAAGTGCAGTGTGACATTTACCAAAAAAGATGTCTGATTTAGCCATTGAAAGTCTTAATAAAGTTAGAAAACCAAAAAAACCCAGAGGTCGATTGCAGAGAAGAAAACATTTAAATGAGAAATTAATATCACAGATACTTTAAATAATCCCATGTATTTGGAAATCAAATGTCCACTTTTAAATGAGGGATATATATGAGAAGCCATAACAAGGAAAATTAGAAAATATTTGTAGTAGAGTAAAAATGAAAAGAGAATATACCAGAATTTGTTGCATGCAGCTAAAGCTGCTCAATGCAATTAAATATAATGAGGAGTCTTGAATAAGGTATGAAAACAAATAATGGACATTAGCATAAAATTTTGTGAGTTTTGAACAAAATCTGTACTTCAGTTAATAATACTGTGTTACATGTTAACTTCCTGTTTTTACAACATAGTATTTCTTCATATTCTCAAATTAGAATATCAAATTAGAAGTTTCAAGCCTCATTCTTAATTTTTAGTCACTAATAAACTTTCTAGACTTTTAGTAGTAATACAAGATGCCAAAATACATGGAACTATATAAAAATTTTGAGTGAATATAAATTAGAAATCTAGCATTCCATTCATACTAAGTCTAACAAGTGGAATCAAAATGTCATAAACTGTTTAACTGGGCAAAAATTCCTAAGTTTTCTAAAATATATGTGCTATATATGTATGTATGTATACAAAAACTTTTCTACTATGCTTGGTAGGCTTGAGAAAGAACATTAAAAAATAAGAGATGGAGAAATTGAAAAACATAAGCTAAATGAAATGGGGGCACTGAATATGAAATAGAAAAAATGAAACAAATTAGATCAAAGTAAAAGATCCTCATATAGTCTGGTTGTTTTTAAACATGCCTGCTCATTAGAAACCTATCTGGAGCTCTAGCAAAACAAAAGAAATACCTGGGCATTTGTATTTTTCAAACATCTCTCAGATATTTCTGATATGCATCTGGATTTTAAAAAGTGATTACATGTTTTTCTATTAAATGGTAGTTTTAATGATACAGAATTCTATTATTTTCTGTTGGCCAATCATGATACAATTATTGTATTAAACATCTACTATTGTGATTTTTATTTATCAGTTTTCACAATCAATGCTGCTGCTGCTAAGTCGCTTCAGTTTTGTCCAACTCTGTGCGACCCCATAGACAGCCCACCAGGCTCCGCCATCCCTGGGATTCTCCAGGCAAGAACACTGGAGTGGGCTGCCATTTCCTTCTCACAATCAATAGCCAGATCAAAAAAGATCATTACAATTGCAAGTCATAGTGGAAACATGATTAACCTAACAATATAGAATAATTACATACAATTTGGGGGCATAAAGTAGAATGATGTAGTAAGTGGAAGTACATCCATGCACATATTTTCATCTGCCCAGCCAGTCTATATCTTTTGGTTGGTGCATTTGATAGATTTACATTTAAGGTAATTGATATGTATGATCCTATTACCATTTTTTTACTTGTTTGGATTTATTTTGTGTAGGTCTTTTCCTTCTCTGTGTTTCCTGCTTAGAGAAGTCCCTTTAGCATTTGTTGTAAAGCTGATTTGGTGGTGCTGAATTCTCTTAACTTTTGCTTGTCTGTAAAGCTTTTGATTTTTCTGTCAAATCTGAACAAGAGTCTTGCTAGGTAGAGTATTCTTGGTTATAGGTTCTTCTCTTTCATCACTTTATTTATTTATTTATTTATTTATTTTCTTTCATCACTTTAAATGTATCATGCCATTCCCTTCTGGTTTTTACAGTTTCTGTTGAGAAATCAGCTGATAGCCTGATGGAAGTTCCCTTATATATTGTCATTTTCCCCTTGTTGCTTCTAATATTTTATCATTGTCTTTAATTTTTGTCAGTTTGATTACTATGTGTCTTGGTGTGTTCCTCCTTGGGTTTATCCTTCCTGGGACTCTCTGTGCTTCCTGGACGTGGTTGACTATTTCTCTTCCCATCTTAGGGAAGTTTTCAGCTATTATCTCTTCAATTATTTTCTCTCTCTCCTCCTCCTCCTGGGACCCCTATAATGCGAATGTTGATGTGTTTAATGTTGTTCTAGAGGTCTCTTAGGCTTTCTTCATTTTTTGTTTTCATTCTTTTCCCTATATTCTGTGGCAGTGATTTCCACCATTTTTTCTTTCAGGCCATTTATCCATTCTTCTGTCTCAGTTATTCTGCTGTTGGTTCCTTTTAGTGAATTATTCATCTGTTTGTTTGTTCATTAATTCTTGTAGGTCTGTGGTAAACATTTCTTGAACCTTCTCCTTTGTTTTCCCGAGATCCTGGATCACCTTCACTATCATTATTCTGAGTTCTTTTTCTGGAAGGTTGCCCATGTCCACATCATTTAGTTATTTTTCTGGGGTTTTATCTTGTCCCTTTATCTGGGACATAACTTTCTGCTTTTTCATCCTGATTAACTTTCTGTAATGTGGTTTTTGCTCTAGCTGTTGGGGTTGTGATTCTTCTTGCTTCTTCTCTCTTCATTATGATGGAGTCTAAGAAGCTTTTGTAACCTTCCTGATGGGAGGGACTGGTAGTGGGAAAAACTGGATCTTGCTCTGGTGGGCTGGGCCTTACTCAATAAAGCTTTAATCGAATTATTTGCTGATGGGTGGGGTTGTGTGCTCTCTCCCTGTTAGTTGTCTGGCCTAAGGTGACCTAACCCCGGGGTCTACAGGCTCTATGGTAGGGTTAGTGGTGACCTCCAAGAGGACTTATTCCAAGGGGCCCCTTCTAGGACTGCTTCTGTCAGTGCCCTCATCCCTGTGGCAAGCCACTGCTGACCCACACCTCCACAGGAGACCCTCCAACACCAGCATTTAGGTCTGGTTAAGTCTTCCGTGGTGTCACTGCTGCTTTCCCCTGGGTCTTGGTGCATGCAAGACCTTGTTTGTGTCCTCCAAGAGTGGAGTCTGTTTCCCCTAGTCTTGTGGAAGTCCTGTAATCAAATTCTGCTGGCCTTGAGGTCAGATTCCCTGGGGATTCTCAGTCCCTTTGTTGGACCCCAGGCTGGGAAGCCTGATGTGGGGCTCAAAACCTTCACAACAGTGAACGAACTTCTTTGGTATTATTGTTCTCCAGTTTGTGGGTCGCCCAGTTCAATTCAGCTCAGTTGCTCAGTTGTGTCCAACTCTTTGTGACCCTGTGGACTGCAGCATGTCAGGCTTCCCTGTCCATCACCAATTCCCGAAGCCTGCTCAAACTCATGTCCGTTGAGTTGGTGATGCCATCGAACCATCTCATCCTCTGTCATCCCCTTCTTTTCCTGCCTTCAATCTTTCCCAGCATCAGGGTCTTTTCCAATGAGTCAGTTCTTCACATCAGGTGGCCAAAGTATTGGAGTTTCAACTTCAGCATCAGTCCTTCCAATGAATATTCAGGACTGATTTCCTTTAGGATTGACAGTTGGGTCTCCTTGTAGTCCAAGGGACCCTGAAGAGTCTTCTCCAATACCACAGTTCGAAAGCATCAATTCTTCAGCACTCAGCTTTCTTTATAGTCCAACTCTCACATCCATACATGACTACTGGAAAAATCAAAGCTTTGACTAGACGGACCTTTGTTGGCAAAGTAATGTCTCTGCTTTGCTTTTTTTTTTTGGTGGGTTGCCCAGCCAGCAGGTATGGGATTTGATTTTATTATGTTCTTTCCCCTCCTACCATCTTGTTGTGGCTGCTTCTTTGTCTTTGGTCATGGGGTGTCTTTTTTTTTTTTTTTTTTTTGGTGGGTTTCAGTGTCCTCCTGTTGATGGTTCAACAGCTAGTTTCAGTTTTGGTGCTTTCACTGGAGATTAGTGCATGTCCTTCTATTCTTCCCTCTTGAACCAGAAGCTGTAATTGACTCCTTGTTTTACTCTTGCTGTATTTGAAATCCTCTCTTTATCTCTGTTTATTTATATATTGTCAGCTGTGCTGGTTCTTCATTGCTGCTTACAGACTTTCTCTAGTTGGGGCAAGTGGGGGCTATTCTTAATTGTGGTGTGTGGGTTTCTTATTGTAACGGATTCTCTCATTATGGAGTATGGGCTGTAGGCACGCAGGCTTCAGTAATTGCAGCCTATGGGCTCTAGAGTGTGCAGACTTCAGTAGTTGTGGCCCTTGGGCTCTAGAGCACAGGCTCAGTAGCTGTGGCACATAGGCTCAGTAGCTGTGGCACATAGGCTCAGTAGCCCCACAACATGTGGAATCTTCTTGGACCAGGGATTGAACCTGTGTCCCCTGCATTGGCAGGCAGATTCTTTACCACTGAACCACCAGGGAAGTCCCTCTCTTTAACAGTTGACATTTTATTTATGGAATGTCTGCTCTTCCAGTTCATCTTGTTTGGGACCATCTTTGCTTCCTGTTCCTGGATATGTATTTCCTTCTTTAGGTTTGAGAAGTTTTCAGCCACAATTCCTTTTTTGTTTTAATTGAAGTATAGTTGGTTTAGTTATGTTAGTTTCTGCAGTACAGCAAAGTGATTTAGTTGTGTATACATATATGTTCTTTTTTAAGATACTTTTCCATGATAGTTTATTAAAATATATTGAATATAGTTCCTTGTGCTATCAGTAGGCCCTTGCTTTATACATAGTAGTGTGTTTGTGTTAATCCCAAACTCCTAATTTATCTTTCCCTCCTTTCCCCTTTGATAACTGTAATTTTTTTTCTATGTCTGTGAATCTGTTTTGTAAATAAGTTCATTTATATCCTATTTTTGATCCCACATGTAAGGCTAGGACGTCTGTCCTGCTCTGGGACATGCATGCTCCCAAAGCCCAGCATGAGCATGCTGATAATGAACTACTATGGCAGACCCGCCTTCCATCCTGTGTGCACCCATAATTGCAGCACAGACTATAGTCCAGGCTGTCTCCACACAACCAAACCAAGGCCTCTAGCTGAGTGTGTCCACTGAAGCATGAGTTTTGCTGCCCACCCACTGGCAGGAATGCCTCATGGGCTGGGAAATGCAGTGACATGGCAGGGACCATCTGTGCCAGTCCCTCTGTACACTGCCTGGCAGCTCCCATACCCTCCTCATACCTTCCTCTTGAGCAAATTCTAAGCCACTCCATCTTCCTGGATGTTCCAGCAGACCTCTGAGCCAGCAGATGTTCCCAGGTTGAGGGACCCTTTCCTCTTTCACAGCTCCCTCCAAGAGGTACAGGTTTCAGCCTGATCCCTTCTTTTATTGTTCTTTCCTTTCATCTTACAAAGTTTACATAGGGAACTTTCTTGCAGTTTTGGTTGTATAAGCACTCTTCTGCCAGTTTTCAGTTGGTATTTTGAGATTTGTTCAACATGTAGATGAGTTTTTGATGTGTTTGTAGAGGGAGGTGGGTGGGTTCCATGTCTTTCTACTCTGCCATCTTGATCGCCTTCTCCCCATTCTGACTAAATTTTGAGTCTTAGTACTGGCTGGTAGTGGGCATCCTTGCATACCATTGTTCCTGGAAATTTCTCACTGGCAATCTCTCTGCCAACCTGTTGCTCAATACCCTTTGCCTACCTTTCCCTCTCCTTTTACTGTCTTCTTTTAAAAATACTTGTTTTAAAAGTATTTATTTAATTAATTTGGAGAAGGAAATGACAACCCATTCCAGTATTCTTGCCTGGAGAATCCCAGGGACAGAGGAGCCTGGCAGGCTACAGTCCATGGTGTCACAAGAGTCGGACATGACTTAGTGACTAAACCACCACTTAATTAACTAATATTTTGGCTGCACTGGGTCTTAATTGTGACACGTGGCTCTCTAGTTGACCTATAGCATGTGGGATCCCTGTTCCCCAAAGTGAAAGTGAAGTCACTCAGTTGTATCTGACTCTTTGCGACCCCATGGACTGTAGCCTACCAGGGTCCTCCGCCATGGGATTTTCCAGGCAAGAGTACTGGAGTGGGTTGCCATTTCCTTCTCCAGAGTATCTTCCCGACCCAGGGATCGAACCCAGGTCTCCCGCATTGCAAGCAAGATGCTTTACCGTCTGAGCCAAGCAGGGCTCAAACCCACACACTGGAAGGTGGACTCTCAACCACTGGACCACCAAGGAAGTTCTTCCTTTTAACTTGTTAATCAGAGTGGTTTGTCTGTCTGTTTGTTCCCATGTATTCTGGAAGGTAAGGCCCTCTGCACTCTATTTCCACAAAAAAGACTTGGAAAATTGCGTACAATACAAAGACTTGCCTGTCCTTTAGAGGAGCACTGTTGCTCGTGATTAAGGTAATATATTTTTCACCCCTGAAATAGATAGCTATATTCTTCCTTAAAGCCCAAGTTGACGTGCACCCTAAGGTCACATTTAAGATACTTGTGGATTGAGCAGGTAGCAGAAAAATAGCCAAAAGACTAGAATCAGGAGTAAAGAAAAGGAAGTATATGAATTAACAGGCATATCCCATCTTGAAAATTAATTACAGAAATTTCATACTATTTTAGATGACTTCTCAGGACATAAATTGCTTTTCTCAGTCCAAGATAACAAGAAGCTGAATCCCCAAATTATCTCCATGCCTTGGGTTAGCTAACACCTGGCATCACCACCAAGTTCTGCCCAGACTACTCTGAAAAGCCCCTAAGGTAAATTCACTTTGGAATGTGCTGGTTGACCTGCTTTTTAAAGTAAAGATTCTTTTCACTCTGTGCACTGAATCCTAAAGGACTGGAACATCATGAGCAGATGTGAATGAACTAGTGGAACCTTAAAACGTTGGGTGAAGCCAGGAATTGTACTGAACTTAATTTCCTTAGGACAGGAAAAATAATTCTATGGTAAACAGAACCATTTTGATTATACAATATAACTAGAAAAATAATGGATTCCTTGTTTTCAGAAAATACATTAAAAAATGTAACTAATTTTTTAGAAATGTTGGTGATGGTTTAGTCGCTAAGTCACGTCCAACTCTTGCAAGCCCATGGACTGCAGCCTGCCAGGCTCCTCTGTCCATGTGGTTCTCCAGGCAAGAAGACTGGTGTGGGTTG
Organism: Dama dama; assembly: GCF_033118175.1. Taxonomy (NCBI): domain Eukaryota; kingdom Metazoa; phylum Chordata; class Mammalia; order Artiodactyla; family Cervidae; genus Dama; species Dama dama. The sequence goes on along the minus strand of NC_083709.1, from coordinate 36,811,561 downwards.
CCATTTCCTTCTCTAGAGGATCTTCCTGACCCAGGGACTGAACCCCAGTCTCCTGCATTGCAGGCGGATTCTTGACTGACTTAGCTATGATGGATCCATGCAAATTTGATGTGTGCACACACACACTACTTGCTTTACAACTTCTTATTGTCTAAATCTGTCTGTGTGTTTTTCAAAAACCATTATGTCCCAGTGGAAGACTTCCTTGATCAATTTTAACATTCACTGAGTTTTTTTAAAGGTGAGATCAATATAAATAATCTCTCTAATATACATACAACAGAGATTGTGAAGAATTTGCTGAGTTGACCCCAAGGGTTCTACTCAAGCAAACTTCGTACTTGAGGTATTATGAGGACTTTAGGGCAGTGCTTGAGAGAGCTGCAAGGTTAAACAAGACCTTAAAGAAGGTGATACTTTAAAAATTATATAGTTGGGAGCAGGGATTGGGATGTAAATCCATGGCTGATTCATATCAATGTATGACAAAACCCACTGAAATGTTGTGAAGTAATCAGCCTCCAACTAATAAAAAAATTTAAAAAAAAATTATATAGTTGGATAAATTTTATATGTTGTAATGAAGTTTAACTCATTTTCCCCCCAATTTTTTGTTTTCCTGGGTTTTGGTTTGGGGATTTTTGTTTTTGGGGTTTTTTTTTTTGGTCAGTTATCTGTTTCTGTGTTTGGGAATGGCCTGTCATATGAATCTTGAATCTTGGTTAGAGCATGTGTCAGTCAGATTAAGTTAAATATGTCATAAGAAACTTCCCCATATCATAGCGGCTTAAAGTCTAATTCCTGCTAATGCTGCATACACATCATGGGTTGGCTATAGCTTTGCTCTTCATCATCTTCTCTTCTTATACCCAGGTTGATGGAGCAGTACCAGTCTAAAATATTGATGTTCTTGTTATTTTTAATTGAAGTATAATGGCTTCCCTGGTGGCTCTGCCTGCCAATGCAGGAGAAACGAATTTGATCCCTGGGTTGAGAAGACCCCCTGGAGAAGGAAATGACAAGCCACTCCAGTATTTTTGCCTGGGAAATCCCTGGGACAGAGGAACCTGGCAGGCTGCAGCCCATGGGTTCACAAAAGAGTCAAACACAATTTAATGACTAAACAACAACAATATAGTTGCTGTACCATATTGAAGTTATAGGTATATAAAATAATGATTTTATTTTATTTATATAAAATTAATAAAATAATATAAAAAATGACAATTTTTAAAGGCTATACTCCATTTACAGTTATTATAATGACTATATTCCCTGTTATAGAGTATATCTTTATAACTTGTTTTATACATATTAGTTGGTACCTCTTAAGGCTGTATTCCTAAATTGCCCCCTCCCTCCTTTTCAGTCCCTCCTGGTAACCACTAGGGCGTTTTCTGTGTCTTTGAGTCTACTTCTTTTTGTTATATTCACCAGTTTGTTATAGTTTTTAGATTTTGCATATAAGTGATATCATGCAGTATTTGTCTTTCTCTAACTTATTTCATTTTGTATAATATCCTCCAAATCCTGCTTGTTGTTGCAAATGGTAAATTTTCATTATTTTTATGACTGAGTGGTATTCCATTGTGTGTGTCTGTGTGTATCATCTGTTTTAACCATTCATCTGTTGATGGATGATCACATTGCTTCCTTATCATGGCTACTGTAAATAATGCTGCCATGAACATTGGAGTGCGTGTATCTTTTTGAGTTAGTGTTTCTGTATTTCTTGGATAGATAACCAAAAGTGGAAATACTGGGCTATATGATAGGGTATTGTTTTATTTTTAGTTTTTTTTTTTTTTTTAAACTCCATATATTTACTTCCCCACCAACAATGTATGAGTGTTCCCTTTGTTGTTGTTGTTAATTTTATTTTTTATTTTATATTGGAGTATACTGATTTATACTTATGTTAGTTTCAGGCATGCAGCAGTTATTTAATTGTCCATATGCATATATCCATTCTTTTTCAGAATCTTTTCACATATAGGTTACTACAAAATGTTGCATATAGTTCCCTGTGCTAGCCAGTAGGTCTCACTGATTATTTGTTTTATATATAGTAGTGTGTATATGTTAATCCCAAACTCCCTGCCTTTCCCCTTTGGTAACTCTAAGTTTCTTCTTGAAGTCTGTGACTCTGTTCAGTTCAGTTCAGTAGCTCAGTCGTGTCTGACTCTGCGACCCCATGAACCACAGCATGCCAGGCCTCCCTGACCATCACCAACTCCTGGAGTTTACCCAAACTCATGTCCATTGAGTCAGTGATGCCATCCAACCATCTCATCCTCTGTCGTCCCCTTCTCCTCCTGCCCTCAATCTTTCCTTCGCATCAGGTGGCCAAAGTACTAGAGTTTCAGCTTCAATATCAGTCCTTCCAATGAACACCCAGGACTGATTTCCTTTGGGATGGACTGGTTGGATCTCCTTACCATTTTGTAAATAAGTTCATTTGTATCATTTTCTTTTTTTTTTAGATTCCACATGTAAGTGATATCATATAATATTTGTCTTTGTCTGACTTCACTTACTGTGATAATCTCTAGGTTCATCCAAGTTGCTGTAAATGGCATTATTTCATTCTTTTTATATGGCTGAGTAATATTCCATTGTATATATGTACCACATATTTACCCATTCTTCTGTCAGTGGAGATTTAGGACATTGACTATTGTTAATAGTGCTATAGTGAGCATTAGGGTATATGTATCTTTTCTAATTATGTTTATTTTCTAGATATATGTACAGGAATGGGATTCCTGGGTCATATGGTAGGTCTCCTTTCAGTTTTTTAAGAAACCCCCATACTGTTCTCCATAGTGGACGTACCAATTTACATTTCTGCCAACATTGTGGGAGGGTTCCCTTTAATCCACATCCTCTTCAGCATTTACTATTTGTGGACATTTTGAAGATGATCATTCTGACTGGTGTGAAATGATTCTTCATTTTAGTTTTGAATTGCATTTATCTAATGCAATTAGATAATGTTGAGGATCTTTTCATGTGCTTTTTGGCCATCTGTACGCCTTCTTTGGAGAAATGTCTATTTAAACCAGCCAATTTTTTGATTAGGTTGTTTGTTTGTTTGTTCTTTGACATGGAACTGCATGAGCTGTTTGTATATTTTGAAGATAAATCACCTACTGTTTGCTTCATTTGCAAATATTTTCTCTCATTATGTGGGTTGTCTTTCAGTTTTATTTGTGGTTTCTTTCCTGTGTAAAAGTGTTTAAGTTTAATTAGATCCCATTTGTTTATTTTTATTTTCATTGCTCTAAGAGGTGGATCCAAAAAAATATTGCTGTGATTTATGTCAAAGAGTTTCTACCTATGTTTGCTTCTAGGAATTTTATGGTAACTGGCCTTACATTTTAGGTCTTTAATCTGCTTCGAATTTATTTTTGTGTCTTATACTAGGAAATGTTCTAATTTCATTCTTTTACATGTAGCTGTCCAGTTTTCACAGCACCCCTTAATGAATGAAGCATCTATCTTTTCTACAATGTATGTTCTTGCCTACTTTGTCAAAGATAAGGTGACCATAGATGCATGGGTTTATTTCTGACTTTCTATCCTGTGTCACTGATCTATATTTCTGTTTTTGTGCCAGTACCCTACTGTCTTGATTACTAGAGCTTTGTAGTGTATGTAGTCTGAAGTTAGGGAGCTTGATTCCAGCTCTATTTTTCTTTAAGATTGCTTTGACTACTCAGGGTCTTTTATGTTTCCATACAGATTTTAAAATTTTTGTTCTGCTTTTTGTGAAAAATGCTGTTGGTACTTTGATGGGGATTGCATTGAATCTGTAGATTGCCTTGGGTAGAATGGTTATTTTGATTCTATCTATGCAAGCACCTGTTTTTTTCCCATTTGTTTCAATTTTTATTTTTTTCATCAGTGTCTTATAGTTTTCAGCATACAGGTCTTTTGCCTCCTTGGGTATATTTGATTCCTAGGCATTTTACTCTTTTTTAAAAAAGCAACTCCTACAGCTCAATTCCAGAAAAATAAATGACCCAATCAAAAAATGGGCCAAAGAACTAAACAGACATTTCTCCAAAGAAGACATACAGATGGCTAACAAGCACGTCAACACATCAACATCACTCATTATCAGAGAAATGCAAATCAAAACCACAATGAGGTACCATTACACGCCAGTCAGGATGGCTGCTATCCAAAAGTCTACAAGCAATAAATGCTGGAGAGGGTGTGGAGAAAAGGGAACCCTCTTACACTGTTGGTGGGAATGCAAACTAGTACAGCCACTATGGAGAACAGTGTGGAGATTCCTTAAAAAACTAGATATAGAACTGCCATATGACCCAGCATTCCCACTGCTCGGCATACACACTGAGGAAACCAGAATTGAAAGAGACATATGTACCCCAATGTTCATCGCAGCACTGTTTATAATAGCCAGGATATGGAAGCAACCTAGATGCCCATCAGCAGACGAATGGATAAGGAAGCTGTGGTACATATACACCATGGAATATTACTCAGCCATTAAAAAGAATTCATTTGAATCAGTTCTAATGAGATGGATGAAACTGGAGCCCATTATACAGAGTGAAGTAAGCCAGAAAGATAAAGACCAATACAGTATACTAACACATATATATGGAATTTAGAAAGATGGTAATAATAACCCTATATGCAAAACAGAAAAAGAGACACAGATGTACAGAACAGAGTTTTGGACTCTGTGGGAGAAGGCGAGGGTGGGATGTTTTGAGAGAACAGCATCGAAACATGTATATTATCTAGGGTGAAACAGATCACCAGCCCAGGTGGGATGCATGAGACAAGTGCTCGGGGCTGGTGCACTGGGAAGACCCAGAGGAATCGGGTAGAGAGGGAGGTGGGAGGGGGGATCGGGATGGGGAATACATGTAAATCCATGGCTGATTCATATCAATGTATGACAAAACCCACTACAATATTGTAAAGTAATTAGCCTCCAACTAATAAAAATAAATGGAAATAAATAAAATTTAAAAGTTATTTATTTTTAATACAGTATTGTGTTGGTTTCTACCAAATATCAACATGAATCAGCCATAGGTTTACCCATGTCCCCTTCCACTTGAACATCCCTCCCAACTCCCTTCCCGTCCCACCCCTCTAGGTTGTTACCAAGCCATGGTTTGAGTTTCCTGCGTCATACAGCAAATTCCCATTGGCTATCTATTTTACATATGATAATGTATATTTCCATGTTACTCTCCATACCTCCTACACTCTCCTTCCTCCCCACCAGCCCTGTCCATAACTCTGATCTCAATGTCTGTGTCTCCATTGCTGCTCTGCAAATAGGTCCATCAGTACCATCTTTCTAGACTCCATATATATGCCTTAGTATACGATATTCGTTTTTCACTTTCTGATTTACTTCAGTCTGTATATAGGCTCTAGGTTCATCCATCTCATTAGGACTGACTCAAATGTGTTCCTTTTTATGGCTGAGTAATACTCCATTGTATGTGTACCACAGCTTCTTTATCCGTTCATCTATCAATGGACATCTCAGTTGCTTCCATGTCCTAGTTATTGTGTATAGAGCTGCAATGAACATTGGGGTACAGTTGTCTTTTTCAGTTTTGGTTTTCTCAGGGTATATGCCTAGTAGTGGGATTGCTGGGTTATATGATGGTTTTATTCCTAGTTTTTTTTTTTAAGGAATCTCCATACTGTTCTCCATAGTGGCTGTATCAATTTACATTCTTATCAACGGTGCAAGAGGGTTCCCTTTTCTCCACACCTTCTCCAGCATTTGTTACTTGTAGATTTTTTGATAATGGCAATTCTGACTGGTGTGAGGTGATACGTCATTGTAGTTTTGATTTGCATTTCTCTAATAATGAGCGATGTTGAGTATCTTTTCATGTGTTTATTAGCCATCTGTATGTCTTCTTGGGAAAAATGTCTGTTTAGGTCTTTTGCCCACTTTTTGATTGGGTTGTTTTTCTGGTATTGAGTTGAATGAACTGCTTGTATATTTGTCAGTTGTATCATTTGCCATTATTTTTTTCCATTCTGGGGGTTGTCTTTTCACCTTGTTTATAGTTTCCTTTCCTGTGCAAAAGCTTTTAAGTTTAATTATGTCCCACTTGTTTATTTTTGTTTTTATTTCCATTATTCTAGGAGGTTGGTCGTAGAGGATCTTGCTATGATTTATGTCATAAAGTGTACTGCCTATGTTTTCCTCTAAGAGTTTTATAGTTTCTGGTCTTAGGTTTAGCTCTTTAATCCATTTCGAGTTTATCTTTGTGTAGAGTCTTAGAAAGTGTTCTAATTTCATTCTTCTACATGTAGCTGTCCAGTTTTCCCAGCAGCACATATTGAAGAATGTCCCATTGTATATTCTTGCTTCCTCTGTCAAAAACAAGGTACCCATAGGTGCATGGGTTCATCTCTGGGCTTTCTATCTTGTTTCATTGGTCTATATTTGTGTTTTTGTACCAGGACCATACTGTCTTGATGATTATAGCTTTGTAGTATAATCTGAAGTCAGGAAGGTTGATTCCTCCAGCTCTGTTTTTCTTTCTTAAAATTTCTTTGACTGACTACTCAGGGTTTTTTGTGTTTCCACACAAATTTTAAAATTTTATTCTATTTTTGTGAAAAGTGCCATTGGTAATTTGATAGGGATTTCATTGAATTGGTAGATTGCCTTGGGTAGTACAGTCATTTTGATTCTTCCTATGCAAGAACATGTTTTTTTTTTTTTTCCCATTTCAATTTCTTTTCATCAGCCTCTTATAGTTTCTGGAGTGCAGGTCTTTTGCCTCCTAAGGTAGGTTTGTTCCTAGGCATTTTACTCTTTTTGATGCAATGATAAATGGGATTGTTTCCTTAATTTCTTTTTCTGATTTTTCACTGTTAATGTATACAAATGCAAGAGATTTCTGTGTACTATATTAAATCTGTATCCTATAACTTTACTGAATTCATTATTGACCTCTAGTAGTTTTCTGATGGCATTTTTAAGATTTTCTATATATGCTATCATGTCATCTGTGCACAGTGACAGTTTTCTTTTCCAACTTGGATTCCTTTTATTTCTTATACTTCTCTGATTGCCATGGCTAGGACTTTCTAAGCTATGTTGAATAAAAGTAATGAGAATGGATATTCTTGTCTTGTTCTTGATCTTCAATGAAGTGCTTTCAGCTTTTAACCATTCAGAATGATGTTATCTGTGGGTTTGTCATCTGTCATTTATTATATTGAGGTAGGTTCCTTCTTTGCTCATTTTATGCAAGGTTTTTTTTTTTTTTATCATAAATGGATGTTGAATTTTGTCAAAAGCTTTTTCTGCATCTGATGAGATTATCATACGGTTTTTGTTCTTCATTTTGTTAATGTGGTATATTGCATTGATTGATTTGCATATATTGAAGAATCCCTGGGATAAACCCTACTTAATCATTCTTTTAATGTATTGTTGGATTTGGCTTGCTAGTATTTTTTTTTTTTTAACAGAATATACATATTTGTTAAAAATACCTGAAGCAACTATGGTATAATAACATTCATTAAATCTGGACATCTAAAATCCCTGTGTGGTATACAAATGCTTGTTTTGCTATTATTATTTTTATTTATGTGTTTTAATTGGAGTTTAATTATTTTACAATATTGTGTTAGTTTCTACTGTCAACAACGTGAATGAGCTGTATGTATACATATATCCCCTTCTTCTTGGGCCTCCCTCCCTCCACTCACCTCATCCCACCCCTCTAGGTCATCATAGATCACCACGCTGAGTTCCTTGTGCTATACAGCCATTTCACAATAGCTATCTATGCTACACATGGTAGAGTATTATGTTGGGCTTCTCAGATAGCTCAGCTGGTAAAGAATTTGCCTGCAATGCAAGAGACCCTGGTTCAATTCCTAGGTCAGGAAGATAGGCTACCCACTCCAGTGTTCATGGGCTTACCTGGTAGCTCAGCTGGTAAAGAATCCACCTGCAATGCAGGAGACCTGGGTTTGATCCCTGGTTTGGGAAGATCCCCTGGAGAAGGACATGGCAACCCACTCCAGTATTCTTGCCTGGAGAATCCCTATGAACAGAGGAGCCTGGCAGGCTACATTCCATGGGGTTGCAAAGAGTTGAACACGACTGAGCGACTAAGCACAGCACAGTCTATTATGTCAAAGTTACTCTCTGTTGTCCCACCCTCTCCTTCCCTGTGGTGTCCAAAAGTCCATTCTCTTAGTCTGTGTCTCTATTCCTGCCCTACAAATAGGGTCATCAGTACCATTTTTCTTGATTCCATATATGCATTAATATATGATATTTGTCTTTTTAATTTTTTTTAATGGAAGGATAATTGCTCTACAGAATCTTGTTATCTTCTGTCAGACATTAACAAGAATCAGCCATAGGTACACCCATGTCCCCTCTCTCCTGACCCTCCCTCCCGTCTCCCTCCCCATCCCACCCCTCTAGGTTGTCACAGAGCCCCTGTTTGAGTTTCCTGAGTCATACAGAAAATTCCCATTGGTGATATATTTTACACATGGTGTTGTAAGTTTCCACTTTACTCTTTCCATATATCTCATCTCTCCTTCCTCCCCTCCCCCCATGTCCATAAGTCTGTTCTCTATGTCCGTTTCTCCATTGCTGCCCTGCAAATAAATTAATCAGTACCATCTTTCTAGATTCCATATATATGTGTTAGTATATGATATTTTTATTTCTCTTTCTGACTGACTTCACTCTGTATAACAGGCTCTAGGTTTGCCCATCTCACTAGTCCTGACCTACTTCACTTTGTATGACAGGTTCTAGGTTCATCCACATGACTATAAATGACCCAACTTCTTTCTATGGTGGACTAATAGTCCATTGTATATATATACCACATCTTCTTTGTTCATTCATCTGTCAGTGGACATTTAGGTTGATTCCATGTCTTCCATGGCTTTTATAAACAGTGCTGTAGTGAACATTGGGGAATATGTGTCATTTTGAATTAGGATTTTCTCAGGGTATGTGCCCAGTAGTGGGATTCCTGGGTCATATGGTGATTTTATTTTTAAGTTTTTAGGAGATTCCATAGTGTTCTCCATAGTGGCTGTATCAATTTACATTCCCATCAACAGTGCAAAAGGGTTCCCTTTTCTCCACATCCTCTTTGCATTTATTGTTTGTAGATTTTTTGATGATGGCCATTCTGACCGATGTGAGGTGATACCTCATCGTAGTTTTGATTTGCATTTCTCTGATAATGAGCAATGATGAGCATCTTTTCGTGTGTTTCTTGTCAGTCTGTGTCTTCTTTGGAGAAGTGTCTGTTTAGATCTTTCACCCATTTTTTGATTGAGTTATTTTTTTTTCTGATCCTGAGTTGTATGAGCTGCTTATATCTTTTGGAGATTAATCCTTTGACAGTTGCTTTGTTTGCAAATGTTTTCTCCTATTGTGTTTTTTGGATTTTAAAGATTATTATCATTTTTAATTTATTTTGGCTGTCCTGGGGTCTTTGTTGTAGTGCATGGGCTCTTAACTACTGCACGGGCTTTCTCTAGTTTGGGCAAGTGGGGGCTACTCCCTGGTTGTGCTGTATGGGCTTCTCACTGCAATGGCTTCTCTTGTTGTGGGGCACAGTCTTTAGGGTATGTGGGCGTTAGTAGTTGCAGCTCACCACGTCTACTATTTGCAAGTTCAGTAGTTGTGGTACACGGGTTTAGTTGCCCCACAGCATGTGGGATCTTAAGTTTGAACCAGGGATTAAACCTGTGTTCCCTGCATTCTGTACCACTGGACCACTAGGGAAGTCCCTTTTTTTTATTTCATTTTTTAAAAAATGTATTTTATATTGGAGTATAGTTTTGATTAGTTTATTTTTTAGCCTTTTTGTATTAGAGTTTAGCCAATTAATAATATTATGATCATTTCAGGTGGATAGCAAAGGGATATAGCCATACATATACATATATCCATTCTCCCCCAGACTCGCCTCCCATCCAGGCTGCCATGTAATGTTGAGCAGAGTTCCATGTGCTATACTGTAGGACCTTGTAAAGTATACTGGGTATTTTATCCATCTAAAATATAGCAGTATGTACATTTTGAACCCAAACTACCTAACCATCGCTTTTCCTGATTCTTCCCCTTGGCAGCTATATGTTCATTTTCTAAGTCTGTTTCTCTTTTGTAAATAAGTTCATTCGTAGTATCATTTCTTTTTAGATTCCACATATAAGGGATGTCATACAATATTTCTCCATCTCTGTCTGATTTACTTCACTTACCATGACAATCTCTAGATCCATCCATGTTGCTGCAGATGGCATCATTTCATTCGCTTTTATGTCTGAGTAATACTCCCTTGTATATATGTACTGGATCTTCTTCATCCATTCCTCTGTCAGTGGACATTTAGTCTTGGCTATTGTAAACAGTGCTGCAATGAACCCTGCAGTGTTTATATTCTTTTGAACCATGTTTTTTTCCAGATATATGCCCAGGAGTGGGATTGCTAGGTCATATGTTAGCTCTATTATTATTTTTTTTAAAGAACCTCTATAACATTCTCCATAGTGGATGTACCAATTTACTTTCCCACCAATGATGTAAAATGGTTCCTTTTCTCCATAGCCCCTGCAACGTTTATTGTTTGTGGATTATCTGATGGCTATTTTGACTGGTGTGAGGTAATGCCTCATTGTAGTTTTGAATTGCATTTATCTAATAATTGGTGATGTTGGGCATCTACTCATGTACTTGTTGCTCATCAATGTGTCGTCTTTGGAGGAATGTCTGTTGAGGTCTTCCATCCATTTTTGATTGGGTTGTTAGTTTTTTACATTGAACTGTATGAGCTGCTTGTATATTTTGGATATTAATCCTTTGTCAACTTCTTGATTGGCAAATATTTTCTCCTGTTCTGTGGATTATCTTCTCATTTTGTTTATGGTTTCCTTTGCTGTGCAAAAGCATCTAAGTTTAATTAGGTGCCATTTGTTTATTTTTGTTGTTGTTGTGTTGTTGTTCAGTTGTTCAGCCGTGTCTGATTCTTTGCAACCCCATGGACTTCAGCACACTAGACTTCCCTGTCTCTCACTATCTCCCAGAGTTTGCCCAAGTTCATGTCCGTTGAGTCGGTGATGCTATCCAACTACATCATCCTCTACCACCCCCTTATCCTTCTGCCTTCAGTCTTCCTAGCATCAGGGTCTTTTCCAATGAGTCGGCTGTTCATATCAGGCAGCCAGAGTACTGGAGCTTCAGCATCAGTCCTTCCAATGAATATTCAGGGTTGGTTTCCTTTAGGACTGACTGGTTTGATTTCCTTGATGTCCAAGGGACTCTTGAGAGTTTTCTCTAGCACCACAATTCAAAAGCATCCATTCTCTGGCACCCTTCTTTATGATCCAACTCTCACATCTGTACATGACTACTGGAAAGACCATAGACTTGACTAAACAGACTTTGTCAGCAAAGTGGTGCTTTTGCTTTTTAATACACTGTCTAGGTTTGTCACAGCTTTCCTTGGAAGTAGCAAATGTATTCTAATTTCAAGGCTGCTGTAACCATCTGCAGTGATTTTGAAGCCCAAGAACAGAAAATCAGTCATTGCTTGCACTTTTTCCCCATCTATTTGCCATGAAGTGATGGGACCGGAGGCCATGATCTAGTTTTTTTAATGTTGTTTTTTAAACCAGTTTTTTTTTTGTTTGTTTTTACTCTCCTCTTTCAGTCTCCTCAAGGGGTTCTTTAATTCCTGTTCACTTTCTGCTATTAGAGTGGCATCATCTGCATATCTGAGGCTGCTGATATTTCTCCTGGCAATCTTGATTCCAAGTTGTAACTCATCCAGATCAGCATTTCGCATGATGTACTCTGCATATGTGAAAGTGTGAAAGTGAAAGTCGCTCAGTTGTGTCCGACTCTCTGCGACCCCATGGACTATACAGTCTGTGGAATTCTCCAGGCCAGAATACTGTAGTGGGTAGCTTTTCTCTTCTCCAGGGGATCTTCCCAACTCAGGGATTGAACCCAAGTCTTGCGCATTGCAGGTGGATTCTTTACCAGCTGAGCCACGAGGGAAGCTCAAGAATACTGGAGTGGGTAGCCTATCCCTTCTTCAGGGGATCTTCCTGACCCAGGGATTAACCAGGGTCTCCTGCATTGCAGGCAAATTCTTTACCAACTGAGCTGTGAAAGTATACAGCCTTGACATATTCCTTTCCCAATTTTGAACCAGTCTGTTATTCCATATCTGGTTCTAACTATTGCTTCTTGACCCGCATACAGGTGTCTCAGGAGACAGGCAGGATAGTCTGGTATTCTCATCTCTTGAAGAATTTTCCACAGTTTGTTCTACACACTCAAAGGCTTTAGTATAGTCAATGAAACAGAAGTAAGTGTTTTTCTGGAATTCCCTTGCTTTTTCTATGACCCAATGAATGTTGGCAATTTGATCTCTGGGTCCTCTGCCTTTTCTAAATCCAGCTTGTACATCTGGAAGTTCTCGATTCAAGTTTGCTGAAGCCTAGTTTGAAGGATTTTGAGCATAACCTTACCAGCATGTGAAATAAACACAATTGTGTGGTAGTTTGAACATTCTTTGGCATTGCACTTTTTGGGGATTGGAAAGAAAACTGACCTTTTCCAGTCCTGTGGCCACTGCTGGGTTTCCAGATTTGCTAATAGCATTATCTTTTAGGATTTTAAATAGCTCAGCTGGAATTTCATCACCTCCACTAGGTTTGTTGGTAGTAATGCTTTCTAAGGCCCACTGGACTTCACACTCCAGGGTGTCTGGCTATAGGTGAGTGACCATACCATCATGGTTTTCCTGTTTGTTAAGATCTTTTAAAATAGTTCTTCTGTGTATTCTTGCCACCTCCTCTTAATCTCTTCTGCCTCTGTTGCATCCTTGCTGTTTCTCTCCTTTATCCTTGCATGAAATGTCCATTTGATATCTCCAGTTTTCTTGAGGAGATCTCTAGTCTTTCCCATTCTAGTGTTTTCCTCTACTTCTTGGCATTGTTCATTGAAGAATGCCTTCTTATCTCTCCTTGCTATTCTCTGAAACTCTGTATGCAGTTGAGTATATCTTTCCCTTTCTCCTTTGCCTTTCACATCTCTTCTTTTCTCGGCTATTTCTACGGCCTCCTCAGACAACCACTCTGCATTCTTGCATTTCTTTTTTTTTGGGATGGTTTTGGTCGCTACCTCCTGTACAATATTATGAACCTCTGTCCATAGTTCTTCAGGCACTCTGTATACCAAATCCAATCCTTTGAATCTATTTGTCACTTCCACTGTATAATCATAAGGTGTTTAATTAAGATCATACCTGAATGACCTAGTGGTTGTACCCAGTTTCTTTAGTTTAAGCCTCAAATTTTCAATTAGGAGCTGATGATGTAAGCCACAGTCAGTTCCCAGTTTTGTTTTTGCTGACTGTATAGAGCTTCTGCATCTTTGACTGCAAAAAATAAAATCAATCTGATTTTGGTATTGACCATTTGCTGAGGTCCATGTGTAGAGTTGTCTCTTGTGTTGTTGGAAAAGGGTTTGTTATGACCAGTGCATTCTCTTGGCAAAACTCTGTTAGCCTTTGCCCTGCTTCATTTTGTACTCTAAGGCCAAATTTGCCTGTTACTGCAGGTATCTCTTGACTTCCTACTTTTGCATTCTAGTCCCTGATGATGAAAAGGACATCTTTTTGGGGGGTTAGTTATATAAGGTTTTATAGGTCTTCATAGAACCATTCAACTTCAGCTTCTCTTGGGGCATAGACTTGGATTACTGTGATGTTGAAAGGTTTGACTTGGAGAACTGAGACCACTCTGTCATTTTTGAGACTGTACCCCAGTACTGCATTTTGGACTCTTTTGTTGATTATGAGCGTTGCTTCATTTCTTCTATGGGATTCTTGCCCACAGTAGTAGATACAATGAAAAGTGAAAGTCACTCAGTCATGTCCAACTCTTTGCAACCCCATGGAAAAGTCCATGGAATTCTCCAGGTCAGAATACTGGAGTGGGTAGTTGTTTCCTTCTCCAGGGAATCTTCCCAACCCAGGGATCAAACCCAGGTCTCTTGCATTGGAGGCGGATTCTTTACTAGCTGAGCCACTAGGGAAGCCCAAGATTACTGGAGTGGGTAGCCTATCCCTTCTCCAGGGGATCTTCCTGACCCAGGAATTGAACTGGGGTCTCCTGCATTGCAGGTGAATTCTTTACCAGCTGAGCTACCAGGGAAGTCCAGTCAATAACAATGGTCATCTGAATTAAATTTGCCCATTTCCATCCATTTTAGTTCACTGATTCCTAAGATGTCAATGTTTAACTCTTGTCATAACCTGCTCGACCATGTCAAATTTACCTTGATTCATGGACCTAACACTCCAGGTTCCTATGCAATATTATGTTTTATAGCATCGGACTTTACTTTCACCACTAGACACAGCCACACCTGGGCATTGTTTCTGCTTTGGCCCAGCTGCTTCATTCTTTCTGGAGCTATTAGTAATTGCCCTCTGTTCTTGCCCAGTAGCACACTGGACATCTTCTAACCTGCTGGGCTCATCTTTCAGAGTTATATCTTTTTGCCTTTTTCTACTGTTCTTGGGGTTCTCACAGCAAGGATACTGGAGTGGTTTGCCATTCCCTCCTCCAGTGGACCACATTTTGTCAGAAGCCTTCACTGTGACCTGTCCATCTTGGGTGGCCCTACAGAGCATGGCTTATAGTTCATTGAGTTACACAGCCCCTTCACCACAACCAAGTCAGTGATCTATGCAGGGGCTTTTGCTGTGCAACAGATTTTTAGCTTAATTAGATCACATTTGTTCACTTTTGTTATTATTTTCATTTCTCTAAGATGTGTGTAAAAAGGATCTTGTATGATTTATATCTAAGAATGTTCTGCCTATGTTTTCCTCTAAGAGTTTTATAGTGTCCAGCCTTACCTTTAGATCTTTAATCCATTTTGAGTTTATTTTGTATATGGTTTTAGGAATTGTTCCAATTTCATTTTTTTACATGTAGCTGTCTAGTTTTCTCAGTGCCAGTTATTGAAGAGACTGTCTTTTCCACATTGTATATTCTTGCCTTCTTCAACAAAGATAAGGTGACCATAGGTGTATGGATTTATATCTGGGCTTTCTCTTCTGTTCCATTGATCTGTATTTCTGTTTTTGTGCCAGTATCCTACTGTCTTGATTACTGTAGCTTAGTAGTATAGTCAGAAATCAGGGAGCTTGATTCCTCTGGCTTCATTTTTCTTTCATAAGGTTGTTTTGACTATTCAGGGTCTTTTGTGTTCCCATACAAATTTAAAAATTTTTGTTCTATTTCTGAGAAAAATGCCATTGGTACTTTGATGGGGATTGCAGTGAATCTGTAGATTGCCTTGGGTAGCACAGTCATTTTTACAATATTGATTTTTTCTATGCAAGAATATATATATATTTTCCAGTTTCATTTTCTTTCATCAGCGTCTTATGGTTTTCAGAGTACAGGTTTTTTGTCTCCTTAAGTAGGTTTATTCCTAGGCATTTTACTCTTTGATTTGATGATGGATGGAATTGTTCCTTAATTATTCTTTCTTATTTTTCATTGTTAGTGTATAGAAATGCAAGAGATTTCTGTATTGTTGTTGTTCAGTTGCTCAGACTCTTTGTGACCCCATGGATTGCAGCATGCCAGGCTTCCCTGTCCTTCAGTATCTTCCAGAGTTTGCTCAAACTCATGTCCATTGAGATGGCGATACTCATCCAACCAGCTTCTTCTCTGTCATACCCTTTTTCTCCTGTCCTCGATTGCTCCCCACATCAGGGTCTTTTTCAGTGAATTGGCTCTTCTCATCAGGTAGCTGAAGTATTGGAGCTTCAGCTTCAACATCAGTCCTTCCAATGAATATTAGGGACTGATTTCCCTTAGGATTGACTAGTTTTGAGAGTCCCTTGGACAGCAAGGAGATCAGAGTCTTCTCTAGCACCACAGTTTGAAAGCATCAACTTTTTGGTGCTCAGTCTTCTTTGTGGTTCAACTCTCACATCTGTACAAAACTACTGGAAAAATCATAGTTTTGACTAGAAAAACTTTTGTTGGCAAAGTGATATGTCTCTGCTTTTGAATTTTCTTCCAAGGAGCAAGCACCTTTTAATTTCATGGCTGCAGTCACTATCCACAGTGATTTTGGAGCCCAAGAAAATAAAGTCTGTCACTATTTCCATTTTTTCCCCATCTCATTCACATGAAGTGATGGGACTGGGTGCCATGATCTTAGTTTTATGAATGTTGAGTTTTAAGCCAGGTTTTTCACTCTCCTCTTTCACCTTCGTCAAGAGGCTCTTTAGTTTCTCTTCACTTTCTGCAATTAGGGTGGTGTCATCTGCATATCTGAGGTTATTGATATTTCTCCCGGCAATCTTTATTCCAGTTTGAGCTTCATCCAACCTGGCATTTCGCATGATGTACTCTGCATATAAGTTAAATAAGCAGGGTGACAATATACAGGCTTGAAGTACTCCTTTTCCTATTTGGAACCAGTCTGTTGTTCCATGTCCAGTTCCGTTGCTTCTTGACCTGCATACAGGTTTCTCAGGAGGCAGGTAAGGTGGTCTGGTATTCCCATCTCTTAAAGAATTTTCCCAGTTTGTTGTGATCCACACTGTCAAAGGTTTTAGTATAGCCAATGAAGCAGAGGTAGATATTTTTCTGGAATTCCTTGCTTTTTCTATGATCCTACGTTCATGTGTACTCAGTCCTGTTCAATTCTTTGCGACCCCATGGACTGTATAGCCCACCAGACTCCTCTGTCCATGGAATTTTCCAGGCAAGAATACTGGAGTGGGTTGCCATTTCCTACTCCATCTATAATCCAGCAGATGTTGGCCATTTGACTTCTGGTTCCTCTGCCTTTTCTAAATCCAGCTTGGACATCTGGAAGTTCTCGGTTCAAGTACGGTTGAAGCCTAGCTTGAAGGATTTTGAGCATAACCTTACCAGTATGTGAAATGAGCACAACTGTGTGGTAGTTTGAACATTCATTAGCACTGCCCTTGTTTGGGATTGGGAAGAAAACTTGACCATTTCCAGTCCTGTGGCCACTGCTGGGTTTTCCAAATTTTATGACATATTGAATGCAGCACTTTACCAGCATTATTTTAGGATTAGAAATACCTCAGCTGGAATTCCATCACCTCCACTAGCTTTGTTCATAGTGATGCTTCCTGAGGCCCACTTGACTTCACACTCTGGGATGTCTGGCTCTAGGTGGGTGATCACACCATCATGGTTTGCTGTTGTACAGTCACTCGGTCACATCCAACTCGTTGTGACCCCACGGAATGTAGCACGCCAGGCTTCCCTGTCCTTCACCATCTCCCAGAGCATGCTCAAATTCATGTCCATTGAGTCAGTGATGCTATCCAACCATCTTGTCCTCTGTAATCCCCTTCTCCTCCTGCCTTCAATCTTTCCCAGCATCAGGGTGTTTTCAAATGAGTCGACTCTGCATCAGGCGGCCAAAGTATTGGAGCTTCAGCTTCAGCATCAGTCCTTCTAATGAATATTCAGGATTGATTTCCTTTAGGACTGACTGGTTTGATAACCATCGTGGTTATCTGGGTCATTAAGACCTTTTTTTTTTTTTTTTTTACAGTTCTGCATTCTTGCCACCTCTTCTTAATTTCCTCTCCTTCTGTTAAGTCTATACCATTTCTGTCCTTTATTGTGCCCATCTTTGCATGAAATGTTCTTTTGGTATCTCTGATTTTCTTGAAGAGATCTTTAGTCTTTCCCATTCTATTGTTTTCCTCTATTTCTTTGCACTGATCACTGAGGAAGGCTTTCTTAACTCTTCTTGCTGTTCTCTGAAACTCTACATTCAGATGGATATATCTTTCCTTTTCTCCTTTTCCTTTTGCTTCTTTTTTTTTTCTCAGCTATTTGTAAGGCCTCCTCAGACAACTATTTGTCCTTGTTGCATTTCTTTTTCTTGGGGATGGTTTTGGTCACTGCCTCCTGTACTGTGTTACAAACCTCTGTCCATAGTTCTTCAGGCACTCTATCAGATATAATCCCTAGAATCTGCTTGTCACTTCCACTTTATAACCATAAGGGATTGAGTCATATCTGAGTAGCCTGGTTGTTTTCCCCACTTTCTTCAATTTAAGTCTGAATTTTGCAATAAGGAGTTCATGATCTGAGCCATAGTCAGATATTTTTGCTGACTTTATAGAGCATCTCCATCTTCAGCTGAAAAGAATATAATCAATATGATTTCGGTATTGACCATCTGGTGATGTAGATATGCAGAGTTGTCTCTTGTGTTGTTGCAAGAAGGTGTTTTCTATGACCAGTGCATTCTCTTGGCAAAACTCTGTTAGCCTTTGCCCTGCTTCATTTGGTATTCCAAGGCCAAATTTGCCTGTTACTCCAGGTGTTTCTTGACTTCCTACTTCTGCATTCTAGTCCTCTATGATGAAAAGGACATCTGTTTCTGGCGTTAGTTCTAGAAGGTCTTGTAGGTCTTAATAGAACCATTCAGCTTCAGCTTCTTCAGCATTAGTGGCTGGAGCATAGACTCGGATTATTGTGATATTGAATGGTTTGCTTTGAAAATGAACAGAAATCATTCTGTCATTTTTGAGATTGTACCCAAATACTGCATTTCAGACTCTTGTTGACTATGAGGGCTTCTCCATTTCTTCTAATCACTTCTTTCCCATAGTAGTAGATATAACATTCATCTGAATTAAATTCACCCATTCTGGTCTGTTTTAGTTCACTGATTCCTGAAACATCAATGTTCTCTCTTGCCATCTCCTGTTTGATCACTGCCAATTTACCTTGATTCATGGACCTAACATTCCAGGTTCCTATGCAATATTGTTCTTTACAGCATCAAACTTTACTTTCACCACTAGACACAGCCACAACTGGGCGTTGTTTCCACTTAGGGTCAGCCTCTTCATTCCTTCTGGAGCTGTTTCTCTGCTCTTCCGCAGTAGCATCTTGGACACCTGTTGACCTGGGGGGCTCATCTTTCAGTGCCATATGCTTTTGCCTTTTCATACTGTTCATGGTTAGTGTATAGAAATGCAAGAGTAATCTGTGTACTATATTAAATTTGTGTCCTATAACTTTCTGAATTCATTGATGAGCTCAAGTAGTTTTCTGATGGAATCTTTAGGATTTTCTACATATTAGTATTATGTCATCTGTGTATGATGACAATTTCACTTCTTTTCCAATTTGGATAATTTATTTCTTTCTCTTTTCTGACTGCTGTGGCTAGGACTTCCAAAACTGTGTATTAAATAATAGTGGCGAGAATGGGTCCCTCTCTCTTGTTCCTAATCTTAGATTAAATGCTTTCATTTTTTCATCACTGGGAATAACGTTTAGTGTAGGTTTGTCATACGGCATTTATTATGTTGAGGTAGGCTTCTTCTATGCTCACTTTGTGGGGAGTTTTTATCATAAATGGATGTTGAGTTTTGGTAAAAGCTTTTTTTGCATCTATTGAGATTATCATATGGTTTCTGTTCTTCACTTTGTTGTTGTGGTGTATCACATTGATTTGTGTATACTGAAGAATCTTTGCAGCTCTGGGACAAACCCCACTTGGTCATGGTAAATGATCCTTTTTATGTATTGTTGGATTCTGTTTCCTAGTGTTTTGGGAGGATTTTTGCAGCTGTGTTCATCAGTGGAATTGGCCTGTAACTTTCTTCTTCTGTGATATCCTTGGTTTTGGTGTCAGGGTGTTAGTGGCCTTGTAGAATGAGTTTGGGAGTATTCCTTCCCCTGCAGTTTTTTGGAAGGGTAGGTATTGGTTCTTGTCTAAATGTTTCCTAGAATTCATCTGTGAAGCCATTCATCCTTGGGATTTTGTTTGTTGGAACATTTTTTATTACAGTTTCAATTTCAGTGCTTGTGACTGTTGTGTTTATATTTTCTATTTCTTCCTGGTTTAGTCTTTGATGGTTATACTTTTCTAAGAATTTGTTCATTTCTTCCTGGTTGTCCATTTTATTGGCATATAGTTGATTATAGTAGTCTCTTATGATCCTTTGAATTTCTACAGTGACTATTGCAACTCTTTTTCATTTCTCACTTTATTGATTTGAGTCTATTTTCTTTATGAGTCTAACTAATAGTTTACTTATTTTGTTGATCTTCTCAAAGATCCAGGTTTTAGTTTTATTGATCTTTACTATTGTTCTCTTCATTTCTTTTTCATATATTTCAGCTGTGATCTTCATGAGTTCTTTCATTCTGCTAACATTGGGTATTTTTTTCTTCTTTCTCTAATTGCTTTAAGTGTAAGTTTAGGTTATTGATTTGTGATTCTTCTTGTTTCTTGAGGTAGGATTCTATTGCTATAAACTTCCCTCTTTGTTCCGCTTTTGCTGAATCTTATAGGTTTTGGGTCATTGTCTTTTCATTGTCACTTGTTTCTAGATATTTTTTTATTTCCTTTTTTATTTCTTCAGTGATCTCTTGGTTATTTAGAAGTGTATTGTTTAGCCTCCACGTGTTTGTGTTTTTTACAGTTTTTTCCTCTCTAACTGATATCTAATCTCATAGCGTTGTGGTTGCAAAAGATGCTTGATAATGATCTCCATTTCCTTAAATTTACTGAGGCTTGATTGTGACCCAAGATGTGATTTATTCTGGAGACTATTCCTTGTGCACTCAAGAAGAAAGTGTATTCTGCTGCTTTTGGATGGAATGTTCTGAGATATCAATTAAGTCTATCAGTTCTAATGTATTGTTTTAAGTTTGGTTTTCCTTATTAATTTTCTGTCTGGATAACCTGTCATTGGTGTAAGTGGGGTGTTAAAGTCATCTACTATTATTGTGTTACTATTTCTCCTTTTACTAGTATTAGCATTTGCCTTATTTATTGAGATGCTTCTACGTTGGGTGCATAAACATTTACAATTGTTATGTCTTCTCCTTAGAATGATCTCTTGATCATTATATAGTGTCCTTCCTTGTCTCTTGTAATTGTCTTTATTTTAAAGTCTATTCTGTCTGAGTATTGCTATTCCGGCTTTCTTTTGAGTTACATTTGCATGGAATATCTTTTTATATTCCCTTACTTTCAGTCCATATATGTCTCTAGATCTGAGTGGGTCTCTTATAGGTGGCAAATACATATATGTGTCTTGTTTTTGTATCTATTCAGCCAGTATGTCTTTTGGTTGGAGCATATAATCCATTTATACTAAGATAACTATTGATATGTATATTCTTATAGCCATTTTGTTAATTGATTTGGATTTGTTTGTGTAGATGTTTTTTCTCCTTTTTCCTCTTTCTTTTTCTTCTCTTGTGTTTTGATGACTATCTTTAATATTGTGTTTGGATTCCTTTTTCTTTCTTGTGTCTGTATTTGTTGTTGATCTGTGACTTGAGGTTCCCATGAGGTTTTGATATAGCAATCTATATATGTATGTATGTATTGTATATACATATATGTGTGTATATATGATATATATGTTATATACATGTACATGTGTATATATGATATATATGTTATATATATATATATACATATACCATCATGATTATCTGGGTCATGAAGATCTTTTTTGTATAGCTCTTCTGTGTATTCTTGCCACCTCTTCTTAATATCTTCTGCTTCTGTTAGGTCCATACCATTTCTGTCCTTTATTGTGCCCATCTTTGCATGAAATGTTCCCTTGGTATCTCTAATTTTCTTAGAGAGATCTCTAGTCTTTCCCATTCTACTGTTTTCCTCTATTTCTTTGCACTGATCGCTGAGGAAAGCTTTCTTATCTCTCCTTGCTATTCTTTGGAACTCTGCATTCAAATGGGTATATCTTTTCTCCTTTGCTTTTCGGTTCTCTTCTTTTCACAGCTATTTGTAAGGCCTCCTCAGACAACCATTTTGCTTTTTTGCATTTCTTTTTCTTGGAGTTGGTTTGATCCCTATCTCTTATACAATGTCATGAACCTCCATCCATAGTTCTTCAGGCACTCTGTTGATCAGATCTAATCCCTTGAATCTATTTGTCACTTCCACTGTATAATAGTAAGGGATTTGATTTAGGTCATACCTGAATGGTCTAGTTGTTTTCCCTACTTTCTTTAATTTAAGTCTGAATTTGGCAATAAGGAGTTCATGATCTGAGCAACAATCAGATCCTGGTCTTGTTTTTGCTGACTATATAGAGCTTCTCCATCTTTGGCTGCAAAGAATACAATTAATCTGATTTTGGTTTTGATCATCTGGTGATGTCCATGTGTAGAGTCTTCTCTTGTGTTATTGGAAGAGGGTGTTTGCCATGACCAGTGTACTCTCTTGGCAAAACTCTATTAGCCTTTGCCCTGCTTTATTCTGTACTCCAAGGCCAAATTTGTTTGTTACTCCAGGTGTTTCTTGACTTCCTACGTTTACATTTCAGTCCCCTATAATGAAAAAAACATCTTTTTTGGGTGTTAGTTCTAGAAGGTCTTGTAGGTCTTCATAGAACTGTTGAAGTTCAGCTTCTTCAGCATTACTGGTTGGGGCATACCCATAGACTTGGATTACTGTGATATTGAATGGTATGCCTTGGAAACGAACAGAGATCATTCTGTTGTTTTTGAGATTGCATCCAAGTACTGCATTTCGGCCTCTCTTGTTGACTATGATGGCTACTCTATTTCTTCTAAGGGATTCTTTCCCATGGTAGTAGATATAATGGTCATCTGAGTTAAATTCACCCATTCCAGTCCATTTAGTTCATTGATTCCTGAAATCAATCAACGTTCACTCTTGCCATCTCCTGTTTGACCATTTCCAATTTGCCTTGATTCATGGACCTAACATTCCAGGTTCCTATGCAATACTGCTCTTTACAGCATCAGACTTTGCTTCTATCACCAGTCACATCCACAACTGGGTATTGTTTTTGCTTTGGCTCCATCTCTTCATTCTTTCTGGAGTTATTTCTCCACTGATCTCCAGTAGCATATTGGGCACCTACTGACCTGGAGAGTTAATCTTTCAGTGTCCTATCTTTTTGCCTTTTCACACTGTTCATGGGGTTCTCAAGGCAAGAATACTGAAGTGATTTGCCATTCCCTTCTCCAGTTGACCACATTTTGTCAGAACTCTTCACCATGACCCGTCTGTCTTGGGTGGCCCTACATGGCATGGCTCATAGTTTCATTGAGTTAGACAAGGCTGTGGTCCATGTGATCAGATTGGTTAGTTTTCTGTGATTGTGATTTTCAGTCTGTCTGCCCTCTGATGGAGAAGGATAGAGGTTTATGGAAGCTTCCTGATGGGAGAGACTGACTGAGGGGAAACGGGGTCTTGTTCTGATGGGCAGGGCTGTGCTCAGTAAGTCTTTAATCCAATTTTTTGTTGATGGGTAGAGCTATGTTCCCTCCCTGTTATTTACCTGAGGCCAAACTATGGTGGAGGTAATGAAGATAATGGTGACCTCCTGCAAAAGGTCCCATGCATGTACTGCTACACTCAGTGCCCCCAACCCTGCAGCAGGCCACCACGCCCGCCAGAGACTCCTGGACACTCCTGAGCAAATCTGGGTCGGTCTCTTGTGGGGTCACTGCTCCTTTCTCCTGGGTCCTGGTGCACACAAGGTTCTGTTTGTGCCCTCCAAGAGTCTATTTCCCAGTCCTGTGTAAGTTCTGGCAGCTCTGTGGTGGGGTTAATGGTGACCTCCTCCAAGAGGGCTTATGCCATACCCAAGTCAGCTGCACCCAGAGCCCCTGCCCCTGCAGCAGTCCACTGCTGACCCTTACCTCCACAGGAGATGCTCAAACACAGCTCTGTCTCAGTCTCTGTGGAGTCTCTGGGTCCAGGTGCACACAAGGTTTGTCTGAGGTCTCTGAGAGTCTCTGATGGGAATGGGGTTTGATTCTAAACTTGAGTTTGTTCCTCCTACCATCTTGCTGGGGCTTCTTTGCCCTTGGACGTGGGGTATCTCCTCACAGCAGCTCCAGCACTGTGCAGCCACAGCTTAAGCACCATATATATACATACATATGTGTGTATATATGATATATATATGTGATATATACATATACATGTGTGTATATATGATATATATATGATTATTTTAAGTTGCTGTTCTCTTAATTCCAAGTGCATTTTCAGTACACTGCATTTGTATCCTCTCCTCACTATTTTGGGCTTTCCTGGTGGTTGAACAGTAAAGCATCTGCCTGCAAAGCAGGAGACGCAGGAGATATGGGTTTGGTCCCTGGGTCAGGAAGATCCCCTGGAGGAGGAAATGGCAACCTGCTCCAGTATTCTTGCCAGGAAAAAGAGGAGTCTGGTAAGCTACAGTCCATTGGCTCACAGAGTTAGACAGAACTGAGCATGCACACAGGGGTCAGGGCCTTCCCACTATGGCTCATTTTGATATCATATTTGCATGTGGTTGATTTCCTACCTGTATTTGCTTTTACTGGTGAGCTTTTCCATACATAATTTTCTTGCTTCTTGTTTTTTCCTCACAGAGAAGTTACTTTAGCATTTGTAAAGCTGGTTTGGTGGTGCTGAATTCTCTTAGCTTTTGTTTGTCTGTAAAGTTTTTGATTTCTCCATTAAATCTGAACAAGAACCTTGCTGGGTGTAGAGTATTCTTGGCTATAGGTTTTTTCACTTCATCACTTTAAGTGTATCCTGCCACTCATTTCTGGCATGCCAAGCTTCTGCTGAAAAGTAGGCTGATAGCTCTATGAGAGTTTCCTTGTGTGTTATTGCTGCCTTTCCTTCCTGCTTTAAATATTTTCTCTTTCTTTTCAATTTTTGTCATTTTAATTAAAGTGTGCCTTGCTGTGTTCCTTCTTGGGTTAATTCTGTGTAGGACTTCCTGTGCTTCCTGGTCTTCAGCTATTATGTTTGCTTTTATAGTGGGGAAGTTTTCAGCTATTGTGTTTTCAAATATTTTCCCAGGTCTTTTTCTTTCTCTTTTCCTTTTGAGACTTTTATACTGCTTTTACTATATACTGCTTATACTTTTATACTTATACTGCTTATACTACTTTTGATTCCTTGTAGTGTATTTTTCATTTCACTTATTGTATTCTTTATCTCTGTTTGGTTGTTCTTTTTGTTTTCTAATTCTTTGTTATAAACTTCTGCCTTCTCACTCTGTGCATCCATTCTTTTCCTGAGTTCTTTGATTATCTTTAGGATGATTATCCTGAGTACTTTTTTAGATAGATTGCCTATTTCTTAAATTGAAGAAAGTAGGGGAAACCACTAGACCATTCAGGTATGACCTAATCAAATCCCTTAAGATTATGCAGTGGGAGTGTGAAATAGATTCAAAGGATTAGATCTGATAGAGTGGCTGAAGAACTATGGATGGAGGTTCATGACACCGTACAAGAGACAGGGATCAAGACCATCCCCAAGAAAAAGAAA
This sequence comes from Dama dama, assembly GCF_033118175.1. Lineage (NCBI taxonomy): Eukaryota > Metazoa > Chordata > Mammalia > Artiodactyla > Cervidae > Dama > Dama dama. The sequence goes on along the minus strand of NC_083709.1, from coordinate 36,786,150 downwards.
TGCAAAAGAGCAAAATAGCTGTCTGAGGAGGCGTTACAAATAGCTGTGAAAAGAAGAGAACCGAAAAGCAAGGGAGAAAAGATATACCTATTTCAATGTAGAGTTCCAAAGAATAGCAAGGAGAGATAAGAAAGCCTTCCTAAGTGATCAGTGCAAAGAAATAGAAGAAAACAATAGAATGGGAAAGACTAGAGATCTCTCTAAGAAAATTAGAGATACCAAGGGAACATTTCATGCAAAGATGGGCTCAATAAAGGACAGAAATGGTATGGACCTAACAGAAGCAGAAGATATTAAGAAGAGGTGGCAAGAATACACAGAAGAGCTATACCAAAAAGATCTTCATGACCCAGATAATCATGATGGTGTGATCACTCACCTAGAGTGCGAAGAAGAAATGCAAAAGAGCAAATAGATTCAAAGGATTAGATCTGATAGAGTGCCTGAAGAACTATGGATGGAGGTTCATGACACCGTACAAGAGACAGGGATCAAGGAAAAGGCCCGTTTTCATTCCAATCCCAAAGAAAGGCAATGCCAAAGAATGCTCAAACTACTGCACAATTGCTAGCCAAGTAATGCTCAAAATTCTGCAAACCAGGCTTCAAAAGTACGTGAACAGTGAACTTCCAGATGTTCAAGCTAGATTTAGAAAAGGCAGAGGAACCAGAGATCAAATTGACAACATCCGTTGGATCATCAAAAAAGCAAGAGAGTTCCAGAAAAACATCTATTTCTGCTTTATTGACTATGCCAAAGCCTTTGACTATGTGGATCACAACAAACTGTGGAAAATTTTTAAAGAGATGGGAATACCAGACCACCTGACCTGTCTTCAGAGAAATCTGTATGCAGTTTAAGAAGCAACAGTTAGAACTGGACATGGAACAAGAGACTGGTTCCAAATCGGGAAAGGAGTATGTCAAGGCTGAATACTGTCACCGTGCTCATTTAACTTATATGCAGAGTACATCATGAGAAATGGTGGACTGGAGGAAGCACAAGCTGGAATCAAGATTTCCAGGAGAAATATAAATAACCTCAGATATGCAGATGATGCTACAATTATGGCAGAAAGCAAAGAAGAACTGAAGAGCCTCTTGATGAAAGTGAAAGAGGAGAGTGAAAAAGTTGGCTTTAAACTCAACATTCAGAAAACTAAGAGCATGACATCTGGTCCCATCACTACATGGCAAATAGATGGGGAAACGAAACAGTGAGAGACTTTATTTTTGGGGGGCTCCAAAATCACTGCAGATGGTGACTTCAGCCATGAAATTAAAAGAAGCTTGCTCTTTGGAAGAAAAGTTATGACCAACCTACACAGCATATTAAGAAGCAGAGACATCATTTTGCCAACAAAGGTCCATCTAGTCAAAGCTGTGATTTTTCCAGTAGTCATGTATGAATGTGAGAGTTGTACTAAAAAGAAAGCTGAGCACGGAAGAATTGATGCTTTTGAATTGCGGTGTTGGAGAAGACTCCTGAGAGTCCCTTGGACTACAAAGAGATCCAATCAGTCAATCCTATAGGAAATCAGTCCTGAATATTCATTGGAAGAACTGATGCTGAAGCTGAAAACTCCAACACTTTGGCCACCTGATGTGAAGAACTGACTCATTGGAGAAGACCCTTATGCTAGGAATGATTGAAGGCAGGAGGAGAAGGGGACGACAGAGGATGAGATGGTTGGATGGCATCACTGACACAATGGAAATGAGTTTGAGTAATCTCTGGGAGCTGGTGGTGGACAGGGAATGCTAGAGTGCTGCAGTCCATGGGGTTGCAAAGAGTCATACACAACTGAGACACTGAACTGAACTGCCTATCTCCCCTTCACTTAGCTCTAGGGTTTTATCTGTTTTCTTTATCTGTAACATGTTCCTCTGCCACCTCATTTTTCTGAGTTACTGTTTATGTTTTTATGTATCTGGCAGGTTGGTTATATTTCCTGACCTTGGAGAAGTGGACTTCTGTAGAGGCATGCTGTGCATCCCAGCAGTACACTCTTATTACCCAAGCTATGCTACCCCGATGAAGGATGTGTGGGTCCTTCAATTATAGTGGGATGACTATATGGGCAGTCTGACATGCTTGAATGGCCCCTAGTCTGGTTGGTTGGCAAACCCTGCATTGTGCAAAGGCTGCCAGCCGGTTGTGGTCACAATTCAGCTCAGTCCAGTCGCTCAGTCATGTCTGACTCTTTGCAACCCAATGAACTGCAGCACGCCAGGCCTCCCTGTCCATCACCAACTGCCGGAGTCTACCCAAACCCATGTCCATTGAGTCGGTGATGCCACCCAACCATCTCATCCTCTGTCATCCCCTTTTCCTCCTACCCTCAATCTTTCCCAGCATCAGGGTCTTTTCAAATGAGTCACCTCTTGGCATCATGTGGCCAAAGTATTAGAATTTCAGCTTCAACATCAGTCCCTCCAATGAACACCCAGGACTGATCTCCTTTAGGATGGACTGGTTGGATCTCCTTGCAGTCCAAGGGACTTTCAAGAGTCTTCTCCAACACCACAGTTCAAAACCATCAATTCTTTGGTGCTCAGCTTTCTTTATAGTCCAACTCTCACATCCATACATGACTAATAGAAAAACCAAGGCATCTGATTTCAAAACACCTGAGGGCTCTGGTCCTGTTGCAGGCTCACATGTAGATGAAGTCAGAGTCTAGAAGACACCAGGGCTCTTGCCTTCCCATTAGTGGGTGAAGCCAAAGTCCTAGGGTTAGTGCCAGATTACTAGAAGGAAAGCCAGATCTTGAGAGTCTTATTTCAGGGACCAGGGATCCCAGAGTTGGAATCAGATCACCACAAGGGTTGGGGGAGAATTCCTGAAAAAACTGGGTATTGGGTCTGTGGTGTCCCAAAGCTTGTGTTAGCCTACTAGTGGGTAGGGCTGGGACCCATCTGACCCCAGGGTAGTTGGTGGTGGGCAACCAACTGCCCACAACCTCCTGTGGGCAGGCTGGGTCTGCAGGCTGTGGGTTTGTGGTTTTCTTATGTCTGGTGTCTGCCCTCTGGTGAGTGAGGCTGGTCCAGAGGTTAATGGAGGCTTCCTGGACGACAGGATTAGTACCTGACCAGTGGTGGGTGGAGCTGTGTCTAGAGGCATGTCTACAGGTAACTGTGGGCTTAGGAAATCTTCTGGAAACTTGTCTGCTGATGGGTGGGGCTTTGTGTCCATCCAGTTAGTTGCTTGGCCAGGGGCTACCAAGCCCTGATAGTCACATACTATTGGGTGGGGCCAGGTCTTGGTGCTAATCAGCTAGAGGGAGAAATTTATAATGGTGCTCATCAGCACCAGTATCCATGTGGTAGAAGAAGTTCCCAGTGGTGGTTGTCACCACTGTCTGTCCACAGGGTGAGACACAGATGACTCTTGCCTCCCTAGGAGATTCTCCAAGACCAGTTGGTAGGTCTGGCCCAGGTTCCTCTCAGATTACTGCTTTTGTCCAGGATCCCTGAGCATTTGAGATTTTTGTATGTGCCAAAAACAACACAACAACAATTAAAAACAACAACAAAAGTGTTCAGTCACTCAGTTGTGCCAACTCTGAGACATCATGGACTGCAGCATGCCAGGCTTCCCTGTCCTTCACTGTCTCCAGGAGTTTGCTCAAACTCATGTCTAATGAGTTGATGATGCCATCCAGCCATCTCATCCCCTGTTACCCCCTTCTCCTCCTGCCCTCAAGTTTCCTCAGGGTCTTTTCCAGTGAGTTGGCTCTTTACATCAGGTGGCCAAAGTATTGGAACTTCAGCTTCAGCATCAGTCCTTTCAATGAATATTCAGGGTTGGTTTCCTTTAAGGTTGACTGACTTGATCTCCTTGCTGTCCAAGGGACTCTCAAGAGTCTTCTCCAACACCAGAGTTCAAAAGCATCAATTCTTAGGTGATCAGCCTTCTTTATGGTCCAACTCTCACACCCATACATGACTACTGAAACTAGATCGGCCTTTGTTGGCAAAGTGATGTCTCTGCTTTTGATGTCTAGGTTTGTCATAGCTTTTCTTCCAAGGAGCAAGTGTCATTTAATTTCATGGCTATAGATAGCGTGCACAGTGATTTTTGAGCCCAAGAAAATAGTCTGTCACTATTTCCATTGTTTTCCCATCTCTTTACCATGAAGTGATGAGACTGGATGCCATGATCTTCATTTTTTGAATGTTGAGTTTTAAGCCAGCTTTTTCACTCCTTTCACCTTCATCAAGAGGCTCTCTAGTTTCTCTTTGTTTTCTGCAATTAGGGTGGTGTCATCTGCATATCTGAGGTTATTGATATTTATCTCAGCAATCTTGATTCCTGTTTGAGTTTCATCCAACCCAGCATATTGCATCATGTACTCTGCATAGAAGTTAAATAATCAGGGTGATAATATCCAGCCTTGACATACTCCTTTCCCATTTTGAACCAGTCTGTTGTTCAATGTCCAGTTCTATCCGTTGCTTCTTGGCCTGCATACAGGTTTCTCAGGAGGCAGGTAAGGTGGTCTGGTATTTCCATCTCTGTAAGAATTTTTCAGTTTGTTGTGATCCACACAGTCAAAGGTTTTAGCATAGTCAATAAAGCAGAAATAGATGTTTTTTTTTTTTAATTCTTTTGCTTTATCTATGATCTAATGCATATTGTCAATTTGATCTCTGGTTCCTCTGCCTTTTCCAAATCTAGCTTGTACATCTGGAAGTTCTCAGTTCACCTACTGTTGAAGCCTAGCTTAAAGGATTTTGAGCATTACCTTGCAGCATGTGAAATGAGTGCAAATGTGTGGTAGTTTGAACATTCTTTGGCATTGCCCTTCTTTGGGATTAGAAAACTAACCTTTTCCAGTCCTTTGATCACTGCTGAGTTTTCCAAATTTGCTAGTATATTGAGTGCAGCACTTTCACAGCATCATCTTCCAGAATTTGAAATAGGTCAGCTGGAATTCCATCACCTCCACTAGCTTTGTTCATAGTAATGCTCCTAAAGCCCACTTGACTTCATGCTCCAGAATGTCTGGCTCTAGGTGAGTGATCACACCATTGTGGTTATCCAGGTTATTAAAAAATTTTTTGTACAATACTTCTGTGTATTCTTGCCACCTCTTCTTAATCTATTCTGCTTCTGTTCAGTCAGTTCAGTCGCTCAGTTATGTCTGACTCTTTGTGACCCCATGGACTGCAGCGCACCAGGCTTCCCTGTCCATCACCATCTCCCAGAGCTTGTTCAAACTTGTGTCCATGGAATTGGTGATGCCATCCAACCATCTCATCCTGTGTCATCCCCTTCTCCTCCTGCCTTCAATCTTCCCCAGCATCAGGGTCTTTTCCAATGAGTCAGTCTTTGTATCAGGTGGCCAAAGTATTGGAGCTTCAGCTTTAGCATCAGTCCTTCTGATGAATATTCATGGTTGTTTTCCTTTAGGATTGACTGGTTTGATCTCCTTGCAGTCCAAGGGACTCTTCTTGCTGTCCAAGGGATTATGCTTCTGTTAGGTCCATGCCATTTCTGTCATTTATTGTGCCCACGTTTGTGTGAAATATTCTCTTGGCAGCTCTAATTTTCTTGAAGAGATCTCTAGTCTTTCCCATTCTATTATTTTCCTCTATTTCTTTGCATGATTCACGTAAGGCTCTCTTATCTCTCCTCGCTATTCTTTGGAACTCTGCATTCAGATGGGTATACCTTTTCTTCTCTTCTTTGCCCTTCACTTCTCTTCTTTCTCAGCTATGTATAAGGCTTCCTCAGACAACCATTTTGCCTTCTTGCATTTCTTTTTCTTGGAGATAGTTTGGTTACTGCCTCCTTTGTGATGTTATGAACCTCTGTCCCTAGTTCTTCAGGCACTCTGTTTATCATATCTAATCCCTTAAATTTACTTGTCATTTCCACTGTATAATCATAAGGGATTTGATTTAGGTTATACCTGAATGGCCTAGTGGTTTTCCCTACTTTCTTCAGTTTAAGTCTGAATTTGGCAATAAGGAGTTCATGATATGAGCCACAGTCAGCTCCCAGTCTTGTTTTTGCTGACTGAATAGAGCTTCTCTGTCTTTGACTGTAAAAAATATGATCAGTCTGATTTCAGTATTGACCATCTGGGGATGTCCATGTGTAGAGTCGTCTCTTGTGTCGTTGGAAGAAGGTGTTTTCTATGACCAATGCGTTCTCTTGTCAAAACTCTGTTAGCCTTTGCCCTGCTTCATTTTGCCAAACTTGCTTGTTACTCCAGGTATCTCTTGACTTCCTGCTTTTGCATTCCAATCCCCTGTGATGAAAAGGACCTCTCTTTTTGGTGTTAGTTCTAGAAGACGTTGTACGTCTTTATAGAACTGTTCAACTTCAGTTTCTTCAGAATTAGTGGTTGGAGCATAGACTTGGATTACTGTGATATTGAATGGTTTGTCTTGGAAACGAACAGAGATCATTCTGTCATTTTTGAGATTGCAAAAGTACAGAATTTCAGACTCTTTGACTACAAGGGCTACTCCATTTCTTCTAAGGGATTCCTGCCCGCAGTAGTAGATACAGTGGTCATCTGAATTAAATTCACCCATTCCTGTTAATTTTAGTTCACTGCTTCCTACAATGTCAGTGTTCACACATGGCTTCACCTGTTACACCACTTACAGTTTACCTTGTTTCATGGACCTAACATTTGAGGTTCCTATGCAATATTGTTCTTTATAGCATTGGACTTTCACTTTCAGATGCATCCACAACTGGGCACTTTGGTTTAGCCGTTCAGACTCTCTATTCCTTCTGGGGCTATTTCTCTGCTTTTCTCCAGTAGAATATTGGCCACCTACCAACCTGGGGTGTTCACCTTTCAGTGTCATGTCTTTTTGACTTTTCATACTGTTCACAGTGTAAAAGCAAAGTCTCTATTTCTCCCAATTCTTTGAGACTCCTGAAATTAAGCCCTCCTGACCTTCAAAGCCAAATGCTGTGGATGTTTATCTTCCCAGTGCAGGACTCCCTGGGCTGGGGAGCCTGGTGTGGGGCTCAGAACTCTTAGTCCTGTGGGAGAACGTCTACAATGTAGTTATTTTCCAATTTTGGGGTCACCCACCTAGAGTATATTGAATTTGATTACATGGCATGTTTGCCCTTCCTACCCATCTCATTGTGGTTCCTTCTTTATGTCTTTCATTGTAGGAAATATTTTCTGGTAGGTTCCGGTCTTTTTCATTTGCAAATAGTTGTGATTTTTAAGGTGCTTGTTAGAGGACAGGGTCTTTCTACTCTGCCATCTTGGCTGATCTTGAAAGTACAGACTGGCTCTTAATGTTTCCGCATGGAAGTTATTCATCTCATTTTTCTGCCAAAATATTTTTTTTTTGAGTTCTTAAATTTTTTATATTGTATTGGGGTATAGCTGATTAACTATGTGGTAGTGTTAGTTGAACAGCGAAGGGACTCAGCCATACAAATACATATATCCATTTTCCCCCAAACTTCCCTGCCATCCAGGCTGCCACATAACTCTGCACCAATGCCAAACAGAAGTGCAGAGACAGTTATGGAGGACAAGGAAAGAGTGACTTTATTTCTTTGCCAGACAAAGGGAGAACACAGCACGCTAATGCCTCAAGAACTGTGCCCACACTCTCTGGTGAGTAAGGAGAGATTATGTAATCAGGAAGGGGTATGTGATAAGAGTCAAGGCAGTAATAGTCTCGCATTCTTCTTTCTTCTGCCAAGTTTCAAAAGGATGGGTATTCTGACAAGATTCGGGTGTGTGCAGGGTCTTAGGTGGTCTCCTAAACTTAATGAGCCTCTCTGGTCCCTTTAATCTTACTTCAGGTACTTTCAGCTGGAGAAGGGATAGGCTACCTACTCCAGTATTCTTGGGCTTCTCTTGTGGCTCAGCTGGAAAGGAATCCGCCTGCAATGTGGGAGACCTGCGTTTGATTCCTGGGTTGGGAAAATCCCCTGGAGAAGGGAACCGGGTACCCATTCCAGTATTCTGGCCTGGAGAATTCCATGGATTGTGTAGTCCATGGGGTCACAAACAGTCGGACACGACTGAGCGACTTGCACTTTCAGGTGCTTTCATGGCTGTTCCTCCCTTGATTAGCAACTGTTTGATTCTTCCCATTGGAACTCAGAGAAGGTCGTGGAGACTGGGGTCTTGTCTACAAGAAATGGGGAACAAAAAGGCCTCCATGCCTGACAGCCCCACAGGGGCCATTCTCAGCATCAATTCTGCTTATATTTTACTGGTCAGAATAAGCCACATGGTCAAGCCAGATGTCAAAGAGACAAGGAAGTATAATCCTCCCCCCTGCAGGGAGGCACAGCAAACATTTGGGAATAAAGATATAGTACACAGAACCTTCCTTTCTACTATTAAAAGTTTCAAAGACTAGACTTGCAGGTATGGTCTAGGACTGGCCAATCAGATTAACCCACTTGGACTCTCTGATTGAGAGCTGGCTATGCAAAGCAGTAGGATCAATGGAGAAGTCATTCTGGGTCTACCGGGCTGCAATGCTAGCTGAAGTATTCAACACCCAGTGCTGGTGACATCATCCAGGTTCGCACTGGACTAGTTCTGTGGTATGATTTTGGTTGTTTGCTTATTTTTAGCCTCTTTCATTTCTACTTCCAAGTTTTAGTGATCCAATCTTCTTAGCACTTCTGTGAGCCACCCAGCAGTATCTGGTACATCTTTTCTATATAAATAAGTCAGTCATTTTCTGTTACTTTCAGTTAAAAACTTGACTTATACCATAAGGCTTTCAGCCAACCCAAACATTTCTCCAATTTCTGATCACCATGTGATTGCTGCCCAAAGTCCCATTACCCCTGTACAAATGAATGTCTAGGAAAGTATCAGAGCAATTTACACTAAAAAATATTGGGTAGGAAAGGCTGGGAGGAGCCCAGGTCAGTCTTGGATTCTGCGCACTCTTTAGATTGAGAGGCACTGAGGATTAAAAAATAAATGTGAGAAGGGTTTTGTTAGGTGGAGACGGGTAATCTTGAGTTAGGAGGTATAAAAAAATGCAATAAAGTTTCAGTAGCATGACCAAATATTCTGGGTTGCTCTGGACAGTCCCAGGTTACTATTTTTGTGAATCTGTTCATGCATGTCAATTATTTTGTTGTTCTCTTTCACTCTAAAACATATTCTAGCTTAGACAATAAGTTATATGACCACTCCAACTGTAATGGAAATGATCCTGGACCAGAAGTCAGAAGATCTGCATTGTAATCATAACCTAGCACTAATCTATGGAGTGACCAATAAACTTTCTGAACCTTATCTTCCTCATCTATAAAGTGGAGGAGTTCATGTAGATCACTGGTTGGCAAATAATGTTCCAGTTTTCAAGAACTATCTCAGTCCCCTGCAGTGAGGAAAAGAGGAGGCCAAGTGGGAAAAGCTCTTGACACTCCAGAGAACCTCTCCTCTTGTTTGTTTCATGCCTTGTGGCTGTACCTAACTTTTTGTTTGGAAAAAGTGTTCATGCAATAAGACACACACACACACACACACACACACACACACAGGAAAATCACTGGCCTGGATAATCTCTCAGACTTTAAAAGTCAGATTCCTAGAACTTGCTCTACTGTTGTAACCTCTGTATCCTTGACAGTGAGCTGGTCATGAAATGGAGTCATTAGGAGAGAGCTACTTGACTGCTCAGCTCTTTATTTAAAGAGACAAATGCCAAATTCCTCATTCTGTCAGTATAACAAGTTCCATTAAAATGCTGCTGCTAAGTCGCTTCAGTCGTGTCCAACTCTGTGCGACCCCATAGATGGCAGCCCACCAGGCTCCACCGTCCCTGGGATTCTCCAGGCAAGAACACTGGAGTGGGTTGCCATTTCCTTCTCCAATGCATGAAAGTGAAAAGTGAAAGTGAAGTCGCTCAGTCATGACCGACTCTTTGAGACCCCGTGGACTGGAGCCTACCAGGCTCCTCTGTCCATGGGATTTTCCAGGCAAGAGTATTGGAGTGGGTTACAATGATGCTGACATTTACTTATTTATTTTAATTGTTAAAAATATTCCTAAACCCACTTTTCCATCTTGGTCTCCTGGTTCTACTCTGTCCCCAAACTTGCCTCAAGATTTCCTGTAGCTCTGCCTCAGCTTGTGGGGTCCCTCATCCTCTCTTGGCCAACTCTTAGTGTTCAGTCCAAGCACCATCTCTTCTGTGAGGCTTCCCTCAACCACCACAGCCCTAGGGATGACTTCCACCCTCCATCCTGGCCTTCTACACCTTGTTTGGTAATTAGTATATGGTGCCTAATATGCTACTGTCTTCCAGCCCTAAACACACTCTTTTAGATTCTGGTCTGGGATGCTGAGGCTGGTACTCTGCCACCTCCATTTCTCCTATGCCAATTGACTTCCTGTTACATGGTGCCTATATTGGTAATTCCAGAGAGATTAGAAGGCAGGAGGGAGAGAAAATGGACTTGCTTCTTCCTGCATGCCTGCTATTCCTGTCAGTGTTGCCCCCAGGCAGTAGAGCTTGGTTCTGACCTCCACCTTCCTTGCCTATATCCAGGACCAGCTTCACTGAACAACCTCAGAGGGACCACTGGTAGTCAAGCAATGATCTCTCCTCAGAAATCTGAATATCAATTCTTCAAGCCCCGCCTGCACCTCAAGCTCCTGAGATAAAAGTCCTTGCCAGGCAGCCCACCTCCCCATTTTTCAGCCCCAGCTCCATAAGGCACTTTGTTCATACCTCTGAGGTACCAGAGGCTCTATACTTTCTCAGAGGTCCAGTTAATTAGGCTCCTCCTCTGAATTTGAAGGTTCTGAAGACCCAAGCACTTCCTTCCTTTTGTCCCTTAAGACTTGGGAGTAGTAGCTACTCCCTGTAGCTATTGTCTGTTTTCCTTCAATATTCTCCTTTACCTTTTTCAGGCTTCCAACACCCATTTAACAATTCCCATATTGAATTTTCTCTGCTGAAGTACATAGTGAAGTTTCTCTTTTCCTGATTGGACCCCAACTGGCCTACCATGAACTGTCACTTACCATGTTACACATATTTTTATTTCTCAACTATATTGGAAATTTGTTTTTGTTTTAGTTTTAGCTGTACCCAAAAGAACTCCACAAAAGTTTTCTTGTTGACTGATAAGCGTAAAAGATTCATGAATAGGAAAAACAGTGAAAAGAGCAGAACTTTAGACAAACAGATCTGAGTTCAAAGTCCAATTTCAATGGTCTCTCTTACTGAACTTCCTTGAGTCTCACATTCTCAACTGTAAAGTAGGATAATGCTTATCCTACAGGTGTGATGGGGGGTGGGGTGGGTGGGCAAACATGAGAAAAGGCAGGTAAAGTGTTTAGGAGGGAGGCTGGTGGATGTTTCAAATTTATACATGGTGCTCTTTCTTCCACCTACACTGATGACTTTGAACATTTTGTAGCTCCTTCTCTGCTAGGTAGGTGGTCATTTCTAGGCATTTATGGGTCCCTTGGGTATTTGTAGCAGAAGCATAACACCCTCTGACTGTCGAGCTAGATCGAGAGGCGGGACTTAAATGAGTCAGCATGGAGGTATTCCTCACATCCTCCTTCATGCTTGAGTCTTTCCTCTTATTAAACACACACACACACCCCACTGCCCTGGACCTTTCTTTGCAGTCTGACATAAGCTTTCTGCTTTCTGCCACCAAGCTTCCTAAGAAAGCCGCACACACCCTGATCCCACACGCCCTCCTGCAGTCCAGAGCAGCTGTAGGGACCTGCTCCTCAGTCCGTCTCTCAGCATTCCTAGCCCGTGTCTGTCTCTCTTTTTCTCGCTCTGTCTTTTAATGTTGCTCTGTTTTCTTCTAACACCCAACCGCTCGATCTACTTTATATATCAGAGTCAAAATCCTGGACAGAGCTGGTTTTAAATAGCTATTATTATGTTTTGTACCAGGCCTCCTGGGAGGTCCCCTTGTTGTTCAGTTGCCTGGTTGTGTCCGACTCTTTGCAACCCCATGGACTGCAGCATGTCAGGCCTCCCTGTCCTTCACCATCTCCCAAAGTTTGCCATCCAGCCATCTCAACCTCTGACCTCCTCTTCTCCTTCTGCTTTCAATCTTTCCCAGCCTTAGGGACTCTTACAATGAGTTGGCTGTTCGTATCAGATGACCAAAATACTGGAACTTCAACTTCAGCATCAGTCCTTCCAACAAGTATTCAGGGTTGATTTCCCTTAAGATTGACTGATTTGATCTCTTTGTTGTCCAAGGGACTCTCAGAAGCCTTCTCCAGTTCAAAGTCATCAATTCTTCAGTGCTCCGCCTTCTCTAAAGTCCAGCTCTCACAACCATATGTGAGCTGGGAAGACCAACATTATTGTTCAGTTGCTCAGTTGTGTCTGACTCTTTGTGACCCCCATGGACTGCAGCATGCCAGCCTTCCCTGTCCTTCACCATCTCCCACAGCTTGCTCAAACTCATGTCCATTGAGTCGGTGATGCCATTCAACCATCTTGTCCCTTGTCAGCCCCTTCTCCTCCTGCCTTCAATCTTTCCCAGCATCAGGGTCTTTTTTCCAATGATTCGGCTTTTTGCATCAGGTGGCCAAAGTATTAGAATTTCAGCTTCAGCATCAGTCTTTCCAATGAATATTCATGGTTGTTTTCCTTTACGATGGACTGGTTGGATGCAGTCCAAGGGACTCTTAAGAGTCTTCTGCAACATCACAGTTTGAAAGCATCAATTCTTTGGCACTCAGCCTTCTTTATGTTCCAGCTGTGACATCCATAGATGACTACTGGAAAAACCATAGACTTGACTATACTCACCTTTGTCAGCAGAGTAATGTCTCTACTTTTCAACAACTGTCAAGGTTTATCATGGCTTTCCTGCCAAGAAGCAATTGTCTTCTGATTTCATGGCTGCAGTCACTATCTGCAGTGATTTTAGAGCCCAAGAAGAGGAAATCTGTCAGTACTTCGACCTTTTCTCCTTCTATTTGCCATGAAGTAAGAGGGACAGATGCCATGATCTTAGTTTCTTTAATATTTAGTTTTAAGCCAGCTCTTTCACTCTTCTCCTTCACCCTCACCAAGAGGTTCTTTAGTTCCTCTTTGCTTTCTGCCACTAGTGGTATCATCTGCATTTCTGAGGTTGTTGATGTTTCTCCCTCCTATCTTGATTCCAGCTTGTAACTCAGCCAGCCTGTCATTTCTCATGATGTGCTCAGCATATAGGTTAAACAGGGTGACAGCAGACAGCCCTGTCGTACTCCTTTCTCAATCCTGAACCACTCAGTTGTTCCATACAGGGTTCTACTGTTGCTTCTTGACATGCATGCAGGTTGCTCAAGAGACAGGTAAGATGGTCTGGTATTCCCATCTCTTTAAGAGCTTTCCACAGTTTGTTATGATCCATACAGTCAAAGGTTTAGTGTAGTCAATGAAACAGAGGTAGATGTTTTTCTGGAATTCCCTTACTTTCTCTATGATCCAGTAAATGTTGGCAATTTGATTTCTGGTTTCTCTGTCTTTTCTAAACCCAGCTTGGACATCTGGAAGTTCTTGGTTCCCATAATGCTTAAGGCTAGCATGCAAGATATTAGGTATGACCTTACTAGCATGGGAGATGAGTGCAATTATCCAATGGTTTGAACAGTCTTTAGTCTACCCTTTTTGGGAAATGGGATGAGGATTGACTTTTCCAGTCCTGTGGCTGCTGCTGGGTCTTCCAGATTTGCAAAGTGCAACACTTTGATAGCATTGTCATTTAGGGTTTTGAATGGCTCTACTGGAATTGCATCACATCCACTAGCTTTATTAACAGCAGTGCTTCCTAAGGCCCACTTGACTTCGCACTCCAGAATGTCTGGCTCTGGGTGACTAACCACACCATCGTAGTTATCTGGTTCAAGATCTTTTTTGTACAGTTCTTCCTTGTATTCCTTCCATCTCTTCTTGTTCTCTTCAGCATCTACTAGGTCTGTACCATTTCTGTCCTTTATTGTGTTCATGTTCCCTTGATAGTTCCAATTTTCCTTAAGAGATCTTTCTGTTGTTTTCCTCTCTTTTTATGCACTGTTCATTGAAGAAGGCTTTCTTGTCTCGCCTTGCTATTCTTTGGAACTCTGTGTTTAGTTGGATATACCTTTCCCTTTCTCCCTTGTTTTTCACTTCTCTTCATTCTTCAACTATTTATAAAGCCTCCTCAGATAATCACTTTGCCTTCTTGCTTTTCTTTTTTTTTGGGGGGGAGGATGGTTTTGTTCATTGCCTCCGGTAGAGTATTAAGAACCTCTGTCCATAGTTCTTCAGGCACACTGTTTACTAGATCTAATCCCTTGATCTATTCATCACTTCCACTGCATATTCATTGTTATTGTTCAGTCACCTAGTCATGTTCAACTCTTTGCAACCCCATGGACCGAAGCATACCAGGCCTGTCTGTCCCTCACCTTCTCCCAAAGTTTGCCCAAGTTCATATCCATTGTGTTGATGATGCCATCCAGCCATCTTATCCTCTGATGCCCTCTTCTCCTTCTGCCCTGAATCTTTCCCAGCATCAGGGACTTTTCCAAGGAGTCAGCTGTTCAGATCAGATAACCAAAACACTGGAGTTTTAGCTTAGGCATCAGTTCTTCCAAAGAGTATTCAGGGTTGATTTCCCTTATGACTGACTGGTTTGATCTCCTTGCAGTCCAAGGAACTTTCAGGAGTCTCTTCCAGCACCAGAGCTCAAGGGCATCATTTCTTCGGCACTCTGCCTTTTTTTTTTTTTTTTTTTTTTTTACAATCCAGCTCTCACAACTGTATGTGACCACTGGGAAGACCATAGCTTTGACTATATGGACCTTTGTCAGCAGAGTAATCTCTCTGCTTTTTATCACACTGTTTAGGTTTGTCATAACTTTCCTGCCAAGAAGCAAACATCTTCTGATTTCATGGTTGCAGTCACCACCCACAGTGAGTTTAGAGCCCAAGCAGAGGAAATCTGTCAGTACTTCGACCTTTTCCCTCTCTATTTGCCATGAAGTAAGGGAGCCAGATGCCATGATCTTAGTTTTTTTTTTTAATATTTAGTTTTAAACTGGTTCTTTCATACTCAGAGGGGATTTGATTTAAGTTGTACCTGGCTGGCCTAGTGGTTTTCCCTGCTCTTTCTAGTTTAAGCCTGAATTTTGCTATGAGAAGCTGATGATCTGAGCCACAGTCAGCTTCAGGTCTTGTTTTTGCTGACTGTATACAGCTTTACCATCTTCTGCTACAAAGAATGTAATCAATTTGACTTTGGTTTTGATCATTTGGTGATGTCCATGTGTAAAGTCATCTCTTATGTTGTTGAAAAAGGATGTTTGCTATGACCAGTGCATTCTCTTGGCAGAATTCAGTCAGCCTTTGCCCTGCTTCATTTTGTTCTCCAAGGCCAAACTTGCCTTTCATTCCAGGTATTGTTGTACTTCCTACATTTGCATTCCAATCCCCAGTGAGGAATAGATTGAACATCTCTTTTTGGTGTTTGTTCTAGAAGGTCTTCTAGGTCTTCATAGAACTGATCAACTAGCTTCTTCAGCATTGGTGGTAGTGGCATGGACTTGAATTACTGTGATGTTGAATGGCTTGCTTGAAAAGGACCCAAGATCATTCTGTCATTTTTGAGGTTGTATCCAAGTACTGCATTTCAGACTCTCTTGTTGATTATGATGGCTACTCCATTTCTTCTATGGGATTCTTGCTCACAGTAGTAGATACAATGGCCATCTGAATAAAATTCACCCATTCCCTTCATTTTAGTTCACTGATTCCTAAGATGTCGATGGTTATTCTTACCATCTCCTGTTTCAACACATCCCATTTACCTTGATTCATGGACCTAACATTCCAGATTCCTATGTAATACTGTTTCCTTACCAGCCTATAAACGGGTAGCTCTTGGTCAGTCACCCATGCCTCGACAGTCTCTGGCCACTGTCCTGCAATAGTCAAACGAGCATGGCTTTCTTGTGTCGGAGCTAAGGGTGGGGCACTTTTTACTAGCAAGGAAAGTTGGACTTGATAGGCACTTGTAATGCATATCTTGTGGACATGCTCCATTTGCACCAAAGTATTAATAGTTTCCCTAATCACCAAATCCAATGAGCTTCCCAGTTTTCATCTTCCCTGATTCTCTGCAGTGTTTTGTATAGCTGACCACTTACTCTTTGACACTTCTAAGTCCCCTACTTTCCCCTCCATGCGTCTAGTTCTCTCCCTACTATTCTTGTCAATCTCCCTTGTTGGTTTCTCTACTCCACTCACTGCTAACTCCGATGAAGCAGCTAGTCCACGGACTTTTCAGTGGAGACATAACATCTAAGACATCCTTCCTACCTACACCCTTGTTGCCTCGTGGTATTGCAGCCTGTATATGCATGAGGAGCAATGTGGAGGCAGGAGCTGGAGATTCAGTTTCCAGTTAGTGACTGCAGGGTACTGAAGAACTCTAGGGCCATGGTCAGGAATTAGGAGCTGCTTACTGGGCTAGAGGGAAGGGCTCCAGGTAGTTAATATCACAAACATTCTGCCTCTGTCCTTCTCCATCACAAATATTTGAAGTGTTCTCCAAGACTTGTCTATCAATATGAAGGCTCTTAGATATCGCCAGTCTTTCACTGGTGGCATCTCCTGTCAACATATCCTGTGCCTCCTTTTGCAGGCTCCATTTAATCAGAACATACTGCTGTAAATAAGCTGAAGAATATTTAAAACTTTAGGTGAATTTAAATCAATGAGTTTTCCCTAAAGGATTTTATTTTAAGCCTTATCATTTTGATGTGAAGGACTCTGTCCTTTTTTAAGTGACATTGCTGTAAAAGCAAACAAGTAAGAGAAAGGGATGTGTCACTTAGAACTGAAGGTGAGAGGGAGGCAGATTTCACTCTCTCTGAAATCAGAGTGCCTAGCTCTAATTCCATTTAAAAAATTAATATGCAGAAAAACCAACTTTTCCCCTGTATTCTATCAAATTCAGGACGTGCATAGAGTGGTTACCACCATTGCAAGCTGGACACAGTAATGTTCCATCACTCCAGAAATTCCTTCCTGCTATCTCTCCATAGTCATATTCCACCTTCTCCCCAAGCCCTGGCAACCACTTTTCTGTCCTCTACTGCTACAGTTTTGTCTTCTAGAGAGTGTCATACAATAGAACTGTACATGGTATAATCTTATATCATAGTTGTCTTAAGTTTTACATATATTATATATATACTAGACCTACATATACTAAAACATCACCAGACAATGCCATATTTTTTTGCCTTCAAACCATTAGAAAGTTAGCAAGAGAAAAATAATTTATTATATTGCCCATATATTTATAATTTTTGTTGCTCTTCTTTTAAAAATTTTTTTAAATTTTTTGGCTGTGGTGGGTCTTCACTGCTGCATGCAGGCTTTCTCTAGTTGCAGAGAGTGGGGGCTACTCTTTGCTGCAGTGTGTGGGCTTCCCATTGTGGTGGCTTCTCTTGTTGCAGAGCATGGGCTGTAGGCCACGTGGGATCAGTAGTTGCAGCTCATGGACTCTAGAGCACGGGCTCCATAGTTGTGGTGCACAGGCTTGGAGCTCCATAGCAGGTGGGATTTTCCCAGAACAGGGACTGAACTGGTGTGTCTGCCTTGCAAAGCGGATGCTCAAACACTAGACACCAGAGAAGCCCTCTGTCTTCTTTCTTGAAGTTCTAGTTTTCTTTTTGTGTAATTTCTTTTCAAGTAATTTCCTTTAGCAGCTCTTTTGGAACCATATCTACTGGTGGAGAGGGATTGAGAAATCCTTCATCTGAGAAGGTCTTTAATTCACATTCATTCCTGAAGAATATTTTTCCAGGATTTAGAGTTTGGGGCTGAAAGTTCTTTTCTTTCACTACTTAACAAAATGTTGTTCAACTTCCTTCTGGCTTTCTTAGTTTCTGATGGAAAAAACACAGTCATTCCAATTGTTACCCTAGAAGCAATGTATCATTTTTCTCAACTTTTTACTTTTGGGGATATTTTTTTCCTTTCAATTCAGTTTAGTTGCTCAGTCGTGTCCGACTCTTTGTGACCCCATAAATTGCAGCACTCCAGGCCTCCCTGTCCATCACCAATTCCCAGAGTTTACCCAAACTTATGTCCATCGAGTCAGTGATGCAATCCAGCCATCTTATTCTCTGTCTCCCCCTTCTCCTCCTGCCCCCAATCCCTCCCAGCATCAGGATCTTTTCCGATGAGTCAACTCTTCACATGAGGTGGCCAAAGTATTGGAGTTTCAGCTTCAGCATCAGTCCTTCCAATGAACACCCAGGACTGATCTCCTTTAGGATGGACTGGTTGGATCTCCTTGCAGTCTAAGGGACTCTCAAGAGTCTTCTCCAACACCACAATTCAAAAGCATCAATTTTTCAGTACTCGGCTTTCTTCACAGTCCAACTCTCACATCCATACATGACCACTGGAAAAACCATAGCCTTGACTTTAGACTCTAGCAATTTGATTTTGCCTATCTGGGTGTGTATTTCTTTGGTTTTATCTTGTTTGGGTTTACTGTGTCTCTTGAATCTGGAGGTTTGTGTCTGTTGCCAAATTTAGAATGTTTTCGGTGGTCAGTTTTTTATATACCTTTTTGCTCTGAACTTTCTCCTGTAGTTCTGGGACTCTAATAACACACATGAGATGTTTTGTTATCATTCAAAGGTCCCTGAGGCTCTGTTCAATTTTTTTCTGTTTGTTGTTCAGATTGGGTAATTTGTGTTGACCTGTCTTCAAGTTCACTGACTTTCCTCTATCATCTTCATTTTACTATTGAATGGATCCTGTGAATTTTTTATTTTAATAAACTTATTTTTTGGTTCTAAAGTTCCCATTTAGAAGTCTAGGAGAACATCTAGTTTGCTATTTGTTTCAACAGAGTTTGACCTTACTGTCGGTACATTTAAATAATACTTGATTTTAAGTCTTTTTCAAGTAATCATACCTTTGTCATCTTGGTAATACAATCTATTGATTGTCTTCTCCTATGTGAAGGATTTTCCTAGTTCTTCATAGGCTGAAAAATTATGGGTTATATTCAGACTGTAGGTCACCACTCTTATCACAGTCAAGTTGTTCAAAGTAATTCACTAGGTCCAGCCTATACTTAAGGGGATGGGATCATGTAAGGATCTGAAAATTCCAATAGAGGTTTATTGTTGCTTTTCAGTCACCAAGTTGTGTCCCACTCTTTGCGACCCCATGAATTGCAGCACGCCAGGTTTCCCTGTCTGTCACTATCTCCCTGTGTTTGCTCAAACTCATATCCATTGAGTTGGTGATGCCATCCCACCATCTCATCCTAGTTACTCCCTGTTCCTCTTGCCCTCAATCTTTCCCAGCATCAGGGTCTTTTCCAATGGTTGGCTCTTTGCAACCAGTGGCCAAAATATTGGAGCTTCAGCATAAGTACTTCCAATGAATATTCAGGGTTGATTTCCTTTCGGATTGACTGGTTTGATCTCCTTGCCATCCAAGGGACTCTCAAGAGTCTTCTCCAGCACCACAGTTCAAAAGCATCAATTCTTAGGCGATCAGCCTTCTTTATGGTCCAGTTCTCATATCCATACATGACTACTGCAAAAACCATAGCTTTGACTATACGGACCTTTGTTGGCAAAGTGATGTCTCTGCTTTTCAGTGCATTGTGTAGGTTGGTCATAGCTTTTCTTCCAAGGAGAAAACATGTTTTAACTCCATGGCTGCAGTCACCATCCACAGTGATATTAGAGCCCAAGAAAATAAAATCTGTCACTGTTTCCATTTTTACCCCATCAGTTTTGTCATGAAGTGATGGGACTGGATGCCATGATCTTAGTTTTTTGAATGTTGAGTTTTAAGCCAGTATTTCACTCCTCTTTCACCTTCATCAAGAGCCTCTTTAGTTCCTTTTTGCTTTCTGCCATTAGGGTGATGTCTTCTGCATATCTGAGGTTGTTGATACTTCTCCTGGCAATCCTGATTCCAGCTTGCGCTTCATCCAGTCTGGCATTGCACATGATGTACTTTGCATGTAAGCTAAATAAGCAGGATGACAAATATAGCCTTGATGTACTCCTTTCCCATTTTGAATCAGTTCATTTTTCCGTGTCCGGTTCTGTCTTCTTGACCTGCATACAGGTTTCTCAGGAGGCAGGTAAGGTGGTCTGGTAGTCCCATCTCTTTAAGAATTTTCCACATTTTGTTGTGATCCACACAGTCAAAGGATTCACATAGTCAGTGAAACAAATAGATTTTCTGGGAATTCCCTTGCTTTTTCTATGACCCAACAGATGTTGGCAATTTGATCTCTGGTTCCTCTGCCTTTTCTAAATCCAGCTTGTACATCTGGTAGATCTTGATTCACATATTGTTGAAGCCTAGCTTGGAGAATTTTGAGCATTACTTTGCTAGCATGTGAAATGAGTCCAATTGCATGGTGGTCTGAACATTCTTTGGCATTGCCCTTCATTGGGATTAGAATGAAAACCTACCTTTTCCAGTCCTGTGGCCACTGCTGAGTTTTCCAAATTTGCTGGCATGTTGAGTGTAGCACTTTAACAGCATCATCTTTTAGTATTTGAAATAGCTCAGCTGGAATTCCATCACCACTAACTTTGTTGGTAGTAATGCTTCCTAAGGCCTGCTTGACTTAGCACTCCAAGATGTCTGCCTCTAGGTGAGTAATCACACCATTGTAATCACACCCAGATAATCATCTGGGTCATGAAGATCTTTTTACCCATCCAAGTACTAACCAGGCCCGACCCTGCTTAGCTTCCGAGATCAGATGAGATCGGGCGCTTTCAGGGTGGTATGGCCATAGACGAAGATCTTTTTTGTATAGTTCTTCTATGTATTCTTGCCACCTCTCCTCAATCTCTTACACTTATGTTAGGTCTTTGCTGTTTCTGTCCTTGATTGTGCCCATCTTTGCATGAAATGTTCCTTCATATCTCTAATTTTCTTGAAGAGATCTCTAGTCTTTCCCATTCTATTGTTTTCCTCTATTTCTTTGCATTGTTCACTTAAGAAGACTTTCTTATCTCTCCCTGCTATTCTCTGGAACTCTGCATTCAGGTGGGTTTATCTTTCCCTTTATCTTTTGCCTTTCACTTCTCTTCTCAGCTATTTTAAGGCCTCCTCAGACAAGCACTTTGCCCTCTTGCATTTCTTTTCTTACAGATGGTTTTGATCACCGCCTTCTGTACAGTGGTACAAACCTCCATCCATAGTTCTTCAGGCACTCTCTCATCTAATTCCTTGAATCTATTTGTCACTTCCACTATAGTATAATCATAAGGAATTTGATTTAGGACATACGTGAATGGTGTAGTGGTTTTGCCTGCTTTCTTCAATTTAAGTCTGAATTTTGCAATAAGGTGCTCATGATCTGAGCTATAGTCAGCTCCAGGTCTTCTTTTTGCTGACTGTATAGAGCTTCTCCATCTTCAGCTGCAAATAATATAGTCAATCTGATTTTGGTATTGACCTTCTGGTGATGTCCATGTGTAGAGTTGTCTCTTGTATTGTTGGAAGAGGGCATTTGCCATGACCAGTGTATTCTCTTGGCAAAATTCTGTTAGCCTTTTTCCTGCTTCATTTTGTACTCCAAGGCCAAACTTGCCTATTACTCCAGGTGTCTTTTGACTTCCTGCTTTTCATTCCAGTCCCCTGTGATGAAAAGGACATCTATTTTTAGTGTTAGTTCTTTATTATAGGTCTTTATCGAATATTTCAATTTCAGCTTCTTTGACATTAGTGGTTGGAGCATAGGCTTGGATTACTGTGATGTTGAATGGTTTGCTTTGGAGAACAGAGGTCATTCTGTCATTTTTGAGACTGTACCCAAATACTGCATTTCAGAGTCTTTTGTTGACTATGAGGACTACTGCATTACTTCTAAGAGATTCTTGCCCACAGTCATAGATATAATGGTCATCTGAATTAAGTGCGTCCATTCCCATCCATTTTAGTTCACTGATTCCTAAAATGTCAATGGTCACTCTTGCCATCTCCTGTTTTACCACATCCAGTTTACTTTGATTTGGACCTAACACTCCAGGTTCCTATGCAATATTGTTCTTTACAGCATTGGATTTTACTTTCTCCACCAGACATATCCACAACTGGGCATCATTTTCACTTTGGCTCAGACTCTTCATTTTTTTCTGGAGCTATTTCTGTGCTCTGCCCTAATAGCATATTAGATACCTACCGACCTGGGGGGCTCTCCTTTTAGATTCATATATTTTTGCCTTTTCATACTGTTCATGGGCTTCTCAAGGCAAGAATACTGAAGGGGTTTGCCATTCCCTTCTCCAGTGGGCCACATTTGTCAGGGTCTGACAAGCAGGGACATGCCCTTCAGCCGTTCCACGTAGCTGGATGACATGCCTGGTGCCCTGGTTGTCCCACTGTCAGAGTTTTGCCAAGAGAACACACTGGTCCTTGTTGAGTGTCTAAACCTTTACTAGCTTATCAGGGACCATCTTAGAAGTCTGCCTAATGCCTGCTGTTGGAAGCAACCCAACTCCCTGTTAGCAGATTAATGGATAAACAAAATGTGGTGTATACGCACAATGAAACCTATGGAGCTTTTAAAGGAAGGAAATTCTGACACATGCAACAACATGAATGAACCTTGTGGACATTATGCTAGTGAAACGAGCCAGTCACAAGAGGACAAAGGTTGTAAGATTCCACTTAGATGAGGTAGCTAGAGTAGTCAAGTTCATAGAGAAAGAAAGCAGAATGGCAGGAGGAGGGCAGTGGAGAGTCAGTGTTTCATGGGTACAGAGTTGTATTTGAGGAAGATGAAAAGTTCTGGAGATGGATAGTGGTGATGGTTGCCCAACAATGTGAATGATACTCAATAACCACTGGACTGTACACTTTTAAATGGTTAACAATACATTTTTGTTATGTATATTTTACCATAGTTGAAAAACAGACAAAAATCAAGAAGTTTGCCTATAACACATATTATGAGGTTTTGGGTCTTGTTTAATTCCTGTGGACTTCCTGGTGGCTCAGATGGTAAAGCGTCTGCCTATAATGCAGGAGACCCGGGTTCAATCCCTGGGTCGGGAAGATCTCCTGGAGAAGGAAATGGCAACCCACTCCAGTATTCTTGCCTGGAAAATCCCATGGACGGAGAAGCTTGGTAGGCCCCAGTCCATGGGGTCACAAAGAGTCTGACACGACTGAGCGACTTCACTTTCACTTTTCACTTTAATTCCTGTGGAGAATGTCACCATGTTTTTAGCAAGGCCTTCAACCTTAATTCAGGTTGCAAGTCCCAAAGAGCCTTCTGTGGGTCTTCGTTGAGGTGTCAGTTCAGTTTTCAAAATCCTTGAAGCACTGTTTGGATCTGGCCCATGTGAGGATGTGCTATGTGGGATCAGGGGTGATTCAGAAATTCATCTGAAGGGGCTACTTTCCCCAGGACCTCTCTCTCTACCATCTCCCTGGAATTTTCCAGCCTTGCCCTTTCAGTCCGCTGGCTGGAAAGCTCATGCCCCACAGTTTACTTCCCGGGGCTACGCTCGCTTCCCAGACCAAGTGGGTGGACAGACTGAGAGAGAAAGCAGAAGGGATTTCCCCACCCTCTCTGGACGGAAGCTCCTTCAGTTCAGGCGGGCGGCTTCCTTCCCAAGAATTTAGGTGACTTCTGGTTCCTGTTGCCCCTGTCACTCCTTTTGTCACAGGGATGCTTGGGTTTGAGGCAGACATGAAAAAAACAGCAAAAAGAAAAAAGAATAGGGAATTTTCCCCACTCTCCTGAGAATCCACTGTTTTCTTCCTGGCTCCTTGACCTGAGGGTTTCTCTTGGAGAGTTCTCCGTCCAGCCCTGAGGACTACTCATGGGTTTTAGGTTTCCAGGAGTTCAGGCCTGGGCACAGAGAGGGGAAATGGCAGAGTCAGGCTATTGCAGCAGTACTGCGAATCCTGGTCATCTTCCTCAGTGTTTCTGCTACTATGTGCTTTGCAGAGTCCTCAAATAGCTGATGCCTGCATTCTCTGTAGGTGTGACAGCCTCCACCTTACGGCTGGCTCTGACCTTGGCATTTAAGAAAGGGCTCCATCCGTTCACCTTTCTTCCCCATTTGTGGTACCCATTTATTCTGTGGATGCACCTTGATCACCTACTACGTATCGCAAACTATAAAGGCTAGAGAAACTGCCCATCTTTAAAGTGTTGAGGACACAGTTCCCTGCTAGACACAACTTCCTGGATTTCACCCTGGCTTTCTTCCCTGCTTTCTGCTTCCATTCACAGTAGATCTGTGAAGTGAGTGTTTGTTGCTTCCTTGAAAAGGCATGTCTGTATATGAGCCTGAAACCATTCTCACATGTGTGCTCTGTGGGTGCGGCTGAGGGCTTTGGAAAGAGACAAATTTTCAAAGACACAGGTTTGTGGTTTTTGAAAGAACAGAAAGCATAAAGCGTAACATCTTGCAGGATTACTTTCTGCTGAAGACCAATTGATGTGACATCTGAAAATAATCAAATAAGTGTCTTGTTTTCAGTCTGCAAATGACTTTGTGAAACTTGGGAAGGAAATTCTCCACTTAAGAAAAAAATAAAAAATTGAAATTGAGATCATGGGGAAGAACAAAGATGGGGAATTATGAGAGTGCTTTGAATTGTTAATAGCACTTACATTTGTAAAAATGGATCTCTCTAAAAACCTGGAAGTGGCCTAATAACTTTAAATCACCTCACACAGTATATGCCCCAAACCCTGATAACATCCAAATTCAATTGCTCATAACCACGTTTTTGTTTTTTATTTTTTGGAGCATTCCAAAAACTTGAAGTTGCTGCACAATGCACAGAGCTTGGGATTTAAAATTATTGAAACCTTTGATTATTTTTTTTCCATATAAGCTCTGACATTTGGAAAGAAGTTAAGGTACAATTAAATCCCAGAGGATCAGAATTTATTGAACTGATTGTTGTTGTCGTTGTTGTTTTTAACGGTTTTGACTAAGAAAAGAGAAATTGAGCTGAACGTTATAATGAAGAAAATAAAGACAGGAAGAGAAAAGGCTGAAGGTGGTACATACAAAATTCTCGAAGTCCAAGGAGAGGCTGGACCTGAAGGTGAACAAGTCTGCTGACCAAGGTAAGACAAACAAAGACACAGTGGCTAGAAAAATTGGAGACAAATGACATTAAACATCATCAAAACCCCAGACTGAGGTAAGGAGAGACTGGAGCAAAGAGAAACTTGCCTTTAGCTTCAGGGATTAAGGGGTGACTTCATGTTCCTACAGCATTTCATTCTGTCTAAGTCAAGTGTTGCTAATATCCAGTGTGGATGACAAGCAGTTGGACTTTGTGAATTTCTGGTTTCTAATGATGCATTCGAGTTTTATTTTTTACAGCTGTCCTTGTCTTAATCCTTTCTATTTTGTTTCTCCCTGGGGTTCAATGGTTTCTAGTTACCTATCAGCATTTTACACAGC
The DNA here is from genome assembly GCF_033118175.1 of Dama dama. Taxonomy (NCBI): domain Eukaryota; kingdom Metazoa; phylum Chordata; class Mammalia; order Artiodactyla; family Cervidae; genus Dama; species Dama dama. Next base: position 36,760,718 of record NC_083709.1, on the reverse strand, counting down.
CTGTCAGCCGCCAGGCAGCACATGGCTTCTGATGGTTGTGGCGTGTGGGTCACCGCTAGTTCTCTGGAAGGACAAGAGCCTGCCTGAACCACACAGCAAACTCCCTTGTATGAATGGCGTACACTGAGCAGGTTCTGGGCGCATGCTAGAAATTGAACCAAATACCTTTTGCAAACAGCAGCTCAATGAGGTTTCCTGCCATGAGGCAAAATGCTTGGAAAGTTACTCTGTGCTGGCATCACTGGGTTTGGGGTCAGCGTGCTGAAACCGGGACTCATTATGTTCCTACCATGCCAACTTGGTGCAATTAGCCTAACACGATAATTTCCCGAAGCCATATGTTGATCTTTAGGGGAGTGAAGGCTTCATCTGCCTGATGGCTCTGAGCTCTGACTGGTGTATCCCAGCTTCCAGCACATTTCTGTAAATCAAGAGAACACAAACAGCAATCAGAGACGAGGCGGGACTGCCAGCCTGGAGAGGAGCAGGCAACCTGGCGCAGGGCTATGGACTTGTTGACTGTTGTAAGTGGGTCAGTTTTCTGTTTTCTTCAAAGAAGATTTCAGAGAAAGGTCAAGGGAGCACCACTGTGTGCAAGGTTGTCTCTCCCTCCATCCTCCCCTCCCCACTAAGCAAAATCAATGGAAGGACCTAGAACAGAGTAAGTTATGTTCCAGGGCTGCATGGCCTGTATTCCCATTGGAGACCTATCAATGTGAACTAGCACTGTTGGGAGCTCTCTTCAGCTGCCCCTGTTAATCAATACCTCTGTTCATTATATGTCTCTGATGAATACGGGTAATGATTGGGTGACTGAGAGTCAGGTGACTGAAAATAACTGCGCTGTACAGAGAATCAATAGATTCCCAGCCCCCCTGCCACCCCCGCCCAGTATTACTCGAGGCAATTCGATATTCTCTGCCGCCCCTCTTGAGCCCCCACCCATGCTCTCCTCTCTGGTCTTCATTGATAGATCGCCTCCGTCCTCAGAGCAGCTTTATTAAATTAGTAGCACTTAATCTGCTGTCCTACTGTCAACGACACGGGGCAGACTAGCAGATGGCAAGTCTTCCAGTGGCTCAGAAAAGCAAAGGGCTGTAGCCCAGGCAGTGCTGACTAGCCTTGTATGGAGAGCTGAATTCATGGGCGCCTCTTCACTACACAGGAGGATTTCCACCACTTAACAACTTAAGAATATATTTTTTTAAGAAGGAGCTGTTTGAGGGAGGACTCTTGCCAATTACAGACGTGTTATGACAGATGAAAAGATCATAATTATGCTTGGATTCCCTGTAGCGATGCGTTAACATATCCATGACATTTAATAACCACATGCCTGAACCAAGGTTGACTTTCCCCAATTGTTTTATCTTTCATTTCTTTGCTCTTACCCCCAAAGTCTGTGGGTGCTCAGAGGAAATCGGGATGGGGGGGAGGCGCGTCAAGGCTTGGTGGCTGGCACCTTTGCTACCTTGGGAGGGACCCTCAGTCAGTGGTACCTGAAGCTGGCTGGACAGTTCTCTACTGTGGGTCTGATGACAGCCAGCAGATACAAGCAGCCTGTTTAGCTCCTTGCTGGCCAGAGACCTGGGGCCAAGGGGGTTGCTAGATTGAGTCTGGGTAGCTGCTGGTTTCTCTGGGCCAGAGGAAATGGGAGAAGGAGGTGCCACAAGATGGGAGACTTGGATACATGTGGCTCCCGGGATGGAGAACAGGAAATACTAAATGGAGACTCTAGGAAAAGTTACAGTCTGGGTTAGCCTAATGTTAAGCTAGAATTGGTTTAAGAAGTGGGGGTGATGTTAAACAATCGCAGAGTCAGAAGCAGCCTATATGCTTCTTCCCATTGGCCTCAAGCAGTGTGACAAGAGATGTGGCCAATGATGACCTCTCTCCATCTGCTAGTTTTATTTCTAGATGATAAAAGCCCAATCAGCAGAAAACCATTGTCAAGAGAATATAAACTGAAACACAGACATCTAGTTTGAAAAACCATATATATATATGTGTGTGTGTGTGTGTGTATCTAGTTATCATCCTGTTAACTGTCCACAAATTTCCCAGGGTCAGGGTGAAAGCTATTTACAGAAGGCCAAGGTGCAAAGATACTTAAGGTCTTCCTTTCCTTAAAAGATCTTGGGCCAAGGCTTCTGAGAAAGGAAATTCTGGAGACACTGGAAAAACATCCCCAAAGGGATAGCTTTAGTGAGGAAAGAGACAGTGTTTTCTGGGCTCCATTGGGACTGACTGGCTAGGATCTCTGGGGCTCTGACTCTATCTGAGCATGATAGAGTTTGGTTATCTGAGCATGAGATGAGTTTGATCTTCCTAAGAAGTGTGTTCAATAATAGCATGATTCAGTCTAAAAAGGAGACCAAGTTATCCAACATGGGAGCTTAAATAAGGGTGAATCACAATGTAAGCTAAAGTGTTTCTTGGTGTATTTCATAGTGGTCTCCTGGAGTTGGTTGAGGTTTCTTCAAATCAAGGAGGTAAGAAGAGATCAGTGACTGATAAATCTTTAATATAAAAATTGTACAAGAATTTTGATACAAATTACAAGAGGTATTTGGACAAAATATGAATAAAATTCCATTTACATCCCCAAACCCTTATGCATTTTATGCAAAAAGACATACTGTAGACAGTTATAGTACAGAAAATACAACGAAGGAAACAGCAAATAAAAACTTTTAATTCCCTTAAACTACTAAGAAAAACAAACCAAAAACAAAACAAAAACAAAACCCTTGTTCAAGGTACATACAGTATTTATGAAGCTACCGACGTCACAATGATCAGATCAGGGTGATGTAAGCTGTGCCCGTCCCTGGGTGCTGACCCCTTTCATAGTGCAGACTTTGGTTCTGTGACAGGCTGGGCAGAAGAGGCTGGTTTGATGCAGAGGAGGACAGAAACAAAAAAAAAACCACAGCCCCCCGCCCCAAACTCTGGGGTTGGGGAGTGGGGAGAGAGGACATATCTTGGGGAAAATTCCTTTTCCTTAAGATATTTCAGTTCCCTTTGGCCAACTTTGCTGTCAAATAGGGTTGTGTCCAGTGTTTTTGTTAGCAAGACACACCAGTGGGGTTGGGGTGAGTAAGAAATTTGTGTTCTCTCAACCAGGTGAGGGATCTTGCTAGTTCTAAAAGGCTTAGCCAATGAGGAGCAGTTGAGATCCGAGAGCTTGCTTTCCTGAGGGATCGACTCACCTCCACCTTTGAGGAAAAGCCCAGGGAGGCCTCAGACCCACATCTTCTCCTGGTTTCTCCACCTCCCTCACCCCTCTGACCTCCAGGTACCCACGTTTAGCTCTCCTGCCCTGTTCATACTGGCATTGGTAGGAAAATGGTTGAGACTTTTCTGCAGGGCAGCAGAACCAAAGTTTGCACAGGAAAGTGAGAGCACCATATATTATAAATCTTAGTCATATCAGTTAATATATAATACTAGAACATCTCATTCACTTAATTCACGTTATGTAAACCCCAGACAGGGTGGAACACACAAATGCTTCCAGAGCGATCAAAATCCAGATGAAGGAGGGAGTGTTCTACCTTCTTGCTTCAGAAAAGATTTTCTTTGAAGAGGGTGGGTGAGATCAGAAGAAAGGGCAGGAGTGGAAAGATAATGGAGCAGTCAGGGGAGATTAAGATGGGTATTGAAAGGAGTGGATCTGTACAAAGACATGCAAAAACACTCCAAATTGAGTACTAGATGAAAACAGTCAACTTGGTTATCTCAAGTGAGCCTGTTAACTGAGCACATTGGGACTCAAGAGCATCATGCCTCATGAATCACTGCTTTTCTTGGCCACGGCACTGATTCACAGGCAGGTCAGGGGTGCTCTGTCTCCTAGTGTGGGAAGGGCGGGTCACGCGGCTCCTGCGGAAACAGTGCCAGGTCAGCTCATCTTGGGGTAGGACTACCAAGAGGGTTGGTCTTTTCTCCCCCTCTTGTGGAAAATGTTTCCAGGGCCAGAGGAGTGGAGCTCTCTGACACAGATAGGCCCCTTCACCCCGGGGCCACCTCTCAATCCTTGCATTTTGTAACAGCAGTGGGCAGAGCCGGTTGGTAATGGACTGATGTGCCATCTTGTGCATTATTTCATCATCGCGTTTGGCAACAGGAAGCCTTATAAAGTCTTGGTATAGCGCTTGCATACTTTAAGAAATATAGTTTTATACTATCTATTTCTTTCCATTTTTGTTAAAATACCTTTTTCCACTCTTCCTTCCCTTCAAAGAATCTTAGAAAAAGGAAGCTAAAAATACGCCAAAACAATTAGAACTGTCCTTAAGCATCCCTGTTATTTAAAGGGGGGGTAGAGCTAATATTGAATAATCTGTGCAATTTTGGCAACTGAATTTTTAATTAAGATTCTCTTAAGATGTTGCTAAATGATTAATATATACATACTGGGAGAACTTAAAAAACATCAACTGCTTTTTCCCTGACCCCAAGAATCATTACTCAAAGTGCTTTTCTGCCCAGTCCACACACTGCTTAATACAATTATTTTAGCACAGGTTTGTCTACATAGACCTTTTGTCTCTCTCTCAATCTGCCACTTTTCGACTTTCTGAAAGTTTGCATCAAAGATGACACCTGCGTGTGTCTTATTTTTTGACATAGATTTGAAATGTGACTGTTCAAAGTCGGTGGGGGGAGCGGGGTGGGATCAACAGCATCTATCAGACCCAATGCGGGAGGGTTTAGAAAGAAGCAGGGTGTCTCCGAATTCCCCAAGGAAGATGCACAGAGAACTTATACTTCATTTAGCCACTAACTAGCCACCTTTATGATCCTTTAAGTAGTTCAGTATACAAAAATAGCAGCCAATACTTATATATGTTATTTGGGCTCAAGATGTTTGGGAAGATCACATTTTCACACGATTTTTCTTTGTACCTTTTGTCCCCTCGTACTTGATTTTCTAAAGCTCGTGTGCTTATACTTACCAAAATTCTCCCAACGTAGAAAGAATTTACTTTCTACATATAGGGTTAGTCCCTGTTTTAGTGATTAAACTCAAAGTCCCTGTGCCTTATTATTTGTTTCAGATTGTCAGTCCAATTAAAGGTGAATCTGTCTTGTTACAGTATGGATTTGGAAGTTGTCACGGCAAGATACCTGTGTACATCTAGACTACTGGTTGGAGGCCACAGCTAAAAAAATTTTTTTTCAAACCACCACACCCAACCAGTTTGTTTACGGCACGTGCACTTTTTGAAGGAGAGGAAAAACATCTTAGTTCTTTACTTACAGAACATAGGGCAATCTAATCCCACTTTTGCCACTGACCGAAACTTTGCTCTAATTATGGCACCATACCCAGTACTCCCAAAATACATGAGCTTGGAATTGCAATACTTAAGTTTCCAAAGACCCAGAGGATGCTGTCAAAGCCAGAATCTCTCTACTGACCCTTTATTTAAGAAGTAGTCTTGTTACTGTGCATTTAATAGCTGGAGAGGGCACCGCGAGGCAGCCTTGGGCTTGCCAGAGATACAGTTTAGTGGGTGTGTGTGCGCGCTCGTGTGCTGGGAGGAGGTGAAGGGAGGGAGGGAGAGGCTGACTGTGGATGTGTGTGCATCGGGGAACTCAGTGGGAAAGCCTAGCCCTTGTACTCAATTTCCCCTTCACAAGGGATAAACAGGCAATTACGCATCCTTTTATATTTGATGGCCAAGTGCTGAACTGGAAAGCACACTATTAGTTTGTGTCCCTTCAGGGCCAGGGCAATAAGTAGCCAGGAGAGCTGGGGCTGAGGCAGGCAGGGTGTTGTCTGTTGTTAGTGTGACAGTCTTGTCAGCAGCGTTCACATTACTGGAAGGTAATAAAGTGACAAGTAAGTTATTAGAAAGATATGAGGTGAAATTGAACTGAAGCTTCTTGCTGCTCAGCCTGGCTTTTTCCGTTTCCTCTTTTGTAATGGTCCACTATTTGTTACAAACTGAGCCTTGTCTTGATACTCTATATAGAAAAGATTTTTTTTTTTTTTTGCTTGCAGTAAAGGTCAAATGAATTTACAACAACACTTCAGAGGAGAAGAATAAAGATAGTTTTATGACAACTATAGTATGTTACTTCAAAAAAATATATAGCATTATAATGAACGATAATGCTGATCCAATTCAGTGTACTTGTAAAAATGCTTAGTTTTTTTTCTTTAAAACCCCTGTGATTGGGCATTTGAATTTTTTTACAAATGCCAAAAAGATAGTATTTGATGTCCAGTTATTGCCAAATGACCATAAACATCATCTTGTGCAAGATGTGGGATGAATAAGGATGATGGGAGGATACAGGAGAGGATGGGTGTCTGGGCAACAGTGATGTTACATTAACCCACCAGTCAGTTGTACAACTGGATTTACATAATACTAATGGAAAATTACCGTGTACAGTGAGCAAGTCCTGACTATAGGAAAGAGAAATGCCTTTGGGACAGAGCAGATGTGGCCTGATGCTAATATGAGGAAAGCTACCTACCACACATGGTTTGGCCTGAAGGGAAAATGTGAAAGCAGCAAAGTTGCTTTTCTGCTCTGTAGGAAGGTGAATGAGCTCACATTTTGATCAAGAGGTCTTTGCAGCCAAAGAGCAGTACAACCGTGGCTATGGGGGCAAGCCGCAGTCACGATGGAGAAAGAACAGACCTGCGCTGGCAATCATGCCTTTCCACTCAGCACAACTAGGGCTTGGTCTGACCACCAGCCTTTTCTAGGATCTGGTAGACCCAGTGGATCTTGTAGTTTCCTAAGGGACTTCAGCATCACTTCCGCTCCAAAAGTAAGAAAAAAAGAACACCACACCCCCACCCAGCCACTGACTGCCATAGTTGATTCTCCTGACCTGGCTTGGACTTGAGGTATTCCAGGCATCACTCTTGCTTTCCTCCTCCCTTCTCAGACTAGGATTCAGTGAGGCACCTGGTCATGGGGTGCTCTGGGATGCACTGCATGGATCCGCTCCCACCCACTGCTAGGCAGAGTTGCACCGGACGTTTCTCTTGACTGCCTCCTTTCCGTGAGTTCACTATTTTCTTTTCTAGTTATCTTGAAACCAGGACAGGTACGGGTCCTCTACTTAACACCCCTCACTTCACTGTAAAAAACTGTGATTCCCTCCAGTCTCTGTGGCACCTGTCTCCGAAAGCCCTCCATACTTATTTAAACCCCTCCCATTAGAAACACAGAGAATGAGAAGGAGAAGCAAACACCTCTAAATATTCCAAGTCTGGGTGAAATGTAAGTGATTTTTTAAACCCCAAAATTTGTCATAATTTTTGCAAAGCTCAAGAGAAGGAGTGTGTCCATAAGATCAAAGAAAGTATCTTCTGGCTGATTTGTTTCATATGACAGTAGATGTAGCGTGTCTTATGACAATTGACATTTATTTACTTAGTCGATCTAGCCCAACACTAAAGACCAAGTGCAAGTTAGGACTGCTCAGGTCAACGGCTGGCAGTTAGCAGCATGTCCATCTCAATCTGGTTACTGGCTTCTTTCTGTTTTAATTCCCAAGGGCCTCTGTTCTCATTTGCTTGGCACACATGAGGGGTGTGTACAGAGGAAAAGGAACAAAAGGTCACTTTTTATTTGGTGGAAACCTAGTGCATGGTTTCCCCTGAGTAAAATGAGGAGAATGCCTCTGCAACAGCCCCTTCTTGATATATTCAAAGCTTGCCTTTTTAAAAAAATAGCTATATATATAATATATATTATATATATTATATATATACACACACACACTAACAGGCTATTAACCAGTTATGCGCCTTTCTCCTCATACTGGAAGGGCCTGGGAATTCATTACCAAAGAGATTACACTGTAAGGACAGTGGTGTCATTGTGCTAAAAACAATTTCAAAAGAGATGTTTGCCAGCTTTAAAAGGCATCAGCCTGGACTAAGATCTGAAATGCACGGACTTATTTCTATACAATTAATAGCAGAACGAAGAATGTCATGCTTTTTATCACATTTTAAATACCAAATTATTTATTATCTCTCGTTATTCTTGCTCCGGGTCATCCCCCTCCACAACACACAGACAATCCTTAAAGGAGACTAAGCCTTTCTGATCCTTACAAACACATAACTTAAAATGATCAAAACAGAACATTTCAATACCACCTAGCACACATGCATGTTAATAATACTGCCATTTTGTACCTGTGACAGAATGCTGGTTAAAATGAATCAAGTGGGGAAAGGTTGCTTGGATGAAACGCTGCATCCTATTCCTTTCTCAACTGCCCTAGCATGGATGCAGCTGGACAGAGCCTGTGTCACAACAGAAAACTCCTATGAAAAAAGAAATGAGTATGAATGGACAAAGAGGAAGGGCTCAATGGTTAAAATAATGATCACATCATCCTTCCCATTTGCAAATAAGCCTTGGGATCACCATCTTAACTAGATTTAGAGTTAAGTCAAAACACTGCACTCAGGCACACACCCAAGAACAAGCAACACTCTGGGACTAGACGAAATGTACGTTTTTATGATTCTACATCTTATGGACCACTTCTGTCCAATCCCCCTGTCCCTTTTAAGCAATTAGGCTTTAAACTGGAAAATATTATACACCCACTTAAAAGGCCACCATAACATGTGGGCACTTGAGGCACAAAACTAGTAGCAAAGAGGGGAGAGACTTAAAAAGGGCAGGTTGTCCAGGACTCACTGTCATTTATCCAACAAAAGGCAGGTGAACACATTCATGCTTCTGAGCAATGGAAATTCTGCTTGAGAATCTTGTTACTTCTGGGCTTATTCTAAGTGGATATCCACATCAGCCTGGTTTCTGGTGAGTACCAAACACTTGTTCTAAGCCTGGTGCCTTTGTTGTGACCTGCTGACAGCTATGTAATTCACTCATTAGGGCTTTTAGACCTTTTAGTTGACATTAAACAGACTAAGCACTGATTTTGTACAAGCTGAGTTCTAATATCTCAACCCAGAGTGTAACTGTTAAAAATCGCTGAAAGTGTGTTATTTCATAAAAGTGTCACTTGGTCTATGTACACTCACAAAGCTAGTGTTTCCATAACCTTTTGCTGGGATACCAACAAAATATTTTTTCCGCCCTTCTGGAATCAAATCATTTGGTTAATGGAGCAATAGCGCAACACAGAAGGCTAAGAGGACCAAAATGTTTGCAAACAAATTTTCATTATTCTAGTTCAATCTTCCACAAACATACTGTACAGAGTCTTATGTGGTATAAAACAAAGGAAAACATCTCTGTCTATTCAGTTTAACAACACTGAAATAAAGCGACTTTGGGGAATTCAAAGGTACAAGAAAAACAAAAGCGGTTAGCACTAATTCCTCAGCTTTTTTACCGTAAACATTTGTCATTAAAACATAGTGTTTGATATAGTTTCTTTTGTACTGCAAATTACTTTTGGTCTCTCCTCACTGTAGAACAAATGAATTAAATGAACCCCATAGCATCCTCTGAAGGAGATGAAAAGATAAAGCTGCTAGACACATCTAGCTTATCTTAAGATTCCATTGTTTCTGAAATTTTCACACAAAAAAATACTGAAGCCTCAACTTAATGATGCTTATTTTTGGAAAGAATAAATACTGAGGTACAATAAATCCTACAGGACTAACAACAAGAGAAACATATTAACAGTTTCCTTTGGCAAATTTAACGGAAGTGAATGCTGATGTGAACCTAGAAAAAAATAATTACAAAACGTATGAAAAATGGAAATGCCATTAAAAAGTTAAGACAAAGGGAGTAATTCTAACTTTTAGACTGATGAAAGAAATGTTTGAGGCCCTTAAATGCTGAAAAGAAATACATTCTCTTTAAATTATTGTGTCCTGTTTGACAAAATATGCCTTGTTTATCTTTTTCCCCCTCCACTTAAAAAAAAAAAAAAAAAGACAACAAAACAGTCTGCAATGCACACCCTAATGGTTTTGGCTGCAGACTGAATTTGAGTAAATATCATCATTTAGTCAGTATGTTGTGGTAGCTGAGGCTGCCGATGTGGTTAACCAGCTCAGGCAACATGTGTAAACATCGGAAACAAAACAAAACAAAACAAAAAAGGTTCGGAGAACCCTCTCCCTGCGCTTTCTCACTCTCGATTGCTTGGTTTCAGGCTTGCTTTCATTTCTCTCTGACAAATCGCGTGGGGGAGACGCAAAACACTAAACAGTGAGAGATCCTATTTTAAACCCCCTTCTTCTGGCTTCTCAGAAAGGAGTATTGCTTAGTTCAAGTTCAGCACATGTTTGCAAAGCTTCCAAGTACTGCCGCCTCTGCCATTAAATGTCTTTTGATTTTTGTCTATCAAACCGGCCTGAATCTTAGTACTACTTCATAACTTGCGACAAATTACACAGCCACATAACAAACCAACTCAGTTCAGACTTTCTCCCTCTCTTTAATGGAGAAGGGTCAGGTCCTTGCGCATGAGTGTTCAGCTCTTTCACTGTATTCAGCTTTGCTCCGTAGTGAGTAATTTGGGCTTTTGTATCCTGAAATATTATCCTGCCTCTAAAGAATAAATGCCTTGGCTGTTTCACACGCATCACTTTGTTTTCCTTTTATGTAACTTAACATATAAGCAAGAAGGATACAATGTTGATTGTAATAACATTCGGCACTTGAAAGCATCACCAAGTGTTTTTTTTCAAAGCGGTTTTCTGGTGGCCGACAAATTGGCCTGTGGTTATGTTGAGTGACTAATTGTATTTTCTTTTCTGGAAACTTGTGCAAAGTTGGCAGTTTTGTGTTAACACTAATACTTTTGTTTGGCATTTGTGCCCTATACTGACCAGACCATTTTTATACAAGTGAATTTTTTAAAAAAGACACTTACTTGAAGTATGGCAATAGTTTAAGGATAAAAAAGAAGCATGGATATTACACATCCCCTTGTAGTGTATGAAAAAAAGTGCATGACTGGATTTATGTACTAGTACAGGACATTTTAAAAAATCAGATCTGTGCTGTAAGGCATGCCAGCACCTCTTTATCACTATATCTAGCAGGTAGTAAAAACAAGACCATGTTTTTTTTTTTCCTTAAAAAATGTGCATTAATGCTAACATAAATGAATAGAGCTAGCCAGCAAACTATTTTTTTCCTGTATATCTAACAGCTGGATGTAACTGTAAAAATTAAACAAAAGAGTTAAACAACCATCAATACAATTGTTTTACATCATTGGCCTCTCAAGGCTAAATATTTACAGGTGAATCTGCCATGCTTTAATTGAAGATTCTCTCAAAACCTTAAAGTTCACAAAAGACAACTATAAGAAGTTCCTTTTTTGTTTTTGTTCCCCCCCTTTATCTCTTTGCAGGCAACAGTCATAGGTACAACAAATTGTCTCTTTGGAGAGGACCAAAAATTGTTACTCTGTCAAAGTTTGGGCTAGTTGCACGCTTTTATGTGTGTGCGCATGTGTATTTAAAGGGTATTCTGTTTCACCTCCAAATGAAAAGATCTGACTTCTTTCTCAAAACTATAAAGGAAAAAGACAAAAAATTTCAAAAGCACCTAGTGTTTATCTTCTTATATCTAAAGAAAAGAAAATGTGTGTGCCCGCGTGTGTGTGTACACACACGCGGGCACACACACCCTCCCCCAAGTACACTAGCACACACTATGGCAGTTCAGATACATAGGCCATCTGGTGAGAGCTGGCATTTGCAGTGTCCGTTCTGAGACTAATCTACTGCAGTGAAGGGAATGTTTTTGTGGAGATTAGGGTTCTGACTGTGCCGATTCCGGCTTCGCACAGAGGAAAACATCATATTGCAACCGGGGACTTTGCACTTGTGCATCTCTCGCAAATGCACGGTTTTGTAGTGCACCCTCAGCGTCCCCTTGTTGCTGTACATCTTGTGGCAAATGTTACACATGATCCCACCAGTGCTCCCGGACAAGCTGTTGAACATCAGAGACCCTGAAACGTCAGCCCCGAGGCCGCCAGGGAGGGTGGGGGCCTCGGCCTTGTGCGCCGACTCCCCGCTGTCACTCGCCCCGTCAAGGTCATCCAGGAGAATCCCCTCATCGCTGCCGGCGTCGGATTCCCTGGAGGAATGGATGCTGCTGCTGGACTGGAGACTGGAGGTGGTGCTCAGGTCCAGGACCATGTAGTCCTCCGCCATGCCCCTCCCATAGCCGTTCAGGTGGGAGTCTTCCGTCCCCGCGGGAGAGGAGGCGTCTTCCCTGATGTCGAGCCCCAGGGGGTGCTGGGCCCCATAGATCTTCATCAAAAATTCATCCCGGAGGTCCTTGCTAAGGGAGGGCTGTGATGAGTCCAGGCCCATGTCATCGAGTTCTTTGGTCAACAGTTTACGATGCAGATTTATGTTGGCACTGTGTCTAGGAAAACAAGAGGGAAGGGGGGGCGGGGAGGTGTACAGGGAGGGGGGAGGGCGAGAAAAAAGAGAGCATTTTAAAATTGATTCAGTTTCCACCAGGCATCACCGAAGCGCATTCATTGCTAATGACGCTATTGTAAAAAGCAAGCATTTTCCTACATCCTCAGGATTGGGGAGTAAGTGGTAGTGGGGAGTGCAATAAGGGGAGCTCTTCATTAACGTAATTTTTATAAGAGAGTAAAAGTCCTCAACGGAAGGATGAAAGCAAACCCATGCACCTTTTTCTGAATGATTGTTCTGTTCCTTTCACTCTGTAGCAGCATCAGCTGCAGAGAATCTCACAGCAGAGATTTGAAAAAATATACTGAATATGATAAACGAATGGAAACTTTCTGCTTCTCCAAACCAAATAATTTGAATTTACCTAAAAACAGAAGGAAACCCCCTTTTTTCTACAGCGAACACTTTAGAGGTATGAAAAGGATTCCTATTTTTAAAAAAGAGTAAATGGTTTAGATAATTTAGAATTCACTTGACAAAATAAGTTGTTCCCTCTCATCTTCCTCATCTTATTTAAGAAAATAATTTAGCTTAAAAGGTTAGCAATTTATTTAATAAAAAGAGGGTTACACACTATCTTTAATATAAATCCCCTTTTTAAGAATGATTTGGGATCTCAGCTAAATCTAATAGTAAAATACATTTATCTTCAGAAGCTGCTATATTTCAGAGTTAAAAATAATATTTCAAGTAATTCCAAGTTGTAAACTTTAATCTTAAAAAAAGGTGAAAAACAGAAGTTGGTTTAGTACATAAAACCCACCCCCCCCATTAAAAAAAAAAATCACACTCAACAGAAGAAAAAAAAAAAAAAACAACAAAGGGACCAAAAAAGAAAAAAACCCACACACAATAAATACCAAAGAAAAAAAAAAATTCAAGCACAATAATAACACATGGTCCCTCCATTTTAATAACTGGAATCTGTACTTCTTAGGCAAGCAAAACTTAATACTGTACTCACTGAGTGCTTTGCTTGTGTGTATATATATATATATATATATATATATATATACATAAAAGAAAAAAAAAAACAAGATTTGTCCCAGAGCATCCATAGGGATGTCATGATTTACAAAGCCTGATAGGTTATTATCTATCTGAAAACATTGCCTTAGTATTTACATCCCCCATTTATTTTTAAAGTGCCCTTGGGCATATACCTCTCTCCACCTGCAAAGGCTTATGTTTGACAAGTGTCTAAATTGAAGGCTACCTTTCCAAAAAGGAAACCAATAAATAAATACAGATGCATAAAAGCTTCTCAATAATGGTGGAAGCTCTACATCTTGGAGAAGTTAATTGTGATAATAGAAATGACTTTTAAAATGGCCAGGATCAAGTTCGACATACCTGCTGATTATAATTAAAAAGTATGGAAAATCCAAAATGAGTCACACCGTTTGGTGACGAGCATGGCTAATATTTCTTAGAGATGGTTGAGAGGTATGTGCCTCAGAGACAAGAAAGGTGGGAAACCCATTCCACCTTTCCACACAAGACAATATATAGCACTCTGGGTTTGAAGGGGCAGAGGGGCGGCGGCCCCCTCTGCACAGCACTTAGAACGGCTGAGCTTACCTTGTGATAATAAGATCAGCTTTCTAATCTTTTGCTAAATCGATCACAAAAGAAAGCAAGAATGAGAGACAGAGAAAAAGAGAGAGAAGGAGAGAGAGAGAAAACAAATTCACATTCTAGACATCTGGTTTGGAAAAAAAAACTTAAACAATAACATAGGGATTTAAAATGTTCTGATCAAAAAATCATTTTCTGTCATAAGCGATCATCTCATATGCTGTCTTGATGATTTTCAGATCAGCCGCATCATCCAAAAATCATAAATCAAATTAAGATAAACCAAATTCACAGCATCATCGTCATCCATAAATGAGCTCTATACAGATGCATGCAGTGTTGTGGATATGTGAATGATAAACAGAAGTGGTCCCCAGGGTCCCTGCTCTGACAGCCGCGCCCCGTCTCCTTGGTGTCAGATGGCAGATGATTCCAAATGCAGGTTGTTAAGCAGAGTGCAGGAAATGCCTACTGAGAAATCTTTCCCCCTGACATGTGGGTATGACACCACCAGAGTTATTACAAGAATGTGGAAATAGAGTTGCAGTACGTACTATTACTCCATTGATAAAACAACCTGCCAACCATAAGCAGCTTGCAGAATCCTACCCCTCTGTGTATTATTTTTAACACCCTCCCCTCCCTTTCTTAATTTCACAAACACACATTTTGCGATGACTCTAATCTAGAACTCTGCTGCTTCTCACACATCTGCAGCTACCGCTTCCTAGATTCACTGCTGAGAAAGCAGCAGCCAGACACACAGCAGTCACATCAAGACGCACAGAATAAGGAAGAATAAATTAACATGGACAAAAGGACACACGGGTCCCCAGATGGACACATCTTCCCTGAGATGACCTGTGAAATCACACATCTCCACTGTTGTGGTACCAGGAAGAGATGTTTCTCTTCATGTCTCACTCACAGCAATAGAAATCTGTAATCTAATTAGATGAGGTACCAGCCCTCAATATCTGTCAACCAAATGATGTGCAGAAATGTGTAGACCAGCTCTGGCACTCGGTTCAACAGTGTCCCTTTTCCGCTGTCAGCAGTCCTGTTGGCCTCTGCTAATATAATTACATTGACTTTTATTCAATTAAGTGCCATCCTTGCCTTTAAAAAAAAAAAAGCTACTTTATCAATTGATTCAGGTGTAATGCAATAATAAAGATGAACTCAGGGCAGTGCATTAGCTCTGCTGTTCATAACTTCAGTACACGGGTTCATTCGTGGTAGTCGATTTCCATTATGCAACCACAGTTCAAGAGAATTGATTCTTTTATGTTCATTTCTTAATCTATTTCATTTTTGTGTAATAATCCTCCGAAATGCCATATGCAAAATACTAGAATTAGGGATAGGAAGAACATGGAAAGCTTACTGGTTCACTCTCATGGTGGTGGGCTTGGAGCTATTCTAACTTAACTCCCAGTATTACTGGAGTGGAAAGAGGCAAAGCAAGAGGAGAGGAGATAGACTCTTGAGAGAGTCCTGATCCTGTACCTCAGGAGGTTAGCTTTGCCTCCACAGAGTGGACAAAAAGCAGTGCTTGATGTTAACAGAGACCTGGACTCAGTCAATCCAAACCGTGAACTGCCACAGAACACTCTCCGAGGAGAAGACACGAGGACATGGAGTTAACAGCAACTTACAAGTTTACATGGATCAGCAAAACCTAGAGAGGTTAAAAAGAAAAGGAAGATGAAGAGACACAGAAAGAAAAGTCACCAAGAGACTATCAGGTATACGAGGAAGAGGATTCTAAAAAGTGGAAGACGACCAGAGAGTGCCGGATATGGGAGGACCCCCGGCAGAGGAAGCGGTGGGCAGCTGTCTGTGATCAGGAGCAGGACTCCAGAAAGGAACAGAGTTTGAGTTCTCCAGAGATGAGTTTTTCTAGAAAAAAAACCGAATGTTCTGAATATTTGTCTCCAGAAAAGAGGAAAAAATAACCATGAACTAAAGCTGTATTAGAACTTATTATACTTTATAAGAATGTCAGCACTACAAAAGCTGTTTCTATTTGCGTTGATTGGGTATTAGGTAGGTAATACCAATGTGAGGAGGCAGCTTCCTCTTACTGAGAAAGGAAAAAGACTGGGATGAAGACAGAAGATAAGTAGATAAGTAGAGGAAGGAAGGATCTCGTCAAGACAGTAGGCCAAACTGTAGTTCCATGATGGTCACTTTTAAGAACACAAACTATATCTTATGCAACCTCAAGTCTCCTGCTGCTCAAGAAAAATACTGGGTTGACCAAAAAGTTCATTTGGATTTCCCCATCACATCTGATGGAAACACTCTAACTTTTGATCAACCCAATACTTTGCACATGGGACATAATTAAAAGTGCATTTATTTGACTTCAATCAGTAATAGGCAGAGTCTTAAACTTTCCCCAAAACAAATTATAGAAGTGAAAACAATGATCCCAGGACTGGAAACATGTACCTAAAGATTTAAGAAAAGACACAGATAATATAGCAGAGGATAATCCTGACCCACTCACACCCCACTGTGGTGCAAGGTAACGCTACATAACTAGGGGATGACACAGTCCTATAACTTGGGCAATGCTTAGAACCACAAACGTTTCTTCTGACCTCTGCACTCACTCCTACTATTTCTGTACTGAGTTTACCAAAGCCTCTTGAAAACTAAGAGCACCTTTAAAAGCAAAAGGTAATGAAGCTTATATGACATAAAAGAGGTCATGAAACCAGACTTACTATTTGAAATGCTTAGTGGGAGCACTCTAACTAGATAAAAGTGGACTACCACTCATTTTTGGTTTCTTCAACGAAAACAAGTCAATTATATCTCAGTTAAAAAAAGAAAATTTTAGCGTGCAACCACGGAAGACAGCAAATCCAACAGTCAAGTAAATGCAAACACCCGTTAGAGAAAGTCAGTCCTGTCTTGAGCTTTTCTTTCCTCACATTTCCCTTTCTAAGCTGGTTCAAATACCTAGTTCAACTTAATGCAATGTTTAACCATAAAAAGAAAAAAAAAAAATAAGCACACTGAAAAAGTGTTTTGAGATTTTAACTTTGGTTTTGAGATACAAATAAGAACTTTTTTGAAAAATAAGAATCTCATGACCAAGTTAGAAAATCAAAACGTGGCCATGAAACTGAATTAAGCTATAGGTTACATAAGAAGCCCAATCTAACCTTAATTCTTAATCAGTTCTGAGCCATCCTAAACTTACTGAACTGAAACAAAATACTTGATAATTAATTGCAGTGCCCCAGGTGAAGTGGAACCGAGGCTCCATTTTGGCCTAACTTTTGCCTTTATTTTTTCTGCTTATCTTTGCCACTTCACACACATGCACATACGTCAAATTGTCCAGAATGATCACAGTGAAGTATACACAGCAGATAGCGCCACATATAAATAGTGTATGTGTGTTTTTATGTATGTATATGGGCATACATAAATTTATATTCAACCTGTAATATAAAATATAAAATCTGGATGCCGGGTTTGAGTGTATTGTTGGACAGAGTCAATATTCCTGATTGGAAATGTAAATCTGCTCTCCAAATCCACAGAAATGAAAAGTTAAAACTTTTGTGCCTTATTTATTCTCTTATCTAGATTGCCATGACACTACCTGTTGTCCTGAATGCCTCAAAAATATTTGTATTCCCATTTATTGATGGTGGTACACTTATAGCCCTGTGAAGTCACGATATTTTTGATAGTATATACATTTTTGCAAAATGAGCGGGTGCTCTCTAAGGTAGTATTTAAAGATTTTCTCCAAAAGATCTGAAAACCATTCCCAGCTCAGGAAATTCAATGTAAAATTTTAGTGAACAATGCTCAGCCCCTCCCACCCCCCAAAAGTACAGAAGTATATGATAAATGCAAGAAACAAAAGCTAAGCAAATTCTTGCAAATTAAAAGTATGAAATCCAGTCCCTTCAATCCCTTTCAATATAAAACAAATCATCCATACTGGTCACGCAGACAGTTCTCTCTCCATTCAAATTATTCACTTGAAGATAAGCTCCCACCAAACTCTTTAGGGGTTTAGCTAATTTACTGCACAGATACGGCACGTCTGTTGTAATAACAGGTAGGATGTATTGGGGTCGACCATTTATCAGAATTAGACTTCTTTTCTCAATTCACAGTGAATTATGCTGCCTACATGACTCCCCTCTCTCAGAGCCTGCCATCCCCTTACGGCCCCTAATGTGGCAGGCAAACCAAATTGACAGTCTCATCTTGTCAACAAGGGGCGATTCTCCTGAGAAGCCATTTAACTTTGCCGAGGAAGCAATGTATTAATGTGCCTGTCCCAGGAATGTTAATCATCTTCAAGCTTCCGACCTAACTTTGACGTGAACGAAATCACCAAATTTGTTTACTAAATGAATCGTAATATGCTAATAAGAAAGCATGACATATATGGAAAAGCCAAACAGATGGTTTGTTTACTCCACTTTGCAACTTTATAAATGTTGTAACTCTGAAGATGTTAGTGAGAATTATTGGTTTGCTGGCAGAGGCGAACGTGTCTCTCGCATACTAAATCTGGCACTACGGCTACAAAACAATTTGTCATTGCTGTGGAATGCATAAAAAATGTTAATGTAGTGATGGCATTTGGGAAGGCAGATTGGTGGATGGAAAATGTCTATGCTGGATGCTCAGGTTAAGTGCAGAATTGATATCCAACACTGTTCCCTAACCATTTTACTTCTGAGCTGTATCTGACACATCGAGGCTTCTCGAGGGTGCTGATTATTCAATAGATAACCTGTTGCGCTGTAATGTGAGACGTGTGTTACACTGTGAATAGGATTATGTTTTCACAGCATTTGGAAAATTTCTCAATCAGGCAGCTCATATGGTGCTCAGCTTACTACTACTGTTGGGTAAAAGAAAGCAAAGCCATTCACCCTGGCATCTTTTAAGGACTTGAATAAAATCTGAGCTACAATTTTGAGATTTATATTTACCCTGGATGAACTAACTCTCCAGTTTTCCATCCGATGTTTTATCATCTTATACAAAGAGTTCCGAAGATCTATTTCCAAAACAGTAAGAATGCATTTTTCTCTTGACATTCAAATTTCTTCTCCTATTTAAAAATAAGCTTTCTTTTCTAATGTGTACAACATGGGACATCAGTTTCTTTCTGAGGTCTTTTTCAAAGGAAATACTTCCTAACTATCCAAGAAGGTTTTATATCATTAAAACAATTTGTGATCTTTTAAAAAGAGAGCATTAGGGATGTGCGAGTTCCCCAGGGGACAGGATTTTGTAGGCAATATTATAATTGAGCTACAGCCTTATCTAGAATTCTGTGTTGAAAATGAAACTATTTAAGACACATGAGCAAAAAGAATGCACAAAAGTCTAATGTCTTTGGTTAAATGGTGTCAAAACTACCAACAGAAAAACTTCAGTTAAGCAACCAGCAACACAACTATGCTACCTTTCAATGTTTAGAAACATTCAGATTTTTCTGAAATTCTTTTTACTCCTGATTCACACAAGCATAGCCATAGAAGCAGAATTCTGTATGAGAGAGGTACTTACTGCTTCCAATACCATTAACCACTTCCCCCAACTTCTTAGTCCTATATATACATATTGAGACCACCACGCATCTTGTGGGATTCACCTGGTGTATCACCATAGAGTGAAATTTCTACCAGTCTGCCGAAGAGAAACGAGAGCAAAGCAAGCTAAAGAAACCTCTGACTTCATCTTTTTGCCCAAGGATCATTCTGGAGCAAGAAACATTAGCGGCTATCCCAGCCTGGCGCATCTCTCTCATTTGAAACATCTCCTCGTTCCTGACCAACAAAGAAAATTTCAATAAAGTACTTTTACTGGTTTAACAACAGTGAGCTCTTGGGATTGTCAAAGTGCTAAGCCTTTTCCAAGGAGAGAAGAAATCAGCAGCTCAAATATAATTAACCTTCCATTCTCAATGCAAACTGCCACGCACAGGAGCTCTGCAGTCTATTAGCGAAGTTATAATGGCCAACAGGCAGAAGCGAAATTGGTCAAAAAGTTGGCTGCTGCTGTCATATTTTTGGAATTATGATTAATGGCACTAATAATGTGGATGATTACTGATATGTGTATCTCCAGCAGTTTATCATATTGCTCTGGCTGCCTACGTCCACAATAAGCAGGATGCTATCATTTACCTCTTTATTGAAGGCAATCCTTCTCTTGAAGGAGCATATTCTAATTACTTCGTAATGTTTTATGTCTTAAACATTTTGCAGCTCTGGACCTTGCCAACTGCTTCATGTCTACCATTGATTAATTACTGAATGTTTAATCAAAATTTAGAACCTAATGTAGTCATTTATGAGCACGCTGCAGTGCCAAAGTAGTTAGGCTCTGCTCCCAAGTTTGGGGAGTGCTGGGTTAAAAATCAAATCCCAGCCAGGCATGAGGATCCAAGAATTTCACCTTGGGTGCTCTGAGGTTGCCAATTCCATCTCTGCTGATGAATGGAAGGTAATCTAACTACAGGGTAAACAGCATCTTTACCTCCCCTCTCCCCACTGGATCTCTCTTTCCCTGTTCTCCTGATTCCCGAATCAACAGAGCACTGCTGACTGCTTGCTTCTGAGTGCAAGAAGGTTCTTGTGAAAACCCATCTCAAGAACATAGCTTTGAAGTGGTTAAACAAGTGAAAAATAATTTGCTGGGACAAATACATAAGTTTTTTTTTTTTTAATGTGGATTTTTTATGGTACTGTCATACAACCATTCACCGTTGAAGTTAAGTGTTTTTTTAATACCATTACTGAACTGCTGAAATGGATGCTAATATAGCTTGGAGTGCTAATGTCAAGTCCTGGTAATAAAAAAGACAGACTGCTGAATGAAATAATTTCAAGTAAAAAATAGAACAAAAGTGCTCTCTCTCTTGCTCTCTACTTTTATTGAATTGGGACTGACTGAGCCAATTGCTTTAGAAGTCTGTAAAACACAATTACTAGTGAGCGGACTGACCCCCCAGTGCCCCCTTGGTGACAGAGTGGACTAAAAAGCCAGCAGAGTTTGAGCGGCTCCCCTCAGCTGGCCATCAGACCCATGAGGCTTACTTCTGAAGGTCTGTTGTTCTCATCGCCCAGATCTGTCTCTTCTGACTGAAAAAAATCTTATTTCCCATCCATGTGCTAAAGTAACTTCATACATCATTTCCCAAGAGGAAGATGTCTACTCTGGCAATTAAGGATGATCTGTCTTTTGATATTCTTATTTATGTGGTTGTTCACATATAAACACACATATACTTTATGTGGATACATTTAGATGAGAATGTTAGCATAATTTCTGAATAGCTGGCAATAATTCCAATTGATATATGCAATAGCAAACTGGAGGCATCACTTACGTATGTTCAGGTTAGAAACACAGTTTTTTTTTCTTGTTTTTTTTTTACTAAGGTAAAGTCAAAATAATTAGAGCAAGCAAGAAAAAGAATTAAACTAGAAGTAGGTAACATTTTCCCCCCTTGTTAATAAAAGAAGTAATAAACTCCATAAAGTACTAGAGTTAAGATCACTAACACTTCAGGCCTAACAGCTTTTTACCAGGAATTTACAACTCCTGTTTTAATTCAAGCCGCTTGCATTAGGACATAAAATCTAGGTATTTTTTAAAAAGTGTAGCTTTCTGTTAAGTAACTGAAGAAAAATTGTCCTTTCCTGAAAAGCATTCTTTTTTCCTCTTTCTCAGCTTGCTTCTCTCTCACACATGCACACACACACACATCTTGGCACTCAAGAATCAAAGTTAATAAATCCTTTTTTTATGACATTGTAATTTTTTGGCAAGTGTAAACTCCTTTCATATTCTGCCACATTCATTTATTTGAAGCTTGTGGGAGTCTTACGGCAAAAACATTAAATTATTTCTGAGAAGGCTTTTAAAAAACAGAAAAAAGAAACCCTTTCTAGCCCAACCTTCACAATGAAATTTCAACAGAGAAAGAAAAGTCTGTCTCCTTAGCACAACAACAACAACAAATCACTCAGCAAGAAAGGGCTGGTAGAAGCCTCTTACGGTATGGAGAACCCATCTTTGCAGGAAGGATACAAGCAAATACTAATAAGTGTGTGAAGTCTCATAACCTGCTTCCAGGTGAGAAATGGCCTTTTTTATTTGTTTTAAAAAAGAAAAGACTATCTACAAAAACAAATACTTAGAATGAATCATTGTAAGAAAGAATGAGATCAAAGAAGTCTATCAGGGGATCAGACAGGTGGTGGGAGACCCAAGGGAGACAGAAATCATGAAGATGACCCTTTCAAAGTGGTGCCATCCTGAAAATTACCAACTATGCATGCAGTATGTACATGCTGATCTAAATGCTGTTTCTGCCTGGATTTTCAGGTTCCCGATGGAGAGAGTAGTAGCTCATTCCTTTTGAGGGAAGGTAGGAATACAGTGTATAAGGAAGCATTGCATTTACACAGTGGAAGTTATGTAGCCACAAGAGATTTAATGGTACTCTCATCAAGAGAAATTTGTAAGAACTTTGTATCATGGACAGGAAGTCCTTTGCTCGCCATTAAGCTTTGTTGTCTAGTTGGTAGGCAGTTTGGTGGAAGTGATTGGTGTACTTCTTGGGCTGGAGGAGTGAAAGGTCAGCAGAGGCTTAAATGAGCTTGTCTTACATCCAGCTGGGCCAGCAGGAGGTCATTAGGAAGATCCGAGGCTCATGGTAGGCTTGACAGAGTCTCTCCCCATGATACAAGGAGGCCGTTTTGCTCACTGCTCTTCTCCCAGGATTTAAAAAGAACCCCAGAGACAGGAATGACACCGAAGTTTATCTTACTACCAAAGTTTCGCTTGAGGAGGACACAACTAGCAATTACTCAGAAGGGGAAATTTATTTTGTTTGTTTGCCTTTGATGGAAAGTAATGGAGATAAGTACAAAAGACCTATTGATCTCCTGGCTGTATTGTGAAACCAAAAAGAGCAACAGAGGGGGAAAAAAATGTCTTCCTTTAAAAGTCAGAGGACCCATGCGACTTTACCTTTCAAAAGAATTCTGGTAAAGGAGAGCTGCAGTTTGGGTGGCAAAAAATACAGGAAATGAAAAGGCTGATGCCTTAAAGTGTTCTCTTCTCGTACTTGGAGAAGATTAACACACTGTTTGACAGCTAATTGTATTAGGGCAAATACACTAATGGTTATCTTAAATTGGTGCTAAGTGGCTCATTTCTTGGCGGTATTGCCTGGTGAAATCATATGCATTTATTGAAAATTTCTCTTTGGAAACTTACAGAGAACTTTTCTAAGCACAGAATGATGGGAAAAATGGATGTCGCTGCTGGGAAGGTGATAACAGGAGACAGGTAGCATGTTTTTGCATCTTCACCTCTGCTGTTAATGTATGCAGTGACTCGTCAGAGGTAGCTTATGTTAATTTATTCCCGCACACCTGTACAGGGCTGGAAGTCAGGTAATCAAACAAGCAAAAACTATACATCTCTGCTTTTTAGCTACGGCTACCCAGAGGCCTATATAGGAACAAATGTAGTTCTGGAGACATCAGCAGGTTTTAATAAACCAAATACAGATGTCTTACTTCATACAAATCAAGAAGTTTACATGTTTTAAATCTGGACGGATTTAAGTAGCAATCAAAGAGAAGGTTTCCACTTGGCACCAATGGTTGCCTCATATTTATTTATAAATCACCCTAAGCAAATATTATTTTGTTTCTAAATTTATTCATGGGGCTGAATCACCTTTCCTACACCTTGAAGATCAAACATAATGCTTACCTTTCTGATAAAATTCAAGACAAACTGTAGCAATGAGTGGCCACTATTCTCAGAGGGAAGAGAGGAACAAAGATGGTAAAATTCATGTTAAGATGAAAAACAGATTAAATATTTCTTTCTATACAGACCATCTAGTTTCTGTGGACAAAGTCTTCATTATAGTTGAGGGAGTTTTAAAACAGCCAATCACTGAAACAGATATAAATAGATTTTTAACATACTAGCAAATGATAAGGAATTCAGCAGAAGAGGACACAGGGGGTTTTATTTTTTGGAATAAAAACCAAATGTAATTTATAAATGGGATTCCCTAATATACAGATGATCCATGGCCACTCAGCCCTCCTGGGGATCAAAATACCAGACAGAGGATGAGAAATGACCGAAGAAAGCCAGGGCCAACCAACTCTATGATACTCTTCAAGATAATGTCCTTAATGAAGACTGTAGGTTCTAGCCCAGTTAGAATTCTTCTTCCCAGGGAGTATTTTCATAGGTATACTTCAAAACCTAGTGTCAGCTTTGCTTTCCCTGACAGAAGAATATCTTAGCAGAAAAATCAAGGGACAAACAAGAAAGAAGTACAGGTGTCTAGTGACTGTCGGGTGTAACATTACACACTCCTATCAGTATTCACTTAAATATCAGCCATCGCCTTATAGTTCTGTGGTTCTTTACAGGGAAAGTAATTTACATTGTGCTTCTAAAACTCAGAATAAAAATTACCCTGACAGTCACCTAGTGACCAGACGAATTGGAGTTTGTGCATATTAGCTTGCTGTGTGTCATTAGTATGGAATGGTCCTCCTTGCTTTCAAATTTATTAAACTCACACTCATTCACAAACGCATAGAAAGGACACTTCTGACACTTAGAATCCTCAGCCCTCACAAACCTTGCTTGTGCCCCACTCTCTCTCTCATGTCCCTTTTGGCGACTTCACACAAAGAATATTGTTTTTCAAAAAGGCTTCAATCTCATCTTACAAGACCTAGAAAGATGCTAAGCAAAGACATGGACAACTCTGCTAACTAGCTGCCAAATGTAACACACAGCATTTACCATCTTTCTACTTCCATCCTGCTGACTGCTTGTCTGAGGCCAAACATACAACTCCCTCAGATACAACCATCTTGGAAGAAGCCAAGGAAGACCTGTTTCTCACTCCTGTAAAGTGTTCTAAGCCCAAAGACAAGAAGGCTACTTTCATAAATAGAAGGAAGAGGGTTTATTCTGTTAGTTTTATCACAGGTAAACCCCTTGCATACTTCGACCCCAACTCAAAATGCCTTCTAATGCTGTTTGCACAAGGAAGATGTTGTAGAGTCCAGGATGGATGAATCGAGACTCTGGGGAGAGGAGAGAAATGGACGCAAGGACAGCAGGATTAAAGACAAAGGAGGATTTCTGTTTGGGAAGGTGTGTTGGCTCAGAGAAAGGTAAGAAAACTTAGCCTAGCTTCATAGTGAACTGAAAAGGGAAAAAGCAGGGACATAAAATTCCTGGAGTTCTTGTGACTGAAACAGTAAAAGTGAAGAGACAAGGGAAGAGAAGTCTACTGGGTAGATTTGAGATGTGAGGCAGAGGCTTTGTGAATAAGGAGATCAAATTACAGGTCAACATTAGTTGATGACAATGAAACAGGGGTACAGTTATAGTGCAGTTATGTTTCCTGAGATGCAGAAGAGGATGATATTCAATGGCATCCCTGCTTTTGCTTATTTGGTGGTAGCTATGCTCATATATTAAGTCATAGACTCAACAAGGATGAACACGCTTCTTATTAAAAAAAAGTTGAAGTATCAAAGTTTATGCTAAGTGTTTACCCTGAGGTCAAAAGATTTGAGGACTCTTGAAAAGCAAAGTTTCAAGTGAGGATCAGAAGACTTTCTTGTACAGTACTTTTTTTTTTTTTCCCAATTTGCTTTTTATTGTGTGTGACAAAATTCCAAAATTAAAAAGATTTGGCGTGACATGCTATTTCACCCATATGAAATGTAATCACCTGTCTTCTGGGGTTTGCAATCTCTTGGGAGACTGCACATACGTGGGAGAATATCTGTATTATGCTTCCCACCTGGAATATCCTATATCCTAGTAATGCTGGGCAGTGGCCTCAACTTGTATATGGAGGGTCACCCATGGAACGCTCAATCCTTAGAATAAAATTAGAGACTGAAATATTCTGCTGCTATCAGTAAATGTTTTTCCTCAGACAAACCACCCTCTCCACAGTACTTCCTTACAGTGGGGCATAAAAACAGCGCTTGTGTTTTCTAGTGGCTTGATGTAAATGAAAGCACCAGGCTTTGGGTGCTGTAGCCTTTGGTCCCAGAGCCATTTATTTGAGTGTTATGACTTGCAGTATTTTCAGCAAACCAACTAAAACTGTGATAGGAATTCATGCAAATAAGCTTAAATTTTGGCTTGTCTTCAAACACTCCATTTCCATAAATATTTTATGTGGTTTTTCATGAGTCTTTTATTTTTGTTAAAAAAAAAAAAATCCAATGCATTAACCTCATTATCACAAGTGCACTATTTCAAATGTAAAAGAATGAATATTATTTACAAACGTGGGGGGGATGGATATAGTATTATATTTTATTATTCAAAGTCTAGCTATCTTAACTGCTATATTTTGGGATTGTCAATGATAACTTGGAACTGAAAAGAACTCTGTGACCATAAAACATTTTTACAGAACAAGGTAAATGGAGTTGGGGGGAGGGAATTTTTTAAGATAGATTTCTCTTCAAAGCATGTTTTGAATTGTA
Source organism: Dama dama (assembly GCF_033118175.1). Classification (NCBI taxonomy): domain Eukaryota; kingdom Metazoa; phylum Chordata; class Mammalia; order Artiodactyla; family Cervidae; genus Dama; species Dama dama. The sequence continues at coordinate 36,734,144 of NC_083709.1, read as the reverse complement.
TGAAGAAAGCCACTGAATTTTTTCTCAGAGATTTTGCTTTTCATGCATTGGGTCCCTTGTATTTTAGTAGAAAGGAAAAAGTATTTTCTTCTTTTATTTTTAAGAAGACTGAACTTTTAAATATGGAAAAAAACATTCTAGAGGCAGATCACTACTTTTCAGTGTACTTCTATTATATGTTACTTTATCAAACAATTCTACCCATCAGGGAAACACTAGAATTTGGGTGGTAGCTATTTGGAAACTTCCTAGTTAATACTGTTTCTTCTACATATATTGATTTTTACCATGTAAAAAATTTTCTCCAGATACATTATTAAAAGACAATGTAAAACCAAAAACTGCATTTGCTATAATGGGATGAACTAACTGTGTGACTCTTGTTAGGCTGGTGTATAATACTCTGCTCATAAGCTTATCTCCACAAGAGGAGGACAATTGTGTTACTCCACCAGTGACCACCTTAACACATTCCTTTTATATTACATTTTCTTTAAGATTGAAAAAGAACACTGTAGGTTTAGAACCAGCTGCTTCTGTTTAAGCCCAACTGTTTCAGAGCCACAGCTACATACCTAAGGTGTGATGTCATCTGAAGGCTGGACATAATATATTCTAACTGATCCTCAAAGTATATGCATGTCTCCCCTTCTATGCATAATTCCCATGACAGACTATATTTTAGAGATGTGCTCAAAGATATTGTGAAGTTGAAGTAACCCACAATCGTCATAACATTTCCCCGTATCAACAATTACTTTGGTCCCATTTTCTTCTGATGTATCTACAACTCTTAAAGAATTCATGGATACACTAAATACTCATGTAAGAACGATAACATTTCTGGTTATACCTACGCAGATGCAGGCTGTCTCGATGTCCTGGACCTATGGTTCTTTCCATCCGTAAATTTCTGTTTCTATATTGGATAAATACGTGTGTATGAAGATAATATATTGATTTAATTATAAAGCCACAAGGCAAAGCAGAAATATATATAACAGAAGCTGCAGCTTCTAAGTGAAGGTTCATGGGAAAGCAGGGAACTGTGTACACAGTTAACTTATTCACACCTAGATGCATGGAAACACACACGCACATACACACACACAGAGCACAGAGAAAAATGGCGTGCATTACTGAGTAAGATGGCATATGATTCTGCATGCTTAACCAGAACAAGCACCGACTGCAACAATCCTTCACGAGCATGGCAGCCTGGGGATCACGCGGTCACTGTGGACAGTCTTTACAGTGCATCGAAAACATCTAAGTTGGATTTTTTTTTTTAATGTGTCAAGTCCACCATGACTGGCACCCTCCACCCCCCCAGCAGGAGCAGCCAATGGAGATTTACTGACCTGTCTCTGCTTCGGCGAGAGGGGAAGGCAGCGTTGCAGCCGGCCACCGTGCAGACATGCATCTCTTTCAAGTGAACGTTTCTGTAGTGAAGCTTCACGCTGTAGGAGCTTTTGAAACTCTTCTTGCACACATAACAGATTTTAGGGTCTGGGCTAGAACACAGGTCCCCTTCTGGGGAGAACTTCTGAGGGCTGCCGTAATTCAGGGACGATGTAAAGCTCTCGTGCAGGGCTGCCATGCTGGCACCCCCGCCGTTGTACAGTCCGTACTGGCTCATGTAAAACATGTCGTAAGTGGGATCTGTAAACTCCTCCTTCACCTTGATGACATCCTGGTGAGAGGGCTCACTGTGGTTCTCGTCCGGCCTCTCACTGTTCATCAGGACTTTCTCGCTCACTTCACTGTGCATATGCTCATCCCCCTCCATGGATTCCTCACCGAGTTTGGGCTCCGAAGACTCAGACTCATTCTCATAGTCCCGCTCAGGTTCTTGGTCCTCAGAAGTCATGCTGTCAGCCCTTCTTATTTCTGTCCTTGAAATGCACCGGGTCCTGCTATGCTTAGAAAAGTCCTTCACAGACATGCCCGGACTCATCTCCTCCTGGGAGTGGCAGTGATTGTCATGGCTCCCATCATTGACCACAGGCCCGCTGTCATTGGGGTCGTCATCTTCATCGTCAAACTCATCGGCGGTATCGATAATTTCCTTCTCGATCTTCACAGGCATGCTGGACTTCCTGGGCTTCTTCTTGGGCGCCAGGTCGGCACTGGGCTCATGAGTGGCCATCATCACTACTGGCGCTGCTGGCTCAGAGGGGGGTGGGGGGTGCTGCTCTATGGTACCACTGGTTGGGATGATGGGACTGGTCGGGAGGGAGGTCGGAGGACTCACCATTTCCCCTGGAGTGAGTAAACTTCTATAAAATGGAGGAACTGGTTGGACAGTCTTTAGCCCAGAGAACACCAGCTGGCTAGGGAGAGGGTTCTGTAAGACGGGGTCTAGTGGGGGAGTGGTAAAACCCATTGGGGGCCGGCCAGGGCTCGTGAGTGTGAGATTCGATTTTGTACTTGCTATGACGGGGGTGGCAGCCCCGGACGTGGCCCGGATTAAATCTTTGTCTCGGTTATTCCTTAGCATAGGCATGTGAAGGCGAGGGTTAGGGTTTGCACTGTGGCGGTTACGGCTGCGAAGGGAGCTAAAGACCATATTGCAGCCTTCAATGGTACACCGATGTTTGATCTTCAGGTGAACCGCATTATAATGGATTTTGAGAGTACCTTTGTCATAGAACGTCTTCCCACACGCGTTACAGAACACTCTTCCCTTCCGGGAGGCCGACCCCATCCTTCTCATCCTGTGGATCCGGAATGAGCTCTTCGGGTGTTCAGTTTTGGACAGGTCACTGACTGGGGCAGAATTCTGAATGGGGGACACGCAGGCTGGCTCGGTTTTGGGCTCCACGTTAGTGATGCTGGTCAGGGCATTTCTATTGGGTGTTTGATCGTTCTTGTAGGGCGTGGGGGAGACTTCAGACTCACTGCTCTCATTATATTCATTCTGGGTCGAAAGGCTGGGCTCCCGCAGCCTCAGTCCTGGTTGTTCTAACAGCAGCCCGTTCGGAGGCAATCCTAGCAGCGGGGCTGAGACCGGGTTTATGTACTGGAATGGCAGCAGGAAGGCGAGGCTGTTGGGGATGTTTTCGAAGTGATGAATGCTGGAAGGGTTGCTGTTCTCTAGATGGGCGAGGAGGCTGGGACTCCTGGTGCGATTATTGCTCTCAATGAAAGTTCTGATGTCTGAGTCTGTCTTTGAAGATGGTACAGCTACGGCCTGCCCTTCCTTCTCCTGGATCGCCATCAGCTCCACGATGGATTTGGTTTCTCCGAACCGCAGAAACTGCTGAAGGGTGATGATTTCCTCTTCTCGAGACATGATGGCCCAGCGGTCAAGCACCTTGCCAGCAGCATCCTGGAGGCCACATCAAAGAAACGACAAAGACAAACACAGAAACTTATTGATTGTGCATAATTATTCAGGGCAGCTGAAGGTGCTCTGTCTGCTCATGGAACATCGCGAGCAAGAGCAGAAAACATGCAAGCACTGTTAATACAAGTTGATCCACAAAGCAAACTTTTCTGCCATGCAAATGCAGTCATTAGAGTCACAGTTAGAGAAACAGATTGAGTTTAATAATGTCAAAGCAAACAAAACGTAGACCACTGGGGCTCTGCGATCTAAAATGCCTACGCTACTGCTACTTGTACCAACAATGGTCTATAGACTATGCAAGTATTTAGCATATATTAGTACAAGACGTGAACTCTTGCTGTGTAATCCAGTGTATGCAGAAACAAAACTAAACGTGGTACCTTAATCGTTATTGAATAGTGATACCATAGGAAGGAATGAGGTACATTTTTCAAATTTTATTTCATTAACACAATCAGACATGGCACTGGATTCACTGATGAAACTTCCTTTAAATAGGAGCTATTATCTGAATTTCTAAATCACGAAGATGAATGAAGTAGCATCACCCCCATACTCACATTGCTATGCTGTATCTCTCCCCTTTTAAGTGGCTGAATTTTAGTGTCACGTTACAGTAGGCAATTTCGTAAGGTAGAGTAACACAGTAATTGTACTTTTTCTGAAAATTGATTGTAATTCTATGATTCAAAGTTTGAGTTAAGAGTATTTGACTTTTTATGATCTTGTTATAAATGACAGTTATAGATATTCAGAAAGTAAACACGTGATGGATTTAGATAGAATAAATGTGTAAAAATATTGTCTCTTAACATCCTGCTCTGATAGCAGAGTGTGTCCACAGAGAATACACATCAGTAATCACCAGACTATGTGTTGTTAAATATACATTAAAAAGCATTTCACACTTTCATTTTTGCTAGTAAGTATGAGATATGCCTGGAGGTAGGACTTAAAAATTCTGCAATGTAATGTCAGGCAATCCATTTCAGTATGGATTGAGAGGGACCTATTCAAACATTTAAATAATGACTCCATCATCTACTAGGGCACAGCTCCTTCCCACCAGGACAGAACACTCGGCAACCCTCTGTGAACAGCACTTGTTCCAACCCTTGACAGTCAATTTATGAAGCACAAAATCGTCTTATAAATACAAGACAAGAGCCTTATTAATTACAAAGAGGAAAATCATAACATTATAAGGGAGAAACCTAGCAGACACCACCTTAACCAACTTGCCTAAATGAAGGATCATCACAGACCTTGTGATCTATATACCGAGAAGGACACACTGTGGTTTCTGTGGCATGCTTGCCAAAAAAAATGCATACCTCAATCTAATTATGAAAAAACATCAGATAAACCAAAATTAAAAGGTGTTCTGCAAAACAGCCGCAAGTATTCTTCAAAATGTAAATGTCGGGAAAGATTTTTTAAAAAGTCAAAGACCAAAACATTGGTTAGAGATTAGAGGAGACCAAGACAGGACAACTGAACTTAGATTCTAGGGATCCTAGACCAGAAAAGGAACATTTGTGGAATACTGGTAAAATTTCAGGAAAGTCTCTTGATTAGTGAACAGCATGGTTTCAATCCTAATTTCTCAGTTTTAACAACTGTACTATGCATATGTAAGATGTTACATCAGGGCAAACAGGATAAAGGGAACTGTACTATTTTTGCAAGAGAGAATTCTCTCTCATAGACAGTTCTACTCAGCCCTGTGATGTGAAATTCTCTCTGGACCACAACTGTATGGTCTGAATCACATCACCTAATTTGGTATTAAGGTGATACTTGTCATTTATTTAAATTACTTAAAAAAGAAACTCTAATAGTTATAAGCCATTCCTTATAAGGCTCATTTCTGGCATTCTATCCTTTTATATGTGTGTTAGTGTCTAGTACTACCTGACCTGTCTCTTGAGAAATCTGTATGCAGGTCAGGAAGCAATAGTTAGAACTGGACATGGAAAAACAGACTGCTTCCAAAATGGGCAAAGAGTATGTCAAGCCTGTGTATTGTCACCCTGCTTATTTAACTTATATGCAGAGTACATCATGGGAAATGCTGGGCTGGAGGAAGCACAAGCTGGAATCAAGATTGCCAGGAGAAATATCAATAACCTCAGATATGCAGATGACACCACCCTTGTGGCAGAAAGTGAAGAACTAAAGAGCCTCTTCATGAAAGAGGACAGTGGAACAAGTTGGTTTAAAATTCAACACTCAGAAAACTAAGATCATGGCATCTGGTCCCATCACTACATGGCAAATAGATGGGGAAACAAAACAGAGACTTTATTTTTGGGGGGCTTCAAAATCACTGCAGATGGTGACTGCAGCCATGAAATTAAAAGACACTTACTCCTTGGAAGAAAAGCTATGACCAACCTAGACAGCATATTAAAAAGCAGAGACATTACTTTGTCAACAAAGGTCCAGCTAGTCAAAGCTATGGTTTTTCCAGTAGTCAGGTATGGATGTGAGAGTTGGACTGTGAAGAAAGCTGAGCACCGAAAAATTGATGCTTTTGAACTGTGGTGTTGGAGAAGACTCTTGAGAGTCCCTTGGCCTGCAAGGAGATCCAACCAGTCCATCCTAAAGGAAATCAGTCCTGAATGTTCATTGGAAGGACTGATGCTGAAGCTGAAACTCCAGTACTCTGGCCACCTGATGCGAAAAGCTGACTCATCTGAAAAGACCCTGATGCCGGGAAAAATTGAAGGTGGGAGGAAAAGGGGACAACAGAGGATGAGATGGTTGGATGGCATCACTGACTCAATGGATATGAGTTTGGGTAAACTCTGGGAGTTGGTGATGGACAGGGAGGCCTGGCATGCTGCAGTCCTTGGGGTGGCAAAGAGTCGGACACGACTGAGTGACTGAGCAACTGAACTGAACCACGTAAACTGGCAAATACAGATGTCCCTCCCTCATCTGCAGGAGAAATTAGCCTTCAGATTAAACATTCTCATGCAGTTCTCTGTTCACAATAGTCATACCATGATATGTCAACACAGTGACTGACTGGATAATCCCGGAGTTGTGAAGTAGCTGCTTTTTTAAAAGTATCACTTGTGGCAGTGGTCTCCCTTACATCCTTTTTTGGGACAGGGAAGTAGAGGAGACTGTTGGTATTGTAAATAAGCAGAGAAATAAATTGTGATTTTTACAGAGATTATCTCATTTGAGTCTTATAATAGCTTCCAGAGCTCAGCAAATGTTTAACAGATGAGATACCAAAGGTACGACTGCTTAAGGCTGCGAAGATGCTAACTGGGGTTCAGGACTTGAACCCAGAAATTCTGACTCCAGGTTCACTGAACTTACTGTCATCCGTGAGGCCATTTCGAAGAAGGCAATGGCAACCCACTCCAGTATGCTTGCCTGGAAAATCCCATGGACGGAGGAGCCTGGTGGGCTGCAGTCCATGGAGTCGCGAAGAGTCAGACATGACTGAGCGACTTCACTTTCACTTTCCACTTCCATGCATTGGAGAAGGAAATGGCAACCCACTCCACTGCTCTTGCCTGGAGAATCCCAGGGACGGGGGAGCCTGGTGGGCTGCCATCTATGGGGTCACACAGACTCGGACACGACTTACGCGAGTTAGCAGCAGCAGCAGCATGAGGCCATTTCCCAGGTGGGCACACTCAGTCTGTGATAACAAGGAGCAAGACCTCTCCTGAACAAGGCTGGCCTCCAGATCACTGTCATGTCCTCTTCTACACCATTTTTCCTTTACCATCAAATCCATTTTCTTGATTATTCTTTTTATGAAAGCGTTCACTGTGGAAACTCAATCTGAATGGTGTGCAGCCATTTTTACCTCAGGTTCTTCCCAGGTAGCCTGCACCTAAATCTGCATGTTGATACCATACTTACAGAGTTGGCAGCCTCTGATATTAAAATAGGCCTCAGAAACCATAGCAACTGATCAAACGCACCTGAGGCATCTCCTTTCCATCACCCTTCTGTCTTCCCTCCCCTAACAGTACACAGCAGTCCCATATGGTTTCTCTTTTCTCCTGGCCCGCCACGAATGCCTGCTGCTATTTCTAAATCTACTGCCTTTCAGATTCTTTTTTAGTCCTGAGTGGCTGTCTCCACTGAAATGGAGACTGCTATGTTAAACTACTTACTTCTGGTGGAAGAGGTCCAGGTAAGCAAGGTTTAGAACTTTGCTGGTTGCCTGAATGATAAAAGAGAAGCTTTATTTATCATAGTAACAGAAGCATCCATTTATATTTACCTAGAAGGACAACATAGTATCTTTGTAAACGAATGTGCCTGGGGAGAGGTCAAATATCTACATGACATATTCCAACTAGAATCCTCCTGACAGGGTACCCTCTGGATCCAGGCAATGTGAAGTTGTTTCCAAAGAAGCCATCATTCATCAAGACCATCTAATGACCATCCCTTTCATAAACAGGAAACTGCAACAAGAAACAAAGTTGATTGTCTCATGTAATAGAATGGGTCTGAGAGCTCAATGCAAGGAATGAATATCAGCTTTAGCATATCCTTGGTTAAAGTAGTTGAAGGGAGTTAGAAATCATCAAAGGAAAACAAGGGAGGCCCAGGTTTTTTGCCTGGAGATCTTTGTGACAGAAGTAATCAGGATCTGGTGCAGTGATTCTTAAACCATGGCTTAAGACTCCTCTGTTAAGACTTTCCATGAGTGGCCTATATGCTATCAAAAAGAACCAGTCGGCAAGGACTTGAGAGTAGCTATCTGGTAACTTTCAGGACAATGTGACACTGCTGTACAATGAAAGACACGGTCATTTCTTTTAAAATTAACTGATTTTTACTTTATTTAACTTAAGTATTGGCTCAAGATCAGCTGGGGGAAAACTGGTCCTTCCTCACAGATAGCTTGAGAAGTACAGATCTAAAACCTAGGCCTCCTTATCATGTCAACTACACTTTACCAGGGTGATTGAGAGCCATAAAAAGAACTTGGTATTGTCACAAAATAAACAGTAATGGAAAAAATTCAGTCTGTTAGGCCACTATGAACATCCTGACCACTTCATACTGGGATGCTGGACTTGTGTATGAATGAAAAGTCACATCAGAGTGAGTAACTGGATTTGTGTCCTTCCCATTCATGTTGTAGTTGGTGACTGAGTTACTTTAGGCTCTCCCATTTGTAACCAGAGCTCAGTGACCATTTCATTGGAAATTATTATTTACAAAATAAGGATGATAAGACTTGTCCTGTTAAGTGAAATGCAAAGTATTAGGATAAATATTTTTTTAATTTTTGGCTGCACCATGCCAGTTTGTGGGATTCTAGTTTTATAACCAGGGATCAAACCCAGGTCCTTGGCAGTGAAAGCATGAAGTCCTAACCACTGGACCACCAGCGAAGTCCCCAGGATAAGTATTGACTTCCTATGATAATAACTGGCTATCCTATTAATTAGAAGATTTGTAACCAAATAATCCAGACTTATAAACCAGTTTTACTGGGTTCAGAAACAGTATAAAACACTTAAAATATTTACATCTAAACATTTTAAATGAAAAGATTTCCTTTTATATTCACTTAACTGGTGCTTATATCACTTAGGAGAAATCTGGCACCCAGTTCAATATGAGTCCAGAGTGATTTTTTAAAATCTTTGTCGGTAGGGTCAATGATCATGGTTTCAACGGTTTTATTTGAGCCCCTTTTTCATATCAAAACACCTTACATGATGCATAGTTTTAAAACCAAAGTCAAGTAAGATCGACTGTTCTTTCTTATGTGAGGGGAAGGGAGAATAGAGAAGGAAAGATATAAAGAGACCGGAGAGAGACCAGATAAAGACTTTGGGATCATTAGACTGTCAGCTGACCTTAAGCCCTGAGAATCAGCTTGAAGGCCAAGAATAAACCTGTTTGTGCTCATGGCAGGCCACTAGCATGCTAGAGCATAGAGGGAAACACTGCCTTTCCTTCCACACGTGGAAATGAGACCAGACCACTAAGCGCAGCAAAGACCTAGGGCCTATTTGCTCTAGCAGTATTCACATTATGAAGAAAGCAGCAAACAGCTTAAAGACCAGCACAGGATAGTTTAATTTTCTATTCTATTTCATGAATTTCTCTCTGTCAAATTTAAGGCATAATTTAAAGGAAAAATCCAAAAACGATTAGCTAAAAACTAAAAACATTTCCCCTTTGATCTAACTTTAAAGCTTTTAATGAAGTGCTATCCACCTAAAACAAAATGAGAGGTTTATGAGACATACTTTCTGATATCATGTCTAGATTTGCAAGCATAGTGTGCTATCTTAAGGTATTATTCCATTCCAACTGTATCGGCAACTTATTTTCATGACCAGTTTCCTATTGGGATTTTCTCTTCTTTCTGGGCTGGAGGAAGCACAAGCTGGAATCAAGATTGCCGGGAGAAATATCAATAACCTCAGATGTGCAGATGACACCACCCTTATGGCAGAAAGTGAAGAACTAAAGAGCCTCTTGATGAAAGTGAAAGAAGACAGTGAAAAAGTTGGCTTAAAGCTCAACATTCAGAAAACTAAGATCATGGCATCCGGTCCCATCACTTCATGGCAAACAGATGGGGAAACAGTGGCTGACTTTATTTTTTTGGGCTCCAAAATCACTACAGATGGTGACTGCAGCCATGAGATTAAAAGACGCTTACTCCTTGGAAGGAAAGTTATGACTAATCTAGACAGCATATTAAAAAGCAGAGACATTACTTTGTCAACAAAGGTCCATCTAGTCAAGGCTATGGTTTCTTCAGTGGTCATGTATGAACGTGAGAGTTGGACTATAAAGAAAGCTGAGTGCTGAAGAATTGATGCTTTTGAACTGTGGTGTTGGAGAAGACTCTTGAGAGTCCCTTGGACTGCAAGGGGGTCCAACCAGTCCATCCTAAAGGAGATCAGTCCTGGATGTTCATTGGAAGGACTGATGCTGAAGCTGAAACTCCAATACTTTGGCCACCTGATGGGAAGAGCTGACTCATTTGAAAAGACCCTGATGCTGGGAAAGATTGGGGGCAGGAGGAGAAGGGGATGACAGAGGATGCGATGGTTGGATGGCACCACCAACTCAATGGACATGGGTTTGGGTAGACTCCAGGAGTTGGTGATGGACAGGGAGGCCTGGTGTGCTGCAGTTCATGGGGTCGCAAAGAGTTGGACACAACTGAGCGACTGAACTGAACTGAACTTCTTTCTCCTTCAGGATGAGTCCAGGTATTAAGGCAAGAGGAATGGACTTGGGCAGAAGGTAAACAAACGATCCCAAGCCAATCCAGCTTGGTACTCTACCAAGTAAAACTGAACTATTAATTATGGGGTTAAAAACTGATGAAACCATGCTATGAAAAACTTGAAACATCCGTTTTGCCAGGTTTTCTTGATATTTAAGTCTTAATTAAACAAATAGTGGGAGATATACACAAAGGAGTACTACTGGGCAATGAAAAAGAATAAAGTATTGATAGAAACATAACCTTAAGAATGAAAGAAGTCAGACTTAAAAGATAACAGACGTTACTATGCCAGTCAGAGGAAATCATCCTTGAAAGGTAAGCCTACAAGAAGGGAAATGAGATCAGTAGTTGCCATTGCCCGAGGGTGGAAGAAAGGACTGACTGTAAAAGACCAGTGGGAACTTTAGGCAGTGATGGAAAGGTTTTATATCCTAAGGCTGATGTATATATGACTATATAGATTGTAGACTTAAAAACTCCTAGCTTTTTTGGAATGTAAGGTATACCTCAAAGAAGCTGTCAGAAAACATTAAACTATGAAAATTGCATGAACTCTCACACTCAGAACTCAATACTCATAACTTTCCCCATTTATATATAGACCATCTTCTTGTTCCCTGCATTCTGCTGTAACCAGAAAAACACATGCCCCCTCCTCCATTCTCTCCTATCTGTAGGGGGTACAAAACAATCCACTGATGTGGTGAGTAAACATGATAATTTCTATTTTTTTAACCTAAAAAGACAAATGTGTTAATTTTTATATGTAAATTTACAATATATTACTAACTTAGGAACAGCTTCACACGCACTGGGGTGCACGCTCATGTATTTTGTGAAAAGGGTGTGTAGTCATAAAAAGTTTAGACTGCTTCACTACAGAGCCAATATTGACATGTGGCAGACACGGACCATGCACACACGTCTTCACACACACTTTGGAAGACGTTGAAGAGTGGTCTATTAATTCACTGAAGCTCCCCTTCACCTGCCTTTGTGCTGGCCTGTTGGTTAGCTGGACGTGTGTCAAGGAAGTGACCCAGAAATTAGGAAGTCTATCATTTAACTGGTAGGTCACCTCAGGGGGAAGTGGTGGGCTCAGACTATTATCTCAGATGTCATGAACAGGGCCATTCCCTTAACTTCATATGGGGGTGTGTGTGGGGGTGCTGCAAATGAGAGTTCATGGATACCACCTGAGGGGTGGGTAGGGCTGCATGTGAGGGCTGAAAGCACTACCTACAGCTTTACCAAAAAAAAAAAAAAAAAATCTTATAGAAGTTACAGAACTTTCAGTCCTCTTCTCTCCTTTTCACCTACAAGCTATCTGTTTTAGAACTCATGTGGGTCCATATGTGACAAGCAGATATTTCAATTTTAAATTGTTCCTCTAAAGTCAAGTTACTTTTAAACTTCTCTTCAGCCAAAAAGTTTAACTGGTCAGGGTACTGTCTACATATATCAGAGCCACTTCTTCTCTTTTTGGTGAGGTGGTGGGGGGAGGCTAATTATTTAGTTATCTAATTTACATGACTTGGCATGGGTTAAAATTTTTGTGTCTGTGTGCCTGCACATGTGTGTGTGTAAGCAAGCAAGAAGTGGGGAGGGGGGGAGGTGTGTGCGCAGGAGGGGGCAGATGAAGAAAAATGGTAAAACAATAACAAAAAATGCTTATTGAAAATAACAGATTCTGGGAAGCACTTGGGGAAATTTTGTAAGCAATATTGTGATAATTTTTGAGAAACACTTGAAATTATGTGGGGAAACAACTTGGCATGCTTATTTGTTTTAGCAAATTTACATTTAAACACATATTTCTGGGAGGGCACTGGCTGAGAAAGATGAACCACTACCATATACAGTATACACTGGAACAGTCTGCTTGTGTAAGTAAACAGAATTATACTCTTCTTTATTCACAGAGTTCTTTCAAGTGAGTGTGCTTTTCCAGTGTTTCAGGCTAATATTTCCAGGCCAGTTGAAACAACTGTAATATCTGTAGGCGGAGTGAGGCATGCTCATTTATACCATGATTGCACCAAATGGTTCAAATTAGACTTGATAAGAAAAAAAATCAAATTCGTTTTGGGTAATAAAAACTACCCGATTTCCATCATTTGGAAATTCATGTTTTGCAGAATTTCTCAAGAGCATCACTTTACCTTTTAAATACAATGTTGACCAGTCCATTCTGCTTCTTCTGCCCCTCCCCAGGACAGAAGGGTTCCTTGAGAAAGAATCAACAGGGTGTGGTACAGAAAGAAATGAAAACTTGCAAAGAAAAATAAAGACTGGACTTTGTTAACATTCATGCACATTTATCCCTTCTGGGGAACAAATATGCTTTTCTCATCAACCCAAGCCTATCGATGTCATGAAATGTGCGCACACACATCAGAGCTATGTATATATTGGCTGGCTGTGATTACAGAAGCTGGTGCTAAATTCAGTATGCATGGATTATATAAGGACTTGTCTGAAGTATCTTTCCAATTCCTCCTTTTTCCCCCAAAGGAGAAATGAATGCTATAGGAATATCTACCACAGGTTAGAATGACAGAGCTCTCAAAAAACTTTGCCTTAAAGAATTTTCTGTCAAGGTGAGACTCATTAGTCTTTACTAACACAGGTCTGCTCTCTATAAATACCATTTGCACATTAGGGATTGACTTTAAAAGTTATTTATCACGTACATGTGTATGTATACAAACGTGTACCTGTAGAGAGACTACCATCCTCAGGTCACTGCACCAACCTCATTATAAATCAGTCTTATTATAGGATGAAAAATGCTCAGTCATGAAGAATTGGTAGTATACTAAGGAAAGGCATATCAAATTACTTGCAAAAAAAAAAAAAAAAGTACAGAATTAAGGAATTAATCTCCTTGGATGAAACTGGAATCTTGAAGGAAATGGCCCCTGACTGCAGTTGGGAGCAGAAGGAAAAGACATGTTAGTATTTATGTGATTTTCAGGTATGGCTCTGGTAGATTTTTCAAGAGATAAATCCCTACCATTTCTGTTTCTGATCCATATTTGAAACTACTTTTCAGAGAAGAAGGTATCTTTTAGAAGAAGAAACAAATTATTGAGAAATTGAACAATACACTCTCCCAAAATGACCACCTCTCAAACTAAGAGGAATCAAAATGCCAAGGCATTAGTTTTAAATGGCTCTTCTGATTTTTTTTTAAGTATGTTGTTTGACTTTTGATATAAAAATTTACTTTGTTATAGAATGTTCTTGATTATGGACCAGATGAGAACATATAATTCATAGAGGATGATTGCTTTTCTCCTCAATAACCGTCTGTACAGCAATTTTATTTTAAAATCTGTGATTATGAGAGATCACTCTAGGGTTACAACATGTTTAATCACAGAACTCCAGCTAAGCTCTGTTAAAGGCCTGTCAGGATTTCTTCCCTGTATCCAGGAATTTTAGCTTGTCTGGCTTTAAACCAACTCCATGCATTTCTTCTGTTGGTTATTTGTTTGCAAATAAATAAAGCAAGTGCCTTGCTTTGCCATCTACAGAATTGTCAGAGGTGTAAATTACTTTCCACAATATCTAGAATTACACTTCAAAGAGTCTGAAGTTATTTTTCAAATTACCTAGCTCCACTGTAAATCAAATCTGAGAAACTTTTAAAGACACAATACATTTTAATAATTAACAATGGTATCTTAAGAATCATTTAAATTTCAAAATAGGAAATCTCAAATCCAGCAGATCTTTATTCCTAGATCAATCTTTAATATACAATCACCTGTGCATCTTTAAGCACAGAGTATCTAACTCTGAATTTAGAGGCTAAAAGAGAATTTGGATCTTAAAATTTCAAATTTTGGTTATGCTTAATATAACTGCCTCATATTCAACGTCAGAGGAAAATAAAGAACATAAACAAAAGATACCTGAAGTCTAGTCTTCGTTTTGCCAATGACCGGCTGTGTGACTGTGAAGGAACCAGTACCTAGTTTTGTTTTCATACATGTAAGTAAGAGTCCTACTAAACTTTCCTGTTGGTGATGTTTAGTCGCTACTGTGTCCAACTCTTTTGCAACCCTATGGACTGTAGCCCACCAGGCTCCACTCTCCAAGGGACTTCCCTGAGGGAATACTGGAGTGGGTTGCCATTTCCTCCTTCAGGGAATCTGCCCGACCCAGGGATCAAACCTGGCTCTCCTACACTGGCAGATTCTTCATCGAGACACCAGGGAAGCCCCACCAACTTTCTAAGCCTTACTAAAAAATGTCAAATTCCCTTATTTAACTATTTATACCTAGAATCTGGACACACAAGACATTTCAATCAAAATGTTTCCAATCTTAGGCTAAAGTTTTTCCTTTCAACCAACTTGTGTATGTAACTTATTTTCAGAACATATGCGTTTATGACTGAAAATATGCCACCATCTGAGTTACTGTATGGTTCCATAATCTGCATGCTTCCCTCGATGCTTTATCAGTAATGTGATTAGAGGTAGTAATTCTTCTGGATTACTTTTTACTCCTGGTCAATTTAATGATCTGTTCAAGTGAAAACTTCGCTTCTATAGGGAAACTGCTCAGTAAGTTCCTTCAAAGCCCCCGTATCACTGTATCAATACAGTTTGTGGAAATCCTGTAAAACATGAGGCTCAGTCATTCCAAAATAAATACGTTATATCTCCATCAAGCTATATAAATAAATATCTGTAGTTCTCCTGTGATCTCTGGAGTTCTGAGAAACAGCAGTATCTGTATATGAGACTCTTGCCTCAATTAAACTTTTAAATAGACACAAGTTACTCTTTTGGAGATGATCACCATGAGATGCTAGGGGGTAAGTCATTTTATGGTTCAGGACAGCAAAGGAACAGTTTGAAATCCTCAGAGAAAACACTAGAAACAGGAGGAAGAAGAAGGATGGGCCCTGCAAGTGGTCTTGTTTTCTTCTCCCCTCAGACATACAGATAAAACCTGAGTCCTTGGACAGCTATAAATCTGCTTGCCTGGCAATAAACACCACTCACCAGAGCCCGTGCTAGCATTTTTGCTTTGAGCTTTACATCTTCTAGTTTATCTTTCTTTCCATAACCGTTGTTCTGCCACCAGGCTTGTAGAAAGCTTCCGTCTGCCCAGGGGTCTGTGCTGAGGTTTCATGTATCTAAACACAAACACCAGAGAGACCCTGGCATTTCCTGATGGGCTTTCCTATAATGTCTGATAAACAGCAAGTTCAGTTCAGTTCAGTCGCTCAGTCATGTCCAACTCTTTGCGACCCCATGAATCGTAGCATGCCAGGCCTCCCTGTCCATCACCAACTCCCGGAGTTTACTCAAACTCATGTCCATCTAGTCGGTGATGCCATCCAGTCATCTCATCCTCTGTCGTCCCCTTCTCCTCCTGCCCCCAACCCCTGCATATTTGATAAACAGCAAAAATGAGTGCAAAAGGAAATATTTTTTCCCACAATGAGGGTGATTTTCCACATTAGGTAAGGGTCAAAACCTTGGAATGAATTCAAGGTCACAACCTTCAATCTTTGTATGAAGTTTGTCTGTACAACCAAGACCCTCAGTACTCATATCCCAGCTTCCAAAGCTTGAAAGGCTGATTCTAGCTCACATATTATATTTTGAATCGCTCCACAACTGAAGCTGATTGAACAACCCTAAGGAACTTTAACATATTCATTAGGATGTGGGGGAGCAGGGGGAGAAAGTAACTGAAGACTCACTGAGCAGTATTCCATACAACACGTGGAGGACGGAGTGTGTGATTGAACAGAGAGATGTATTGGGAGATTTAACTTTGTTCTTCTCTGGGTATAAGAACGGCATAGAACACAAAGATTAATTTCCTGCTTTAGCATTCATCAGGGAACAACACATTATTACTTGTAACACATACACGAGGCTGTTGATGGATATACTTTCCTTTGATTGCTCAGATTAAATGTGTTCCTATAAAAGGCACCCCCACACGTGTGTGTGTAATTATCAATCTACATATGCGTTATCAGTTTGCGTTTCTGTGTATTTTTAAGCTATCAGTGTAGCTATTAGACATTTTACTTGGCCACAAAACAGAGGTGATTGGGGGTCGGCAGCTGACTGAAATAGAAGGTCAAAAAATGTAATCATCAGAGTAAATAATCAACATATGGCACTATAACACCAAACTCAGAATTCCAAAATAGAGGAGGGGGAAGCATGCATTATGGAGCACAAGGTAATAACTGTGTCTGCATGCCTTAATACCCTCTTGTCCCAGCAGTCCTGACTTTCGAAGCAGCCCACTTCTCCACATTAACGGTAGTCATTTGGAGAGCAGCAAACGTGCCATTAGAAGCACTTTTACAAGTGTATATTCATCCACCAATTAGCTTAATGTGGCCGCTTTCTGCATATTTTCTATCCAGGCTTGCACAAATCTTATTAATATTTCCCCCTAGCGCTTTGACAGATTACCTTGTCATTACGCATCCTGGAGCCTTTTAAACAATATGGGTAAACTACTGTTTGTGAGGTTAATGACAATTATCCCCTAATTACTGCATAAGTCACTCAGTCCACTTTATCTCATAGGCAGGGTTCTGCTCTGTGTATCTGCCATTGTGTCACCGTAAATGAATCTTGTATTGCTATGTTTATCTGCCACGGCCTTGTAAATTATACTGACAGAAGAATGAACAAATTACTGCATGTCATCACTTAAATACTGCTTCTGAAACTTGAAAAAAAAAAAAAAAGGGCAGCTTCGGCACAGAGCTTGAATTGTGATTTTAGCAGATCATTAGTAAAAACATATTTAATGTTTTCTGCTATATTTCAAGGCAGATGGCTTGGAATTTATAGTGAATTCATGACGACACTGGGGTAAGTGGAAGGTGAAGAGCAGTGGAAGTAAAAGGAAAAAAAAAAAAAAAAAGGTGAAAACAGAAATAGAAATGCCAGCCCAACCTCCTGAATGCATTTCCTATCATTCTAACAGCTGATGTGGTACTCTTGAACTATTTTCCAAGAGTTTTCAATTCCAAATCAAATTCCATGGGTTAGGGATAAGCTACACTCTTCAGCTAGGATAATTTTTTTTTGGTGCGGGGGGTTACTTATAATCAGTCCAGACATAAAACATGGAATCTGTGTAATTGAGAAGAGAGACTGTAATAAAGGCCACAGGCTAAGCCAATTTCATTGATGCATTTTTAAACATCATTAAACAGGTTCACAAATACTGCTTCCAAAGTTGCATTGGAAATTGTTTAACAATGATTACATCAGTGAAATTAGTTTAGTCCCCATTACTGCCTCAGGGTGACTGAATCTGCTCTAATTTACACAGAAAACAGGGCAGTCTGAGTATCTTTAAATTTAAAAATGTAAGCCATATTGAGCCAACTACAAATAATTTGGAAGAATTTGTTTTTAACCAGAAATCTGTGATTCTGAAGATTACCAGGTGAACAAATGTTTGCATGAGAACGGGAAGAAACAGCTGGTTTCCTAAGATGACTGTCATTTAATGAGTGTCTTAAACATTGTGAAATGAGAAACATTCAAAATGCCTCCATTTAAATGACGCCAGGGTGGCTGACAACTGGCAAGCTTAAGTGACAGAGCCATCTGAAGGATAGGTGTGTAGAAAGCTGGGTGTGTAGGAAGCTTGCATCAGATCTGCCTTATGAAAGCCACGAGTGTGTAAGGAGGGCCCACAGCACTGATGATAAAGCTATTTGGTGGAAGCACACACGCATGCACAGACAGTACCTTCTGGTGCATTCATTAAAAAGCGTGGAAAAAAAGGTTGCAGCAGAGAAAAAGGAAAACATGAAAGCCAGAGTTGATGGCCTGACCCAGGGGCCTCAGGGATCCCAAGCAAACCCCTAGGGGCTCCCTGTGATCCCCCAAAATTGATCTTAGTGCCTGTCCTGTGTTCAGTCAGTGCAGCTTCAATAAAGCAAGTGCTGCAATCAAGTATGAAAACGCCATACAAAGTTCTTTGCTTTTAGTGTGTTAAGCCAAAGTTAAGGGTTACATCAGTTAAGAGCAGTTAAGACTGACATCACTGTGACAACCACTAAGGGATTAAATTTTTCCTGACCTTTTTAAAAAAAAAAAAAACAAAAAACTAAGCTACCTATGGATAGAGAACTGAATAAATTTCTTTCATTTTTTTTTTTCTTTTTTGGAAAGTACATTTCTAAATCATTAATTTCCTTTTTTTTTTTTTTTAAAAAACACTGGATTTTCTTGCCTTTAAAAAAAACCAAAAAAACACATTGCTAATGGTACAGCCACTCTGTTTGGTTGGGGATGGGGGAGACGGTGTGCACTTAGGGGAGATAAGCTCTTGGTGTCACCTCAGAGAAGAGGAGCACAAACAGTATTTTCTTGAGTTTGTGAAGTCAATGATGGTTATAGAAAGGGAGACAGTTGCTGGAGGGATCAATATAAATGCCCAAAGGTACCTGGGTGTAAGGTAACAGATGAAGACAGCCATTAAGAAAACAAATCGGATTTCCTTGCTCACTTTAATCCACTCTTTACAGACTTTCATCAAGTTTCCAAAAACTGAGACTCAGAATATTTCATTCCCCTTCCTGGCAAACCTTCAGGGGCTTCCTATTGTGCAGAGAATAAAAAATTCCCTTACCTGGCATCTGAAATCCCTTCAGGTGCTAGTGGTAAAGAACCTGCCTGCCAATGCAGGAGACATAAGTGACACAGGTTCGATCCCTGGGTTGGGAAGATCCCCTGGAGGGGGCAATGGCAACCCACTCTGGTATTCTTGCCTGGAGAATCCCACGGACAGAGAAGCACCTGGCAGGTTGCAGTCCATAGGGCCGCACAGTGTCGCACACAACTGAAGTGACTTAGCACACACGCACAATATAAACCCAATCCACCCTTCCTACATCATCTCCTGCCAGGACCTCTGGACTCCAACTGCAAAGATCTTCTTACCATAAATGCCAAGTTCAGTAAAATCTCACCTGCCTCTGAACCCTCTGCTCCTGACACATTTCCACCCTTCAAGGTCCAACTGAAATTAACCTATGAGATATTTCCTATTCTACCCTTTTCCTTCCTTCTCCCCACTCCCAGCAAGCATTACCTGCCCCTTCAGCAATCTGCTTATATTTCTATGTCATATGTATCTCTTTATCACAAGATTATTGTACTTTATATCCCAACTGCCAGGCTGAATCAATAGTGAATGAATTCATTAGTATTATGAATGCAGGAGTTGGGAGGCAATTTAGAGGTCATCTAATGCCACTTTTTAAAGTTACAGAAGAGAAAATTAACAAGTATCTTGCCCAAGATCAGGAAGCCAGAGTGTGAGGAGCTGACTTGAGAGAATCTGTCCAGCTCCTCTGAGCCAGTCTAGTGGTTTTCTCACAATACTGCCCTTTTCTTTTCTGCTGGTGTGAGGACTCCTGACTCAGGACAGAGAACACTGACTGTACTTTACTTCCATGCGCTGGGTGTGAGTAGATTCCAGTCAACTGGGAGTCTCTTCAACCCCACACTAGCCCTACCTGGGAGCCATTTTCCCCTGGACCGGACGCCCCTGCGTCCATCAAGAAGATGCCCAATGCAAATGTGAAGTCATTCCCTAAGACCACTGGTGCAGGGAGGTGTCTCCATTACCAGTGTGCTGGGGGTGAGAAAAAGGTACGAATGTCAGCTTTAGTCATATTAATATGCATATATTTTTTTTTTCTCTGAAAGTACCAGAAAATTATCTCTTGCATCTGAAAATGCTTTTGGCAATGGCATTACATTTATGTTGGACATTTTCAGGATCAGTTTTAAATCCTGGCATACAAGGGACTAGAAGGCAAATGGAACAGTGTCCTATACATGGCTGATGTTATGTATTTGCCTACAGAGTGAAGACATGCATTAGTCAGTTTAATATTAGACACAGAAATGACAAACTACTACAGTTAGAGATGTGTGTGCATGCGCATTTTTTTCTTCATTTTGTCTGCTGAAAATGACTATACTTATTAATTCCTGAATCCTCATCCACCTTCCCATCAATCCTGCCATCTTTCATCTCTAACCTGCATCTGCTTTATAACATTTCTGAGAAAAATATTACGTCTGAGGGTTTCTTTAGGGATTCTGCCTCTAGACCCAGTTACTCAAGAAAAACTGTTATCTGAATTCTGAAAACAAAACAAAATCTGAAATACACTAAGGCATAGAGGCAACTGAAAATGCTATTTTCAGGCTCTGAGTTTGCTTAAATAATACATAGTTGACCCTTGAACAATGTGGGGTTATTATTGACCCTCTGAACAGTTAAAAATCAGCATATAGCTTATAGCTAGTCCTCCATATATGAGGTTTGATTCCTCTATCTGTGGCTCCATATCCGAGGATTCAACAAATTCTGGAACATGTAGACTGTTGTATTTACTGATGAAAAATATCTGCGTGTAAGTGGGACCCACACAGTTCAAACCTGTGTTGTTCAAGGGTCAACTGTAGTCTCTGAGCTTGTCTTTCTCATATATGAAATGGGTAAAAATAGCTACCTGCTAGGGCTCTGAGCCAACTCATTAGAAAAGACTCCCAATGCCCGGAAAGATTCAAGGCAAAAGGAGAAAGGGGCGGCAGAGGATGAGACGGTTAGATTGCATCACCGACTCAATGGTCATGAATTTGAGCAAACTCTGGTAGATAGTGGACAACAGAGGAGCCTGGTGGGCTGGTGGTATGCTGCAGTGGATGAGGTCGCAATAAGTCGGACACGACCTAGCAACTGAACAACAACAAAGGGCTGTGAGGGTTAAAGAAAAATAATAATGCCTACACTTTTTTGAGCACTTACAATGCACGAAAGAGGCCTCTAGGTAACATACGTGTATTATGTTCATCTACATTCAAATCAGGTTTGAAGTACTATTACCAGACCCACTTTACAGGTGGGGAAATTGAGGCACATGAAAGTTCATTAACTTGCATAAAGTCATAAAGCTAGTAATTTCTGGAGCGGGGATTCTAGTCAGTGATCTGAGTCTAGAAGTAGACTGAAACAGAGGGCACTCCTGTTTGCCACCCCCACGCAAGCCTCAGGGCCTGTTTTCTCATCCCACTGTTCTCTCCAAACAGAAATCCAGGCTTGGATAACTTAGTTGTCCAGTCACATACCTGTCTCTTGATACCTATTCTCTCAGGCTTAGTGATGTCCCACATTACCTCCTAACTGGATTACTTTAACCATGCCTCATTCTTCCCATTAACTTTTTTCATCTCACTTACATTTTGACTACATTCTGATGTCAAGTTGCATTCCCTAAAGTACATCTCTGGTCACATTACAACTTTTCCCTCCACACTAAACTTCAACAGCTCCCCCTGCTAAATGACTTAAGCATAAATTCTTCATGCTAGTATTTAAGAACGGCCCTCATCTAGCTTTTAAGTCTTGCTTCTTTTGTGCACACTCTGTCACTGGAAACTGGACAAATCAACTATCAGCGCACACACTATCCTTTCTCACCACACCACATTTTTGTCTATACTGTCTCTTTCACTTGGAAGGCTGGCATCAATTTTCTAGAGGCCCACTATCAGCCAAGGCCCTCTTTTCAAATATCACTTCTATCATAAATTCTATGATCTACCCAGAATTCCCATCTGCTTTTCATGTGATTTTTATTTTTACCACATTCCATTATATTGGTTACATGCAATTTCAGAAAACTAAGATCATGGCAATCGGTCCCATCACTTCATGGCAAATAGATGGGGGAAAATAAATGGAAACAGTGGCAGATTTTACTTTCTTGGGCTCTAAAATCATTACAGATGGTGACCACAGCCATGAAATTAAAAGGTGCCTGCTCCTTAGGGGAAAAGTTATGACAAAGCTAGTGTCTGTGTGTCTTAGTTGCTCAGTTGTGTCCAACTCTTTGAGACCTATCAATTGTGGTCCACCAGATTCCTCTGTCCATGGGATTCTCCAGGCAAGAATACTGGAGCAGGCTGCCATATTCTTTACTAGGGATCTTCCGACCCAGGGACTAAACCCAGGTCTCCTGCACTGCAGGCAGATTCTTTACTGCTGAGCCACCAAGGATGTCCATGACAAACCTACACAGTGTAGTAAAAAGCAGACATCACTTTGCTGACAAAGGTCCATATAGTCAAAGCTATGATTTTTCCAGTAGTTAGGTATTGATGTGAGAGGTGAACCATAAAGAATGCTGAGCATTGAAGAATTGATGCTTTTAAACTGTGGTGCTGGCAAAGACTCCTGAGAGTCCCTTGGACAGCAAGGAGATCAGTCAATCCTGAGGGAAATCAACCTCATTGGAGGTTGATTGGAATATTCATTGGAAGGACTGATGCTAAAGCTGAAGCTCCAATACTCTGGCCACCTGATGCAAAGAGCCAACTCACTGAAAAGACCCTGACGCTGGAAAAGATTGAGGGCAAGAGGAGAAGGGGTGACAGAGGTTAAGACAGTTGGATGGCATCACTGACTCAAAGGACAGGAGTCTGAGCAAACTCCAGAAGATAGTGAAGGACAGGGAAGCCTGGCATGCTGCAGTCCATGAGGTCACAAAGAGGTTGGACACGACTTTGCAACTGAATAACAACTTGCAGTGCAGCCAGGCCCCTGAGTAGAAAGGCTCCACAGTACTCATCTTTATATCCCTATAGCAACTAGGGTGGCGCCTCACACATTTTAAGCAAATGACTTTGGCTTTATACCGATTCATTTCTGTCAACAACTGATCACTTGTAATTTCTGTAAACCCACTATTTTCTTTAGATGGATGCTTACTGGATACCTAAAAACAGTATGAGTCCAAAACCTAAGTTGTCCAATATCTGGTTAGGCAGTCATATGCAAAAGCAGATATCCACAAGTTTTATATTATGTACTTAAGAAATAAAAATATATTTTCTAACGCAAGTAAAGAATTCATTTTTCTCAAAATATTTTCTTGGGTTCTTGGTTGGTCCTATGCTTCCAACATCATTTTATTTACTGGATTATTTACAGGGTTAGGGACAAAAAAGTAAATTTTCTAAAATGCAAAAGGAAATAACAATACAGAAAGAGTGACTGTCATAGGAAAGTAAGCTAGGAGGGGGAAGAAAGGAAATTTTGGAATAAGAAACTAAGTATTAGAAAGGGAGCTTGAAAATGCATACATAGAATATGAATATACATTTAAAATTTGACAGACTAGAAATGATTTCCACTTGTGGCCAACAGTGAATTACTCAATTTTAAAACTGAATATCAGAACATCTAAAATGATTTGATTGCAACAGTAAGTAGCTGAATTCTGGTGAGGGTTTTAGGAATATACAGTATGAGAAGACTGGATAGAGATGAGAAGGAGACAAAACTATAGAAAAATTTGGTAAGCTAAAAGGGCAAAGAGAAAATTAATGCCTAGGTATATGAAAGTAGAGGCTGGGGTAGTCAATTTTGAATATATCAATTTAATTCTTACTATGGAACTCTGATTGTGTGCCAAAAGTAAAATACACAGGATGGGGAATAAAAAAGCATAGAAAATATATGTGGATGAATTAACATGGAACATATTTTTTAAAAAAAGAAATATTACAAAATACCTTTCAGCTAGTCTAAATTATAAAATATAAAAGGCTTTCATTTCTAATTTTATTGAAAAAAATTTAAAAGTTGTACAGAAACAGAAAAGACCCCAAATAGTCAAAGTAATCCTAAGAAAGAAAAAAGGGAGCTAGAGGAATAAGGTTCTCTGACTTCAGATTATACTATTGATACAAAGCTACAGTCATCAGAGCAGTATGGTAATAGCACAAGAACAGAAATATAAATCAATGGAATAGAACAGAAAGTCCAAAAATAAATCGATGCACCTAGGGTCAATACAGAAATGGTATGGACCTAACAGAAGCAGAAGATATTAAGAAGAGGTAGCAAGAATACACAGAAGAACTGTACAAAAAAGATCTTCACGACCCAGATAATCACGATGGTGTGATCACTCACACTCACCTAGAGCCAGACATTCTGGAATGTGAAGTCAAGTGGGCCTTAGGAAGCATCACTATGAACAAAGCTAGTGGAAGTCATGGAATTCCAGTTGAGCTATTTCAAATTCTAAAAGATGATGCTGTGAAAGTGATGCACTCAATATGTCAGCACATTGGAGAAACTCAGCAGTGGCCACAGGACTGGAAAAGGTCAGTTTTCATCCTAATCCCTAAGAAAGGCAATGCCAAAGAATGCTCAAACTACCACATAATTGCACTCATCTCACATGCTAGTAAAGTAATGCTCAAAATTCTTCAAGCTAGGCTTCAGCAATACGTCAACCGTGAACTTCCAGATGTTCAAGGTGGTTTTAGAAAAGGCAGAAGAACCAGAGATCAAATTGCCAACATCCACTGGATCATCAAAAAAGCAAGAGAGTTCCAGAAAAACATCTATTTCTGCTTTATTGACTATGCCAAAGCCTTTGACTGTGTGGATCACAATAAACTGTGGAAAATTCTGAAAGAGATGGGAATACCAGACCACCTGATCTGCCTCTTGAGAAATCTGTATGCAGGTCAGGAAGCAACAGTTAGAACTGGACATGGAACAACAGACTGGCTCCAAATTGGGAAAGGAGTACGTCAAGGCTGTATATTGTCACCCTGCTTATTTAACTTATATGCAGAGTACATCATGAGAAACGCTGGGCTGGAGGAAGCACAAGCTGGAATCAAGATTGCCAGGAGGAATATCAATAACCTCAGATGTGCAGATGACACCACCCTTATGGCAGAAAGTGAAGAAGAACTAAAGAGCCTCTTGATGAAAGTGAAAGAGGAGAGTGAAAAAGTTGGCTTAAAACTCAACATTCAGAAAACTAAGATTATGGTATACAGTCCTATCACTTCATGGCAAATAGATGGGGAAACAGTGGCTGACTTTATTTTTCTGGGCTCTAAAATCACTGCAGATAGTGATTGCAGCCATGAAATTAAAAGACGCTTGCTCTTTGGAAGGAAAGTTATGACCAACCTATGTAGTATATTAAAAAGCAGAGACATTACTTTGTCAACAAAGGTCAGTCTAGTCAAGGCTATGGTTTTTCCAGTAGTCATGTATGGATGTGAGAGTTGGACTATAAAGAAAGCTGAGCACAGAAGAACTGATGCTTTTGAACTGTGGTGTTGGAGAAGACTCTAGAGATTCCCCTGGACTGCAAGGAGATCCAACCAGTCCATCCTAAAGGAGATCAGTCCTGGGTGTTCATTGGAGGGACTGACGCTGAAGCTGAAACTCCAACACTTCGGCCACCTGATGCGGAGAGCTGACTCATTTGAAAAGACCCTGATGCTGGGAAAGATTGAGGGCAGGAGGAGAAGGGGATGACAGAGGATGAGATAGTTGGATGGCATCACCAACACAATGGACATGGGTTTGGGTGGATTCTGGGAGTTGTTGATAGGGAGGCCTGGCGTGCTGCGGTTCATGGGGTCGCAAAGAGTCTGATATGACTGAGCAACTGAAATGAACTGAACTGAATGGTCAATTAAAAGAGGCAAGACTATACAATGGAGAAAAGACACAGTCTCTTCAATAAGTGGTGCTGGGAAAACTGGTCAGCTACCTGTAAAAGAGAATTTCTAATTTCATTCTAACACCATACACATCATTCTCTAACACCATACATACCATGAACTCAAAATGGATCAAAGAACTAAATGTAAGGCAAGGTACTATAAAATTCTTAGGAGCAAACATAGGCTGTACCCTCTCTGACATGAAACGCAGCAATATCTTATTAGATCCACCTCCTAGAGTAATGAAAATAAAAGCAAAAATAAACAAATGGGACCTAAATAAATTTAAAAGCTTTTGCACAGCAAAGGAAATCATAAACAAAACAAAAAGACAACCCACAGAATAGGAGAAAATATTTGCAAATGATACAACTGACATGGGGTTAATCTCTAAAATATACAAACAGCTCATGCAGCTCAATTAAAAAAAAAAAAAAACCAATCAAAAAATAGGCAGAAGATTCAGAGACACTTCTCCCAAGAAGACATACACATGGCCAAAAGACACATGAAAAGATGCTCAGTGTCACTAATTATCAGAGAAATGCAAATCAAAACTACAATGAGGTATCACTTCACACCAGTCAGAATGGCCATCATCAAAAAGTCTACCAACTATAAACGCTGGAGAGGGTGTAGTAAAAGGGAACCCTCCTACACTGTTAGTAGGAATGTAAATTGGTACAACCACTATGGAAAACAGTATGGAGGTTTCTTAAAAAAACAAACAAACAAACTAAAACTAGAACTACCATATGATCCAGCAATCGCACTCCTGGTCATCTATCTGGAGAAAACCATAATTTGAGAAGATATATACACCTCAATGTTCACTGAAGTACTATTTAATTGCAAATAATTGCCAGGACATGGAAGCAACCTAAATGTCCATCAACAGAGAAACGGATAAAAAAGATGTGGTATATACGTACAAGGGAGTATTACCCAGCCATTAACATTTGCAGCAACATGGATGGACCTGAAGATTATCATACTAAGTGAAGTAAGAGAGAGAAAAATGATGTATGAAATCACTCATATGTGAAATCTAAAAAAAGAAAAAAAAATGATAAAAATGAACTTACAAAACAGAAACAGACTCACAGACTTCAAAGACAAACTGATGGGTACCAAAGGGGAAAGGTGGGAGAATGCGGTAAATTAGGAATTTGGGATTAACATATACACACTACTATATAAAAAACAGATCATCAACAAGGACCTACTGCATAGCACAGGGAACTCTGCTCAATATTCTGTAATAACCTATATGGAAAAAGATTCTAAAAAAGAATGGATATATGTATAGCTGAATCACTTTCCCATACACCTTAAACGAATACAACATTGGAAATCAACTATACTCCAATATAAAATAAAAATTTAAAAAGATAACTTAGAACTTCATTTAATAGATATTAAAGTATTTCATAAAAACTCAAAAAATAAAAAGCTTTCACTTATTTTACTTTTCATACCTATTGTCAGTTGTTACTTCTAAACACTGACTGTAATGGTTTCACAGAATATCAAAGGAATGACTTGGCTGTCTTAGGAATGTACTAACTTCAATAACTAGTGAACTGCTCCCCATGAACCACTGTGCAATAAAACAGTTGGAGCCTCCTTTTAAGAAAATCAACTCTTTGTTGATTTTCTAAATCACCAGGAGGACTGTTTTCTTTATTTATGTTTATTTGAGGAAGATAAGGTAGTATTAAATAAAAATCATCAAGGAATTAAGTCACTTTAATAAAGAAAAATTGTTATTCATGGACAGAATTGCATACCACATCTTATTTTTTACAGAGTCACCTATCAAGGCAGGAAATAAGATTTTTGTCATCTCATCCATCTTCCCTTTCAAGTGTCTATTTTCACGAAGTCTAAAATAGACACTGTCTATAAATTTACACGCTCTATTTGCTCATGTTCACTTGTCTCAAAGGTAATGCATGGAGGTTATCCAACCAGACCAAAAAGGCAAAGAGTATGTAAACTCTTGCCAACGGCGGAGAGCATACTCGGGCCAGCCAGAGGCAGGCACACTGTTGACGGTAGCCATCACTGAATCCAGTTATTGGTCTTGTATGTTCTCCCCAAATGCTCTCCTGGGGGATTATTTCTCAGGAGCACTTCTGTTTTGCCTCCTGCTTTCCCAAGGAGTAAGCAAGTAAAGAAGCCTTCCAAATGGAGAGAGAGACTTAAAACTCTGGCAAATTCTCTGTGCAGTAAGAAAAGGCAGATTCTAGACACACATCCAAGATGGGGAATAGGGCAATAATAAGCCCCCAGATTTAACCCTAATGGAAGGTAATTTTTGTTATTTTATTTTGCTAACTCAGATTTCCAAATCAAGGGCAACTGCCACTGTATTCCATCAATGAGGAGAACCCCAGTTAGTACTGATTTCTGATTATTAGCAGAAGAGATAATGGGGGAAATGTATGTATGTGTGTAAGAGGAGAAGAAAAGACAACGTGTTTTGTCTCTCTCTGCTTTACACCTCAGTTCCAAGGCAGTAAAGAACAAGGAATGAATTCACATGGATAACTGAATGTTCCAGATGTGCCCACCTCATTATACTACAGTCTAAACATAGTTACTGAGTGTAACACCAAAATGAAGAAGTGCTTAGGAGGCAAATGATATAGATCCTTATGATCCACAAGCCTTAGACACCTTCTGCCTTCCTCCTTGTATGGAATCCTACACAAGTTATGTTTTATCGACTGTGCTGGGGGTTCCAATGTTAACCCCAAGATCAGTAAGACTCATAGGACTCAGCACATAATCATGCTCACAGCTAAGATTTATTATAGCAAAAGGACACAGAGCCAGCAGAGGGAAAAGGGCATAGAGCAAAGTCCAGAAAAAACCAAGAGCATCCTTCAGAGTCCTCACCCCATGGAGACACACAAGATGCATTTAATCTCCAGCACTGAACTGTGACAACCCATAGGAAGTGCTGTGTACAAGAGAAGCTTCTCAGGAACTTAGTGGCTGGAGGTTGGTCACATGGGCCCCCTTTGTGGAGCATGTACCAGAACTCCCAGTTCCAGACTTCCAGAAGGAAAGTAAGTGTTCAGCATAAACCACTATTATTTGCACAAACAGTTTAGAACAGTAAAGTGAAAGTGAAAGTTGCTCAGTCATGTCCGACTCTGCGACCCCATGGTCTATACAGTCCATGGAATTCTCCAGGCCAGAATACTGGAGTGGATATAGCCTTTCACTTCTCCAGGAGTTCTTTCCAACCCAGGGATTGAACCCAGGTCTCCCACATTGCAGGCTGATTCTTTACCAGCTGAGCAACAAGGGAAGCCCAAGAATACTGAAGTGGGTAGCCTATCCCTTCTCCAGAGGATCTTCCGAACCCGGGAATCGAACTAGAGTCTCCTGCATTGCAGGTGAATTCTTTACCAACTATCAGGGAAGCTTAGAACATTAAGCCTCTCGTCAATTATAGAATGGTGGAAACACCCCCAAACCCAGGTTCCTAGATGCTTAGCCAAGGGCCAATTTTGAATGCAGGCCTTTCTAAGGATGGCACCACAGACCTGCTGTGTTACCATTTTTCTTCACGCCTACCCATTACTATTTCAGATCCAACATTGTTTCAGAGCTGTTCCCCACCCGCCACCCCACCCCAAAATGAATTCTAGTACTGAGGTTCTAGATGGCCATAGCTCTGGTACTTGATCCAGGAAAGGGTGCACAGGTGGGAGACAGGGAGAAATCTGTCTTCATTTGCAAACAGTTAAGTATGATTTACTGGTGCCCTCTACAGTGTCAGCTTCCCTAGTGGCTCAGACGGTAAAGAATCTGCCTGCAATGCTGGAGACCCAGGTTCAATCCTTAAGGTGAGTCAAAAGACACCAATGAGGGCTTTCTTAGTGGTCCAGTGGTTAAGAATCTACCTTGAAATGCAGGGGACACCAGTTCAATCCCTGGTCCAGGAAGATCCCACATGCTGTGGAACAACTAAGTCCAAGGGCCACCATTACTGAGCCCACCACGCTCCACAACAAGAGAAGCCATTGCAATGAGAAGCCCACACACCGTCTCTAGAGAGTAGCCCCTGCCACTCCCCACCCACCACCACAACTAGAGAAAGTCCACGGGCAGCAACGAAGACCCAGTGCAGCCAAAAGTAAAAAATAAAAAATATTTTTAAGAAAGACACTACTGAAAACATAATCTGTCCCTAAAGGGAAAAAACCCTACCGTTATAAACTGTACAATACATGCATGAAATTAAAGGTTCATAGAAGCCAAGGGACTGTTAGCTTCATTTCCTTTAGAGAGTATCCATTCAACTCAGTATTTAATGTATCAAATGTTATTTATTAGAAGATGCAACTAATGGTTCCCCAGAAGAGGCCTCTGGTCCAATAGAGGCTGGAAAATCAGCTTTTGTGGGCACTTTCCATTCACTTCTAATAACAAAAATCAGTATGGGGATGTTTACAAATCTCTTGGTTTTCATTTTATATTAAAATAGGGAAGAGAGTCTTCATTGTTGTCTAAAACTGGCTCATCAGTACGTCTACCATCATGACATCCAACTTATTTATGGAAATCTCTTAGAAATGTAAGATGATTTAGGAAAAGGAAATCAAGGCAATCCACTAACTATATGTGAAAGTTGTAAAATTCCAATTTCAAGTCAACATTTCCTGAAGCAAATTTCCAAGGTAGAAATCGACCTTCAGATCTAACTAAAAGGATCTCAGAAATGTGCAGTAAAGAGAGAGGCAGAA
Organism: Dama dama; assembly: GCF_033118175.1. Lineage (NCBI taxonomy): Eukaryota > Metazoa > Chordata > Mammalia > Artiodactyla > Cervidae > Dama > Dama dama. The sequence goes on along the minus strand of NC_083709.1, from coordinate 36,703,205 downwards.
TGTGGACTTGGCTTCAGTGAAAAGTAATGACCACTTGTTCACCAAGCACTCTCTATGTGCCAGCACTAAGGGGAAAGAAAAGCACTTCACCTGCATTGCTGTTGTTCGGTCACTAAGACGCATCCACCTCTTTGCGACCCCATGGACTGTACCCACTAAGCTCCTGTGTCTATGGAATTTTTCAGCTATGAGTATCAGAGTGGGTTGTCATTTCCTTCTCCAGGGGGTCTTCCCAACCCAGGGACTGAACCCACGTCCTCTGCAGTGGCAGGCAGTTTCTTTATCACTGAGTCACCAGGGAAGCCTTCGCTTGCATTGCCCCCTCAGTTACCCCATCACTCAGGGCACATGCGAGGGTGAGAAACTGTATTGCAACTCAAGTCCAGAGCAAGGGGAGGACATGGAGCAAGCACATGCACTGTCCTTCTGTGGAGTTTCCTGGTTCCGGTATGAGCATCCCCACTGAGTGGGGAGATGGAGAAAGAAAACACATTCCTTCCACATCACACGGGCGAAGCAAGTGTAAAAACCTCACAGTCTCTTGTGAATAACACCACCAATCAAGACAGAAATCCTTATTTAAGTAATTAAAAAAAAATTAGACAGTTAAATTGGAAGTTAAAATATACCCATATTCATGTGTTACCTTCTTCCCCCGGATATTAGTCAGAATTTAGTGTCATGAGGAAGGAAATTTGTCCTGCAGGTGTGACTGTGTTACAGAACACGCATGCCTCTCTCCCTCTGCAAAATGGGCTGATGCTCACAAGAGCCTGGAAAAGAAGCAAGAGACGTAGCAACGCCTAAGAGTCCTGATTGAGAGTGTGCTTCATAAACAACATTCTGGGAGTTTCCAGGCCTTTGTAAGTAGCTCTCTCAGGCCACAGGTGTTGGATTTGTTTTCTGTGGCTTGAGGGTAAAGCTCTCTGCCATGGATTTTACTCTTCTCAGGGGGTGGGACGCGAGGCTCTGGGCAAAATGTAACATGGAGGTCTTTGATCACTCCAAGCCCAACAAGGAAGCACACACCCATGTGTAAAAGTCCCTGATCCAAGAACATTCACCATTCTCCACAGAAGCACCGGCAACACGCGGGCAGGAGAAGGGGGACTCGTAACCTGGGCCTGAGGCTCCCACACACAGAGCAACAGAGCAAACAGCATGCCAACAGCAGCTGCACTGACACTCAGCAAAGACGGAGGCTGCTTTTTAGATCTTACACACGGGAGAGAACAAAGTCATCCCCATTAATCACAAGGAAGACAAGTGGAAAGTTGAGGCTTCGGCATCTATCCACAATAAAAAGAAAAAAAAAAAAAAAAAAAACCCATGGCAAACACAAATATTCTGGCATGTTATCTTTCATTTACATAAACCACAGGCTACACAGACTTCCTATAGCCACAGTTGCCTGCTCCATTATCCCTAGCTGTAACGGTTTTGAGAAAGAAGAGGGAAGGAAATGGGCTAAAAATATTTCCATTATATATGGAATGGATTGTTGCCAGATAAGTATTTTTTAGCCTTCAAGAACATTTTAACATGGATTTCTGGCAAAACTTTTAATCATTGAATAAATATTTTATTAAAGTTAATAACACTGAACAAGAGGCCAACTCCGTGTTGTATCATAGAAGTCACAGTTTAAAAGGAGCGATACACTTACGATGGAGGGGAAATTCAGTAAAAGAGCAGAAGAGATCATTGACTGTGCGGGAAAAAATGGATACGCTCTGGTTGTACCAATCCTAAAATATGCTCTCCATAATAGTAAGGGGAAGCAGAATGGAGTAGGAAAACAAATCACATCAAATAGAAATAAAATAAGATACAGTGTGGAGTGTGATGTGTGAAGTCACAGGTCTAAGCGCCAGGGCTAAGCTGTTTCCTCACTAGCTGTATGACCACAATGAGCCTCCTTCCCAGTTATGAAAGCAGATGGTCATACTTGACTTTCACTATTATCCTTAGGATTATTAGTTACTATTAGGGTTGAGTTAAGTACAGAGACTCATGACAGGCTTTGCCGAATTCCAAGGCACACTGCAGGCACGCAGCAAATGCTTGCTCACAGATACACTGCTAGCTTTAGCATAAATCCAAGGATTAACTGAAATCTTGACCTTACATCCATAAATCTGTACAAGATGATCTACTGAGACTGCATACAAAATAATAAACAATAAGTGACACAACAGACTTTTAAGACAAAGGCTAAATTTTCCATAAAGTACATTAATGGTCTTTAATTACTGGAAAACCTCTACTTTGATCAGCTTTTAAATGTCTCCAGGTTACAGGTGCCATGTAAACATGCAGAGAGGAAATTCTTATTGTGATAATAGGATATAGGATAATAGGATCTTTTCTGAACATTCTTCACATGAATGTCATTCACTGATTCCATGGCAAGCCTTTTTAAAAAATGATCGTTCTATCCTTTTTGTTTACTGGCTTCTTGGGTGTTGGCTGTGTGTGTGTGTAAAAGAGAACACGTGTATGCAGAGAAACCAGGGTCCTTTTCATTTTTAATAAAAGTATGGCAGGAATCTGCTTCTGCTTCTCCAGCAGAATGGAACTTCTTTCATAGAACAGAGATGCCACTTGAATGAGGATTTATGATGCTATGAGAGCCAAATATTTCACAAATGAAACAATCATATAGGTGATTTTGTAAATATTTTATTAATTCTCTAAGAGCCTCCTAAGTGGGGCCTCATAGATACTTTTATTTTCAGTCTGCTATGAATAAATGCTACAACCCAGTGCCTGCACTCCAATGACCCAGGACTAGAGAGGGGAGTGCAGATGGTTTCGGGGGTCACAGGTACAACTAGCTGTCAAGACGCAGAACCCAGTGACAGCCTCCCCCACCAGGGACGGCTCGCTCCAGTGATTCAAGGAGGTTACAGGCCTTGAATCAAGGAGCCAGCAGGCCTTGATGTCAGCTACATGGTTTTACATACTTGCCAGGTCAGGGGCTCTCAGCCCTCCTGGGGATTTATTCCGACAGAAGAAGTACTGCTTTTCTGACAGTACCTTCCTACTTGCCACTGCGCTGGACCACTGGCTTCTCCTGGGCTTCCAGGTCACAAATGTTGGGTGTGTGCTCTTCAACGTATGTTAAAGTAAACATAATCTTGCTTGTGCTTCCTAACAAATGATTTCTGTAATGCCTCTCCTTGACTTCATTCGCATACTTCTAGTTGTAGACATTCAGCTACAAGACACATTCAGGCTTGCCTGCTTCTCATCACATGCGGTTCCTATTAACATTTAATGAGTGTCCACCGGCAAGTCTGTGGACTACTCTCCGCCCTCACCCCAGAGATCCTCCTGCTGTCTCTGAGCTAACACAGGATTTCTTCACTAACATTCCTTCTTTTTTTATTTTAATAACTCATAACCAGCTCAAAACTCATTCACCAGCCAAAGAAAAAAGTTATTTACGCTTGCTGAAACATGGCATGCTGATGTAAATGAAATGTGGCCTTACCCTAAGAATTAATAGTTATCCATCTAAAGCATCTCAGGAGCAATCTCCTGAGATTTTTGCCTCCAACTTTTACTTTCACCAACACCTGTATCTTCTCTAGCCACTCAAACGTCTGAATTAAATTTTTGCTTATAAATGCAAATTGGTGGACAAGGGAAACCAAGATCAAGATCTCATGTTTGATTCTTTGACACAAAGAATCAAAAACTAAGTTTGGAGAAAAGTGAAGAAAGACACCTCATTAACATCTGCTAAGATTCAACCTAAGAGGAAGTAGCAAACACATGCAAAGGGCTTTAACTGTATGATAGTGAAGACCCAACCTGTCTTCAAGCTACATGGTTTGTTCATCACTCTCTCAACCCGAAAATGGGGAAGGGAAAGAATGCATCATCAGTCTGTGACGGGGAATCAAAGACAAGGTCATCTGCTCCATCACTGCTCGTTCCTGGTCTTCACCATCCACCTCCTTTGCTAGAGAAAATGCCCCCCTCTCTCTCTTCGTTCTTTGTATTCATCCATTTGTTCAGGTTATTTCATCTCTCTCCAGATCCCCAAAGGCTGTGCCTAAAGTTTCTTCCTTCCTATTCTCCTATGATATCCTGATTTTATTCCCAAATTTATAGTCCCACCTTCCCTCTTCTCTTGAACCATTTCCCAAACTCAGAGCTCACCTGTTCCTTTCTTTCCCCATATAGCTCCTCTGGCCTCTCTCCATTTTCGCTTCTGAAAGCAACCTTCCTTTCCTTGATCACGTCTCCCATTTTGGTTTAAACAAAGGAGGGCTGTTGCCAAAAGCATGTAGTCGATAGAAGCTAGGAGCTTGTGTAACATGAAACACTAATCATTCCATGGCAAGTGCAAAGAGAATGTTCAGATTGAACCAGGATGAGTGAGAAGATGTCCTGTGATTGTTCTGAAAAGTAGAGAACAATGGCCACATTGAAAAGGTGCCACCACAAGCACACAAGACCTACAGAATCCCTGGGATGATCCACCCAAATGGAAGGCATTCCCAGTGCCATGTCACTGCGCTGATAAAATCAGAATTAAATTCCATTTGTCACAAATGAGGGTTACATAGACACCGAAAAGAGATTCTTTTCTAATTCCTCCTCGGACTACCAAATTTATAACTAAAGAAGACAGATTTAAGGGCTTCCTTAGTGGCTCTGGAGAAGGAAATGGCAACTCACTCCATTACTCTTGCCTGGAAAATCCCATGGACAGAGGAGTCTGGTAGGCTATAGTCCACGGGGTCCCAAAGAGTCGGACATGCCTGAGCGACTTCACTTTCACTACTAGTGGCTCAGTGATGAAGAATCCACCTGGCAATGCAGGAGACACAGGTTCAATCCCTGGTCTGGGAAGATTCCATGTGCCTTGATGCAAGTAAGGCCATTTGCCACAACTCTGGAGCCTGTGCTCTATCTAGAGCCTGGGAACTGCAACTACTGAACCCATGTACCACAGGTGTGGAAGTCTGCATGTCCTAGACCCTGCGCTCTGCAATAAGAGAAGCCACTGCAACGAGAAGCCCACACACCACAACCAGAGAGTAGCCCCTGCTTGCTGCAACTAGAGAAAAGCATAGGCAGCAAAGAAAGACCCAGCACAGTCTAAATAAAAAAATAAATAAAGCTATATGTAAAATAGAAGATAAAGATAAATGGTTTTAAAATGGGAAAGGGGCATACAGTACAGGCTAATCATAGTTAACAAAGCTTTAAGACCCTCAAGTATTTATATATTTACTTATTCCCCCAGGCCAAGGATGAGTTGATATATGCTAAGACTGGTATGGAATATGGGCCCAAGACTGGACATCTGTTCTTACTGTACAGGGGCTGTGCCATTCAAGTTATTAAAAGTATTTAAATACTATGCCAGTGTTTCCTTCCACATGTCTACTTTTCCTTTCTTCTCTGAATATTTTGAAAGAAGTCTTCAATTTCTGTCTCTCACTTTTTTGTAATGAAATCACTATATGCTATGATTTAATGTTGTTTATCAAAATGTAAACAGTTATCTTTTCTATGCATCAACCCTTGAAAAGTTAAACCAATCATGCCCTCCTTCTTCCAGAAGTCCTGCATCAAGAGAGCTGATGTCTGTGCCTCAACTCTGAACCATGTGAGCCTCAGTAAGTGTGGAGATGACAGCTCTTCCTCTAACCTTCCTCAATGCTAAGAGCCCTGAGGGATGCTGCCCCAGTGATGATTCTAATCATTTCACTCCCTTGCCCCAGCCCTCCAGTGGTTCCCCATATCCCACGGCAGTGGCCCACAGACTCATGATCAATAATGAAACTTCAGGGCACAGCGCCCAACACTGATATACTGACTTGAAGGAATGATATAAAAAATCTCATGCTCACACCATCTATATGTACTGCCGCTGCTGCTGCTAAGTCACGTCAGTCGTGTCCGACTCTGTGCGACCCCATAGACGGCAGCCCACCAGGATCCGCCATCCCTGGGATTCTCCAGGCAAGAACACTGGAGTGGGTCGCCATTTCCTTCTCCAACGCATGAAAGTGAAAAGTGAAAGTGAAGTCGCTCAGTCATGTCCCACTCTTCGCAACCCCATGGACTGCAGCCCACCAGGCTTCTCCGTCCATGGGAATTTCCAGGCAAGAGTACCGCAGTGGGTTGTCATTGCTATATGTACTACTCTACACTAATATACAATGCCTTATATAATGTATTATGTGTATATATTCACATTGCCAACAAAGGTCCACATAGTCAACGCTATGGCTTTTCCAGTAGTCATGTATGAATGTAAGAGTTGGATCATAAAGAAGGCTGAGCAGCAAAGAATTGATGCTTTCCACCTGTGGTGCCAGAGAATACCCTTGAGAGTCCCTTGGACTTCAAGGAGATCAAACCAGTCAATCCTAAAGGAAATCAACCCTGAATATTCATTGGAAGGACTGATGCTGAAGCTGACCCTCTAATATTCTGGCCACCTGATAGCCATTCTGACGGAGGAGTCAACTCATTGGAAAAGACCCTGATGGTGGGAAAGATTGAGGGCAGGAGGAGAAGGGGGTACCAGGAGATGAGATGGTTAGATAGCATCATTGACTCAGTGGACATGAAGCAAACTATGGGAGAAAGTGATGGACAGAGGAGCCTGGCAGTCCATGAAGTTGCAAAGAATCAGACATGACTTGGCAACTAAACAACAAAACAACGAATATTATAAGGTAAATTTAAGACAAGAAAAAATAAATACAGAACATTATCATTATCTTCCCATTTCTCAATGCCTACACCACAAGCACGCCACTTAGAAGATGACTGGCACAGAGTATAAACTCAAAACACTTTTCTCAGGACAAGGCCTTTCATGATCTGGCCTCTGGTTATCCATCCAGCTTTACTGCCAGTGAATCTTTTTATGCTCCAGCAATATGGATTCACAAAATTCAGGAAAAGGCTCCTCACAATTCTATGCTTTAGTTCTTTAGCATGGATGGAATATTTTGTTCCTGAGAATCTCCTACTTTCATCTTTTTTAGTGTCACCTCAATTATTACCTACGTCTTTGGTGACGTCTTCTGATCTCCCAAGACAAACTTGGAGGTTGCTTTTTTTTTTTTTTTTAATCAGTGTGATGGTAACAAGAGCTAACATTGCTCTGAGCATTTGCTTTCCACCAAGTATACTGCTAGCTACTATAACTTCGTTATCTTCAATAATTTCCCAAACTATCACAACATGGTATGTACTAACTCTAAGCTAAGGCCTAAAAAGGTTAAAAGTCTTATTCATGTGACATAGCTAACTGACCGTAGGGAAGGTATTTAGGCTCAAGTCTGGCTTCCCTGGCAGCTCAGACGGTAAGGAATCTGCCCGCAGTGTGGGAAACCAGGGTTCCATCCCTGAGTCAGGAAGACACTGTGGAGAAGAGAATGGCAACCTACTCCAGTATTCTTGTCTGGAGACTCCCATGGACAGAGGAGCCTGGTGGGCTACAGTCCACGGGGTTGCAAAGAGTAGGACACAACTGGGGAACACACACACACACACACACACACACACACACACACACACACACACACACACACACACAGAGTCCATACCCTTATCCCTCCACTTGCCATACCTCCAATAACACAAATATCACATGGCAACCTAACTGCTGGTTTGTGCAACAACAAAACTTTTTAGCTTTATAGTCAAAGCACTTAGGCACACAGTAAGCTTATGAAAAATGTTTGCTGAGAGACTGTATATCTGCTTACAAATCCTGCACTTTTAAATTAATTATGAGCCTATGTGCCTATGTGTAATGTGGAATATTACAGTTTACCTCTGTGTGTGTTCTTTATGTTTTAAAGATTGTTACCAAGGTAGGTAGTGTTCAATGCAGTTCAATTCAGTCGCTTTGTTGTATCCGACTCTGCGACCCCATGGACTGCAGCACACCGGATTTCCCTGTCCATCACCAACTCTCGAAGCCTGCTCAAACTCATGTCCATCAAGTCAGTGATGCCATCCAACCATTTCATCCTCTGTCATCCCTTTCTCCTCCCGCCTTCAATCTTTCCCAGCATCAGGGTTTTTTCCAATAAGTCAGTTCTTCACATCAGGTGGCCAAAGTTCTGAAGTTTCAGCTTCAGCATCAGTCCTTCCAATGAATATTCAGGACTGATTTCCTTTAGAATGGACTGGTTGGATCTCCTCAGAGTCCAAAACTCTATAAAGAGTCTTCTCCAACAACACAGTTAAAAAGCATCAATTTTTCGGTGCTCAGCTTTCTTTATAGTCCAACTCTCACATCCAAACATGACTACTGGAAAAACCATAGCCTTGACTAGATGGACCTTTGTTGGCAAAGTAATGCCTCTGCTTTTTAATATCCTGTCTAGGTTGGTCATAGCTTTTCTTCCAAGATGCAAGCATCTTTTAATTTCATGGCTGCAGTCACCATCTGCAGTGATTTTGGAGCCCAAGAAAGTAAAGTCTCTCACTGTTTCCCCATCTATTTGCCATGAAGTGACTGGACTGGATTAGGTAATATGCATGAACAAAATTTAGCCTATGACAGTGAAAGTAGCTCAGTTGTGTCTGACTCTTCACAACCCCAAGGACTGTAGCCCGCCAGGCTCCTCTGTTCACGGAATTCTCCAGGCAAGAAAACTAGAGTGGGTAGCCATTCCCTTCTCCGGGGGATCTTCCTGACCCAGGAATTGAACCTGGGTCTCCTGTGGCAGATTCTTTACTGTCTGAGTCACCAAGGAAGCCCAAAATTTAGCCTATGAACAGTACATCTTGCATTCATCTCCCAGGAACAAGAAACTCTGAAAGAGGGGATGTTCAAATTGTATCAGTGATTCTCTTAGGTCTATGAGGATAAATTCTAGAGGCCCCAACACACACTGTATTGTGCTGCACTGGCACAACAGGGCAGAGAACTCTCTGGACAGTGTGGGCACATGACCTTTTCCTATCGCTCTTCTTGTTCTCCTCCCATTTTCTGGAGGGAAGGAAGGAAGGACGGATGGACGGAAGGGATGAGTGAGCTCTGGGGCAGGGGATGTGGACAGAGAAGATGGTACAGTAACAACTCCTAGGAAATGCTGCCTTGCATTTGTCTGGCAGAAAGAATGATACCAACTAGGAAAAACTGAGATCTCAGCTTTCTAAATGTGTCCTGATTACTTTACCCTTACCCAGACTTTGGTGTGTGTTGTGTGCTATGCTGAGTTGCTCAGTCACGTCTGACTCTTTGTGACCCCATGGACTGTAGCCCGCCAGGCTCCTCTGTCCATGGGGATTCTCTAGGCAAGAATACTGGCGTGGGTTGCCATGCTCTCCTCCAGGGGATCTTCCTAACCCAGGGATTGAACCCAGGTCTCCCGCACTGCAGGCAGATTCTTTACCTTCTAAGCCACCAGAGAAGTCCAAGAATACTTGAGTAGGTGGCGTATCCCTTCTCCAAGGGATCTTCCTGACCCAGGAATCGAACTGGGGTCTCCTGCTTTGCAGGTGGACTATCAGGGAAGTCCTGTGTGTGTATCCACGCCCCTTTCCTCAACTATGCACTCTTTGAGAAGAAAAGTTCAGATAACATCACCTGGTTCAATCACCTTCTACCTCCTACCAGACTGGGTCTCCTATCCCCTCAGGCCTAACCCAGTCTCTTAAGCCTTCAAACATACTGAAACATCTGAAACACAAATAGGATTCACATCTTTCTTCCCTGTTAAATCTCTTGGAAGCAAACACCATTTTATCAAATTGTGGGACCACCAGGAGACACATCATAGAACCCAGACATTGGAAGCTCTACTGACTGATACAAAAGGTCAGTATGGATAGTTATGAGGAGTAACTACTTAGGAAAAACTCAGTTTTAGTTATGTTGATACGGATCTGCTGATAGTACCAGCAGGCCTCAGGTGAGTGGATATTTGAAAATGTGGAACTGTGGTGCTGAAGGAAGGTGGATGCAGGGAAACCAGCTATGGGTCATTTCCCTTAAAGGCAGCAGTTGTAGCTGCGGGAGATGGTCAAGGAAGATCTAGAGAGAAAGACAATCCTCTGGGAGGACAGACGCTAGGAAAACAGCCTGGAGCTGGTCAAGTTACTAGATGGGCAAGTCAATGGCTCCTACCTCTCCCTGTGCGGTGGAATGTTCCCAGTGTGCAGTCAGCTGGAATGGCACTTGTCCCCATGGAACTAACACTCTCATCTCTGTGGATAATCAAGCCACTCAGGCAGCATGATGTAATGCAATCACATGAGCTGAGAGTCCAAAAAATTTCACTTCTGTAAACACAAACCATATGTCATATTCCTCATCTTCCAAATGGGACCTTACCTTTTTCCCTCATGGGCTTCTAACAAGAAACAAATCTGAAAGTGATCTGAAAATGTAGGACTGTCACACTTATAAATGCCTTTAAGGAGCTCAAGTTGACTCTTCTGAATTAAAAGGCTAAGTGGAAGTATCCTTTAACATTAAAAAGGCAACTATTTCTGGAGTTGATCCTAGTCCAACCACTGTGTAAGCAAACTTGGGCAGTCATTTCACCTCTCCTTGTCCCAATTTAAAGTGATTTAAATTTCATTCCTGACTATCTCATTAAGGTATTATGATGATTAAGTACTTAAAATGTCTTAAGATCCAGTGAGTAATGTCTTACCGTTTGGGGGAGCAGTCATGTGATACTATGGCTTGTCTGAATAATTTTAAAAGCTGTGTGATGTTTCTCCAAATTCTCTGGGTCTTTGATATCAAAGATAAACAGACAAGATACCTGACTCTTGACTGAAGTAGCTAGCACTTGCTTTCAAGTTCTAAGAGAATTATACTTTGTAACGGCACTAATAGAATGCAGTCATCAGCAGTAAAATTTAATGTTGCTTACTACCCCCGATTATGCATCTTGAATAGAAGTTAGAAAGATGCAACCCAGCTTAAAAGAATACCTCTTAGGAAAGAAATTTATTCTGCACACACATCATATTATGCGAGGTCACTTCAGTCGTGGCTGACTCTCTGCGACCTCATGAACTGTAGACTGCCAGGCTCTGTCCACGGGATTCTCCAGGCAAGACTACTGGAGTGGGCTGCCATGCCCTCCTCCAGGGGATCTTCCCGACCCAGGAATCGAACCTGTGTCTCCTGCATTGCAGGTGAAATCTTTACCACTGAGCCATCAGGGAAGCCCCACACATCACGATATATTGCTTTCTTAAAAGTCATTCCTCATGTAGCACCAAGAGGAACATTATCATGTAAACAGGCAAGAGATGGTGAGGGGTGGAATAAGCTCTTGGGCTTTTTAGAAGCAACCACTTGTTGTGGGGCGGAAGGCAATGAGACGGAAGAGATGGGAAAGAAGAAAGCATCAAAGATGGACCCTCAATATTGCCAGACCGGTTGTCTAGATACATAGCAGCTGGGTGAAGGTCTGGGGAGAAGGATAAGTCATCACGTCATATACATATTGACAATAAAGTGTCTCTGCCATGTTATTATTTGAAAGATCCCTTCATCAACTCCCCAGTTTATTTTCATAGTGTGAGAACATGAAAACCCAAAGGGTTATATACCTGCAACTTTCTCTGAAAAGTTTAAAATGGAAAGTTTAAAAATACTCAGTATTTCTCCCAAAGTTACTACTCAGAACTATTCATACACTGTCCTACCACTGGTCTCCTCATCTGAGAACACCCAGGGGAAGGTGACTGTGGGAGCAGAAAGCACTGTACCAGAACGGACCTGAAATGGCATTCACACAGAAGAACCTCAGGCAGACTTCTCGGTTCCAGCTTTAACCTAGAACTAGATAGGGATTTAAGAAAAGGCCAGGCTCTTTGAGAACAGGGCAAAGAAAGAAAATAGCAAAGGACTTCCATCCCTCTAGGTACAGTGCTAGGTAAGGAGATCAGATTTTATACCCTAGTAAATTCCACGAAAGCTTTAGTTTCATGAAAAATAGCATGTAATCTATTATATTTATGAAGATAAGGCTACTAGGTTGAATTTTTCAAAGACAATGTTAGGTAGTGTTAATATGCCTAAACTAACAAAAGAACATCATTGCATACATAGCACCTTGAACACGGTTGTGTCTGCACACGCACGTTATGTACTTGCCGCTTAGCCTGAACATGGCGAGGCTTTTAAAAATATGTCAAAAGTTATTTCGGACCTCAGTGTTGCTATGGTGCATGCTGCTGCAAAGAAAAAGCTAATGGGCTCTCTACTTAATGTGATTAGAGCCATTATTGACATAATGCCAGGAAGACGCAAAACCATTAGCATCACACTACAGCTCACTTTAGCATCCACTCAGATTTAGTATTTGATCCACAATTTTAATTTTGTTCTGCTCTATTCAGAGCTGCATTATACAAAATGCATAATTAAAAGCTGCTGTGATTCTCTCTATTTCTCAAATTAAAAACACAGCAAACATTTGTAGTTCTAATCCACTAGAAATTAATAAATCAAATAGTGTCTTTTATCCTCTTTTCCTCCATGCAATTCAGAGTGCAGGTTGGGAATACTTTTTGCCTGCGATAGAGAAGGCTGCAGACAGAGCGGCTGCTCAAAGGAGAGAAAAGTCCCCAAACTGCCTACTGCAAAGGCAAGTGCGAACCTGGAGGGCCTAGAAGCACCGATAGCCTTCTAATTTCGAGCGTTAAGCCGGAAGGGCTTTCTGCAGAGAAAAATTTTAATCAATTCACCATAAATCCTTTTGATGCATTTTCCTTCATTAGCTCACTTTGTCAAGCATACACATGTTCCTAATTTAATTTAATCAAATTCACCATGTCTTTCTGTCAACAGTGAAGCAATTCCCATGTCCAAAAGATCTCTTATCAACTCCCTACCCAGGACAGCCTAGAGGGGAGGCCAATGAGCAAGAGGAGTTCTACTTTATCCACCATTAAAAACTGAGAGAAAGATCTGCCAATGAGAGCTGAGACACTATTGCTAGTTTCAGTGCTTCTAGAAGTGGTCATCATCTGAAATAATGGAGGATTAGGTTTCATTAGAATAAAAAGAGCACCATCTACCCTGTGGGTGATGATCCTAGGAAAGTTCTGGGAGGACCAGAAAAAAATAGCAGCAGAGGAGAAGGAAAGTGTGTATCTCAAGCGAGGCCCTACAGTGCCCTTGAGTCTCCCCTCGACACACCAGCGATGCTCTAACGGGGCCAGTTTGCCCAGTAGGCTGGGCTTCCTCCTGCCTGTAATCCCTCAGCACCCACCGTCCCCTTAAGAACTGCAACTTATCCTTCAGATCTCTGCTCAAAACTCACTTTATCAAGGAAGCAATTCCAGAAATACTTGGTTTTTTAAGCCTTGCCTGTGCGTGTGTGCACACACACATGCATGCACACGAGTGTATGCACTTTTATTCAAAGCCTTTATTTTTTATATGCAATTTATATGCAATATGCTTAAGTGATTAGTTGAGCCTACCTTCCGCACTGGTCTATAAGCTCTATGAAGACAGGGACAGCATCTCTCGCTCATCATTTTGACTCCTAGAATCGAGCAGCTCTATCCAGCGCACAGACAAATAAATGAGTATCTGTTAAATGGCTGAATGTTGCAAGTTAATCCACTGCAGTCCCCTGACAGTCTTCTTAAACATGCCAAGTTCCTCTTATTTTCCAAAACTCTTTCACATTACAAGGTGGCTGTTTCTGAAATCATAGGTTAAATAAGTATAATGAAGCAAAGGTTTTGAAATGCCGCAAAACTTTACAGTTGGTGGTTTTACATGTGTCTACAGGGGAAAAGAACCCGCCTGCCAATGCAGGAGATGGCAGAGATGCAGGTTTGATCCCTGGGTCTGGGAGATCCCCTGGAGTAGGAAATGGTAACCCATTCTAGTATTCTTGCCTGGAGAATTCCATGGACAAAGGAGCCTGGCGGGCTACAGTCCACAGGGTCACAAAGAGTCGGACACAACTAAAGCAACTTAGCACGCACAGTGGGAAAAGACCAGAGTGAAGATAATGGAAAGTAATGCAGGATTCAGGAAAACTGATAAAGTAGAAGAACCCCTCAAGAGTGCTCTCAATATTCAGCTGGAACTTAAACTCAGAGATGTCCCAAACCACCATACTTCTCTGCAGGGATGAAAAGCAAGAGACGGGACAAGAGAGAGAAACCACACACTCCTTCACGAACAGTCACAGCGTCATAAGACTTTGGGATCCCCTTTGCTTACCTTCAGTTTCTAGTATTTACTTCTACAGACAAAAATTCCTTGATAAAAATGTGATGTTAAAAAAAAACAAAAAAACTCCACAAAACCAATTCCCCTTAATTTTCTTAACAAACCAAGACTTTAAAACCTATACGCAGCAGCCAAGGCCATCTCACTGTGATAGACAGTTATTTAAAAATCTCAAACTTTTTTTTTTCCCTAAAGGCAAGGCTTATTCTTATATTATTCTCTTGATCAGTTATGTAAGCATCTTATCTTTCATCTTTTGTTGCTTCTGTTTCTCTCCCCAACATAGAGAAACAATGTTGCACACATGACTTGCCTGTAGTTTCAAACATACTGAAAAACTAAGGTCTTCACTGGGAGACATCTGATAGATCTAGACTATGTCCTTGCATGCTAAGTCGCTTCAGTCATGTCCAACTCTTTGCCACCCTACGGACTATAGCCCCCCAGCCTCCTCTGTCCATAAGATTCTCCAGACAAAGATACTGGAGTGGGTTGCCATTTCCACCTCCAGGGGATATTCCTGACCCAAGGATCGAACCTGCGTCTCTGACATCTCCTGCACTGGCAGGCGGGTTCTTTACCATAAACCTAAAATAATGAAAAATGTAAAATATGTGGGGGAGAAAAGGTAAATACTATATATTTTCATGTCAGCCTTAACAGGATAGAACTTGCCTTCTTTAAATCAAAAACTGAACGCGTTTATTTCTATATATCAGAATCCTGACTTCATATGTACCTTCTGCTCAGTGTTCCTCCAAAGACAGTCAACTCCAGAAGAGACTTAGAAAGAAACTTTCTTTAGCTCCTCCTCGAGAACTGATTCCCAGAACAAAGAAGTGGCTCAGCTTTTGGGTGGGGGTTATGGTGCCCCCTTATTTGAACTTCTTAGCACATACTCCCGCAGGTGTTCAGAAAGTATCGTTCTCCTTAGAAATAGCTTAGGGTGGGCACTTGCATCCTTCTGTATCTTTTAAATGTGTGACAGGAGTGTCTGGCAGAAATGAAAGAAAAAACCCAGCTGCATCTGGCTCATTACATTGGGTCTCATGGCTCTGAATCCTACACTTCTTTCCTTCTAGAGAACTGAAGTCTGCCTTCCTATAAAATACGATCCTCTGAGGCATCAACTGAGTCTCTGTGTGTTTCCTGGTCCACATGGAAGCCCTTACAGATGGGGAGGAGGTTCCACTCTGGCAGGCTCTTCTCCAGACCAAACGCTGTCAGTATCTTCAACTGATCTGCCAATGGTTAGTCTGCACACCTTTCACCACCCTGGCCACTCTTGCAGGGGATAGGGAGGTGTCTCACTTTGATTGCTCAATGCTCTTCACAACATGGGATACCCAGAATTAAATGCAAAATTCCGGATGTGGTCTGAGCAGTACAGAGAAGGGGATTCTTTATTTCATCGTCACAGCTCTCTAGTTAATGAGCAAATGTACCTTTTCATAAAAAAAAAAAAAGGCATATAACACAGGGAATATAGCCAGTGTTTTATAAAAACTGGAAATGGAAAGTAACCTTTAAAAGTTGTATAAAGAAACTTTAACTCCAAACCAGAGGGGAAAAAAAGGGCACATGACAGAATACAAATATTTTCAACTTAACACTTAAAATCTGTGTGGTGATAAAATGCTGCCTTTTACTTGAGCAGCATCTGTAACCTAATTTCTGATCTTTCTCTTCAATGAACAGCCTTAGCGTAACACAGAATATTTGTCCTAAAACCATCTTTTAACACAGATTACAAGATGAAAGGATTGTTAGATGTAGTAAGTATAGATCATCTAATGTACAGATGCTTATTAGCTTCAGAAAATGTGAGCTCTATGTTAACCATAAAGCTCCTGGCCAACTCTGCTAGGTTACAAAGGAATGTCATTGTGTAAGAGGGTCATTAAATTGAAATAACTATTTTGTGGTTCCCTGCGTTCTCAGCTCCTTCTCCGAGACCTTCTAGCTCTAACTAAGGAAAAGCAGCATGACATTGATATTAAGCAGAAGACCAAAATGCAAATGGGAATCCAATTGACACACACACAAAAACACAAAACGATTCAAAAAAAGAAAAGGTTGGTGGTTGGAAAAAATCTATCTCCCAGTTAGACTGGAACAGGATTTCACAGGGTGTGTTTCTGTGTGTGTGCCACGCCACTAGGACTGCCATCTATCATTATGCCAAAGAACACAGGGCCTGGGGAAGGGTTTCAAGCTTCGGGGAGGTTTATTTTCCCTTCTGTGACTGAGAAGCAATGTTGGAAGAGTCTCCCCCTACCAATACTTTATCATTACAATCTTCAAACACACAGAAAGGCTGAATGAACTCAAGAGTAAGCATCCATATATCCACCATCTAAATCCTACAATTATCATTTTATTATATTTGCTTGTAAGGATCTTTTTTATGTATCATTGATCAGCATGAGACAACAGTCACGTAATTTACAATTTCAAGGGGAAAAAATTCCTGATACCACTGGGTCAGCACTCATTTTTAAAGGATAGATATAAAACATTTCAAGTGCTTAATTTAGACTAACATAATCTTACTTGCCTTTGAGCTCTAAATTCTTTCTCTATGCACTCTTGGTAGAATATCTGTTAGGTTATTTATCTGTTTATTTTAACAGCTCAACAGAAAGATAGTAAAATGTTATCTGTAACAGCTTAACCTTTGGAAGCATAGTTACCTTTGACAGTCTCCAAATGTTTCTAAAAATGTGAAAATTATCTTGCAAGCTGCTTATAGTCTCCTATGAGTCAGCTTAAGTTATATTATCACAATAACAGCCACAAAATAAATTAAAGCAGCTAATACTCCTACATTATTTGCTACATGACAGGTATCAGTCTAAGTGCTTTGCATATCTGAGCTCATTCAATACACGTTTTATCTTCATTGAATACGTACCGTTAATATTATTAGTACCATTTTAAAGATGTGGAACATGAAGCACAAACAGCCTCAGAACTCACAAGTGACAGAGGTGGGATCAAGATCCAGTAACCTACCCTGCAGACTTTGACCAGCCAATCCACACTACCTCTCTAGCAAACAAGAGAACAGGCCGTGCTGGACAGAAAACTTGTATTTCGGTCACTGATGCTCCAGTCAACCTAGCAACTGATTGGTTATTTTCAGCTGGGAAATTGAACCAGTGCTCGATTTCAATGCCTCTTTTCTGAAATCAGTAAATTATTAGCTTGTTTCCAAGTAAACAAATACCTGTACAAAGCCCATTTTGGTTATAATATATTTGGATCAGAAAGTAAATATTTTACACTGAAAACGAAATCCATGCCTACGTACCTACACACACCCCCCAATATGCAAAGAAGATGTGTGATCTTGAAGAAGTTAAGTAACTTCTCTGAATGTGTGTTTTTATTGACAAAATGGAATAATAATATAGAACCAACTTCATGGGGTCATGATGACATTACATAGGATAACTGGAGTTCCAAAGTGCCTGTAATAATATAATAAACACTCAATAAACATGTGTAAGACACAGCATATATGACACACAGTAGCCTCCCAAAGTGCTATCAATCATAACAATGATAATAATATAAGATCGACATATATCAATAAAATTAATATTTACTAACACCACGAGGGAAGCCATAACTTTGCTTTAATGTTGCCAAAAGAATAATTTTAATCTTGACCAAACACAGCCTTCTAGGAGATGGCATCTTAAAGGAATATCTGATTAATTCAAGATGACTAAATAGTACTATAGTGGATTTAGCAGAGCTGTTTAATTTATCAACAAATCAAACTGGTATCAGCACAAGGTCCCTGCTGCCTATCGTGTGTCAATCCAGTACGGTTAGCAAACATTTAAAAACTAACTCTAAATATTTCAGCTATGGAAACACAGACCAAGAAGGGGAAAAAAAAAAAAACCTATTCTCTTGAATGACACAAGAAGGAATTACAGTCTCTATTTTAATAGTTTAAATGATAAGCTGCCACCGAGGAAAAGGCTGTAAAAACTGACTCATGGCTCTCCGTTTTGAAAGGATGATGAAACATGAAATGTTTCTGGTTATCAAACTCTGTGGCCTGCAGATAACTTATAGGTCTGTTACCAGTAACCCTAACGTTATCAGGTAAATCCAGGAAGCCAAGATCCAAGAAAATATTCCCTCCCTTCTGTATTTCCAGTTTATAAACTCAGAGGTGTCACCCACTGCAACGTTTAAAATCCAGGACCCTTTGGGTCAGACTGGGTTTTAAGAACACGGATGGGGTCACTGGACCCAGACATGGTAAAAAGTCATGCAAAGGTCCAGGGGCTTTCCTTGGCCAGCTCATCAGTTCAATCAAGTGTTACTAAAATCTCAACCATCCATCTGACCAGACCATTTAGTCTTTGCAGGTCCAAATGGCAATTTGCTGTACATTTTCGATTACATGTGTATTTCTTCCACCATGCCTAACAGCATGTAAAACAAAAAAGCAGCATTTTGTACACACAAAGGCACTTATCAGGGCTCAGTGGCCCTCAGCACCATGCACTTTGAAAGGATTGATGATGGTGTGGTGGGGATGGGACAGGAAATGGACATCTGTGTTTTCCCCTGTTAATAACATAATGCAACTGTATTGCTAAAAAGGAAGAAAGAAAAAAAGAGATGTTTTCAACAACCCTGAGCCACTGAAAAAGACACTTGCTGCTGAAGTGAGAGACTTGGGTCCTGGCCTAAGTACCTGAAGGTATTTCATCTCCTTAAGCCACACTGCTTCCTTCATTTCATTTCCATTATTTCACTGCCCTCAAATTACATGAGTCCGAGTGGTTTCCTCAGATACAAGACTCCAATACTTTAAAATATGTTTTTTTTTCCTCGGGGGGGTGGGGGGAATGCAAGTGGGCAACCCAGTCCTTCAACAGATGCTTACTGAGACTATATTAAGCCTTCCTAAAATTTCAGTAAAACATGTCTAACAATCATTAGCAAAGGTTTTATGGTGCATGTGGTATATAACATGAAATACAGCACCTTAAGTCGCTAGAGATGAAAACAGGAACTTGATGGCCCACAGCAGGTAGAGTCAATTCTATTGCCATTGGAGGGTCAGGAACTTTGAAAAGTCTCTGCTTTAACCCAAATCTCAGCAAATACCTAGGCATGTAGGTATGTATATATCGAGGACTACTGATTTCTACAGTTACAAAAAAAGACAGGGATAAAGGGCAAACTGTCCTTGTATAAAATTTGTTTGGAGAGTGAACCCAGAGCAAAATGACTTGTAAGCCAACCAGACATGATGTCAGTGGCTTTCAGGTTTCTGACTTTTCATCTTCAAGCACAAGCCCACCCTAAAGCTTACCTCTGACCTGCCCACACAAACCACTCTATAGATGCCTCCTCTGCACACAGTGGGTGCTATGCACAGTGATGATATAGAGATAAAGATAATGGCAAGAGAAAAAATATACCTGGAACTTCAAATCCCCTTCTGATAATTCTTTTATTTCCCCCCGGCTCTTCTGGGAGAGAGGGGTTGTAATGAACTTAACACGACACCGTGCCTTCTTCTGCCTCTGTGTCAAGGAGCTTAAGACGCAGGCACCTCCTCCCAATTCTCATCTCCTGCTCTTGTTAAATTTTGAACAATATATGCCATTTTACACCTCAGAGCTCTGGAGAGGCAGCATAGTAGCTGGGGTATGGATGTGACAGAATGTTTTTATTCCACCCCTGAAAAAAAAAAGCTCCCTGTTTTTGACACATTGGAAAATGTACAGCCAGAGAGTGCTGGAGGCGAAGATGCCACCCCAGCCTTACATCTGTCTGCTTTCATTTGTCTACAACTGTGCTTATAGATAAAACAAGCTTTCCAGATGTCATCACAAGCAGGGCTCATATGCTGACTTCTCTGAGACACCATTGTTGGCTGCCAGCATAACAGAGTTGTAAAACTAAAATATTTAAACTCTGAGCTCCTCAACACAACTTTCAATGTCACACAGGATCTTATTTCAGGATTAATTAATGTACACCCCAATAAAATAATTATGTGTTAAAAACAGAGCTGGCTGGCGTGCAAGTGGATCTAATTTTCCTCGTTCCCACTGTGTTAATGGTATACAACCGCACCACGAAGAAATTTCTGAAAGCAAGCGCTTCCCGCGACATGGGCACACCCTATCCAGCCTGAGAGTTCCAGGTGTTGTATCTCGAGAACAAAACATTCTCATTGTTTAAAACTGACACGATGAACCCAAGATGAACAAAAGCAATATGCCAGGCACAGACTATAAAGACATTTCCACTGTTAGAGGGGAAGGCCAATGACAAGCAGTGGGGAGATTACTAAGAGGCATTGTTACGTGCATCCATATGTGAAGCTTGGCTTCAGGCAACCTGCTATCACGGTGCTTGACTGTTTGTTTGAGAACACAATATCCCTGTGGTTATAATTACAACCACCACACCAAAGAGGACTGAGGTAGTTTCACAACATCCCTTAACAAAGAAGAACTCACTGCTTCTGAGCTTCCTGACAAACTCCTCAAATGCACACACAGAGTATCTCTGATTTCTTTTTTTTTTTAATCCTGAAACTGCAAAATAATTTCATTTTCATTGCGAGAGTTCCAGGGAGCTCAGCCTTGGTCTGAATGACTCTTCCTAGTAACACCTAATACAGATGTTCTAAGCTAGAAAAAGCAGCTGATTCATGGTTGGGTATGTAAGACCGCTTGGATCTCCCTCTAATTGGGTTTTCCTCCTAATCTGGTACATCTTTTTGAGCCTGGTTTGTGCATTTGAAACCTTGGGTCAGGAATGCACATTAAGCATCTGTTACTCAAAGACCTGCTTTGTGGGTTATTCGGGATGCAGAGGCCAAATCTATCTCAGAAGTACAAGCCTTCTGCAATTTCTGCAGAATTTGACAAGGGACCAACTTTGCATTAACCCAGCCAAGGCATCACATAGGGTGTGTCAGGGCTAGTCCTATATCCCACTGGCTTCATCCCATGTAGTTGGAGCTTTAAAAAAAAAAGCATGTTCTGTGAAATCCCTAACTCTACCCCATCCTCCACAACATGAGGAGAAAATGTTTACTTGTGATGTCTTTCCAAGGAGACCACTGATTGAGGGGAAAGGAGACAGTTATTTCCCACCATCTTGAATGTTTCCATCTTCTCTTGAGCTGATCTAGTTCAAACTCTCTGAAAATAAATCAGCCTAAAGCACTCAAGATTTCCCTAAAGGCTCCAGCAGGCTTCCTGCTTCATGTGTTCCCACTCCTGGGCTGGAGGCTAATGTGTTTTAGGGATGTTTGTTTTAATGCAAAGAACTTCACTAAGTCAGAACAACCTGCCCTGGCAATCCATCTACTTCGGATGATCTTGGCCTCTTGCGCTGCTCCTATTTCAGCCTGGGAGGGAAGAGCTCAAGACCTGAGTGCTGGATTTCAGTCCCTTGTAAGTGTTAGGACAGCAGTGTCCCAGAATAATAATACCATTCCTGGCTTTGCAGGACTCCATATTCCTTCTTCATTTGAGACTGGGGTCCATTTCTAACTTGGGGCAGGAGGAGTCACTGCTGAAGCCCATCTTGCACTTGACCTTCATCCCTCCACACCCAAATCAATATATAGCCACTTTGTTTTCCTGCCAGGACTAGAGCTGGACAGTGTTACATGAAAGAGTCTCTTCATAAAGTTATTTTGAGTGATGCTTCCCTCATCGAACCTTAATTATCAGCTTTTTGGCAAAAGTACATTCCCACAAACATTTAATAGTACATCAGGCTCTGGAATACCTGAGCTGAAATTTACTTCCTGTTCCTTAAAGCTCTCCTGGGCTTCTAGGGGGAGTGTAAATATTAAACAGTAGCAACATGAGAAGTTCATGTTCCTCTTTAATCTCATCTGTGCTTTTAAAATCCACAAGGGAGTCCAGAAATGACCCCTTTTGTATTCCCCTTTTACAGATGAGAAAAGAGATGGGTGACTCAGTTACCTGTTTGCCTATGGGAAAGAAGGGGAGCTGGGGGTGCAGCAGTGGACTTGAAGAGCAAGTGGGGGGAGCCGAGCTTTGGGGTCCGCTGTCCCATCCTGGCTACAGACCAGGGGACATAATAAGGATAAGAAGCCAGGAGAGAGCCTGTTCTGAACACTGAAACCTAACAGGTTACTCTCAGGACTGTATTTGAGTACAACTGCATTTAAAAATAACCCAATTTAACAATTCACAAGTTCTGATATATGTTTTATAAAAATGTATGAGAGACCTAAAAGCCATGGAGAGCCATAACTTTGAGCTGCCTCATTTGTTTCTCTTTTATTACCATCCTGCACGGTGGCCATAAGCCCTGCACTGAAAAGAGAACATTAAATCTTTATCCTTAACTGTTTTAGCAGAACGATAGTAATAGTTGAATATTATTTTGTCTGACTGATAAAATACCATTCAAATAAGACCAAAGAGAGCACTGAACCCCAACCACGTCCTAGGAGAAAAAAGCAAAGCCCGATCTCCAGAGACAGTCCTTTGTCACTCCTGAGTCTCCAGGAACATTTCTACCGCAGTATGAGAACAAAAGCTGAAAACCTGAGTGAAGGAGGCTGCTGCTGTTTCGTCGCTAAGTCAGGTCCAACTCTTTTGTGACCCAGTGAACTGTAGCCCGCCAGGCTCCTCTGTCCATGGAATGCTCCCGGCAAGAATACTGGAGTGAGTAGCCATTTCCTTCTCCAGCGGATCTTCCTGACCCAACTATCCAACACGTGTCTCCTGCATCGGTAGGAGGATTCTTTATCACTGAGCTACCAGGGAAGTCAGTGAAGGAGGTTACTCAGAAACAAAACATTTCCCTGGGTCTTCCTTAGCTGAGAAAGCAGCTGTGTGAAACATTCTGATTCCTCCTCGCAGGCCTGTTTGGCCTTTCCCAATGAAGCATCAGTAAGGAACCATTGTGGACACATGAGCAAACCACCAGCAAACCATTTTGTTCCACGGATGCTTTAACACAGGTGGAGAAACAGGATGAGGCTCAGGTTTACAAGACAGAATTCAGTGCAGGAAAATACTCAAACGTCAGTGTGATCCAATTCAGCAAAACGCGATACTACTATTTATGGCCCTATCTCTTTCTTCTAATATTTATTTTTATTTATTTGGCTGCACTGGGTCTTAGTGGCAGTGTGTGGGCTCTAGTTCCCTGACCAGGGATCGAACCCGGGCCCCCTGCACTGGGAGCACAGAGTCTCAGCCACTGGACCACCAAGGAAGTCCCTATGGCCCTGTCTTTAGCTCTGTCTTTGTCCTACCAAATCACACATTCCACATGGTACAAAAAACACCACTTCCCCTTGATATTTATTTCCTCATGTGTCACTACAATTTCAGTAAGGTCAGCCTCAAACCACAGTAATGGCCTTTTCTTTGAAAGCTTTCTAATTTTCTATTAAATTTGCAAGGGTTGGTTTTCCCCCCTCAACCTATACTATATCTTGATGTTCCAAATAACATTAAAAATAAAATATTAACAACCCCTAAGTTAGGATGCCTGTTCTCAGATTGAGATACCTCTTTTTAAATAATCAAACACATGACAACAGTGCTAATAGCCAAATGGGGTTTATATAACACTAACACGCCTACACTTAAACTAACTGAAAAATTATACTGAACCTAGTTTGAACTCACATAAATAAATTAAGCAACTTTGTGGAAACATTCAGGGTTTCTACACGTGAGCTACTGAGTCAAGTAGGGGGAAACAAAATTTTTTCTAACTGGCAAATAAATGGTTCTGTCTGAGATTTTTTCATGCACTAAAATATGAGAATTCAGGGCTTAGCCTGCAAATAATTTAGATTAAGTGTGCTGCCTTACATACTGTATTGATTATGAATTCCCATTTAAAAAAAATACTATCATGGCAACATTTATGAAATATTTGAATCCTAATTCCTATCATTCAGTGAGCCTTACTCACTAGCCAATCAAGGAGCAAAGGTTAAAGTCAAACTAGCTCAAAACCAAAAACAATTTAAAAAGATAAAGTACTTAACACGGAAAAAAGCATTCATTTCTGGCAAAACAAACAAAGCCAGAACCGCCCCCCACCCAAAAAAAAATTGATTGTTAGATCTAGTCAAAATCATAAGCAAAAAATTTAAGGAATCCACAAAATCATCTAATGTTTTAGTCGTTACTAATTACCCTCTTCCTAAAATG
This sequence comes from Dama dama, assembly GCF_033118175.1. NCBI lineage: Eukaryota > Metazoa > Chordata > Mammalia > Artiodactyla > Cervidae > Dama > Dama dama. The sequence goes on along the minus strand of NC_083709.1, from coordinate 36,678,779 downwards.
TTTAGTAAACTCACTCAGTATAAACCTTAACACTAAAACAATGGGATTAGAAAATAACATATGAATTTTTAAAGCAAATTTTCTCAAATACAAATATATGACCCATAGACATAATTTTGAGTTTTCAAGTGACAACAAGTAAGAACAGGTAAAATCAGCTGTAAGTTTAATAACATGTTTTAATCCAGCATGTCCATAATATTGTCAGTCCAACATATAATGGATATAAAAATTCATAGTATTTTACAATGGGTCTTTGTACTAAATCTTAAATCTGGTAAGCTTATTTATTTATTTATTTTACTTTACTGCACATCTCAATTTTGTATGGAATATCTGAAATGTGGCTATGCAAATATGGGAATCTATTTTAAAGTTTACTGAAGTTTAAGTAGACACGTGGTTACTTGCTACAATATTGGACAGCTCAGGTCTATAGTTTAATCACCCTAGTTCACTTTGCACTGAAATAACAAGTCTTAACATACAGCAAAAGCCTAGGACTAGAGAAGTCTTTGAAAAAGCAAACTACAAAGCATCAATCATTGCTGGTCAGAGGGTAGATGGGCCAAGCTGAAGGGCTGTATATGCAAATATGATCCATGGTTTACATAAATGTGTCTCTGACATTTTTCATTTTCCGCGCACATGTGTGGTGATGTGTGATTTAGCATCCTAAGGAGAAAAACACATCACCCATCTTCAAAGGCTCTTGGCTGATATTTTATGATACATGCCTTTCTCCTCCCCAAAGGCTAACTTCATGGCAGGTTTGAAGTACTTTAAAAAGGAAACTTCTTGAGTGATTTGAGTGTTACATGGGGGGTGGGGGGTGTGCTAAAAAGTTTCTTTCCGTCTAAAAATTTACACCCCTCTGTATGTTCAGGTGACTCCAGAGAATGTTATTTAACAGAACTTGAGAAGAACAGCAGAACTTACTACTCAGAAAGCCTTTGTTTCCATTCAGTTGCTCAGTTGTGTCTGACTCTTTGTGACCCCAGGGACTGCAGCAAGCCAGGCTTCTCTGTGCTTCCCCATCTCCTGGAGTTTGCTCAAACTCATGTCCATTGAGTCGGTGATGCCGGTTTCCAACCATCTCACCCTCTGTCGTCCCTTTCTCCTCCTGCCTTCAATCTTTCCCAGCAACAGGCTCAGAAAGCCTGGTGATAAGAGCCCTTGAGTGTCTGCAACTGATGAATTATGTGAACTGGATTGAGTTATTAAGCTTTCTACTGCCTGCTTGATTAACCATACATACTATTTACCCATCTCTTGAAAAAGTTATTTTATAAGAAAATAAATAGGCAAATCATTCTTTTCTTCCAATGACACTCAGATTCAAATGTTTAACTTAATATCTAATACGAGTATTACCCCTCCAAGTCAGAGGCTCTTCTCCCCACTATCAGAGTGAAATCTCATCTTCTCCTAAATGCTCATCTAGGTATAATACATATCTTCATTAGAACAAAGTTTAGCAACTATTTCATTAATGTTAGGGGAGTGAGAGTGTGTACTTACGAACTCATCTCTTTTCTGTAACACTGGGAGCACCTAGAGGGCAGGGACCAGGACGTAGTCTTTCTATATTTCTACATTTCTCCTAACTCAGGTGCTTAGTACAGGTGCTAGACTGAAAGAGCTCTGGGCTCTCAGAAGAAAAGAATATCAGCAGACGAATGGATAAGGAAGCTGTGGTACATATACACCATGGAATATTACTCAGCCATTAAGAAGAATACATTTGAATCAGTTCTAATGAGATGGATAAAACTGGAGCCCATTATACAGAGTGAAGTAAGCCAGAAAGATAAACACCAGTACAGTATACTGCTAATGCATATATATGGAATTTAGAAAGATGGTAACAATAACCCTATATGCAAGACAGAAAAAGAAACACAGATGTATAGAACAGACTTTTGGACTCTGTGGGAGAAGGCAAGGGTGGGATGATCTGAGAGAACAGTATCGAAACATGTATATTATCAAGTGTGAAACAGATCGCCAGTCCAGGTTGGATGCATGAGACAAGTGCTCGGGGCTGGTGCACTGGGATGACCCAGAGGGATGGGATGGGGAGGGAGGCGGGAGGGGGGATCGGGATGGGGAACACATGTAAATCCATGGCTGATTCATGTCAATGTATGGCAAAAACCACTGCAATACTGTAAAGTAATTAGCCTCCAACTAATAAAAATAATTGGGGGGGAAAAAAAAAGGAAAAGGACATACAAAGAGCAGGTCTCGACTCTCAAGGGACTTAGTCTCAAATCAAGAAGATAAATACAATGAGATAACACAAAATGTAGTACGACTGGCTTAGTCACAGAACCAGTGGACTCCAATCCCCAGGAGCTCACCATCTAGTGGAGGACTCCTTGGAAGAAAAAGTCAAGATAGATCTTTTAAGACTTGAATAAGCAGCATATAAGAGCTAAGATCCTACAGGCCAGTCAGTCAGTATGAGCAGAAGCTTGGAGGTGAAGTCTGGATGACCAAGAAATGGGTGGTTACATGGTTGCAGCAGGTTCCCACAGGGTATAAGAGAGGACATTTGAAATGAAACTGGGACCATGTTATGAATGGCACAGAGAGCTAAGACAAATATTCCATATTTTATGTTGCAGTTAGCGAAAAGCCACTGAGAATTCTGAGTAGCAAGTGAAATGATGAAAGTGAGATTTATGGAAGAAGGATCTGGCCACAGCTTCCAGGAGGCACAAGGCTGAAGGCAAACGGGAAAAATCAAATCCATTTCACTAATATAGTCAGTGGGCTTCCCAGGTGGCTCAGTGGTAAAGAACCTGTCTGCCATGCAGGAGATGTGGGTTTGATCCCTGGATTGGGAAGATCTACTGGAGAAGGAAATGGCAATCCACTCTAGTATTCCTGCCTGGAAAATCCCAAGGACAGAGGAGCCTGGCAAGTTATAGTCCATGGGATCACAAAAGAGTTGGACATGACTCAGCAATTAAACAAGAATATATTCAGTAGGTGGTAAGGGTCTCATCAAGCAAGGTGATCCTCAAATAGAGAGGAAAATGTGTTTTCCAGAAATGGCAAGATCTGGTAGCTGACTGGACAAATATTTTTCTCTGATTATACAGAATACCTTGCAAGTGCAGTGCAATATATATATATATATCTGCAGTGACTCTTAGAAAGAGACTGGGAAATTGGAATAAGGCTTAAGAAAGAAGACAATGAACTTCACTTGTGGTATATGAAAATGAAAGAAATGTTGCAAGGTAGCAGCTGAAGATGTATATTTTTTAACTTTTCACTTGCCAACATGTCTATGTATGTATGTGTGCATATACACACATGCATGTAAGAGTGAAGGGTGTATTAGTGACTTCAGAGATAATTTCACTGCAATTGAAACCTATCTTTTTCAGTTATACAGAAATAGGAATAAAGAAAATAGTATGACCATGTGTGCTTATGCTACCAGATTCATCAGTATCACTGTTCTTTCTGTAGCATACCTAAATAGCCATAGCATGCTAAATAAACAAAACGTACTTGTAAACTACATTCTGGTGTGCCCACGCATTTCTGTTTTCACTGACTTATTTTACAAAGAGTCAGTTGTTTCTTTCAGATCTGATTGGACATTCATCTATAAATACTGTCTTATAATTTATGAAATACTGTAAAAATCAATGAAATATGTTTGTAAAAGAAAAAGTTCATTTTATTGAAACTAGCTGAATGCTTTGTAAAATCTTTTATTTTTTTAATTGGACTACAGTTGCCTTACAATATTATGGTCGCACCGGCTGTGCAGCAAAGTGAATCAGTCATATGTACACATACATCCACTCCTCTTTAGGTTTTATTCCCATTTAAGTCACCAAAGATCCTAGAGTTGGGTTCCCTGTGTTTACAGTCTTCACAAGGATGGGCCACTATAAAAAAAAAAAAAATCCAGCTCCCAGATTGGTGTGGGCAAGGCATCTGCAAACGACTGACGGATTCTGTACCCAGGTCCACTTATTCCTAAGTTCTAGGTTTGTTTTAAAGCAATCAAAGGCAAAAATCTTAGTGATAAACTAAGAGGTCATTTATATAAGAATTCAATTTAGAAATCCAATGAATACAACCATCCATACCTCAAAAGTTTGGCTAACCTCAAAAGTTTAGAAAATGAAAGCATTTTTATATCTCACATTTAAGATAAAGGCTTAATACATGTGGTTTATTTGTTTAACCACATTAAAAGGCTTAATACATGTGGTTTATTTGTTTTGGTAAGGTTTTACTGTTTTGATTAACTAGCTAACTATGGGAGCTGGTTGTAAAAGATAAGAGGGCTATGCCACTGCATACAGTTTCCTCAAAGCAACAAAAGCACATACTGAGAATTACTTTAATATGTATTTACCTGGCAGGTTGTAAAGATGTTCCTGCTGAGAAGTTATGGTCCATTGAGAAATCACATGTTGTACCTCTGATCTTTTAGGAATACAATGTCATACATCCAAAAACTAGCAAAAGCTCCATCCTTTGGTGATGGCAAAGTCCTGTCCAATTTTTTCCCTCTATAGCTATCCATAAAGTCACCTCAATTAATCATGAATAGTGAGTGTCACTACAAATCAGTCACAGTAAACAGCTGCTAAAATCTTTATGGGCTATCTGAAATGTTTAGTCTTAATTCAACTTAACATATGGGTAAGTTTCTTACCAGCATGACTAAAATGACACTCTTTATCTCAGTACAAATAACATTCACAATACTAATGTTTCTATGACATTTCCTGGTGATCACCTATACTACAGACCATTAAACAGATTGAGAACTCCCCAGCTCTTATTTCCACTTTTATTCAAAAGTTTTATAGAGAAAATTGTAATTGAGTGATTAAATCATTCTATTTTCATGTTGTTCTGTGTTGAGGAAGAGAGACCACTCATTATCAGTGACACCGACATAGGTCAGCAAAGCCATTGATCTATGTTTCTCAGAAAACATACATATTGAGGTCCTTGAGATAGCCACTTCCCAGACAGTGCATCTTGATAGATTTTAGAGTCAGAAAGAGGTTTTGCCTGCCCTGTCTGACCACATCCAGATTTGGCCAACACACCCTGAATTTAAATGCTATAAATTCAGAAGACTTCTTCAAAGTTTAATGTTAAGACACAAGTATTTTGTAATTGCTAATAGGCATTGGGGGTGTATAAGAAGGAGCAAATGACTGGTTCATTCAGAGTGTTTCTGGGCAACTACTGTAAAGATGGCAGCATTCTAGGTAGGCGATAAGGATGAATCAAAGGCTGCAATAACTCTCCTGCCCTCCTCCTGTCTTCAGTTAACAAACTTTTAAAAGATATGCCTACCCTAGGCTAGGGACTGAGAACACAGGACCAAATAAGGCTCTCAAAAATCTTATCTGGCTTTTAATGCAAAAGCCAGGCAAAAGGGTCGGAAAAGGGCCATGTATTGACAATTGGTACTGTGCTGAGAGGGGGACCCAGGAAAGCCGGTGAGGATGAAACCCCTCAGCAGAGGCGGCAGCAAGGAAAAAGACACTGGGGGTGCAGGAGAGTGGGGGTTGATGAGAGATAGAGCAGGAAGACTGGAAAGATGAGAGCAAGCAGGAGAGGAAGAAGACCAGTGAGACGTGGGGCTGGAGAAGCAGGCAGGGGCCACATTCACTCTGTCCTCGACTCTGCTCATCTTAACGGCCTGCCTGCTGCGGGCTTGGTTCTATTCCAGGTACTGGGGATCTGAGAGGGGACAAAACACAACCATCCTTACCGTCATGGACCTTCAATCCTGGCAGAAGAGAAAAATAATAAGCCAGCTAAGTAAAATAGGGACTATGTCAGATGTTAACTTTTCAGGAGGAAAAACAATGTAGGGAATGAGGATCTGAAATGTTTGGGGTGGGGCAGAGCTGACATTTCAGATACTGTAGCCAGGGAAAGACTTGTTGGGGAGATTTCAGAGTCAAGACCCGATATCTGGGGGAACAGCATTTAGGGGAGAGAGAACACAAGGAAGCTAGTGGAGCTTAAGTCAAGTTACTCTAAGTCCTGCAAGGCTTAGGCTTTATACACGGAGGGACCTCTCTGAGTTTTGAGCAAGATTTGGCACGCCATGTTGAAAAGTTTGGATTTTTCCTCAATCCGTGAGAAAGTCTTTGATGCATCATTAGCAAGTATGACCTTTCCAGAATTGGAGGAGAGAACAGATGAGAGGCTGGAAGACCACTTAAGACGCTGGAGCAGAGACCCCAAGGGGGACAAAATGATTAGGGCCTGAACAAGGTGGTGACGGAACATCAACTCTTATCTAAGCCATTAACAGATACTGAAAAAGGATGACTGTCGCTCAACCTACTGTGCTTTTTTGGTCGAACATGATAGAAAGCAGCAAAAGGGAAAAAAAGTCAGCAGCATTATTGTTTAAATTCAAGATGAAATAAAATGACTTTTCTGTTCTCTAGAGTGGGTCCTACCCGAGACATCACGCCATCAGCTCTGAGGATTTGGGGCTTGAAGGTCAAGAGACCACTGTGGACCTAATCAGATCACACAGTCAAAAGCTCCAATAGAGACACAGTGTGGCTCCCAGGGCACCTGCTAACACTGGGCATGTCCTGCACCGAAATCCAGATCTAGAAAACCTGAGCGGCAGGAGGCTCAAGAGTGCACCGCACAAAGGCACCAGCCAGAGCGGTAGGTAGGGCTGAATTCAGCTGAGGCCAGGCTCACCGGGATTGAGCCATGGACACTGATTTTGGATGCATCTGTCCAAGAAGAACATTTTTTCTAATTTCTATGAACACATCACAGGCTATGGAATCTGCATTTTAATCATGGGTCCCAGAAGACTGAGTCAGACAGGCCATGGTAGGAAGCTTCTACATTACTCCGTCCCATAGAACTACATTCTACTTTTACAGTGTTAATTCCACCCTGGGTTATCCAAGTTCTTACTACAGAATATGCCATTTCTTTCATTCCTTTCTTTTAAACAAAATGATGCTACAAGGCATAATTTGTCCTGTTTTGCTAAGATAAAGTATTCACAGTCCAGGCCCCATCCAATGATGCTGTTTAGGACACATGCACAAAGAAAACAGGTTTATTTCTTTAGAACTAGCCTTGGACTATTAAAAAATAGTATGATTATTGCATATAGAACAAACGTTCAAAAGAACCCTACATTAAGCACAATTACCTTAATGCCAGTTGAGATTTTATGATACAACTGTGAGACACTTTTATTTTTAAGACAGTTTAACTTGTTTCATTGCTAAGAACAGATACTTAAGTTTTAAATCAAGGGTTCTCAATAAGATTGATTCAGCAGTGCTCAGCAGTTTCTTTAAATATTTAAGAGAATTTTCATCGTCTAAATATTTATGGCAACAACAGGGCCAGGTGCATTTTTTTTCTCTTTTTTCAAGAATTGGGAGATCCATATCCTTTCCAAAGGTGAGGAGAGGCATTGCCTCAGCAACCAAAAAACCCTACCAAGCTCTTCAGAGTCCTAGAAACTGAGGAGAAAACCTTATTTAAACATGTCTGTTCAAATTGATGCTGTAGTTCCCAGACACTGAGCAAAGTCGCTGCCCTGGAGGGCAATTTGCAGGACTAACCTCTAGAGTGTGGTCTTCTGAAGTGTCTTCTGCCTAATGAACTTTATGTCCATCATCACACTGTGGGCTTTTAGCATCACTACCACCATCACGAGGCTGTTCATGATGGTCTTCTTTTGAAGAGGGTAACACAAATTCCACAGATTAGCTATGACCCAGATGCTCCCCGTGCCTCGCATCGCCTGCGGGGGAGGCAAGGGGCTCAGGAAGCCTGTTCAGCCTTGCTGGTTGGTAGCTTCCCATTTCCTGATCTCCCCAAGTGCTGCCCCAGCGCTCCAAGCACCTGCATTTTGGAACTACAATGTCCGAAAGGGGTTTCCTAGTCATCTCAAAATGTGAGGGAGGGAAGGGACTCCCTAAAAAGACCTTTGTTATGACCTGGGCTTAATTTGTAGATTTTGGAGAGAACATTAGTCAATATCTCGTATTTTCTAAAATCATGTCCATGAAGTAGAGGCAGACAGTTATTATCCTGTCCATTTTAGATGATGAAAGCATAGAATTGAAAATTTTAATGATGGTTATTAAAATCAACTTTCTCGGCAAATGCAGTAACCATATCCGTTGACATATATGAGTATTATTTATTCATCCTCAAATTCATATTTATTGATGGCTTATTATATGCCACACAGTACAGAAGCTAAGCACACCAAATGAGAAATCAGAAATGGTCTCTGATCTCAAGGGACTTGCAATCTGGCGAAGGAGATGAATATTAAATGAACTCACCAGTCCACAAACACAGGAATACAAATCGCACAAAGTGTCATGAAAGAAAGGTAGAGGCACCAGGAGAAGAGAATAAAAGGGAAAAAGTCATTTAGATTGGGTGACATTTAAGCTGAGACATGAGGAAGCAAAGCAGTAGCCAGGAGAGGAGTCTAGGCTACAAACACCCACCACAATCCAGGGTAGAGTGTGTATCCTTGAAGGAACAGAGGGCTTGGACAGTCATACCGATGAACAAGTGAAGAGGTTTTCAAGAATTCTGTTTTCTTCAGCCTCCCACCTTGAAACATGATGACTGGTATTGGAAAGTGTTTTACCAAGTGAAGAAATCTGAGTAACACTTCCAGTCCTATGAATCCTGTCCCAGTTCTGTCCCCCTGTCCCCCTTATTCCTCCGAGGAAGTGAGCTGATCTGTCAGGGGTCAGGAGAAGGGAGCAAACCATCCACCTCGGGCTACTGGATATCAAATGGGAAAATAATGTGAACATAACATAGAACCTGAAAATGCTAGACACATTTAAAATATTTTTAGTTAATAAAAGTTAATAAAATTATTCTACCTGTCATAAGAGAAAAACAGGTATGTTCACCTCTTTGAAAAAGCACTATGTAAACAAAATAGAATTTAAAAATATATATACTAATAATTATAGTTAAAATTCACTGCACTTTACTATTTTGGTGGCATAAGACGTCAAGGCCTTAACATGCTATCTCATTTAATTTTTCTGTAATTCTTCCAAGGTGGATATTATTATTCTCATTTTATAAGAGAGAAAATTGAGGCTCAGACAGCTTAAATAACTTTAAATGGTCGTATGGCACAGTGCTCAATTCCGGCAGTGAGATTCCAGTATCTATGCTTAGGGATTATTATTTTTAATTAATTTATTCTTAATTAGTTATTAATTCGATGACTAAAACATGACCCCACATTTTAACTCTAGCACATTAAATCTGACTGGCTATTTTCTGACATATGGCAAGCGTGACCCTTTTCCTCCGCCATCATACACAGCCTCCTTCCTGAATATCAATCTAACACTGCCTATAGTATCTTCAAACTCTAATCCAGCTGCCCAATTTAACTGCAATCAGACCAAGGTTCTCAGAACTTAGCTGTCTGTATGTCATACTTCCACTCTGAATCTGCATTATGATCAGACTACCTACAACAAGAGGGGCACCTTTCTTGCCTGGGTATCACCGACTTGATGGACGTGAGTTTGAGCAAGCTCCAGGAGTTGGTGACGGACAGGGAAGCCTGGCATGCTGCAGTCCATGGGTCGCAAAGTCGGACATGACTGAGAGACTGAACTGAACTGATTCTCAAACTCACAGAGCAGGCAGCTGCTGCCAGCCCCCTCAGTTCCTTGTCTCCACAAGCCCTCCAGACCAGTCCCCTGACGAAGGAAGCTCGTCTCCAACTACCTTCACCCTGACTCTGTACCTGCATTGTCTTATATTTCTTCCCTCATCCCCTGCCTTCCAAGAAGACTCTCCTCACCATTTAGAATCTCATTCATTTGCCAAAACTCAACTCAACTCTGATGCGCCTCATTAAGTTCCCTCCAGCCCTCAGTGACCTTGTTTGTCTCCAAATCTGGGGCATTTAATGAATATCCAGTGCACTTGCCTTTTTGCCATCTCTTGCATTCTTATTTAACAACTATACTTTTAACTTTCTAAATGCATATAACTTGTCTCTGTAACCATATGACAGTTTGCAGATGGCAAGAAGAGCATTATTACTCGGTGATTTTCCAAGGGTCAAAGTTAAAGCAGATAATTTTTTTTTTTTAATTTCTAGAATTTCAAAATCCTACATTCAAAATAGGTAATTCACGTGTGACTGAACAATGAGAGTCTGTTTTGTCCCTGCCCGTCTGGTCACAAATGCAGGTCTGTGTTATGCTAGCCCATCTTTTTTACATATGCTTGTAAATCGTGGTAAAAGGATTTAGTGTTGAGGGGCAGATGGGGCAGCAGCACAAGGGAGAGAAAAATAATCACCTTCACTTAATCATTAAGTGCAGTATTAGAAAGAGCATATCTAGAGACAAAATAGGACACACCTGTCACTTTTGTTGTAAGATCACACTATTACTTAATATCTCTTTAATGCTTTATATCCAATAAAATGCCTTCAGAGGAATGAGATAGGCAGTTCATAGGTTATCTGGGGCCCTGCATCAATAACTGATACTCAGTATCTGAATCCATATCTACAAGATGGTATCTCTTCCAGTATAAATCACTGAGGCAACAGGAGAGTGTGGTTAACAACCTGGACTCCACAGCCAGATCATCTGAGGTCAAATCACAGCTGTGCCACTTACTAACTGTGTGACCTTGGGCAAGTTACTGAACTGATCTGTATCTCAGAACTCTCATTTGCGGAATATGGTTAGAAATGACACTACATAGAGTTCTTGTGGGGATACAACAAGCAAATAAACACTCAGAACGGTGGGCATGCTTTAGAATGTATGCTCTATCATTTTACAACATGCTGTCTACCCTGTGTGATGGATATGTATGAAACTTAATTAGCTTCCCACACAGTCAGCTAAAGGAAGTTTTATTATTCATATGAGTGTATAAGGCTTATTCTTTTCACTAAAAATCTGGTGGAACAAGGGAAATATCTTACCTCATGAGTCAGTGATGAAAACCATTCCTGAACATATCTCTTGACCAATGATGATAATATCACACTTTAATTTTTTTCTGGTAATGCTCTTTAAGTTTCCAACTGTCAACACTTTTCACGCATTTTATCCTCACAACCACTCAGTGAGATGGATGGATAGATGGCTGGGTGTACAGATGTTGGATGAAAAGTGAGTAAGCCAGTCCTTAGATTCAGGGAAGTTAAACAGCTTGATCAGGGTCAAGCAAAAACTGTCTGTCACACTGTCCAATACCTGCTTTAAATCTATATCCATATGTCTACACAAGCTGACAGTTTTCTCTTGTCCTGGGGTGCACACAAATCTGAGAAGTATGAGTGGGACCCTCTACGATTGATGTGATGGAAACGTTGATCTCACCCATGGATGCAGGGTAAGGGTTAAGTAGTTTTATTACTCTTTCTCTGTGCTACATGTAACCCACACTCAAAGGAGGGTAAGAAAATGCAGGTCTGTGTTATTCTGAACTCGGTGGAGTGGCCAGAACTCTTGTGGACTGTTGCAGACAACTTTAGGCTCTCTAGGCATATAACTAGAAAAGATGAAAAGTCTAATTCAAAAAGATACATGCACTACAATGTTGATAGCATCACTATTTAGAACAGCCAAGACATGGAAGCAACCTAAATGCCTGTCGACAGATGAATGGATGAAAAAGATACGGTACAATGGAATATTACTTGCCATAAAAAGAATGGAATAATGCTATTTGCAACAACATGGATGAACTTGGAGATTATCATACTAAGTAAAGTCAGACAGAGAAAGACAATTATCATATGATATAACTTCTATGTGGAATCTAAAAAAAAAAATACAAATAAACTTATTTACAAAACAGAAATAGACTCTAGAAAGCAAACTTATGGTTACCAAAACGGAAAGGGGTGGGGGGGAGAGATAAATTAGAAGTATGGGATTAGATACACACTACTATATATAAAATACAAAAAAAGGACCTAGTATATAGCACAGGGAACTATATTCAATATTTTGCAAAAACCTATAATGGAAAAGAATCTGAAAAAAAATGTGTGTATATACATACACACACATATATATACACACACACAAATATATGAAAAGCTGAAAGACTTTGCCATATACCTGAAACTAATACAACATTATAAATCAACTACACTTTAACTTTTCAAAAAGCATTTAGGTCAAACAGAAACAAGGGAAAAGTTAAAAAATTATCCACAGCCTTTGGGCTCATCAGTTAAAATGTTAACAGAGAAAAAGTAAGTAAACTGGAAGAATATCAAGATGTTTTGCCACTCTCTTGCATATTTAGAATGCATTTCTTATTTGCAAGGGCACTGTTTGACTACATTTCTTAATGTGTATTTTATAAATGCTAGTTCCAGAAAAAAGGTCTCCCTGGATAAACGGGTTGGGGAAATGCGACATATTCTACAGGGCTTATTTTTGAGGGTAGGTAGAGGAGAGTGGGGAACGTACACAATGCTTATCAGCATATTGAAAGATTTTGAGAAGGCTTTTAGTAAAAAGTTGGGTTAATACTTTCTAACCCAGGCTTTCTCAAACTCATCTGACCTTGCCACCTTTTATAGTGTAACATACACCCCACAGCGTATGTGCTTTGTGGAAAGTGAAAGTCGCTCAGTCGTGTCCGACTCTTTGTGACCCCATGGACTATACAGTCCATGGAATTCTCCAGGCCAGAATACTGGAGTGGATAGCCTTTCCCTTCTCCAGGGATCTTTCCAACCCAGGGATCAAACCCAGGTCTCCCATATTGCTCGCAGATTTTTTACCAGCTGAGCCACAGGAGCACTTGGGAATACTGGTTTAGACACAAATGCCCACTCTGTTTTGTTTTTCATCTTTTTCTCCCTTTTATTCATCACTGGACTGAACAATTCTCCTGAAGAATATCATTCTGGCACTTGACTTTCTGTTCACTAAGGCTTACACTCAAGGCCCTCCACAGGGCTGAAGATGGCATAGAATGAAGTAGGAAAATAGAACTAAAGCTTCCGTTAAAACTGCCAGAAACTCCTACTTCACATAAAAACACAATACTCCTCTATTTGATAAGAATTCTATGAGCACTAAGATTCATTCTGCTGAAAGGAAAGACTAAATTGGTATCCACCTCTCAGCTGACAATAAGGTGAGGATAACCCCACAGAGGACAAGACAGACACACAAATATCAGAACATGGTTCAGTGTATCCTCACGAACACGAAGAGTTAGAACAGGCATATTCTAATTCACCCTAGATGTATGGAATCAATGAAACATTACTAGCAAGACTTTGTAAAACCACAGGTGAGAACTGCGATGACAGCTATAAGAATTTGTTGCCCCAGGATAACTTTTGCATGAAGAAGTGGAATAGTGAACAGTTTCCTTTAGAGAGTATATGAAAGGAAAGTAGAAAAGGCAAGAAATACACCCCCAAAATATTAATATACATATGGGATGAAAGTGAAAGTGAAAGTCACTCAGTCATGTCCAACTCTTTAAGCCCCCATGGACTATAGTCCATGGAATTCTCCAGGCCAGAATACTGGAATGGGAAGCCTTTCCCTTCTCCTGGGGATGTCCCCAACCTAGGGATGGAACCCAAATCTCCCACATTGTAGGCAGATTCTTTATGGTATATTGCCTATGTTTCTGTCCCAAAACATTACAGCAAACACCATTTATAAGAAGAATTGGTATGGCTAGGACTGAGGACATTGCGAGGGTCAAAAAATAAAGCAAAATATCCCTCTCTCAGGACTCAGCTCCAAATACTATACCATGAATGTGCTCATGGGGAGGAACACATGTGCCTATTCTAATTTATCTCTAACAGATTCATCTAAGCACTTATTTTTAAGGGACTGCTTTTTAAAATCAGAAACAAAAAATATACGGCACAAAGGCAGTGAGAAAAAAGGCAAACAGTCAGGTATCAGTTAGCATCACACAGTACTGTTCTCTGGGAACCAGGTCCTGGTGACATGACAAATTCAAGACACAGAAAGTAGGGTCAAGCAGCCTCTCTCATACACACACAAAAAACTGATTAATACCAGCCTGGCAGAATTGACTTAAATAAGGCATCTCTGTGCCTGCCAACTTTTTTTTACTATCACTGGCATCTGTAGACATGGCATTATTTATTCAAGTTTTTATTTGTCACCAGAATGTTATAAATATATATAGGTATACAAACTACAAATCAATAGCACCTTTATAAATATTTTAAGTACCATTATTTAGCAATGATGTGAGCCTCTTCACGTGCCAACACTATACAATTTTTAACATGCCAATAAGCCCATTAAACCTATTTATGGTGATAGTTATAAAGTTCAAGGGGTTTCGTTCAGGAAATATAGTTCAATAAGAAAAACAACCTTGTAGTGAATCAGAAAGCAAATTTATTGCAGTTAAGAAATGAAGATACCCCGACTTTATACACATATTCTGCACCTATGAGCAAGTCAGAATCCATAAAGAAAATGTGCAAGTACTGTAACAACACATCAACTGTGTCTACTGGCTGTCTTCTTGGCAACATCACTCATTCTCTAGGTCATAGTTTCCTCACCTGCAAAATGATTCTTCGCTTGCACTTTTATGCAGAAATAAAAAAAAAAAAGGTGAGTAATCATGTCCTCCCCACCCCCCAAAAAAGCAGTAATCTGTGCAATCTATGGAGAATCAAACTCCTCAGAAGTTCTAGAAATAGCTGTTTTAATTCTGGGTTATATGTATCAAGTCCAAATATTCTGAAAGAATGGTCTCCCTCTTTCATAATTACACCCAAACCATTTAAGATGCCAGATGAGCTTCTGGGATATATTTACATCCAAAATAGTCTGGTCTATGATCCTTGTGCTACTTCCCTGAATTTCAATTAAAATGCAGATCCTTACATAAAAGAGATCCTGCAAACTGTACAGAAGATACAAACTCTTAAAATACTGAGCTGTATCAGAGACTTGGTAAGAGTCACTGACCTCTGGGCCCTTTACACAAAACTAAGAATAAAGTTTCAACCCTAACAATATGTCCACCCTCCTGATCAAGCAGCACCAGTAACACCAGTGAAAACCGTAGAACCATCTAATGGTTATAAGCAGCTCAAATTCCAGGTAACACTATTTTCTTAAGTACAGTCTTTGGAACTTTATAGTGCAGTTGGTAAAAAAAACAACACTGAAGTCAAATGCCTGGGTTTCAAGGCCAATTGCCTGCTATTTCTAAGAGAAGCTGAGGCAATATCCTGAATCATTCTGTCAGTTTGCTAATCCGTCAAATGGGAAGCCCAGGACCTACCTTCTAGGACTATTGGGGAGAACAAATGCATGTACTACTTTCAGCATAGGACTCAAATTCCCCCTCACACCACACTCCTGTGATTCTCCAGTAACCGTCAGCTCCACTGGGGCCCCAGCGCTGACACATATTTTACTCTAATCTTTGTTTATAGAAGAAGTAAATAATCCAAACAAAGAACATTCCAGTATGCAGTGCTGATGGTTACATGATAAGGCAGGGCCTGGCACCAACGCCAGGACTGGCGATCTATTAAGGTGAAAACACATAACTTTGATAATGAAGCTGTCTCCTGATTTATAGAAGCTAGGCTGTCTTAACTCTTGGGATTTAGAACCAACCAAAATCCAGAGAGAACTGTGCCTGGTGGGGAGGAGGGAAGGGGAAGGGAGGCAAGGGGAGCATGCAGCCAGGATTTAAAGAGAGAAGGTCTGAAACTTGAAACACTAAAGCTGTTCTGAAAGAAAACAGTGTTTCATGTTACAAGAAAACTTTTTAAAAAAGATAATTAGAAAGATTCTAAGCCCCATATCAGAAACGGTTATTAAGAGTCCCCCAGAAAGGATCCCAAACTTACATATTTCCCTCCTTTAAATTCATCCCTTAATCATAGGCCCAAAAACTTCAAATGAGGTCATTTGAGACTCATTTCAGCATCATATAGTATTGACACCCCAAGGAGAACAAACCAGTCTCTCGAGCTTGAGGCCAGGGTTTCATTTTAGCACATTTGTAGGATGGTTGCAGGTACACAAAGCCTCGTTAACCACACAGACAATCTCTTGCAAAAATTCTGGAGCCCTGAAAGCAGAAACACTTCCCCAAATAAACAGCATAGTTGTAGCTTTCTGGTATCTCTTTTCACTTACTCCAAAGACTTGGTAAGAAGTGGACTCTGAAAAGCCAGTTAAATAAAACTGGCTAAGAAAGCTTTTACTGGCCCATGAAAGCTTTTAAAAACCTATCACAAACTTTTTGCATTAAAACTTGGATGAAAATTGCTGAAGAATGTTTACCTTTTTAATGGTCAAGTGTAGATTAAAAAAAAATTCATACTGAATTTCACAAACTTCTTACATGGATAACAAGTTTTTGGAAAAGAACTTCCATGAGACCAAAGAGAGGCCACCCACTAGGCCCCGGACAGGACCTCAAAGGACCTTCAGGAAGACAGTCACCATTTATCAGAGAAGATCCTGGGCAGAACTAGCTTCTTTTCTGTGACTCTTCTTAATCCCACACTCAAACCAAACTGACTACCTGCTGAAGTTTCCTACGCTTATCTCATCAATTTCTGAACCTGTGCCATGCGGCACAACTTGAAATCCCACCTCTCCTTGCTAGATCACATTTTTAAAAAGTTAAGTTCTCTATAAAGGTCTCCCAACTTTCTGGGATGAAAAGAGTCTTTTCCCTTTTTAAGTACAGTACTTCCATAGCACTTTTTTTTTTTTTTTTTTTAAATCCAGACACTCCATTCTGTACTAGTATTTTCTACCTAGTGTTGCTGTTAATTATAGAGATATCTCATCTCTCCTAGTCTATAAGCCTCTTGAGGGTAGGGTATCTGTTTCCTTCCTCTATGCTTTTCATAGTAGGCCCATGATGAACATCTACTGGGTGAATAAACGGCCCTTAATCTCCACAGCATTAGTATAACTCCAAAGACAGTTTGAGGATTATCCTCCTATTCACTCAAAGATGCTGAACTAATGAGAACTTTCCAAGGCAGTTACACTTATACAATAATGCATGCCAATGCTTCATTACTGTAACACTTCCAATGAGAATGCAAATACCATACATTCTTTCAATCACTGGGTATTGATTACATGTCAGGCATTTTCCTAGGCACAGAAGATAACAATATAAGGAAGAAACAGTTTCTCTGCTGCTAAGGGATGTAAAGTCTAGTGAAATGGATAAAGTATAAGACAATACCAGTAAATAAAGTTTACTTACTCTAACAAAAGTCTCCACTGTTTCCTTGACCACAGATCAACACATTAACAAATTTTAAAATGTAGCTACAAAAACCTAACTTTACTTTTCTTTCTGCTCATTACCATCCTATCATCTCTGGTGAAAGATATCTTGGACTTGATCACTATGAACCTTTTTCAACACATCCAACAGGTTTTAGTATGTAGGATTCCTGCCACACAGTTGGACGACTGTAAACTAAATCACCACCATTTTGCAATTAGTAACATGATGCAAAAAGAGAAACACAGTTTTCTTTCACCACTAATACTCAATCCAAAAAACCACAATTTTTGTAGATTCTCTCACTATAAGTCTCTCCTATTAATTCTGTTTTATTTCTTCTATGTATGTGTTGACCTGGATTGCTGAATTCCTCCAGTTTCTTCACACCTAAATTTACTGAACACATTTTCATCAGATTAATTTCCCTGCCATGAGATGGGCACCATATCATCCCACAACTCAAAACTCTGATTGGTTCTTTGCCACCCAGGGGCCCCAAAAGAAACTCTTCACATACTGTCCCAGCTCCCTTTCAACAAAGCCATTTCTTAACCATCAGCTTTTCTTCCATCCAGGATATTCTGCCTTCTGGCTCATGAAGAGTCTACTTACTTCTCTGATCTATATACACTTTGCACATCTTAAACCTCAGCCAGGATGCTCACTTCACATTCACCTATCAATCCCCATTAGCACCTTTAATAACTAGCTTGAAGAAGTCATACCTCATCTGGGAAGCTATCTTCTGAAGGAAGCACCTGGTCCTGTTATCTTTTAAGTCACCTCTGCACTAAAGTTCTCCGAGTCCAATCTATAAAATTCTACTTACTGGTGTGTAAATTTTGGAAAATGTACTTCATGTCACCTAGGACCACTACCCTACAGACCCTGAGGACAGGAAACACATCAATGCCTGTAACCTTCAGCACAAAGGGCCCTGCAGTCATGATCGCTCAGTGAATTTCGCTGCCGACACCAGCAGGAGTGCTGTCTGTAATGCACACCACCTCACAAAATTTTCTAAAATGGAGCATCAGACTCCTTTATGGATACCAAGCAAGTTACAAAAGCCCAGGGTGACACAGCAACAGGAACAGAATTAGACTCTTAATTTAAAAGGAGAATAAGTCAAAGTTCCTAAGTTGGGTAAAGGGGCCTTCTGCAGGCTGCTGGAGATCTGGTTCCATGCTAAAGGATGAGGTTCCAAAAATCTATCAAATTTCTATTCAGGAAAGCAGGAAAATTGGTATCTGGCCAAAGAAAGCAGCATCACTGGCTCTTTTAAGACAGCCTCCGAAGCTCAGAGTTCCTTGAATGTCACTTAACAATGAAAGAAGAAACATGAAGATGTCTTTTGGGCATTTCTAAGAAACAGAGATGAACTGGCTCAGTATTTAACCTGTAACGATCAGGCGGCACTTTTCTTACAGTCCCGGTTTGGGGCTCTGAATTTAAGGTAAATGTGAGGGCCCAATATTTTTGAAGATACGAGTCTGTTTCTGGCTTTCAGTGGGTGAGACCATTTTTCCCTCTGGTGTCTAACAAATGGTTCCAGGGACCTGTTTGTCCCTCAGATGTTGCAGGAATTGTTCAGGAACAATTCATTCCTGCAAGTCTACAAGTCACCACACACTGCCAAGGTCAGGGAGACCTCTGCTAACCAAGGTGGCATTAGCCACACACTCAGGCTGTCTTAGAGAAGCTGGCCTCAGTGCCAATGTTTTATTTTAATCCACAGGTCATCAATCATCTTTATAGAAGAAAAAACGTTCACCTTCCTCACTGGGTGAAGAGCGTCCTGCTAGGCCTTCATCTTGGTTTCTTTTTGGCTGATGATTTTTCTAGAGGTGTACAACTGCTTCTAAAAGGCAAGTCTCCTACCTGGTTATGAAAGGAAGGCAGGGAGATCCACTTAACACCACTGTGCAATGAAATTAGCAAATAAAAAGGTAGGAAGAGCAGCTATTGGATATTGAAACAGTATTCCCTGAGGCATCTGACCTCCTTTTAGGTACTCTTTCTTTTCACCCACTCTCAAATTCCACATATCATGCCACAACATTAGGGAAACTCACTGCGTCCCAACAGAGCTACATATTTCATATATGTTTGCACCAGCTCTTCAAATACAAGGTTGAAAACTCGGTTAATTTTTTTTTTCCTCCAGGTTGGAAATCAATAGGTGTTTAAGTCTTCACAGATTTTTTGAATCATTTCCTCCTCTTCAAACTATGCACATTACAGGCTGGGGAAGGTGGGGAGGAAATTCCAGGGGAATAAATTGGCCTACATATGTTATCAAGTTTTAGCAATGGGTGATGGATAAAATCTTCAGGTGATTCATTGCAGGAGGCGGTATTTGGTGCTCTAATGACAGAACTGCAAATCTCCCTGAGCTAGTCAGCTTCGGTATGTCCTCAAATTGGGTAGTGGTTGCAGGATTTCACACGGGCAAAAAGTACATTTCCTCCCAGCTGACCCCAAGTGTGAAGGTCTCATTAAAAGACTTTTTCAGACACATACCTGGGGGCTATCAGGAAACACCCATTTGTTCCACCAAAAACAGAGAAGGAAGAGCAAAACTAGGAGTTAACAGCACCTGGGCTTTCACTTAACGTAACTGTATTCTGGGAAATGCTAATGGGTATCACTAAATTTACTCAATCTAACCCCTGGGACGGTGCTAGTGGTAAAGAACCTGCCTGTCAATGCAGGAGACACAACAGATGGGGGTTCAATCCTTGGGTCAGGAAGATCCCCTGGAGAAGGTGATGGCAACCCATTCCAGTAGTTTTGCCTGGGAAATCCCACGGACAGAGGAGCCTGACAGGCTACAGTCCATGGGGTCGCGAAGGGTCAGACGTAACCGAGCAACTGAACACAGCACAGCACAGCTCCCGCAGCAGAAAAATCAAGTCTTCTGGCTGCTTTAGTAGACAATGGTATTTCTTCCCACATGACACAGGTAATATTATTTCATTGAAACAAGCACAAGATAAGCGCACTCCAGCATTTGTGTCCTTACATGTCTACGCCAGCCAAGAACCTGCTGAAACAAGCATTTTAAATTCTATTAGCGGTGCTCTCCATAAAAAGTTCTTTGCTGTGATGTTATTTATGATACTAATGTAAACATTCACAACAGAATCAAAGATTAATGTGGGACTTCCCAGGTGGCGCAGTAGTAAAGAATCTGCCTGCCAAAGCAGGAGACACAGGAGACGTGGGTTCGACCCCTGGATCAGGAAGATACCATGGAGGAGGAAATGGCAACCCACTCCAGTATCCTTGCCTGGAAAATTCCAAGGACAGAGGAGTCTGGTGGGCTACTGTCCATGGGGTCGCACCGAGTCAAGACACAACTGAATGGGCACACACACAAGCGTGTACGCACAGACCTCATTCTGTGATGAAAACTTGACACACATTATCCTCCTCACTATTTAAACATTTTCTCCTTCCTTGAAGTGATGGGAAAAGTAAAGGGTTGAAAGTTTTCTTGTTCATCAAAAGGCTGATATTAACTACATCCTCTCAAGTAGAACTTGGCACTTTTAAACAACGCCACTTGAACATGTAAATATGAACAAGTCATAGCAATTTAAAAAGTTGTTGTTACTGAGGATACTAGAATATCTTGAGTTATCTCCAGCCCAAAGCTCTCAAACTAATAAGATCCTTTTTCTGCCTCCACTGTAAAATATGTAAAATGGGATAATGCTGACATATAGCAGTTGTGAAGAAACAGTAAAACAGAACCTGGGCAATGGTGTAATTAAATAAGCAACTGACTGAAGCAACCTACTGCATGATGACAAAGACACATCAAATAAAACTACTTTGTTGTTCTACTTTATACATTTACTTACAGTGTTAACACATGGGCAACTACACAGTTTAAATACACTATAAAACTTTGATGCTTTAAAGGTTTCTATAAAAAACTATTAAGAATAGTTTTAGAAATAAAGCATAATATTTTTTAATCAAAGAAAAAATATCATCCTAAATATTAATTAGTGAGTATATATGCCTAAGGAAGTGTAACACTGGCAGAAAGCCTAATTAACTTTCTTCTTATAAGGTAAACTTTTTAAAAAAACAAGTTGATTGATGATATAAGATGTTTACACAAATGAATGATGTAAAATTTTATTTATTCTATTGTTTTCCTCTTAAAATTCTAGAATCTTATCAATGGAAGTAAGTTTTATGAAAAAGAAAGTCTAAGACTTAAAGAAAAGGTTTCTGATAATTAAGAGATTGTTCAAGTATGATGAAATAGAGAGGTGAGTGGGACCAGGAGGAGAACTAGCGTCTTCTTTGATAGACTAGTTTTATTCCAAGTTGTATGAGAGTCAGTGGTTGGAAAAAGCAGTATACTGAAGACAACGAGGCAACTTGGACACGACAAAGACAGTAAGGAATGTCAATGGTTAGGGCAAGGCCTAAGGGTTTCCCTCAGGAAAACTTCCTAAGGATGAGCCAACTCAAGGGGTTCAAAATGCAAGGCTATCACCACATTTCACACTGGTGCCTCTGCCATAAGAGAAGATAGGTCAGCCTTTGTAAAGATCCAAAACTAGTACTCTGCAAGATTATTATTATAGTAGCCAGATGAGCAGGGATCGCCTATACATGCGGACTGCTCCCACAGCCTTCTTCTGTAAGATGATAGTTGACATTAGTTTTCCAGTGGAAACCTGTACCACTGCAATCCTACCAACTTGTGAGTCCCAACTCTATACCCTGGGTCCAAGCCTTCATTGAAGTAACACCAGCAACAGCACGGGTCCAACCTGTTCACTCTGGAGTCACCTGGTTTTCAAGGGATGAGTTACCACCACATCTATTACCCCCAGACCACATAGCCTGGGAACTACCAAGTTTCAGACCAACTTTTACACTCCTTCTGTGCAAAGAACCCATGTACCTTTCACCATTCAAGCAGGAGAGCTTCCAAAGCACTACTGGCTGTGATATGAGCAGCTAAGAGTCAGTTGGGATGATTTAGAAGGGAAGGAGGACGTGGGGATGCAGAGCAGGAAGGGTCAATGGAGGAGCTCAAGCCAGAATCTTACATACTTCCCTCATTTTGTTTTCACCCAGCCCTGATACCTAATTGCTAAAAAGATGCCAAAATAACAACAAAAAGATGCTGATAATCAAGGAGTGGTTCTTTACAGCAGCTCTGTACTATCAATCTATTATCTGTATGCCTCTTTGAAATCAGGTTCATCACTCGCTTTTTTTCCCTCTCTCTTAGATGTTTTAACCTACAAATTCTCACTGCCCTCCCACCAACAGGAAAGCAAGATTTGTTTTTTAATTGTAACATTTTTTTTTTCTTACAGGATCTTAATTTCTATAATCACAAGGCTCTCTCAGCAAGGCATGCACCTGACACTTTTGGAAATTAAAAATAACACTTTCACACTGTAAAAGAAATAGCTATCAATCAAACCACTTCCTTCTTCACTGTTACTGGCCATCACTGGAATAAAACTTAGCATCCTGAGATGAATAATGCCAAATATTCAGCTCCAAACTCGTAGGATTGATTCCTGACTCCAGCAGCATATACTGGGATTTAAATCTAGCAAAAACAGTCTGGCAGTTACTCTGACCTAGAAGGGAACAGGAGGCAGGAAAGAAAACTCCCTTCCAAGGACTGCTATCAGAACTGTTGGCTATTTGCAGAATTCTTATGTCAACAGGACCAGTAAACAAGTGTTAATATTGCAAAGGGGAGGCAACATCCAGAGGGAATTCAATGTAGTTAGCTGCATGGAGCAGAGCATGGAGATCCGAGAGGGAATTGTGTCAGCTCCTGGAAGCCAGAAGTCAGTGGCTGACAGCAATGAAATGGAGCTGCTTCAAAGCCGACTGGGCTGTGACCTGAACATTGCACATCCTTGCGCTCAGCGAGAGAGGATCAATGACTGTGTTTGCTGGGCTCTAGTCATCCCCCTGGCTAATGAAAGCTGGACTGAAAGGCATGCTATGGGGCCTCTGGGCAGCCTGCAGCCTGGCATTAGCAGAGTCTGTTATATAGCTAGGCTGGGGAGTGTACCAGGCACCAAAGCCTCCCTCGCCCCCACCGCCTTCCCTCTTCCAGCCCACCAACTCCCCTCTGGCTGTCTGTTTAGTGTCACTCAGGTGGGATGGATCCTGTTAAAGATCTGACGCTTAGTGAGGACTCAGAGGTGTCTGGAACGCCTGCCTCTAATCATAAACACCACAGCTGGCAATGATGTGGTCGAAAAAAAAAAATCACCTTGATCCAGTACACATTCTCTTTGATGTTTCTACAGCGAGTTCACTGCCCAGAGAAAAAGGTACGAGGTTTTCTTTTTTTTTTTTTTCCCCTTAAACTCTGAAAAAAAATCAAGCTTGACATTCTCAAATCATAACCATATGACTTTCAATTCTATGCTTTAAAAAATTTCATATATATATATATATATATCATCACATTTTGTTCTAAGAAACTCAGAGAAGAGGCATCTGACAATGATAACATGAAACAGGTTTGGAAGATAATGGCAGTTTGAGAGGAAAACACTTCCAAAAGGGAAAAAAAAAAAAAAAAGCCAGACTGCCACAACCAAAAAAGGAAGAAGCCTTCTGCCAAAGATTGCAAACTGCAGTGACCTTAAGTAAGAGACTGTAGCTGATTCAAGGGAAAATGAAAACTTTTTAAAGACAACACTGCGTGCGCTGCACCACTGTTTATAAGTACCTCCTGCCCTCTTGCCTTTTGGGTGGCATGGTAAACACACAGCTTCACTGTGCTTCCAGCCCCAGGCCGCAGGGTTCTAATGAATATTCAGCCACATTAACATGCATTTTCTTTGTGTGTTTGTGGGTGTGTATTTTATTCCTACTAAGAGCTAGTATGGGCAATGTCCTTGTGATGCCATGTAGGGTATCTGTACCGTAAGATGCCTTTGCAAGTTAAATGCTAAAATTCCTCTTAGATTATAAGGAATTTAAAGAAAGATCACAATACACTCACTAATCCTGTCTTCTAAAGAAGTGAATAGCACAGTTAACAATCAGGCAGGTCTCCAGATAACTCATAAGATCTTATTTAAACAGAGATGAACATTTCTTATTTATTATCAATGTCTGTATTACACAGCTACATTTCCGGAAGACCCCAGGAAACAGTGAGGACTCAAAGATTCTTTATATGCAACAGTCAGTTTCTTCTGGTATACACAGTCCTACCGCACAGAAAAAGCACACAAAACAAGCTCAGTTCCTTAAGTGTGCTGCTTTTTCTTTTATGTTTTTTTTTTCTTTTATGTTTTAATACAAAGTAATTTGAAAGAATTTCATATTAAGATTTTGGAATTACACCTTAACAAAAAAGTGGAAAAAATGTCTTCACCCAGGTAGTTTTAATATGATAAATTTGTCAAGTGAGATGCATCTTTTATACTTACTTCAAACACCGTGAGATAATCAAGTGATTTCTAATTCTAAATGGAGTAAATGATAGCTAGATGTTTTTGAATTCTCAGGGAAAATGACAAAACTGCTCTCAACCGGTCAGTTACACTGTGACACCACCAATGTTTAAGAAAATCACTCTATAAATGCACCCAGGAAGGCAGCGGCAACACATGAAGTAACGATATCCAGACGAAGCCAAGAAGTTTGGATACTGCTGTGTTGCTCTAAACTGAGGTTTTGCAGACTAACAACATTCCCCCATAATGATGGTGGTGTCTTTAGATTGTGATAAGATTCAAATTTACTGAGGGTTATTTACTGTTGTGTATAAGGATCTGTGTGTTAAGGAGGAAAGTAATGAGTTGGAGGGGGGCGGCTTGGCTGGGCTCACCGCTGAGAAACCTCAGGAGTCTGCATACCCCTATAAGGTAATTTCTTTCCTTTTTTAACATAGGCAAGGCAATTAACTGTTAGTCAATCTCAGCAAAATGAAAGGCAGGGATATGCCATTATACACTGATACACTGGCGTTTATCGTAATATCTGCATTACTGTATTAAAGTTTTCGTGATATATTAAGTATAGCTGCCAAAAATTTTAGTCCAGTCCTAGTCAAGAGTGTGTGTTTTACATTTTTCCTTGCCAGAAAGAAACAGGGTAAAATCCTATATGCTGGAATTTACAATGACAAACTAATTTTAGTGACACCAAAATAAAAAAAAAAAAGACTTAGATAAATGGACACACCTGATCTGATGTCCTGTGAGGGAAAGCAGACTTCATTTTATTGTTATTTATAGTAGTATGAAGTTCATCGGTTTATTTCCTTCCTCCAAAGTTTAATAGGAGACAAAAAATTATGTCATTTAGCTCATTTTTGAAAGAAAGTCAGTCTGGGGTGTTTATATAAACAAAGTGAAGAGTAGGTTTCATGTTACAATAAAAATTTTGACATCTAAAAGGAAACAATGGAGTTGTATAGTTCTGTTTTCTAAACTGATCACTGTACAAAATAATTGTGTAATCCTCAACCACAGCTGAGATTTGTAGACCAACCTTAAATGGTATAAATATCGCATGCCAGGGTTTTGACCAAATCTCTTTAAAAGCTGGCTGGTCTGGAAAGAACACTAAATAACTGGGTAACAGGGCCTACCAGTTACTTCTTGAGAGTGAAATTTGGGGAGGAGCAAGAAAAGATGATATTCATCCACTACTGTATTTCTGTGTAGCTTGAACTCTTTATAAATGTATTATAATGAAAACTAACATAAAATAGAAAACATACCTTTTATGCATAAAGGCAATGCCCCCACTCTCCTACTATTCCTTTTATTCTTTTATAATCTGTTACATGTGATTTGACATAAAAACAGGAGTCAGACGTCGATAAAACTGGAAAACAAATATCTCTATCATATCGTTTAATAGGTCAATCAAGAAAACACACAGATGCACGACCAACATATCCTCATGTTGAGGAGAGAAGATGGTTTGCCAGAATTGTCAGATTAATCTTAAAGAGACAGAAACAACAGCCTTGCCCCATTTCCTTATAAAGAGGGATGAATGCTCCCTTTCACCAGTCCCCTTTCTCAACTGCCACTGAAATGCACCGAGGACTTCCCTGGTGGTCGGTGGATAGGAGTCTGCCTGCCAATGCAGGGGATGCAGGTTCGATCCTTGTTCCGGGAAGAGGGTGTCATTCATAGGCTATGGGGCTGCTAGGTCCATGAGCCATAACCGCTGAGCCTGCGCTCCAGAGCCTGTGAGCTCCAGAGTCCACAGGTATCCCAACTAGAGTAACCTCACTTGCTTCAAGTAGAGAAAGCCCACATGCAGCAAGGAAGACCCAGTGTGGCCTAGATAAATGAAACAGTAAGATGTAGCAGAGAGTAGTGAAGAGGGTCTCTTCGTCTCTCAGAGGTGTAATCTTCATCTGCATAATAAATCCCAGTGCATTATGCAAACCACAAAGGGGAGGAGAGGAATCATGGGGGTGATTCCCCAGTTACAGCCCTGGATGAAGGAATCTAGGGCAGGCAACAAGGACTCTGGAGCCTGCAATATAAACTCTCAAAAGATAGGAACTCACTTTCTCTAGGAGTTTGAAGCTTTTGCCATAAATCACAGCACATTAAGAAAGTAACTTCTTAGGATGCAGGGATTCCAAGAAGAGAAGCATCTCTTTGGACTAGAATAGGCAACATCACGTCCACACGCATTTCTTGCTTTGTTGTGGCTAAAGAGCTCTAGAGGACGTAGCTAGACTCAGGAGGCAGCACATCCCAGTTGTAGCGGGGGTGCTGTTGGCCACACAAACAGAAAGAGGACATATTGGAAGGCCAGCCAAGGCTGCCGTGGCTGTCACAACATCGGCAAACAGCCACAGCTGCCAATTCTGGAGTTCCTACTTTGTGTCAGGCACTCACTTTACCATTACCTCTATTTGTTGCTGTTTCGCAGCCCTGTAAGTTAGATATTTACCATCAATATTTTACAGAAAAGTGAGGTTCATCAAGATTAAGTAATTTGCTCAAATTCATGCATCCGGGAAGAAACAAAATTGGGCTTTGACACTTACTACCCATGACTGTGCCTAGTGTCCTTCCAGATTGAACTAAACGACCCTTATCTCAAGAAGAGGGCAGATGACTTCTTCTGTCAGTATACACTGTGGCAGGATGTGATGCTCCAAACCCCTAGGGCCAAAATCCAGGGACCAAATCAAATTATCTTCAAGAATGCTCCCTGAGGACATCTAAAGGTCAGACATGCAAAGACTTTGGCTACCATCATTCTTCTATAAGATGGAATCAGTTCCTTCCCCCTCCAGTTAAATATGCTCAAACATACAAGTTCCAGGAGGCCCACAAGGAAGCATTTTCTCATGTTTGAAATCCTGGTGGGATCTTGAACCAAGCAGGTAACAATCATCCTGGACTATTTAATATCAGCCCCAAAATAACACCTCTGGAAGACACCTGGGCTTTTCTAGATGAAGTATATCCTTGATATGAGGATCACAAAAAAAGGCAACACGAGGAGTCTCTGCTCTATGACATGAATGATTTTGAGGGAGGAGGAAACAAGGGAGAAAATTTTGAAAAGAAAATGGAGCTTAAGATTTTAAAAAACAAACGGTTAAGTATAAAAGTGAGCAAGGAAAGGACTGGTGAAAGTTCAACCTAAACTGGGAGCAAGAGATTCCCTTTCTACTGGAATATCGGATGTTGTTCCTGTGTTTGGACAATCATGGTTCAGGAGGCAAGAGTTTGGAAGACAAGAGGTAAGATAGTATCTGAACAGCACATAAGACAGCGTAGACAAAGGGAGATACCTTTCATTCAGACAGACCAATGTCTGAAGACCAACTTATCTGAACTTATTTTGTCACTGAGCACAGATGGTTGAGGTTTGCATACTGAGGAATGATTTTATTTTGTGACTCCAGATTCCACCAGGCACGGTGGTATAGTATATAGCTTATACTAGGTATACGCTGTATTAATATAGGTTCCTTACACCAGGCTACTTAAATGACTCTATAGCTAAGAAGTCCAAGCATAGGTAAGAAAATAGCAAGGAAAAAACACAGAGGTCCACAGCAATTTCGAAAAATTTTCTCCAAAAGCACATGAACTGGGACTCTCTCCAGACATACTAATCTTAGCATTTTACTCTATCATCTACCCAGTCTAGTGGGTTCGCTTCAATCCCAGGGCGGCTGCGGGACTCATCATCACATGAACCAGCGAGATGTAGGAGGAACTCCCCAGGCAGGAAAACCATTCAAAACCAAGTGCCAAATGCACAGGATTTTAGACTTCCTGACGGGAGAGGAATGGCCAGGCTTCCTAGCTGCTTTCTAGAAGATTCAAGATATGATATAAATGGCCAACATATTTGGAAAAGATCTGCCAGAAGCTACATTTTGAAATAAGAGACGAAAGTAGTGGAAGCGCCACCTCTCTCCAACTCACTTGACTGGTGTCGTTCCCTGGATCCCTTGGCAACCAAATCAAAACCTCAAGGCGAATTTCCATCAAGAAATGAAGGATCTGACTAAGTAGGAATGGAGAAGTAGTTGATAATTTTGCAGTGTAAGCAGCAATTTCAGGACCACTTCATTGCTTTCTGAAATAGTGTTTTAACATGGCAGCATTTTCCTATTTACTTCCCATAAACAGGTAAATGTAATCCTTAAAATACAAAGTATGATTTGTGTATCTATACACATCTTCTACTATGAAAAGGGTCGTGTACTTTTCTGAGGGAGGAGACCAGAATTAGAAACTCCACAACTATTCTTCTTTATCTGTGTGGGCTTGCTTTTATAAACATGTATTTTATGTTTTTCCTCTACAGTCTTTTTAACCTGAGATTCCTTAAAAGTACCACTTCTTATCAATAGTAGGTGCCAACATTAAAATTCCCTATGATGTTAAACTGGGTTTTTGAGTTTTCTGACCTTACCTTAAGTGGGGTGAGGAGGGGAAGAGAAGGTATGAGCAAATGTTTTTAAACCACAGCAAGAAATCCACATGATGACTACAACTGCCTTTAAGTACTCATATTTTAGGTCTGTCTGTGACAATGCTTCTTGGAAAAAATTAAAAAGCTCCCTCCCTCCAATAACATGCTCAACGTCCTCTTTCGCCAGAGGCATTCACTCATTATATAAATCACACAAGCGCACGGCACTAGACAAAAAGTGACTCGCAGCGCCTGGCGCATTCCTCCGCGCGAGCTCCGATGATTTGGGTGCATTGCATGCAGATGTCAGGTATTTTAATAAAGAGCTCCATTGTGCAGGCCTCACTACTCCTCCTAGCTCCCAGCACTCCCCGAAAAGGGGGGGCCAGGGGAGAGGGGAAGAGCGACAGCCATTCCAGCTGGAGCTGGGACCTCGTCTGAGTCAGGAAAACCACAGCTCATAAGCAAAGAGGAAGCATAATGTTCTACAAGGACAAAACATTAGCAGAAATGTCACTCAGCCCCAGCTCCACATGTTGGCTGCCACGGCCTCTTCCTCCTAGCATGCCCGATTGATATAAATTCCATCTGCTCAGCAGCCAAGTGACAGAGAAGAAATACCGGCATCTGGTCTCCATTGCTGTTGGGTTTTTGTTCCATGTTAGACCTTAGCTAGAAACATATGAAGAGATGAAGGTGCTGGCAAACAACTAAAAGGCTGAACTGGCATAAAGGAGACTTCTGATGCTTTTCACACTTCCCTCTGTGCTGTTTTTTTTTTTTTTTTTTTAACATGGAAGGGAAAGGCTGTCACAAAGCCTTGATAAACTAAACAGTGGGAGCCAATAGGCCTGAAGGTCATTTCATGTTTTTTAGGGTGTGGGATTTTTGAAAGTTTTAATGTTGAAAATTATAAAGCACAACACTTACCCCCTTTCCGTCCATTTAATGCAACAGAAGGCAACTAAATTGCCTAAGAATGTTTTCAGCTAATATTTTTTTTCCTTTCTCTTAAACATCCACTGGTTTGGACCCACTCCACAGGCACTTTATATTCTCCTGAGGAGAGTTGAAAAATGCCAAAACTTGAAACCACCAACTCTCTTTTAACTCTCAGCTACCCAGAAAAGTATAAAGTCACTATGAAGCCTAAAACCATAGGGCAAATAACAGTTAGTTTAAACCCCATGATGAAGGCTGAAGGCTCCAAGAATTCATTGCCACCTTACTCTGAGGTCATTTATTCACTTACTTGATCAGTGAATAAAAAAGAAATATGGAAGCAGAGGTGGTAAGAGAACATGGGTATCCATTTCTCTTTTTTCACTATCTGTTATTTGCATGTTTGCAAAGTAGAAATAGTGAGCATGGCTCCATTGACAAGTGTAACGTAAAAAAGTGTCTTTTTTTTTAAAGACTTAGGTCAGGTCATCAAGTTGTTTCGGGAAACAACTGTGAGGATGAATCTTGTTAAGTCTTCCTCAAAATATGACAAAAGAAATGTATAATCTTTTCAGCCAAAGAACAGAAAAGAGATTAAAAGGATCTCCTAACAAGTGTACTATTTGAGAATTCTGAGCTTCACTTAAACACAGAAAGAAAGAAAAAAAAAAAGACAATCAGAAACATTGCTATAAGAAATTGTGCTGTGAATTAAATTGCTTTTTCCACTTCTTCCTTTTCTATTTATCACTTGGTGAGCACTTGAAGTGAGCATATCATGCATGGTAAGAGAAGCAAATCATGATAAAGACAGTAATATTAAACAGGATGACAAGGAAGTCAGTAGAAACAGAGCTGATGATACCCTCAAGGCTGTCTATCCTTATCACAAAGGGTGCTGATGACTCAGGAAATTGTAATGAAGAATGGAGTAGGATCTACCACCAGAAGCAGATTTACCAGGGACCTAAAGAGGCTTCAGCTTCGGGTCTCTCATCTGACCAGGCCCTTAGTGTTTCAGTGAGCTGCAGAAAGTTCTAGGTGGAGGAGGAAAGCCAAGTTGTAACCAAGGATTTCTATGTATGCATTTCTGTTAATTCCCTTAGGAGACAAATGCCTGAATTTCCATGACTATAGTAATTTTCTGTTTTGAGGGTTGACTTCTTATTCTAAACATACATTCACTACAGTACCTGAAAATGATTAAAAGTTCACATTAAGGAACAGATCTGTTCATTTGAACTCTGCTGTTTGTATATGTAATGATTTTTTAGAAAGGTTTTACATACTTTCAATAATCAAATGTCATTAAAATGACACCCACTGGGTAAAAAAAAATAGATCACCTCTAAACAACATACTTTTACTGCCTCAAGAAACAGAAATTCTGGTTGAAAAACTATTCAATAAGACTGAAATTAACTGAATAAAAATACAACAGAACAACCCTAGGAGATAACATGAATTGTTCCTAATTGTCTTGAAGACTGGAAGAGTTTTCTAAGCTTGATTTAAGAGTCAGAAATCAATCAAAGGTTAATAAACCCACTTGAATCTTAAAAGAAAAACTGCAAGGCAAAACCAAACATATATAAAGTAGATAACCAAGAAGGACCTTTTGTAAAGCACAGGGAACTAGACTTAGTATTTTGTAATAAACTATAAGGAAAAAGAATCTGAAATATATATATATATATATATGTATGTATAACTGAATCACTTTACTGTAGACTTTAAACTAACACAACATTATAAATCAGCTATACTTAAATAAAAAGAAACTCAGACTGAGAAAACAAAACCAAAAAAAAAGCAAAAACAAAGAGCTAAAAACCAACTGAGAACAAATATTTACAACACAGACTAATAAGATATTTCAAAAAGGGTTAAGAATAAATATGAAAAAAAGATTTACCATGAGATTAGAAATGTATGAAGAACTTGAAAAACCATTTTGGAAAAATGCAAACAGAAATGACTGACAATCATAAAAAAGAGAGTAAACCTTACTCATCATTAAGAGAAATGCAAATTAAAGCAGCACACTACCATTTATCCCCTATCAACTACCAGAAAGTCAAAGATCAAAAAATTTGTTTCAACACCTATTCTATCAAAGCATGAGGGAATAGGCCCATAAATTATGATCTATCCATACAATGCAGCTGTTTAGAAAGAGTGAGGCAGTGCTTTATGTGTTGAAATGAAATTGTTTACAAGATGTACTATTAAGTGAAAATGAAGAGTGTAGAATAATGTGCTGATTGTAGCCTCCCTCACCATTTTTATTAAACAAACAGAAGGATATGTGCGCTTTATATGCATAGACTATTTCCAGAACTCTACTCCAATATCAAAGACTTACTTTCAACTACATAGTCCTTTGCATAATTTATTTTTTTGACTACAGTTATCTATTTCTTTCTAAAATGTTATTACTTTAAAAATGTATTTCATACAGAATCAAAGGTCTATCATTCTTGAACTTATAACTAATACCTTTTTATTTATCTTAGTATTTTCGGTCACTCAACTTACCAGACAGTATAAGTTCTTACAGGCATAGTTATCCTTGCCCTTATCAAAGTAAATTAAAAGATTTTATTATGGGTTTCTCAACTTCCTTGAAAATTTAAGATTTTTTACCTTTTTATTTCTTCAGACTGCTGTTGCATTTAGCTATAAATAAATACACACATGGGGCTTCCCTGGTGGCTCAGTGGTAAAGAACCCGCTTGCCAACGCAGAAGACACAGGTTCAATCCCTGGGTAGGGAAGATTCCCTGGAGATGGCAACCCATTCTAATATTCTTGCCTGGGAAATCCCATGGACATAGGAACCTAGCAGGCTAAAGTCCATGAATCCCAAGAGAGTCAGAAACAACTAAGTCACTAAACAACAACTGACAAACAAGCACATACACTATAAATTATAGGGTGTATGTGTGTATTTCTATATCCAAATTATATAAATGTGTGTGTGTGTGTGTACATATATATATATATGTATATATATATATAGTTCTGATTATTAGAAATTTGATCATTTTCTATTTCATTACATTCAGTGAGCTAATAATAGTAAAGATCATTTGGAGGGTGAATCCATTTCTAAGTGATAACCTAACCAATATAATGTCTAACTGATTTACTTCTTTGGAGGATTTATTTTAAAATCATAGTCTATGTTCACAAATACTGGGATTACTTCCCAGATACAGTTTAATGCTTTTTTTGCCTTCTGATGTCTTACTCTCAGCCATTTCCTAAGCCATGTCTGAAGAAATCCTGTACTGCTAAGACATTCTTGGACAAAGAAATGTATGACATTAGTCACTCACTAAAAGGCAATAAGTAATCAAAACGTTTTCCTGTCTATACCCATGGTACTACCACAGTGTATGGGAGATAGTATATGCCTGTAATTTATTGCTTGAACTCTCCCTTGATATGACCATGATATGTCAATGCAAAGTGAATTCATAAAAAATAAACTCTCTTTCATTCTCTTAACATTAATTTATTGAGGTTCTATGACTCAGTCAGAATGTGGATATAGCAAACAACACTAAGAACCATCCATCAAAGAACTTACAATCTAGTAGCAGAAACAGACAAGTAAAGAGGCAATTACTGCAGAGTAAATAAAACTCTATATGGGCACTTGAGGTGGTACAGCCAAACACCAAACACGGAGAAAAGTAGCAATTTCCTGGAAAAGTGATGGCTAAGTTGAGACCTATAGGCAGGTAGGTATCAGCTTTGAGAACTGTAGGAAGCAGCCCATTTCAGGCAGAGACAACAGAGGCAAGTGAGTGTGTGTCAGTGACGGAACCACAAAATTGCCAGAGGATATAAGGGGCAGATCCCATCCTCTGAATTATAGCTACTAGCCACTCATTCTGACGTTCAGATATAGGCAGAATACCACATCTGCTGGGTTCACTAACCAGACCAAGTATGCCTACCACAAGCCTGTAAATATCAGAGAATGACAGATGATAGCGTAATAGATATGTGCACATAAAGCATCGGAGACAGAAATGTTGTATCACCCACTGCCCCAGCCACACCGTGGCCCTGCTATGGAGTCTAAGTGGGAGCTCTTATCACCTCCAGCCCCAAATGTAATGCCACCTTTCTCAAATTGTATGAGGTATGTGGCTGCTTGTGTGTGAAGCACCAAAACACAACTTCCCCTGCAGTCAGGGGACTTGCAACAATACGGCTGCTGGGGTGACTGAACAGCTACAGGAACCAACATAAGCTTCAATACAGGCCAGAGCACCACCCCTCCATGAAAGACATCTGATGGGTCAAATCACCAGGGAGCTGCTCAAGAGTTATTAATGGTGACAGGTACACTACCTGGGAGACAGGTTGAGAAGGGAAAAAGATTATTTATAAGCGAATAGTTAACAGCTGTACCTACTGCTAAGCATTACATGGATGCCACAAACTGTAGAATTCAAATCCTGGGTTATTCAAGCACGAACAACTGCCTGTCACCCAAATGCAAGGCATCGCTACAAATTAAGGTGGGAGAGATGAGACTCTGCAACGCAGCCTTGCCTTAGGAAGGCACTGTCATCCTGGAACTCAGATAAGATGTGGAGAAAGGCAGAGATAACCATGAGGTGAATTATGGGTCTTAATAATAATGATGAACTTGCAAAAACAGCTTTCTAATTTTTCCTGAGGGCTTCAGCAACAGAACAGATGCCAAATGCATCTTGTATTTTCAAGAGTGAATCCAAGTTGGAAATGTGGAGAGATAGAAAAGTCATGTTGGAATAGCAAAATTAGAACCTCAGTGAGAAAAAGAAAGTATAGAAGTTTGGTTTAAAAATTTAAGTTATTGGGCTAATTATTACTGGAGATAGTTTTTACTGTATTTTCTATATGATAAGTGTAACATCTGCCACTTTGATGTGAACTAATATTAGTGCTACTCTATCATGATTCTGGACCATAAACTACATTCTTTGGAAACTGTCTCATGTATTAATAGTAAGAAAATCAACTATGGAAGTATTCTTTCAAGTCAATGTTCTGAGAAGCCTGGAAGTTCAATATATATTGAGTTAGAAGTCTATAAGAATAAATATCCTGAACAAATTTCTATATTTTCCTTTTTATAGGATTTGAAAATTTCTATGATCATATGTATTTTTCTATCACTATGATATAAGAGCTGTCAAGAGAAGGAAAAGGAAAAAAAAAAGGTGATTCAGGAATTGGTCCCATTTTAGAAAATAAATGAAGTCACCTATTGTTAATGGAGTATATATATTAGCATGAGCTTTTGGAGAGCACCTTAGGATACACTCTGAAAATAACTATGATAAATGCAACTACCAACACCTTCTCTCCATGGTAACTATTTAGTGAAAAAAGCAAGGAATAGAATGCTAAGACTGTACAGTATTATTTGTGTAAATAAAGAAAAAATAATACTTATATGCACACCATTACAGATTATCTCTGTAAGGCACACAAATATAAGAAGTGAATAAAGGGGTTGCATCTGAGCTGAATGGCAGGGGTACTGAGGTGTATATATTACCTGTTCAAATATAACTTTTTAAAAGTACCTATGTACAGACCTAAAATTTCTATTTCCAAATACTTATTCTACAAACATTCAACTGCAATGGTACATATGTACAAGGATATTCCCTTAAAAATGTTTGTAAAGTCAAAACACTGGAAACAGTCCAAGTATCAAATATATACAGGATTATTTAAATAAATTTAGGGTATATCCACACAATGGAAAAACTATATGGAAGTTAAAAAGAATGGGTAAGATCTATAGATACCAATAAGAAAAGAGGACTGTATTAGTTTCCAAAAGCTGCTGTAACAAATTACTACAACCTTTATAACTTAAAACAATAAAAAAAAAATTTTATTTTCCTACACCTCTGGAAGCCAGAAGCCAAAAATCAAGAATCTAACAGGGGGATTTCCCTGCCAGTCCAGTGATTAAGACTCTGTGCCTCCACTGCAGGGGGCACGGGTTTGATCCCTAGTTGGGGAACTAAGGTCCTACACGCCATGCCATGCACAAAAAAAACAAAAGAAAAAAACAGGCTGGCGCGGTTGTGCTCCCTTCAGTGGCTCTGGGAAAGAATCTGTTACACTCCTATCTCCTACCTTCTGGTGGCTGCTGGCAATCCTCAGGTTATAGGCACAGAACTACAATCTCTGCCTCAATCCTGACATCACCTTCTCCTCTGTGTGTGTTCTATTTATCTGTCCCTATCTCTCTGCCTCTTTTTTAAAAGGACGCAAATGATGGCATTTAGGACCCATTCAGATAATCCAGGATTATCTCATCTCAAAAATCCTTAATCACATCTGCAAAGAACCTTTTTCTAAATAAAGTAGCATTTATAGGTTTCAGGTATTTGGCAGGAATATTGGTGCTGTTGGGAGGGGGGTGCTTCCCTGGTGGCTCAGATGGTAAAGAATCTGCCTGCCAATGCAGGAGACCTCGGTTTGATCCTTGGCTGGGGGGAGATTCCCTGGAGAAGGGAATGGCTACCCACTCCAGTATTCTTGTCTGGGAAATCCCATGGACAGAGGAGCTTGGTGGGCTACAGTCCATGGGGTTGGACATGGACTGTGTGACCAACTTTCTTTGGTCTAGAAGGGCAGCGGGGGCCAAGAGCCATTTATAGGTCTGTCACAAAGACTAAGATATACCATTAAAATTTAAAACAGTAAGCTACAAGAGAGAGAGTGTGTGTACATATATACATACACACACACACACATATTATGACTTTGATAAAATCAGTAAGATTTAATTATTACTATATTTGCATAAAAATGGACTAGAACCAGACAATTAAAATAGGGGTTGTCCCTGGGGAAAGATGTTATGAACAACTTTCATATTTTTGCATTATATATTACTGCGATCTTTGAATTACTCTATCAATTTTGTACTACTTTCATAAGCAAACAATGACAACAACACTTATTTAAAAAGAAACTTTGATGTATTTTGACATTTTCTCAAATTATCTTACCTAACTCTGTCATGTTTTTGGTCCCTGTTAAGGGAAGAAAAGGTTTAGTCAAACCTTTGTAACAGAAGATAATTACCAATTATTTAGCAGAATACATTTTTATAACTATTAGGGATCACAGTTTCCAAGAACAATATTCATAAAATAGACTGCCAGTTTCTAATAAGGAAAGGTTTATGCTTAATCAGACCTTCTATGAACACCTGAAAATTATCCCACTAAAAAAACTCAAACCCCAATTCTATGACCTCTTCCTCAAAAACCAAGGATTTTTAAGCATTGCTCAGGTTGACCATGCATAGGCATGAACCACTGAGTGGGGTTAGCGGTCCATCTTTCCTTTTGCCTAACTCTCCTCTTTGCAGGTTTTCTCCCTGAATATAGTTTCACGTCTGAGTCCTCCTTTATTTACCACATTCAGTAACAGTATCTTCACCATAATGAATTATTCTGGAACAAAAGTTCCTCAAATCATTGTATATTTCTCTACTCCCTTTTTCCCCCTTTCTTGAGAATTGCAAAGCACTATGAAAATCAGCTGGGGTTCCTGGACTCTTTCTTCAGACCTCTATAAAAACTGAGCAAAATCTTTTCTGTCCCAAAGATGATGGTCAAGATGAGCTTTTACAACAAAAATGATACTAAGCTAAGCAAAGGAGTCATAGGCAGAAAAGGCACTGGGCCCTGGTGGTCCAGTGGTTAAGACTCCGTGCTTCCACTGCAGGGGGCACAGGTTCCACCCCTGGTCGGGGAGCTAAAATCCCACACGCTTCCCACCATGTGGCCAAGAGAACTGTCTGCCTTAATTTTTGTCCTTTTCTCCCAAAAGTTTGCAAAAGGCCACAATGCCAACCCTGGTGTGCGGCATGGTCTGGGTGGAACTTTCGGGGTTGGAGAAAGGGACGTATTTACTAAGGGCAGACTGCTGCTCTGAGGCCCGCCAGCAAGCCGAGGCACGAGACGGGGCAGCAAGAGGACACGAGCTGGACATGTGTCACCCAGGAGCAGTTCTGCAGTCAGGACTCTGGGTGCCTGACAGTTAACGGATATTGTCAGATTTGCTAAGAGGTGGATTCAGCAATGACCAGGGAGGGGGCGGGGGTGGGGGTGTGTGTGTAGGCAGATGAGGAAATGTGCCACCCCCCTCTGAACGGCACTATCAGTTTCATATGCTCTGTTAAAGGCAATCAAGGGTTCCCAGCCTCCCCTGAGATCAAGAGGATATGGCGATTATGAAAACAGTAAGTTTTAAAATTACCTAAATGTTCTAAGGGAGCTTTGAGCTTGCTTCTGATGGTGTTTAACACTCGCAAGAGGGAAGGTACAAAACAAAACAAACTGGGAGACCACAGGATCCTCAGTCTGAAAGGCCACTCCAGGGCTACTTAAGCCAAACAGCCTCCGTGAGTTTCAGTGGTTAAGCGAGTCTGTCCTCTGGGTGGCATTCCAAAGGCATCTCCTTCACATGGGCAATAACAAGAAGGACGGTACAGCCGGCTTCTGTGTGAGACTGTTTTTGGGGAGAAGAGCAAGAAAGAAGGAAGAGAAAAGCTCTGCTCTCATCATTTTTTTTTAAACAAAAACTGCCTACAGACACTGGTGTGCGGTGCCAAGTTTGTTAAAGTACAAGTGTAATTTACTTTTATATAAACAGAACTTCACAGAGCTATCAGTAGGTTCCATTTCAGCAAAAACAAACAAAAAAAGAAGCTGCAAAAAATAATTATAAAACATATGGTGCAGACCCCGGCTGTGTTTATTTTATGACAGTTAACATTATTTACAGTGTGATCCGGTCAGAATTAATACTCAAAGGGTTATACACAAAATATGCCCAATTTTTCTTCTTAACCATGCACGCCAGCAGTTCTGTCAACCCACCTAAATGAATTTGTCTAGAGAGCTCTTGGATTACCCTAAAGAAGTCAATTATATTTTTAACATATTATTTTATTCAAAAGGCTTGAGTAA
This sequence comes from Dama dama, assembly GCF_033118175.1. Lineage (NCBI taxonomy): Eukaryota > Metazoa > Chordata > Mammalia > Artiodactyla > Cervidae > Dama > Dama dama. Next base: position 36,639,552 of record NC_083709.1, on the reverse strand, counting down.
GTACCACCTATAAGCTGCCAGTAGCAATACAGGAAGAAGCTCAATCTCTCTCTTTTTAAGTAAGAGGAAAGTTTGACAAAAAATGCACTTTAAGCCCTGCCATTAGCTGCATCAGATTCTTTCACTGTACACTTCATTATCTCAGCTGGTGTTATTAATATATATTAACGAGCTTAAAAGATCCCAGTTTATTTTCTTCTGTAGGAACACAGCTACTCCACTTTACAATACACATTCATTATCGATACATCCTGTTGAGAAAAACTAATGTAAACAGCTTATCCTTGCTACTGGAATGGCTTTTGGAGGTACTGACTACAGAATCTGCCAAATGGGACATCACAACAGGATTTTTTCCCTTTACATGTTTAACTGGAAGGTATATAACAGCCAAGAGACATCGAAAAAGAAAAAGCAAGAATTAACAATAATTCTTGCAATAAAAATCTTACATGTTCCCCAGCTCTTTTTATGAAAAGATTCTAATAGTTTCTTCCCACTGAAGACATATTAATATAAATACCAATAATTTATGGGACCAGGTGGTGCTTAGTAGTTTAAGTTGCAAGAGAAAATGGCTGCCTTGCTTCCTGGGCACCCAGACCCCAAGGCGCCCTCCTCCAGAGAGGGTGCGGGTCACAACCTATCCTTCCAGTCCCACCAGTCACAGGAAACGGCTTCTTGCAGTGGTGTTGCTAGAGCCAGATAGCACCCCAACAGAGCTGACTGTTAGAGATTTAGGAATGTTTTTAGGCTGGTTGTCAAACACAGACATCATTAAAACTGTATAAACTTACAATTAGAAATGACATTAAAAATAAAGGTGACAGATACTCAGAACTTGTCATTTCATCGACACTTTACTATTACCTGTGCTCTTGAGATTATTTACTTCTCTTTATGTTTCGTATGGTGGAAATCCCATATAAAAATGTGCTACTACACATTTTTCTCTTCCCAACCCTGTGTTCAGAGACTTGTGCCTAGAGGCTGAAATCAGCCACGGTGGGCTATTTTCATCATAGGAATCAGCCAACACTGCAATTTGGGTATTTTTAAATTAAGAGAGCTGTTGTAATGCATTTATCAACATACAACTAGTTTCTGCTGAATAATAGATGACTGTCTAGTTTCAAAACTTAAGACTTCATTTGAAAACATACATTTGTTTAAATTTTATAATCCCATCTGTACCCGTTTGGGAAGGAGAAGGAGAAGAGGAGGAGATAATTTTGCTATGACAGATTTTTTAAAATAACTATAAATTTTATTTGGATCACTTATTTTTATGAAGTCTTGTAAAACATAACATGGAGCATGATTTCCGGATATGAAAAACATTAGATATGACAAATGAAATATATGATTTGTGCCTTGGACAGGAAACACCCTGCACAGCCTCTAGAAACAAATATAAAGATTATAAAGTCCCAGGCACACAGGTTTAAAAAAAATTTTTTAATGCCTGGATTATTCTGTGTTTATAATAAATTAGTAAATGAGATTCTAGCCACTGCAACTCTTTTTGTATATTTTTAAAAATCTGTCTGTTGATCTATGATATAAATACACCTAAGGACTAAAGTATAGAAGACTGAAATAATTCTGAATCAAAGCCAATGAAAAAAAGACAGCTTATAGGTGTTAAGGTTTAAGAAAAGTTGAGAGCTAAATTATTTTTGCTTAAACATGTAGCAGTGTCTGTTAAGATGGAAATCAGGATGAATCAAATACTCATATTCTTAAAACCAAATCTGAATAAGAATAAAAATCTGCCTATTTGTATTACATGGTACATTCACAATCTCATTTTTTCAATCTCTGGTGGATAAACTTAAAATAAACATTACATTTTTCAACATTGCAGCTACTTGTAAATCATCTACTAAAAGGAAGTATATTGAAACTAGCAGACCATTCAGAAATTTTACAAATGCCAACAAGGAAAAGAAAGGCAGGATAAATATTACTAGAGTTAAAAATGAATGTTTTATAGATCTTCCTATAGGAGCCGGCAAAATTTTATAGAAGTGAATTTTATTAGAGAGAAACACAGTCTAAAAATCAAATTTTAAACAGCCGCTCTTGTGAGTAATATAGGACATTACAATGTAACAATAAAAAATGTCTGACTTCTAATACTTGCTTTTAAAGACATCTAAATCTACATAACACAGACAGACTTTGATTGTGACCATTAAATAAATCAATAATTATGTAAGTGCTTTTTAAATTTTTAGCTGTATACTGAATGAATAATTCTTATTTAAAGATAAACAGTACATAATGTAAAGAACCCTAGATGTGATACCAGAATATCTAAGTTTGAGTACTCAGTTTTGAATACTGTTAAGTTTTTTCACTATCACCAGCTCTAAGTTCTAGTTTAATAACATGTAAGGCAAAATTAATAATACTTGCTTTATTAGATCTCATCAGATCTCCATGCTAAGTGAATCAGTGCAAGTGAAATCCTTTTGTAAGCTTCAAGTGCTCTGAACCCCAAGAGCCAATGAACAAGTTCTTGTTACTCTATTTATCAGCTTAGTGGCTGGCAGGGCAATCCACTCTGAGTTAGGAAAAAATATTTCTTCCTTGATCTAAGATTTTGGAAGTCTTCCTGTTTTAGCTTCACAGTAATTGAGATGACCATGAATAAAAGAATCACACAAGAGTAATGCAAGAACGGAACATCTAACTAAGCCACCTAATTCAATCCGACTTATACCTACAGTTGTAAAACCACATCGCTTTGCTAAAAAAAAAAAAAACAAGACAAGATCATCTTTAAAAATCCGCCTGTCTCTCTCTCCATTATTTTCCCTTTCCATATCCTCTCTTTTTTAACTGACTATAATATAAAATTGAAATATATTTTGTTGTTCATTATATAAGTTTATGTAAACTAGTCTTAATTTAAATGATAAATTCCATATTTCTTTTCCAGAAGAAAATCATACACAAAGTTGCTTTTTTCCAAGTTCCTCTTATTATTTTCCTTTGTAGGTAAATCATATGCCCTTAACAACAACAACAACAACAACAAAAATGGTTGTTCAACCATGTCCAAACTCATTTTCTATTCATTTAACAGGGGGATGCCCTGTATATATTTTCATAAATAATCTAGACATGATTTCTTAAAAAAAAATTACATTATGGAGGAGTTAAACCCCAGATTATGAACTGGATGATTAAAAAAGATGCAAAACTTTCATGCTCTGGCTCTGAAACCTGGAGCATAAAATGCTTCAGAAAGGAATACTGGTATTACCAAATTTTTACTTTTCATCAAAATTGACTTACTTTCAAATATAAAAATATTCTCAAAGAAATACCTATAAAACTAAATTCTCAAAAATCCTAGGCAGATGTTAAACTCTGAGAGATGAAACTAGGACATCCAAACTTTGAAACATTTTGCTTACAGTGAAGTTGTCCACATGTTTTTAAAAGAGATGAAATACTTCTAGTTACTTAATCATCTTCACAAGGACTAGGGTCAAGAAGTCACTGCGACGAGGTCGTGACTGTTAAAGCAATAGATTTAAAAAAACAGGAATTTCAAAGACACAGTCTCATTTCATATTAATGTTTCTGGACAAAGAAGGGGGAATTGTTTAAGAAGCTACACAGATGTCCTGTGCTCACTGGGAACATAGATAGGTCCAAAATCTCACCAGTTCTTGAGATTCCCATATACTCAACCTCAAAGCCTGGAATCAATCTAAGAGCACCTTCTCCCCTTCACCTACCAAATTCAGTCAGCAAGTGGTTTTATCTAATCCTCCTGTTTACTCTCTCTGCCACCACCCTAATGCCAGGGTTATTTCTACTTGAACTACTGTGACAGCTTCCAACTAGAGAGTCTGGCTCAGGGCTCCCTGCTCCTTAGTTCTACATAGATACCACTACCAAATGAAGCTGCCTAAGGCACCAGTCTGGTGATCAATTATTGCAGGACATGTGGTTCAGGCTTCCTTCTGCATATGTCTGAAAGTAATCACCTCCTATTCCGGCCCTAGGCTTTGCCACGTGACTTGCTGTGGCCAATGCGGTACTAAAAAATAGGAGGCCAGCAGAGACATTTTAGAAGTGTTCACACATGTGCACTTGCCCTCTCCTACAGCTCTTCAGCACTCTGTAACTATCTGCACATGAATAAGACCAGGCTCACTGGCTCAAGGATGAGTTATACTACAACCAATTACCACCTCCATGTCCCAACAGACAGCCAGTACCAACCCAAAAACTAGATGTGTAAATAAGGCCACCCAACACCAACCTACCCACTGCTCCCTCCCTCCTGTCAATGTACCAGTTCACTGCAGAACTTTCCAGACGACCCACACTCTTGTGAACACCAATAACACAGAGGTTGTTTTAAGCCACCAAGTTTGGGGTGGTGTGTAAGCCGGCAGTGGCTAACTAATATAACTCATAACTTACTTAACAAGAATCAACTTCCAATGAAATGAAACACTGTAACTTACTGATCAATACCCTTGGTACTCTGGTTCCAGTCTACTTTTTCAAAACTCTCCCAATGTTCCTCTCCACAATTCCATTATTTCATTCTTACTGACTTCATTAAAGGCATGTAACATTGTGTGAAAGTACAAAATGTGGATGTTTGTAAAGGCCATCTAAAATACCCAAGGTAAACTTTCCCATTGTGAAGTCTGGCAATTTCTTTTCTGCAGAAAGTCTCAAAACATTAATAAGTATGTGAATTTTTATTATATTTCAATCAGTGTTTTGGGCCTCATAATTTAAAATGCATGCAAATAAACTTTTGTCTTTGTGTTCCTTTCTTTTCATAATCATGAATTGCATAGCCTATTTGACATGGAGAAAAAAAATATTCTTCTCTTTCTCTCAGAGTCCTGTTTTTAAGTTCTGTCCACAGAAACAGTAACATTAATAAAGCTCTCTATTTTTATTCCATGAAGACTTCATAGAATTCTAACTCAAGCTAATATTCTAGTTCAAATGAAGAGATGAATCTTCACATTTTCATTCTTTCCCCCAAATATTTATTTGGGAATGAAATAAGAGAAAAATTTGGAAACATTTTTGAAGCCAAAGTTTGGGTTCTGTTTTCAACTAAATTTTTATTAACAAAAGCAGTTTTTAATCTGCTTATATTGCCTGTCTGTTTTACACACTGGTCTTCATGTCCCTCAAAGTTAGTTCAGCTTTATAGAGGGAACTTCCTCTATTTGATATATTATTTTTATTGAAACTAAATATTTCAAATATGACACTTAACCTATTAGCATCTCCCAATCTCACAAACTATGCTGCACACAAACATGAACTACAAAGTGAAAATTACATGGCATCTTGCAGAGTTCATCCTAAGCAGAAAAATACTCCTGAAACATGTTTAGAGGTTCTAGACGTCACATAATTACTTAGGTTTTTCAACTACCTACTCCAGATAAGGGAAGATGGATACCCCACTCATATGTTTGCCCTGGAGGAAAATTTGCTTTAATTCTGTGAATGTCATTTCCAAAAGAATACATATGCAATGACTAAAAGGACTACCTTCTTGATATTTTCTATGAAAGTCTGATGTTATTCAATGCATAAGTACATTCAGTCTCCTTCCATCCCACTCAAAACACTGCAGAAGTATTATTTGCAAAACTTCATAAAGTGTTCTTATATTTAATATCTGCACAGTTTTCTTTCACAAATATTGCTGTAAATAAGTGAGTAACAACAAAAGAACCCTAATCTTCAAAGCCCTCCTCAACATTCAGATAATATTTACTAAGTGAAACTGATTACAGGATCTGTGTGTCAAAAAATGAAACAGAATACCATAGACAAATAACACTTTCCTTTTGTCAACATATAATGCTGGCATTTAAATTCTACCATCTTGACTTTCTGTTAATATAAAATAACATGTGAAAGAGATGGTATACTTATCTTTCATGAAGAAACCCAATCTAACGTTTTTAGCAAAAGTCAAACCTTGACTAAAATAAATGGCAACCAGACTCATAAGCAAGACATACTTGACCTGTGGCATAAGCAAATCTAAAAAGTTTGTGAAATTTAACCTATCAGACACTTTTCAGGTCTGGGAACTTATATCCAAGATGCTGTTTGGGCCTTCAAAGCAATCTGCTCAAGTGAATAAATCACACATGAAAACCCTATACTAGAGCACTCTTTATAAAGTTCCTTTGTAAGGAGTATTCCCCTTCCAAGGGTGTTCCCCTTTCAGGTCCCAGACACTTTTCCATATGGGAAATATAATGCAGGAAAGCTTCCTTCCATCTGGTGCCTTGAAAAACATTTATGAAGAGATTTTACTGAACATCTTTTGATAATCTTGATACTCCAGACATCTCTTTGTCAGAGTCAGCCTAAAATGTGAACCATGGAAATCATAATTTATACTAATAGCCTGGATCCAGGTGTAAGGTGCAAAAGAGAGAAAAGAGAGGACAAAGCAGATGGTATGGTCAGATGGATCCTCGTTATTGTGCAACTAAACATGAGACTACTTTCCACAAGAAGGAATTATTTGTATCAGACTATAATCATCTTAATTTTATATATATATATATAAAATTTAACAAGTAAGCAATCAGATGAACTAAAATTCTATGAAGGAAACTAACAAAAGGAATACAGACTAATTGCAAATTTGATGTTCCTTATTTTAATAGACAACATACTTTAATATAAAGCATCTACATTTTAACTGGCCCACTTACTCCCCAAGTGGTGTTGGCAAAAGTAATTCCATGCAGATTTTCTGGTTCTAACTGAGTGAATTTCTGGGTAGCTTTTGCAAAATGATCCTAATAGGGCTTTAAATGACCATCGTTGGATTCTCAGGAAAGGGGAATTCTAAAAATAAGCTTTTATTAACTTGTCCAAACACTTTTGAGTTAAGGAATTGGAAGGAAATGCATCTTTGTTACTTAACTTCTGTGATCTAATAAACAGGTGAGTTTTCCGAGAGCATAACTTCATTCATTCAAACTAAATGTTTTTAATTCAGAAAGTAGGGGCTGGATTGTTAATTAATTTGGTTTAGTCAGTTATTAATTGCAGAGTTTAACAGTACAAGCAAGATAGTTAGGAAATGTTTAAAATCCTTTAAAGCATTAACTTTTCAGGTTAAGTCAGAAATATGTCCAAAGAGTCATAAAACTCATTATTGCACTGATGGCAGATCATGTGTATATATACTTCAGAAAAGGTACATTAATGGCATCTGCTTTCCTTTAGTTTAATCAGAGCCCCAATCTTCACTAAACTGAGAGCTTTAACAGAGGGTCATGGTGCCTTTCTCTTCACTTGAAACTAGCCACCACTCAAGTAAATATTTGTCCAATGAATATATTTTCCTGAACCCTCAAAATAGAAAAACAAAAGGAAACACACCCAACATAAAGGAAAATTGTCACCTAGTGAAATGTTTACATAGGGATGGGGGATCAAATTTGAAACAAAGTACATACCAAGTAAAGAGAACACATCATACTATATGCCTTAAATTAGTGGTGGCTCACTGGTAAACAATCCGCCTGCCAATGTAGGAGATGCAAATTCAATCCCTAGGTTGGGAAGAGCCCCTGGAGAAGAAAATGGCAACCCACTCCAATACTCTTGCCTGGGAAATCCCATGGACAGAGGAGCCTGGTGGGCTACAGCCCATGGAGTCACAGAAGAGTCAGACACGACTTAGTGGCTAAACAACAACTGTTTAATTAATTTCCATTCTCCACCTCTAACTTGCCTATAAATTTTCTGGATTTACTTACCCACAGTTTTAGCCAGATGTATCCATTAATTTTTCTGTATTAAAAATTAGTAGCCATAGTAAAAGAGATAATTTTCCTTCTGTATCTGACCCTCCTACCATGCAACTATTCAACATGTTTTTCTCTTATAACTCAAAGACACAATTCAAAGTAACAAAAAATTAATCTGAAGTTCTCAAACTTGCAGAAGTGGTTTACAGAAGCAAACTTTGCTTATAAAAATTTCAGTTTCAGGAAAATACTGGACTTTTACATAAGGGACTTCATGGTTGGAGAAAGATTCCTGTTTAAGTATTGAAAATAATAAAATCATTGTTTAAACACTATATGCTTGAAGATTTTTTTATTAATCCAGCAGACCTACTCATCAAATTAAAATGCTAATATTTCTCACACCACATATGAAAACATGCATATTATGATCAGGTACATGAATGCATGAGTCTCCATAAAATTAAAACAGAAGCATCTACTCCCGACAAACACCAAGAATTACCTAAAACTTTGATTTAAAGTAAATTGAGTTTTTCTCAAATTTTTAAAATAATTTTTGTAGGTGCATTTTTGAAAGCCTTATTGGAGAAGGTTGTCCAGACACAAGCTTAATCGACTACAAAAATGCATAAGCAAAGGAAGCTAATGACCTTGCTTAATTAAAATGTGAAACTTAAGCCTCTTAAATTCCATGTATACGATTTTACAGGAGGCTTCAGTAAGTCACTCTCTTGACAAGAGCATTCAGATTGCAGAGAAGGCTACAAAGGCGTTAATGACATTTACCCCTCTAATAAGAGCTGTTCACACTTCATGGTTTTTCCTTGTTATTGCTCAGGACAGACACTAGCACCTCATTGAAAGATCAGTGCTGCAAGGGGAAAAAAGGCCCCTGGAGACACCTCAGACTTGAGGAAAAGCACTAAATCAGGTGATGCTACATAGATGACATGTTTGATTCTCAGAGGTTCTCACTCACCCTATGGCCATGGATTTGAGGCAGTTAACACACAGCCAATCAAAACCCTCCCCCACTCCCAGAAGACAGGGCCATCCTCTTCTGTAGCAGGCAGAATGAAAGCTAGGGAGAAAAGAAAGAAACTTCTTTCAGGTGCCCTAGGTCTGGCAGGATCCAAATGTCTTGTACTGCTTCTCAGTTAATCTCCATCGATGTGGGGCTACATGAATAAAACACTGACCTTTTCACCTAAGAGACCACAATTTGAATCCAATGTAAAGTCACCGGAGAATCAATGGACAGAGGCACTCATATTTTAAAGCAATAAAGCACTGCAAAAAGGGAAAGGAGAAAAAAAGGAGTTTTTTTTTTTTTTTTGCCGTGGTTTTGGCCACAGATTCAACCCGGTTTCCCTGGCTCAGCTATTATGAATTGGATCTCTGATTCAGAATTGAAAAGCTCCCAGCTCTGCCCCTATGGATCTCGAAATCTGGCACAAGCCCATGGCTACTGCAAGCAGACATTCCCTCACATGTCAATACGTGGAAAAGCGATTCCTGCCGGTGATGGAATGATGGCTGACTCAATGGAATATACTCAGCGTGAACTCTTATTCTGGCAGAGACGACAGGACACAGAGACAAGGAGCTCTTAACTACTTTCAAGGGGAATTTCAGAGTGCTTTGTTGTTAATTTAAAATTCTAAACCTGCGTGCATACTTTAAAAAGAAGCAAATGAATGAACCAATTTAAGGAGCATCCCCAGCTACCTAATTCTGTGTCTTATCAACACACCATAAAATAAACAGGCTTAATATTGACGGATACTCTAGAGGCAAGAACCTCTGGGATAGATACTCTATGGTTTAAATGTCAATGTCTCTGAAGCCTGGCCTAACCTGACCATAAGCCAATATCTTCAGTGGTCTGTACTCCAAACATTCTCCTACTTATTCAACTAAGGATCTGGGGGAAAAACTGCCTGTTGTAGACAGTATTCCTTCAGAATTGCCTCCCAAAGAGCATGCACTGAGCACCAGTCTCGAAATACCGCATTTACTCAACTGCTATTTTTAAAACCAAAAATGAAAAAAAAAAATCCACAGCAGGAAAAACATATTAAAATAAAAATAGAAAATACAGTAACCACATTACTCATACTAACTAGAAAGCTGCCTCTGACACTATTATTATGGCTTTGTTAAAGAGAGAAAATTATACGAGAACAAGGAAACCTCTCCTTACAGACAGGACCTTCAGTTCTCAGAGTCTCTAAAAAAATGCTTTTCTGGGGACTAGAAGTGAGAAATACACAGTAAATTGCAGACGAGCTTTGGACAGTAAACGCATGCCAGTCAATATCCCCTTTTCTTAATCTGGGGTCTTATGTAATATGGTCTGTTGTGGCCATGCAAAGCATCGCGCTATTGAAACAGAACTATACACTGCAAGTCCCTTGTTTCAGGTCCACCCTGACTGAAATACAGAGAGGGGGCAGGGCAGGGGGGCACAAGAGGTCACTGAGTTGCCACCAACAAATGAAAATACTTCTTCAGTAGCAACAGGACCTCAGTGGGCAGTTTCTAAAACAATTGTTCTGGAAGCTGCTAGTCAGTGATCCACCTTTTTAAATTGGAGGGTTATTAGCAACAAATGTCAGGTCTGTGAACCAACAGAATCACCAGTCACTCCCCTTAGAAACGGAAGGGGATGTAAACACCAGGTGAATGAAAAAGAGCTTCCGATCAACAGGTCCGGGCTTGGTCTAACCACACTCACCAACACCTCAGCTCAATGGAGCTCTCTCCCACAGTTCTCTACAACACAGCACTTTCCTGCATGGAAAAAAGTTTGTTCCATCCCTTCTACTAGGTAACAATATCTCTCTTCTTTCTGAAGAATCTCCTCTTTCAACAGGTCTTCCTAGAGTAATTCAATTTGGCAGCGGTCACTTTAATTCTGCTAGCAAATGTATTGGCCTGCATTCTACTTTCCAGCTGCTGCTGGCAATACCTCCACGGCTATCATACATGAATCAAATAAGTATATCTTTATTTATGTTTGTCCCATCTGCGCAGATATAACAAAAGCTTCCAGAAACCTGCACAGATCCTCATCTTACTTTCTACTTTTCATAGCTCTTTGTGATCTTACGTATGAGCATCTGAAATGTAGGTCACTCCAAAGAAACAGATGGAAGGCTACCATCGGGTCTTAAGAACCTGCCCATGATTTCTGCTATAGTCATGATAGAGCTCAGTTCCTGTGCAAGGCCCTCTCATTCTCCACCGGCCCCTTCTGTCAAACTGAGCGAAAACATTGGAGGACACTGTAGCTCAAAGAAAATACATGGACATGTAGAAGAATGACAAAGCTCTGATGCTCTAGGAACTTAAGAAGTTTTGGTGGGTGCAGAATTGGAAAACTGCTTGCCTTCAGGAATTAACACATACTATACTGAGCACTATGGAGAAGGCAATGGCATCCCACTCCAGTACTCTTGCCGGGAAGCTCCCATGGACTGCAGTCCATGGGGTCGCTAAGTGTTGGACACGACTGAGCGACTTCACTTTCACTTTTCACTTTCATGCATTGGAGAAGGAAATGGCAACCCACTCCAGTGTTCTTGCCTGGAGAATCCCAGGGACGGCGGAGTGACTTAGCAGCAGCAGCAGCATACTGAGCACTGGAGCTTCCCTGGTAGCTCAGCTGGTTAAGAACCCGCCTGCAATGCACGAGACTCCGGTTCGATTCCTGGGTCAGGAAGATCCCCTGGAGACGGGATAGGCTGCCCACTCCAGTGTTCTTGGGCTTCCTTGGTGACTCAGATGGTAAAGAATCGCCTGCAATGTGGGAGACCTGGGCTCGATCCCTGGGTTCGGAAGAAAGCTGGAGGAGGATCTAGGCAACCCACTCCAATATTCTTGCCTGGAGAATCCGCATGGACAGAGGAGCCTGGCAGGCTACAGTCCACGGGGTCACAAAAAGTCAGACACAACTGGGCAACTAAGCCCAGCACAGCATGCTGAGCACTGGGGTGTCCCAGGGGGCGTTCGTGGTAAAGAACCTGCCCCAGTGTAGGAGACATAACAGCGCGGGTTTGATCCCTGGGTCAGGAAGATCCCCTGGAGGAGATGAATTTAACAAACTATTTCCTTTTATCCTCAAAACTCCATCATGAAGGTATCGTCAGGAAAATGAGGCTTACAGAAACTATTTCCTTTCTGCAAGACTAGAGAACTAATTGGTTGTAGAACTGAGGTCTGGACTCAAAGCTCAGACTACATTTTCTATTTTAAGAAAACCCAACAACTTTCCACTTTAGATTCAACAAGGAGCATTGTAAGAATGTTGTTCTGGAGATCACAGGGTTTAACTGATGTCATCACAGAGAATATCAATTTCAAGTAAATCTGAATTGGTTCTTACCACAGCAAATAGCCAGTGAGACCTGGGCTCATTTCTGCTCCTTTTGTGCAATACACAAACCCTCCCTCCACCTCCCACGGGCACAAATCCTCTTCTGGTAGTTGCTGCATTCCACTTTAGAATTTGGTGAGCTATTTCTGCTTTGCAAGGGTAAAGGGAGGAGTATTTTTATTTTAGCTCTGAGTACAAAACATCAAGCTACGTCCTTGGATATAAGGTGTTTATTTTCACTGCTGTTCAAATAGTTAAGAGCTTTGGCCAAGGTTTCAAAAATCCCTGTATTCCTTTTCCAGCTCTGACCCTGCCTGAGAGGCCTTTAGCTACGATAACTTTAGAACCAGGGATAATAGTCTCTGAAACTCTCTCTCTAATAGGGAGGTAAGGAGGATCGCTGGGATAATGTCTGTAGAATAGTCCAAGCAGTCAGGAAATCAGACACCATAAATATAGTACATGGTCCTGAACCATCTACTTTTGTATATCCTTGCCAAAGACCGGGGGGATCTTGACCATTCACACCTGCAATCCTTCTTGCCTGAAAGATTCACATATTGTGGAAATGATGCAAAGACCCCTTACATGATGGTGGCGATAATCTGATCTTTAGTTGAAATCAAATAATTCCTCCTATCTGTACCTTCTTATAGCTTTGAGCTTAATGCCTATGATTTATTAATAGATGTTTCTCCATGTGAATGAAGGCTTCCTGAGAGATCTTTTCTTGTGTACTCAGCACAGAGTAATTTATCAATACAGCTGGCTATTTGAAGGACTACCTAAATGAATGTATACCTAGATCCATTTTCTTTCTGTTTCAGAAATTTCCTCAGAAATCTCTCAGGTCAGATAATAGCCATTAAAAAGGGTGCCTATTTTAAGTAAATTTTACTTCATGCAATGGAGTGAAAGCCCAGAGACTCTAACCATTTAAATAAATTCACCAAGAATTCATTCATTCTGTGCCAGGTGCTTGGAAGGGTATTGAAAGAGTTGATGAAATCGAGAAATGCAAAGGTAATAAAATAATAGTCATAAATGGAATAAGTCATCACTCAAAAAAAGCTCACATGTATATTCACACACAATGTAGTAATGGTTAATATCAATAAGAGTGCTGTGGTCTACTTATTGCACTAAGGACTTTATACATATCATTTCATCAACCGTTACAGATGAAGACACTAAGGTACAAATATGTTAAATAATCTATCTTAGGTAATAGAGCTATCAGGAGGTAAACCAAGGTTCATACCCATGTCTGTTTCACTCCAAAGTCCAAAATCTTTGTCAAGATCCTCTCCTGTCTCTTACTTGTAATCACACATGTACCATGTACATACACACATGCAAGTCTGTGTGTGTGTGTGTACATGCACAGGTATGTATGTATTATTTATGTACAATTGAATACTATCTACCTTTTCACCTGACTGGTTGGGAAGACACCCTGTTCTAAGAGTCATGGTGGAATGCAAAACATTCAGGATTTAAATCTGCTTTATACACACAGCTCTAAGATGGTCAGGCCGGCAACAGTCTAGAGCAGCCCATATCACCGTCTTCTTCATCACCATGTTAACAGTTAACAGTTACTGGATATTGAGCAAGCAGCATGACTAAAGGCTTCATGTGCATCATCTTATTTTATCTTCACAATAAACCCATGAGGTAGTGAGTATCCCTGCTTTACAGGTGAGGGAGCACAGTCTGAGGCTCTATTTTCACACGTCTAGTAAGACCTGGATCCAGGATTCAAACGCACACATTTGCCTTAACTACACTCATCTTCTGCCCAAAGTTTCCCTGGCTTAGCTGTTTACAAAGCAGGCAGAATGTGGGCAGAATGTGGGCACCACACACAAGAGGGGCACTGACCCGCGGGCCTTCTGCAGGGGCGGAGGCACCACCGGGAGCGACTGCTTGGCGGGACCGGGGTCCCAGCTCCCCCCAGTCACAGGGCCCGAATCAGACATAAGCTCTCATTAGCGACACGTGGAGCGAAGTGACCCACTTTCAGGCCTGGTCCATGAAAACCTTCCCCACCGCCCCTCCACCCACACTCTCTCGGGGCTGCCATCAGGAAGAGGAAGCTATACTCCCAGAGAGAGGCAGAGCCATAAAATGGCAGAAGCCCTTAAAAAAAAAAAAATTTTTTTTAAGCGAAGTGTTAGTCAGTCAGTCATTTCGCTAACTCTGTGACCCCATGGACTCCCATGGAGCCCACCAGGCTCCTCTGTCCATGAAATTCTCTAGGCAAGAATACTGGAGTGGGTTGCCATTCCCTTCTCCAGGGGATCTTCCAGACCCAGGGATCGAACCCACATCTCCTGCACTGCAGGCGGATTCTTTATCATCTGAGCCACCAGAAAGGCTCTAAGTTAGCCCTCAAATCACCCCAGGGAGGAAAGAACTCACCACCCAGGACATCGGCTGAGAAGGAGAAAGAAATTCCTACTGTGTTAGCCCACGAGGATTTTACGGTGTATTTACTATAAGAACTAGCATTTATCCCAGTGATAATAACTAATGGCTAAAACGTACTTCCTATCTTTTACTAAGCATCTGACATCTACAGAGAAACATGTTGAGCCTGGAATGGACACTGTCCAGCTATAACTGGAGAGACCCAACTCTACGTACAGATGTAAATGAAAGTACCAACTGGAACTAGGGTTTACAACGTGATTTCATCCACATTATTTCATCGTTTCACCATCCAAAAAGCAAGAGAAGTATAAAGGGTTTTACTTAAGAGATGGAGGGTTATACTTAAGAGATGAAGAAACCGTGGCTAAGAATGGCACATTTTCCATGTTCACATAAATAATCGGTGGCAGGACCGAGACTTTGGCCCAATTTTCTTACCCAGCACCCAGTTCCTCCTTTACCATCCAACCTGATATCCTTCTATGAACCAGGAAAGAGCTACTTTGTCTCTGCTCCACTCTTGGCACATGATATAGTTGAAATCTTACTAATTAGGTATAAAACCTTTGGTTTTTTACACTCAACTACAAAAGGCATGTATCCCTGGAAAGGTTAGTCAAAGATGAGCATTGACAATGAAGCATTATTAAGCATTAGATCTAGAGGAAAAGTTTGGGTCATGGAAATCAGAAAACAAAGGGAAGCTGATACAGGTGAAACATCAGGAAATAGGCAAGAAAAGGAACCCAAAACGGAACCAATTTCACCTAATTTCACTACTGAATATTTCTCCAGCCTTCTATGCTCCCCACACCACACCACTTTGAGCTACAAGACAGTCACATATTACAGCTTGATAGTCTTACTGCTCACAGAGTCAGAGACCCACATTGGAATCAGATTTCAAAATTTCCTCCATCCAGTACTTAGCAAGCACTATTACATGCTAGCAGAGAAGGCAATGGCACCCCACTCCAGTACTCTTGCCTGGAAAATCCCACAGATGGAGGAGCCTGGTAGGCTGCGGTCCATGGGGTCACTAAGAGTCAGACATGACTGAGCGACTTCACTTTCACTTTTCACTTTCACACATTGGAAAAGGAGATGGCAACCCACTCCAGTGTTCTTGCCTGGAGAATCCCAGGGGTGGGGGAGCCTGGTGGGTTGCCATCTGTGGGGTCGCACAGAGTTGGACACGACTGAAGTGACTTAGCAGCAGCAGCAGCATTACGTGCCAGGCTGGGAGGCAGGTTACAGTGATGAACAAGAGGTAAATGGTTCTTAATTCTCTGGAAGTTTTGCTAATTAACAGCTTCTGTGATCAAGGAAAAGTCACTTGACCTCTTTGAGCTTCAACAACTACAAAAGTTAATTCACTGGCAATTCCTGCAAGAGGGTGGCATGACAGAGAGGATTCAAAGAGCAAATGTATGTGAACTTGCTCCACAAAGGGCTGTTTAAATCCAAGCGTTTGCTTAATATTGATGCTGCCTACTACATGGATACCACAAAACACTCTTGGCACATGATATAGTCGACACAGACCACTAGCTAGGGAGTGTTGGGGGGTGGAGCTTCTGTTTCTCTTTTTCCCGCCCTCAGTGGCCCAGCTGCTGTTACAGCCTTTGGTCCCCAGGACACCTAAAGAAAGATGAAAGGCCATTGTATCAAGTGAAGTCACTGGATATGCCATGGGTTCCAGTGAAACATCAAGTTACGTCAAGCGAAGCAGAATTTTTTACCCATTCATTTAACAAGTATGTATTGAGTACCCTGGCTTCATGGCATTTCTGAGAGAGGAAGCCAGGAAAAAACATTTTAACCATTGACTTATTTTAAATTGCACTGGAGCTTGAGGGATACAGAATTCTGAGAGACAACCATGTGAAAAAAGACCTACATGGGTTAAGCGGGACTGAATATGGTCTCTGTGAAAAAGTGGGACTCTGGTGGGCAACTAACGAGTAAGAGAGTCCCGGCAGAAGAACCCACACGTGCAGGTGCCCCAAGATGAAGAAGAATTGAGTGTGTTCAGGAATGGAAGATTTCTGATGAGTTACACAGAAAGAGGCTATGAAGTGAACAAAGTTAGTAGAAGTTACTTATCTAACCTCGCAAATCACTTGCTTCAGAACTTCTCAGAGCCTTTATTATGCTAATATTATCACAAGGCCTGGAATCAAGGTTGCTGGGAGAAATATCAATAACCTCAGATATGAAGATGACACCACTCTTACGGTAGAAAGCAAAGAAGAACTAAAGAGTCTCTTGATGAAAGTGAAAGAGGAAAGTGAAAAAGTTGGCTTAAAATTCAACATTCAGAAAACTAAGATCATGGCATCCGATCCCATCACTTCATGGCAAAGAGATGGGGAAACAGTGGAAAGAGTGACAGACTTTACTTTTTTGGGCTCCAAAATCACTGCAGATGGTGACTGCAGCCATGAAATTAAAAGACACTTGCTCCTTGGAAGAAAAGTTATGACCAACCTAGACATCATACTAAAAAGCAGAGACATTATTTTGCCAACAAAGGTCTGTGTAGTCAAAGCTACAGTTTTCTCCTGTAGTCATGTATGGATGTGAGAGTTGGACTATAAAGAAAGCTGAGCACTGAAGTATTGATGCGTTTGAACCATGGTGTTGGAGAATACTCTTGAGAGTCCCTTGGACTTCAAGGAGATCTAGCCAGTTCATCCTAAAGGAAATCAGTCCTGAATATTCATTGTGAAAAACTGAGTTGAAGCTGAAACTCCAATACTTTGGCCACCTGATACCAAGAACTGACTCATTTGAAAAAACCCTGATGTTGGAAAAGATTGAAGGTGGGAGGAGAAGGAGACGACACAGGATGAGATGGTTGGATGGCATCACCGACTCAATGGACATGAATTTGAATAAACTCCGGGAATTGGTGATGGAAAGGGAGGTCTGGCATGCTTCAGTCCATGGGGTCACAAAGAGTCAGACACGACTGAGTGACTGAACTGAACTGAACTATCACAAGACTCTAAGGAAAGGTTCCAGAGTGGAGTTCCTCCCAATGCTTAAGTTGGACCTCCAAGATCATTGGGCCCAGATATTCGAGGAAATGTTCTCCTAGAGGGTTGATTGTTCTATTAGTTCTGATTGTTTCAAGACACAGCTGATTTGAAATGAGCATCACTGTTCGTTCTCTCACCAGGCTGCTGACACCTCAGCTAATTACTTGGAGTGTCTGATATGGCTCCCTGAATCCTGGCAGGACTCATTTAACAAAGGAGGAGATTTCCACACATGGGCTGGCGTATGAGCCCAGGCAAGTCAGTTACACGTTCAAACTGCCAAAGAGACTGTGTGAACACTTGATTTTTTAAATGATTAAATTCAACAGTGATAAACACCCATATTCTCACTTCCTGGGTCATAGTCAGGGAAAATGGGAAAAGAACAGGATACTGCTTTTAGCCCTTGTCAACAGATCTACCATGAGACATAGACTTGAAATAAGAATGACTCTTCAGCAGCAGAAAAAAAAAATATCTCATGTTGCTTTTTTAGGATCAGATTGCCTATTTCTTCCTTTTTCTGTTGTGTGGGAAAATGCCTAAAATTCGCTTCACTTTTCTGGCACTTTCTGAATGAACACTTTAATTGGTATACTGGAGAATACTGGGTTCTTCACCTTTAAGATACCATCTGGATTCTTAACTCACTGAAATCCACATCATGCTCTGTAGTTTACAGCCTGCTGGTTAGCTTATGAATCACACAGATAATCGTATAAGTGAAAAGCAATTTTACAGAAACAGTACAGGATTCTTAAAAAAGTTGCCAGTCTTTTAAATAAATCTGTGGCACTACTATCATCTCCCTTTCTCTTTTAATAACCTCTTCAAACATGCTTGCAAAGGACAGTTTCGAACAGCCAGCCCCTCTTTCCCTCACATCCAAAAATTCAAAATCAGATCAGATACTGCTGTAGATACTTTTTCCCCATTCAAAAGTATTTCTGAAACCAGAAGTGGCTGTGTTTATACATGAGGGATGTAGGTTTGGACCCAGAGAGAGTTAAATTAATATCCTGGCTTTACCAGTTCAACTTACAGTACATCTTCATTTGCCCGGTAACACAATCTATAGCCAACTGCTAACCAAGTCAATATGTGGTAAGACTAACAGCCACCCTAACTTGCCTTGATAATTATTCTCCTTTAACTGACATAATATTCAATATACTGTTGTTGAGAGCAATAATGCTAAAATTGATGCCTTGAGGGCTACAAGACAATTGAGTTTTAGCCAGATAAAATGACTTGTACACTAATAGTGCATTATAGGTTTCCACAACCTTTGGATGAACATTTTATAGTCTACCTGCTCAAATATGTTACATGTAATTATATTCAAAGTCTTCTGAACATACCTTATCATTACTATATATAATTTTAAAAATACTGGCCAATAATCAAACAACATGGCTTGAGAGAAAAAATGGTGTATTTCTAAATAAAAGCCTATTTTTTTTAAAAATGAAATGATCATTGTCTCACTACATAAGTAACAGCGCTATGTGCTTCAACTTCTTGCTTTTTGCTTAAACTGAGAATTGTTTTCACAAGAAACAAGTAGATGAAAAATGCTGAATAACAAAAAGCATCATTTAAATAAAATTCATATTACATCAACCCTACCAATAAAACAAGACAGAAACTAAACATAGTGTTCCTCTAATGTAAAAATCATCTGCAATTTTCTCAAAATGTCAATTTTAAACTCTGAGAAAAAAGATTATATTAAATTTGAGACTTTGTCAAAATTGCCATGAAATTAATGAAAATTACCTATAATTTAAGAATCACAATAATTGAAAGTGTTTCTTCTACATAGTACTTCACCCCCAAATTAGAGACTATAAATATTAGTTAATGGCTTTGTTGAATTTTCCTCTGAAATTTTATTTCTCTTGTAATTCGTATTTTTAAATCTGAGGCCTTCACACAGAACAAAATGTGGAGTATGTTTTATATGCCTGCCCTAGAGTTATGTTGAAATACTGAAAAAAAATGAACACCTAAGTAGTAATTTCAAATAAAACACAGAACAGGCACTGTTCAAGGCAGAACAATAGGATTACACCCAGAACAACTAGCAGACTCTATATTCATTGCCATCAAAATGCCACGGTACACTGGGTTGTCATGATGGCAAATCATCACAGTCATGCACGTATCTACGTGCGTCCATAAAGAGGCCATACGTATGGTCCAGATAACTTAGGCAAAAACAGACACAGAGAACAAAAGTAAAGCACTGGTGACAGAACTAAGCATCACAGTGGAGGCAGTAAAATGGGACCAGGTTGGGGAATATTACTGCAATTTTTTAATAAAGGAGAGTGCTTAGCCGCTGACAGTTCCATTCAAAATGCTGCAAGAGGTTTGTTCCTTCCTGTAGGGTAAAATCCATCCCAAATGGACATTAACAATCCTATGTGGAAACCACTAGAGAAAGACAAGGCACCATGTGCATCTCTAGGCTGGCAGGAGCAGGGACTGTGAAACTGCTTCCACACTTGTTCTTTCTGGCCTCTTCCTCCTGGACCCTGGGCCCCCTCTGGCCCCCCGACCACCCAAGACTTAACTCTCCACTCACCCCAGTGAAATGTCCCCCTCCCGAGGCATATGAGATAATGCTTGTGAAAGTCTTCTATAAACTGAAAACGTAATATATAATTATTCCTATTATCAGCATCATCTCATCTTATGAGGGCCAAATTCCCCATGCCTTCCAAGTTGACATCTCACTACAAAATGATTTGACGCTAACTAAGCAGTCATTGGAACAGACAGGTGATACTACCTTCTCCTACCTTCCCTCTTTCTTTACTTCCACGCAGGCCCCTGGTCTGCTCAATTGCCCTGGCTAAGACCTGGTGGTACCACACGGGAGAACGATAGGAATGTGTGTGTGTTCATGCCAGGTTAAAGCAAGGGCGAAATTCGATCCCCCTCAACCCTCACTTATTACACACCAAGCTGGCAGCCTTACACACATCACAGGCTGGTTTGGGGAATCAACAAGGCTGGCAGAGCCAAAACCTTTTTTTTTTTGAAGGGGTCAGTTCTCCTGGTATTATTCCCCATGAGAAATTTCAAAACATTGCTTCAGATTCTACCTTCTCCAACTGCGATCTCCTTTGGCAAGAGGGAGTATCTCTTCATCGTCCAGTGTGGTCTTTTTGGATCCTGGGGTCTCCCAACATGCCGCTTTCAACATTTACCCTTCAAGGGTTGTAGGAAGACAGATGGCCATAAAAACATTTCAGAGGCAAAGTACACAATGCATAACGACTTAGGAGATACGGCAAAAAGAATAAAAATAAAAAAGACAGAAAAGGCGAGGAGCCTAGGGTTAAGGGGAGTGGAGGCTGCCGGCCTTCAGAAAAGTCCCTTACCAGACCCGAGATGCCCTTGACACAAAGAAGGGGCTTGAGCTGGAGGAACAGCTGCTGTGAAGGCCAAGTCTATAACCAGGTCTGCAGGTTTCGGAATGCAAGGGTTTACTGGTTACAAAAGCAGGGAGTTTATTACAGAGGTTACACAATTTTTCCTCTGATTTGGATGAAGAAGCAATAAATGGTTAGGGTGCAGAGACCACCAAAGAAGTACCAAACCTACCAGGTTAAGTGTGAGAACGAACTCTGCTAAACCCAGATGAAGAGCAGTCTCAGACTGCTGCACACCCATCACCCACCTCTGAGCCCTCCCTTTCAGAGGAGGCTTCCAGAAGACTCAGGGAAGCTGGGAGGCCCATGTTGTAGGGAGAGGGAACTGAATTCAGAAGAATGCAAACAGAGCAACCCTAAGCAACAGACCACCATCTCCCTTCTGACGTTCACCACGGAGCCTGGGTGCCAGCCGGCTGGCTGGCACACAGTCCCTGCTTTCCAATCCCCTGCCCAGCCCGCAAGAAGGACCCCGTTAACCAGAATGGGGCATGCATGCCTGGGCCTGCAGGGGCTGGGAGGGAGGGCAGGATTGGCCCAGGGCTCCTACCCCAGCCCTCCTCCACCTGGCCCCAGACACCGCCCTGGCGCCTCCCCCTACCTGAAGGATGTACCCCCGGACGTAGTCGCGCAGCGTCCAGCCCAGGCCATGCAGGATGTGGAGCACCTCCTCTTGCTTCAGGACGCTGAACAGACGGTCCAGTAGGATCTTGAGCCGCACGGGCACTGCCTGCGTGCCGTAGAGCATCAGACTGCTGATGTCGAACACCACGTTGGACTGCACGATCTCCACCTGGGTGGGGTGGTACAGGTGCTGCGTGCTGAGCTTATCCAAGGCTGTGGTGGTCCCGCCGGAGGTCCAGGGGCAGCGGGAAGGCAGAGAGGAAAAGGAGAGGGCAGAGATAAAAGAAAGGAGAAGCCAGTTACTGGAAGTTATGGGGGGTTGGGTCTCCATTTCTGTACCTGGATGATAACCGAGACAGGACAGTGTAATGTACATAGTGCTCTTCCCACCTCCTCCTGACTTGTTTGTGTTTTTGTATTCCATGTGTTTATAAATTGCAGACAACAACAAACACAAAAGACACTTGGTTTGCAGGAAGAGCCACCGCGGAGGCTTCTAAATGACTGTGGCTGGCACTTAAAAACCCGATTAATTTGCTAATTGAACTATGGCTCAACCCAAGTCACCATGGTGTCCCCTGTCCCTGCAGCAAAAGGAGGAACACTTTCACAACTGCCAACTCAGGCCCCAACTGCACGTTCAACCAGCATCACTTTTCTGAGTAGAGATTCACCCCTTCAGATACCTGGATGGCTTGAAGAGGAAGAGGAGGGTGTTCTTTGGACTTCTAGGGGTAAGAGGTTAACCCAGAGGGAATAAGGAAAGCTGACCTCTGGGGGGAAGATGGGGGCTGGTCATGTACCTTAAGCTGAATTAGCTAAGAGGAATTATTCCAAGACTCAGTTCTCCAAAATTCCCCTCTTGCTGTTTACTCGTTCGTGTAGTGCTCTCTAAGTTATTCAGAAGAAACAAACAAACAAAATAAGAAATTCAAGTCATAAATAGGTACTTTATTAACAGCTGTGATAAAGGGTTTAGTATGAGATGAAAACAGAAAAAAAATGACTAAAATCAAAGTATGAGAATTTCTGTGTATTTCAGCTACATCATCTCAGCACAGAAAACTGAGGATGACCATTCTCAGAGTAAATATGTTCAATGGAACTAATATTTCAATAATAAGGCCATCCTCGCCTCAAATTTGAGAAACCACATTTCTGCCCTAGCTCTGAAAGCCAGATAAGGCTGTACATTCTCATCCCCATCCTTATCTGAGTTACTGAGAATCCTACTGCAGATAAATGACATTTTAACTCAGTTTCTCTAGAGTGACCCATTAAGATACTGTCCCATCCACAGGGTTCAAAGAGATGCTGCAAAGATGACTGCGATAATGAATGAGAGGTCCTTTGAACCGAAGAGAAGGCAAAAGCACTGGGTCAGCTGCCAGAATTATACAGATATGACCTTCTAGAGATTTCAAGAGAGAAACACGCGAGCCTGAGACGCTCACCTAAATGGGCATCAGACAACAACTGCCGGGCTCAAATCTGCCTAGTTCTACCTGCAAGCACCCAAGGTTTCTGCAAGTTCTAATCACTGTCTGGTTGAATGCCTCAATCACTCTTCCCAATAGCTTCTCCCTGAGTAGTGCAGGCTGCCATAGGTGCACACGCTGAGCAGCTCCTCTTTTAATACACTGGTATTTCTGCATATTAATATGAGTATTTAAAAGTACACGCACACACACACAATTTTCTGTGTTTCAAGTGTATTTTTTCAGGGCTCCTCCTCCACTCTCGTTTCCTCCTGACTTGTGGTCACTGGAGAGTTCATGTACTCTTGATAAATTGCCTTCTTACATCCACAGTGTAAAGGCCCTTATCATTTACCCGCTGGCTTCATTCAACACATTTACTCCCAGGAATACTTTGTCAAAGAGTTCGGGTTTCCTCATACTTCATTTCTTGCAGCTGATTTGTCTGATCTTTCCTATTCTAGTGGTTAAGTCAACTTTGAATAAATAGCTTTAAAAAATTAATTTAACGTTTGGGAAAGATAAGGGATTCAGAAGCCTAGGGACTGAAGTCTTCTCTCCCTCCACAGGGCATTTAGACGGCAGGAAAGAGGCATTATCACCCCTGCTCTTCTTCAAGTACAGCTTAACCACTCCTCTTCTGAACAGTGGCTGCTCTGCTTACAGAATCCAGCATCCAGCTTGAGTGGACTCTGCTCCTCCTCCCTTCCCCTTTATCAAACTCCTCGTATCAGACCCTTCACAAAATACACTGCTGTGACCACAGCAAGTATGAAATCCAGGAGGGTTGGGTAGAGGGGGCATAAAGTGAAACCAGACCTGATTTCTGTCCATGTGACTGGCGCCTTGTTATCTACACATTGAATATATGTAGGGGTGTGTACAATGTGTTCTAGGGCCAGGTGTAAAGTTTCACCCCTCTCTCTTCCCACTCCTTAAAAAGGGCTGGCAGTTTTAGAGGATGAAGAGGACTAAACTGTTGAGGGTACAAAGAGAGGTTGTTCAAAGAATTAAAAAAGCACAGGTAGAACAGATAAGGCAGAAGTGTTTCCCTAGATACACTTATGAGACCATCAGAGAGCAAGAGTACTCAAAGGACATTACTGGGGACTTCCCTGGTGGTTCAGTGGTTAAGTATCTGTCTTCCAACACAGGGGATGTAGATTCCATCTGTGGTCTTAGGAAACGAAGATCCCGCATGTCGTGGGGATGCATGTGCTGCAACTACTGAGCCTGTATGCTACAACTAAGACCATGCAGTCATAAATAACTGGACAAATATTTTTTAAGAAAATAAAAGGACATTACTGATTGTTTAGCATGTTCAGAAGTAGGAATTCTGTTGTAAGCCACATAACTAGACAGTAGAAGTCAACAAGTTTTTGTGTAAAGGGCTAGACTGTAAATATTTTAGGTTTATGGGCCTTGCCTCCAGTTTCACAACTACTCACCTCTGCTATTATAGAGAGAAAAGCAAACTTAAACTAATGGGCATGTCTGTGTTCCAATACAATTTTATTTACACAAATAAGTGCCTGGCTTACATTTTGAGTTCTGATATGAAAAATAAAAGGGTGGGCCAAACAGTTAAAAAAGTCAATATTCGATAAGGAAAAAGCTCCTAGTGTGTGATTTAAGCAGCAGTTATCAAGGAGATGAGCCATAGAGGAAGGCTGGAAAAATTAAACTGCCCAGCTTGCTGATGTCAAGTGCAAATTTCAGCATAAACACATCATCAAAGATTATGCTCAAATGTCTTGAATGAAATCAAAACTTTCTGCTTTATAACTGGTGGATGGTATTGAGTCACCAAATTGTCAACAGCTTTAGGGGGATGTCTCCTTGGTCAGCAAAGGGTTAAGTAATGATTTTTAAAATTGTCATAGTAACAGTAAACTGAGAACTGGACTCTGCCTAAGGTTATGCTCTTCCTATGTCTGATTGTGGGGGACTCAAGACTGGAATTCAGGCAGGTTAGACATTTGAGCCAATAGGAATGAAGGAGAAGCAGGGCAAAAACTTGTTCAGCAGGATGGAGTGGGAAAAGATGGTCTCCTACCTTTATGAGGTATGGGCCAACCCTCTGTTAAGACTGTCCTATACCAACTGTTTTGCCAAAATTCCATTTTCAAATGAAATCTTTACCGGAAATTGGACATAAAAATATATGAAAGTGAAGCTACTCTTGGTAAAGCTTGAGTGGACATGAATTTGACAACTTCCCACTATGAGTTACTATCTCTTCCCTTCCTGTTTAAGCATCTCAGTGGGACCCCTAGAGTTCTCAGAAGCACAGTTTGAAAAGAACTTTTCTATACAATGAGATAATATCAACTGTTCCTCCCGCTGTGCTTCCCCTTCATTCTGGGTACGGAAACCACATTTCCCTTCAGGGAGCCCCTCTTCTTGTACACTCAGTACCATTTATTTCATAGAATGGAATATTTCTGAAGCCAGGCCTGGAAAACCAGTACCTCCCAGCTCCTTGGCCACAAAAACCAGTTTAAGAAAGGGCAAGTGACCTAAGTCTGAAGAGCGATATTGAATCCAGGGTTTCAGTTAGAACTGTGGGGAGTTCTCCCTCCTTGAAATCGGTAGTTGTCAAATATGCTTGGGAATGAGAGTCACGAGGAGGACAGGTGGGCTGCAGAATGGCTGGAGAAAGACTAAAGACTGACAACGCTGTTTGAACCAGAAGATACAGTTGCAGAAGACACAGTTATGTTTCAGTTACAGGAGCCAACAAACTCTCTCTCTCTCTTTCTCTCTTCCTATGTCTGCTGGAAGTAGGATTCTGTCATTTGTATCTAAGAGCCTTAACTAAGTCTACTACCTTTTGGGGGTATTCTCTCAGCTAGATAACATGTATTTCAAATAAGCTGTCAGCAGTTCAACTAAAGGTATGTTAGTTCCAGGCCAAATGCAATTCACAATATCTCCAGTGACTGGAATGAAGGTATCCCTAACAATTTTATATCTCACACAAATTTGCCAAGGCTGACGGACACCATCAACAACATTAATAAATAAAAATAATTGTTGTATGGTGGGAGGAGTAAAGGAAATGACCATTTAAGTACTAACTAAATGTCAGGCAGGCATCATTCTAAGGTCACAATGATCTTGTTTAATCCTTTAAAAAGATTAAGAACACAAGACATTACTGCCTACAAGTTCCTTGAGGGTCAGTAACTGGCCTAAGGTCACTTAGTTATTTCTCCCCAGAAATTCTATTGCTACTGCATGTTCAGATAAACAGTCAATAAGCAACTCTAGTAACCTGCAAGTCTTCATCATGCTGGAAGTCCCTAACTGCCAGCAGTCTGGGCTTCCTGCCCATCACTCTGCTGAAGCAAGCATTTCAAAGGTCACCAACACCTGCCTTCCTACAAAATCCGATCGCTTTTCCCTTCATTATTCTCCATGATCTCACCATCGCAGCTGACCTTATTGATCACCACTCCTCCTAACGCGCTCTCCTCCTTCATTCATGCATACATGCATTTACTCACTGGCACTTAACAACTCATCCCCAAGGCAGGCGCTGCATGCAGATGCTCTCGTCGTCTATGCTATAAAAAAGATGTGATGAAGTACTGACGGACACAGAAGAAAGGGCGACTCGGCAGGGGAGGCACAGTCTTATAAGATACTGGCAAGCAAGAAAGGAGGGTGGCAGTCCAGGTAGATGGAACTAAGGCAGGGATTCTCAAACACTGTGTGTCTCAGAATCAGCTAAAAGGGCTTGTTAAAACATAGATCAGATCACTGGGCCACCCTCCCCCGGAGTTTCTGATTCATTGGGTCAGGGGTGGGGGCCAAGAAATGGAATTTCTAACAAGCCTCCACAAGACACTGATCCTGCTGGCCAAGGACCATACTTTGAGAACCACAGCCCTAATGAGATGTGTTTAAGAGAAATGAATATCCAGTGGATGTGTCAAACCTGCGGCCAACAAGTGGAAGATGGATACAGAAAAGTCAGACAAGCAGTCTGAAAGAAACCTTAACACTGCAAGCCAAAACCTCTGGAAAGGTTATAATTTTATTTCTGGTTAATAGGATATAGAAAATACTAAATATTTCATAAGATTAAAATGACATAATTTTAGATGTAAAACTCCGATGAGAGTCCAGAGGTTTATTTAAAGGAACAGTTGTCAGCTGGGGCAACTTGGCTCACAGCCACAACCCCTAAAGAAGAGGGTTGAAAGGGAGATGGTCGAGGTTCATTTGAAAAACTACTGGGACTTCCCTGGTGGCTCAGGGGTTGAGAATTGGCCATGCAATGCAGGGGACGTGAGTCCCATCCCTAGTGCAGGAACTGAGATCCCACAGGCCATGAGGCAACTAAGCTGGGTGCCTTTTAACTACCGAGCCCAAGTGCTCTGGATCCCACATGCCACAACTAGAGAGAAGCCTGCGCACTGCAACTACAGCTCCTGCATGCCGCAATGAAGATCCTGCGTGCCACAACTATGACTGGATACAGTCAAATAAATAAATAATACTTTTTTAAAAAAGAAAAATTACCACCATATTCTGATATACACCCCTAACACATACACATCACTGAAAACCAAAGAGATGAGTCAGAGGGCAAGATGACCGAGAGCTAAGTGAACAGGATAGGAAATGTTTGCAATGCTCTACTGTGAGATGCCTTGACGCGCGCGTGTGTGTGTATGTTTGTGTGTGTGTGTGTTAGTCGCTGAATTGTGTCTGACTCTGCGATCCCAAGGACTGTAGCCCGCTAAGCTCTTCTCCAGGCAAGACTACTGAAGTGGATAGCCATTCCTTTCTCCAGGATCTTCCCAAACCAGGGATCAAACTCATGTCTCTTCTGCACTGCAGGCAGATTCTTTACCATTTGAGCCACCAGGGAAGCCCCTGGACTTCAAATGATGATCTGCATAAACCTGGGGTATGCATGGGCCTTTCAGAGATATGCAGACACATGGACTCAGCTTCCAGATCCTGAAATCCCATATTTAGTCTTTCCCAAAATGAATTCCCCTGAGAACAGACCTGCCTGTCCATGGAGACTGTTGTTTAGTCGCTCAGTCATGTCTGACTCATTGCAATGCCATGGACTGTAACCCACCAGGCTCCTCAGTCCATGAGATTTCCCAGACAAGATTACTGGAGTGGGTTGCCATTTCCTTCTCCAGGGGATCTTCCCAACCCAGGGATCAAACCCACGTCACCTGTATTGGCAGGTGGATTCTTTACTATTGAAATGCCAGGGAAGCCCATCCATGCAGATTATCTACCCTCAATCCTCCTTTGAAAACTATACCCTTTCTTCTTGACCAAATAAAGGCACACTCTGCCTTGACTTAGTCAGTGCACTGGCCTAGGGTGTAAAGCTCTCCTGGGTGCCAAAATAATGGCCAATTTGAACTGCTTTGTGAAGCCTTGTTTAATGATTAATAGAAGCACCAAGAACCTAGGCAAGGGCCCTCTTTTCCTGATTATGAAAGTAAAGGGTAACTAGAACCTGATATTTGGGTCTATGCTGAAATATTCAGAATTCAGACATTATGTAAAATGGGGCAACAGGCATGCAGTCACCTCTTGAATTCTTATATATGATAATGTATCACTTTTTAGAAAGTATCCTATGAGAGCAAAGCAAAAATGTGCAATGCTGAAAATGACTTTTCCCTCCATTCTTTTCAATTATTCCTGATACTCACCCCCAGGAGGTGTCACCACCTGGGAAGTAAAGCCCCCAAGCACATGTGATGCCCACTCTTTTAAATTCAGTTTGAATATTTTCTCAGACCTATGAAATTTGTTAGCTACACTGAATAAAACCTGTGGATATGAATTTTACATGATGTCTTTCAGAAACAATGTTTATTATTTAATAAGGTAATTACTACCCATTTAATCAAGTACTATCAAAATATTTATTTTCATTATGATTAAGCACCATTTGCATCTTATAAAGTTTTGAATATTTCTACATCCTCTTAATAGAGATAAAATTACAATAAACTATGATCTAAATGCCAAAGCACTTCATTTTAAGCAATATATAACTCCTTTCATTAAATACATTATAAATTTGACCATATTTTTATAAAATATGAGTCTTATCTATCTTGTTCCTCAAGTCTAACACCAGACAGTGATACACAGATGAAACCAACTGCATTATCAAAGTAATATTTTGAATTTTAACATATTCCTCACTTCATAAAAAAAGTTATACTTTATAGCACATCATTAGTAATTAAGTAATGAGAAATAGCATTTCTATTGTATACTTGGTAAGTTAACTTTATTAGCTCCACATTTTATTCTGGACTGTTTAACAAACTATCCTGTGACATGCAGCCCATAATTTATTGATTCTTATTAATATTTCTCAAAATGTATATTAAGACATTCATTTGAATTGAAATGTGAGTTCATTTTTTTTCAATGATAATTAAATCTGATTTGGCAGCCTGATTTGACCATGAGCACTGGTGGAAATTTTCATCAATTATGATAGTTAAATCTGCAGTAACAAAAGTATCTCCTTTAAAAAAAAAGATATATTGCAGAAGTCATTTGAATAACATAGTATTTTTTTTCTCAATCTTTATGGTGTATACAATAAAAAATGATATGCCTCTAAATGAAATATACATGGCTAAATTTATGAACAGGAATTCATCATGTCTTGTTAGTACAGAAATTGAGAAAGTAAATGACTAACAACGTCTGAGTAACAAGGTGGATGACTTGCATTTCTTCTCTCTTAACAAAACTAACTGATCACTCTGTGATTGTTGGCACATTATCTGAAATGATTCCTAAGAACCGAATGACAATGTGATAGTTTCCAGTCGCACCTATTCATGTGAAGAGGTGCCCAAGCACTTAGATCTGCAAAACTGGGAAAGGAATTGAGAGTGTACATTTTCTCTTTCTTACAATAAGATCTATTCATTTACTGACACATGAACTAATCGGGGAAGAAAACAATTCATTGCCCTATCCATTTTTTGGCAGATGCATTTCTGACAAAAATTCACTTTACATTTACTAAGTCAGGAAAATTTGTAATACTTATGTTACTTTGATCTTATTCCTCTTCATGATCAAAACTAAACAATAAAATTTCCGTTTATAGATATATTATCTTACTTTTTAAATTTTCCCTGCAGGCATGAATGATAAAAGACTTTCCAATGAACATATGATTTCATTTTTGGTAATAAATGTTATTTGGAGACGGTGAACTGGAAACAAGAGTTAAGGAGAAAAAACAATGACTGAGAGCAATGACTTAAAGTTCCCGATGTTTAAAGAGTGCTCATGGTCCTCCAGACTGAGAACAGAGTTTCTAAAGCCAGACACCAAGGGTCCAAATGTTAGCTGTGCCACCAACTTGCTTATGACCTTGGCAAGATACTTAATATATGAAAATATTAGGATGGCTTTTTCAAAATTCTTTTGGGGGCAAGCAAGCCAATAGCATGAAGACTGCTACCATAGTACAAGGAGAAAGAAAAAGAGAACAAAGAATTGAGACCAAGCTAACAAGTATGGGGAAGAAAACAGATACTTGAAGTGAAGATGAGTCAGAGTTACAGGATGACTGAGATTTTTGAGTCTGGAGGATTTGGACGGGAAATCAACTGAGATGTCTGGGATCCATCAGGATTCCAGAGGCACCACCTCTTCAGCTGTCCACCTGTGGTCATCCGCCTCTAGCAATCCAACTACTCATGCACTACACAGGCCACCCCTAACCTGTAAGTTGAGTTCTACCCAAGCTCTGCCCTAAACTCCAAACATGTCCTTGACCTCTTTACTGTGAAAGGGAAGCCTAAGAAACTCTGCCAAAATGCTTGAAAATCAAACCTTTCCTGTTGTATTTTTTTTTTTAATGAAGATGTCATAGATGCTCAATGAAAAAAATATTAATTCAAGAAAAACAAGCAGAAGACAACATACGTAATCCCATCAACCAAAGGCACTATTTGCCTACACGGTGACGTAGCTGCATCTATTTTCTTCAATCCATAATTCTATATTGTTGTTGTTGTTCAATCTTTCAGTTGTGTCTGACTCTTTTCGACCCTATGGACTGCAGCACGCCAGGCTTCCCTGTCCTTCACCATCTCTTGGAGTTTGCTCCAACTCATGTCCATCTACTAGGTGATGCCATCCAACCATCTCCTCCTGCCTTCAATCTTTCCCAGAATCAGAGTCTTTCCCAACAAGTCAGTTCTTTGCATCAGGTAGCCAAAGTACTGGAGTTTCAACTTCAGCATCACTTCTTCCAATGAATGTTCAGGGCTGATTTCTTTAGGATTGACTGGTTTGATCTCCTTGCAGTCCAAGGGACTCTCAAGAGCCTTCTCCAACACCACAGTTCAAAATCTTTTGGCACTCAGCCTTCTTTATGGTCCAACTATATAATTCTATATAGTTGAGGTTATGCTAGAGTTAAAAATTTCTATTTTGTTGTTGCTTTTCCATTGAATTTTACACATCACGAACATTCAAAATGAGTGCCTGTGAATGTTTCCACTGCAGCTCCCCAGGATCTATCCCTCCTCTCTGGACTAACTTCTACCACTGTAGTACAGACTTTTAGACTCTCCTAAGACCACTAGTGAAAGTGATTTCTGGCTGGTCTGGTGTGGTGTGGCCTGCCCCTGTTCTCTCTGGCCTAACAGTCAGTTTTCAAGTCAGTATTCTCAAAAGATGTTTTGCTCTTTAACATTCCTCTGAAAACAGTGGGGGAAGGTAATTATGGCAGTTTAGGAAGTGAGGTGGGGCTGCTAGCTGAGCAGGCACTGACTAAAGTTGCATAATTTATTCCCTTTCCTACAACTTCAAGTATTATTTGGGGGCATCCAATGGATTCCTAGGTAAAATCAGTATGAGATTTAGTGTATTAAAGAAAACAAGCTTAATATCAAGGTGCAGAGACTGGATTGTAATGAATAGACATTATGAGAATCATAGTACAGATCACTAAGTTTGTGATCCATGTGCGAGATTTAGGGTCTTCTAGCTATAGGAAAAGATACGGTAGAGCCCGTCGTCCTCCATATCAATGGGTACTGATCCATGGACTCAACCAATTATAGATGGAAAATATCCACATACAAAATATTCCATAAATTTCCAAAAGGCAAAACCTGAATTTTCCATACTCTAAGACTGCGTACACAGCATTTACATTACACTTACAATGATTTACATTGCATTAGGTATTACAAGTAATCAAGAGATAATGAAAATATATGGCAGATGTGGGAGGATGTGCATAGGTTATATACAAATACTACAGCATTTTATATAAGGGACTTGAGCATCTATGGATTCTGATATCTGTACAGGTCCTGGAACCAAATCCCTTTGGATACCAAGGACAAGTGTATCGACTTTGAAAGGGGGTCAAAGAACAGCAAACACAATAATATTATAAGGGCATCTACAAAGAAAAGACTATTTTTTGTTTTGTAAAAGGTCTGGAGGAAAAGAGAAAAAGCAAACAAGTAAATTAACCTCTTTTTAGTATACAGAATTTTATTGGGAAAAAGAATAGGTTAACCGCACAATATGGATGTGTGTGTGTGCTAAGTTGCTTCAGTTGCGTTCGACTCCTTGCTACCCTAAGGACCATAGCCTGCCAGGCTTCTCTGTCCATGGGGTTCAATATGCATTCTAGTTAAAAAAGAGGGGGGGGGGGTAGAAATTCATACTATAAGAGCTTCTTAAAATGTGAATTAGGTTACTGAGGAAAAATAATTTACCTGGATTTCTTTAAAATGCCAGAAACAGAAGCTTAAACTGGTAATTTTCTGGCTATAAGACAAAGGAAAAGTTAAGGCCTGGATATAATTTCAATCAACACTTTGATAGAATCTATAGCTTTTGAAAGGAAAGTAGTGGCTAAGCCACAAGATACATAAGTCAGTGTGAAGAAAACTCATTTCTGACAAGAACAGAATCACCATAAGGACAACAGCTGGCATATTTGTGGTTCATTAATGTAAGTATGTAATGTAAACGTAAAATAAGTATAAAATGTAATGCAAAATATGTAATAAAGGTGAAGTAATATATACTTTTAACTACATTGCTAACTTAAAGAACAAAGTAATGCCCTTTATAAAATTCAGTTTTCAAATGTATAAAATAGTACTGGTAGTGTGTGAGGGGTGGTTATAAAAGAACTTGCATCTATCAAATGAAATGTGAATAACTATTTTTTTTATTTCAATTTTTAATAACAGGAATTACTCCCCAAACCTTCAAATAAATTAAAATAAATGTAAACCTGTAATTCTACAGACTTCACTTCCAATATTTTCTGTGAAGGTCATAGAAATAAGAACATATTCAGATACTTTTTTTTTCTTAATGTTGGAGTATAAAAGTGCTTTTCACTGATCCTAGAAAATTGGCTCTCAGTGATAGTTTATAGTTCTTAGTTTTCCACAACTTTTTTAAAACATAACTTTCTTTAAAAGCCAAATTCAAGTGACTTAGGTGGTTTCCACAGGAATATGCTCGAACACTTCAGGCCCTGATGTCCAGTAGACTCCATCAAATAGCTGTTCGGGCACGGTGGTGTGAAGCTTATAGCTATTCAATAAAATGAAAAGCGAGCCAAATGGAATGATTTTTCAAAGCCACCTACTTCGCAGAGTAAAACAATTAAAAATTTGTATGAAAACAGTCTAAAAGAAAGCCTTCTATTTCACTATTTCCAGTCCTGTCCTGGATATTTTTAAATTTTCAAATATTAATTTGAAGCAATTTTACAAGTGAAAAAAAATTAAAGAAGCCTTATTCTTTGATTTTGGGAGAAAGCCAAGTGAGCCCTAAATTGCAAAGTTAATTGTTTTGAGAACTCCAGTCTCTTGCCCCAACTCCCCTTAGGATCCAAATTATAATAGCATCAAGTGGTCAGCTTTTAGGAGCTCTGGGTCCTAGAATACTATTTTAATCTCTAAGAGGTTAACATTTCAATGTGTCTTTAAAGGGCTGTTTTACGGAATTCTTTCCACAATTACTTTAAGAGTCAAATAAAAACAGCTGTTAGCAACAGAATTTTATTAGGGCAATTTCTGGGGTCAGATTTTTTAAGTTTTGATTACTTATAATCAGA
Organism: Dama dama; assembly: GCF_033118175.1. Classification (NCBI taxonomy): domain Eukaryota; kingdom Metazoa; phylum Chordata; class Mammalia; order Artiodactyla; family Cervidae; genus Dama; species Dama dama. The sequence goes on along the minus strand of NC_083709.1, from coordinate 36,605,228 downwards.
ATATTGTTCCCTTTCCTACTTCAAGTACCCAGACCATAACCTCTGAATTTATGAGGGTGGGTGGTTCTTCATTGTTGCTAATATGACCAATAATTTCCAATTATACCACACTTTATAATATGCACACTATACCCAATATAATGATATGTCATTTCAATGTAGCTAGCCCATGAACTTCTACAGGTTTAATGGCATTTTGCGTATTTAGAATTTCATCATAAAGGGGCCCTTTGGAATCATTAGAACATCAATCCTTTCCCATTATAAGACTCAGCTTTCTTACTAGGCAAGAACATCAGAGTGCAAGGCAAAGGCTTAACCTACCATAGGTTGTAAGCCAGTTCCTAGTAATAGCTGTCACACTGGAGGAGAACAGTAATAAATGGCAATGATGACATATTAAAAAACTTTTCAGTGAATCAGGTGATCGATGAGGAAGGTGGACCACAACTGTTACTGATAAAAACTCCTTATGACTTGAAGTAATATTTAGATCTGCACATTTTACCCACTACTTTGGGGGGAAAGAAGTGTGTAATTGGGAGCAAATTAAGTACAAAATAACTCATGTTCCCTTTAAGTCACAACTTTCTAACTCTATCTGTCAAGGTTGAATTAATTAGGATATTTAATATCAAAGAAAGAGAAGACTGGCTTTTAGAATTTTTTTTTAAGGAAAGAAGAAAAGGAATGATATGGAGCTGAGAGAGTTGATCCCCAAGCCTGGTGATAAAAACTGTCAGTCCTTATATGTGAAAGGCTTATTTTTTTTACTTGAACAAATAGCGTGTCAGTGTTTTTAGGTCAAAAGAAGAAGAAGAAGAAGAAAAAAAAAGACAACTCTACTGAGCCACCATAAACCCTGATTAACATTACTATACCCTGTATGCCTTATGTGAAGAGTCCTTGATTTTTTTTTTTTCTCGTAATACATGAGGGATAAGTAGATGAATACTCTTATGGTCCATTAGGAAAGTGAACCTACACTGTAGGGAGGAAAGGGGGACAGAGGGAGTTCCAATGAGCCCCAACTGTCCTACGGATTTTAATTGCTCCCTATTTGACATGCAGCTTTGAGTGTATATGGATATGCGCACACACACACACTCACAATTAGTCCAGAGTAGAATCTGAGCTCCACTTGAGACTATATAGGTAATATTTCAAACTGATTGGCATTTGCCCCCCGGTGGCCTTATGAATAATACAGTCCTCACAACAGACTTTGGAAATCATTAAAGTCTGACTGAGGCACATGTAGTAGACTATCAAGGCCGTTATTCAGAAGCTCACTCTCTCAGCTAGGAGACTAAGCAGATCCTTGGCTGTACTTCTCTTCCTTCTTCCTTTCCCTCCCAGGGCCCACTTTTGGGGGTATGTCTCTCCTCATCTGCATCTCCATGAGCAGGTGGTTAAGCAGAAAGAAATGCAATCTGCAAGCTTGACAGCAAGTCTAGGAAGACATCGAATAACTGAATCTGCCTACTATGATCAGGTTTGGGGATTACTATTATTCCTGCTGTTGTTCTATCCAGTCTCTAGTCACCAAGGAGAGCTGAGAGCTGACTACACAGAACCCTGCTTTATATAATTCACATATCAATGAATTAAATGCACACTGACTACAAAAGTTACTTTAAAAGTAACTACTGAAATAAGCATATTTTGTTTGCTGAATATCCTTCTATTTAACAAACAAACAAAAAAATTAATTCTGTAAGAAAATAATCACCCTACTCCCAATTTATTAACTTTAAAGACTTAATTTTCCTGAAGTAGCATAGATCTGTATCAGAAACTTCATTATGGAAATATTGCAAAAGCAAGTCATATTTATTTTTGGTAGAATATGCACTTTAAACTCTACCACAGCAGTGAAGAAGTATTTCAAAACCTAGAGAGAACAGTGATACAAAAGCCAGCACTTGGTAGAAAACACCTAAAAGAAAGAAATTATTATATTCAGTCTTTTTTTAATGAACGTCACCTTTGTGTCACAAGTATTTTTCCTTCCCTCTCCCAGTAAGTCAGTCTGAAATCTCACTCTAAATCTATAAGCAATCTCTCTTTCCCCCACTGTAATCCCTTGAAACCTGGGCTATCACACACACTTTTGACACTGACGTGTGTTTTCTTCTGGATTGCTGGATTTGCTTAATGCATATATCAAGTATCAAACTGCTTTGCATCAGTGACTGGCGGGATAAAAGACCTCTCTATAAAGATTTGCTCATAAAAAAGGGCTAAGAAGGCTGTCTTAGGAAAAGGCTAAACTAACCAATTTTTAAATGCATGAGCAGAAAATGTTAAGGACTAAAGCAATGCTTGCCGATTTTTTCACTAATATCATCGATGTATGGCTGAGCAGAGAGGATGGCCTTAAAAGTTCCTATCCCATTTGCTATCAGTTGGCTCTTTGACACCTGAGTTATCAACAAGGCAAAATAGCATTCAGAGTTTAAGCCACTTGCAAAGTGAAACTATTTTCTACCATCACAAATATTTCATGGAGACCAACTTTTGAGAAAAATAAGTCTCCTGAAATGACATGAAGAAGGAAACAAATGGTTAGTCAGGTGAATCCTGGTTACCAAATTCATAAGAATGACTCTAATGTCTAATTAGAAGGCAAGGTTTATTCATCAGGATCAACAGGCACAATTTTTTTAAAGATCCAAAATTTCAAGTGCAGCCATTGTTCCTGTAGATATTTTACTGTATTTAAAAACCAGTAATAGAAAACACTTGCCAAGTTCATTTAGTCTCTGACTGAGGCACACATATGTGATCTCCTAATTTACAGCTTGCACGTACAGATGTTCACACTTAGTAAAAGGGCTTCTTAATAGCTTTTTTTTAATTAAAAGTGTGTTGATAATAGGTGTTTTAAACATATCCAAACAACAAAGCTGAACTGACAAATGCCTGTCTTCATGTCTCACATGGAGGCAAGATTTTATGAGAGAAATGACTATGATTCAGTCACATGTCTATATGATAAATGTTACCCCCCCCCCAAACCTCCAAATGAAATCTTTCATTAATTTTTTTCTCTATGATCTGTTTCCAAGTCGCAAATGTTAGATTGCTACTAGGTTTATGTAGCCGAAAGCAGAACCACACAGCCGTTGCTGGCTGCCTGCAGTTTTTTTCCCCTTGCAAAACTTTGAACCCCATCCAGCTTTGACACACTGCCTCTTCAGTTAATAACTATCAAGTTTCCCCTTGTCTCCTGTCTACTTTTCTTTGAGGCAATTGCGCACTCAGCACCCCGAGATAATAACACACATCTATAAGATAAAAGCAATGGCATTAATGTAATTGTCTGCCTCTCTCTCTTTAGCCTAATCTTTTTTTCCTTCAGTTTTGACTGCCTATGTGACACCTGTTTTTGTCTCCTCTGATCCCACGACAGGTTTTCCGCTGACAAGGTTTTTGCCTGACAGAGATTCTGCAGACAAGAACATAATAAAATATGAAGAACTGCTTGTCAGAGTTTCTGCCAATGCTCATATGAAATAAAGGAAAAAAAATGACTCTTTTTTTTTTTTTATTTTATAAGGGGCCCTGTGATGGTCGCATTTGGCCCGTCAGGAAAAAGACCTCCCTGGCCAGATTCTCCAAGCCAAACAGGTGTTTTCTTTTATGTGAGAGGCTGATTTGTTTTTTAATTTTTACTGATAGTGGAAAACATGAACAGCCAGAAGCGGGGGAGGGGAGAATTTCTTACCCTCAGATTTTTGCAGGCAAAGGAGTATTGGAGAGCTACTAAATAAAAAGTGAAAAATATTTAGCTCAAGACGGATCTTCTGAATAAAACAAAAATGCCAATATCTGTTAATGAGCAAACAAATTTAACTTCTCTAAAATTTACTTCTTGGTTGGGTAGGCTACTGAAACCTTCCACGTACCTTTCACTTAAAGACGCACAGAGGAACAAAGAAGAGTAAGGACTGATAAAGAAACACAAAAACAGAACTAAAGGCAGGGTGGGGTGGTTTGCAAGCTGTGCTTGAGGCTGCTGGGAAATAAACTGGCAACCAGAAATCAGAGACTTTTAGGTACATGCAGGAGATTCCCATAATCCTTCGTGCCATGTGCTACCTCACTCCCTCACGTGGGGGATGCTACAGTGGGTATCAGCACCCAGAGATGAGGAAGTGTTTTTCCTGAGGTCCCAAGCTAGTGGAGGGGTTGGTATTATAGAAACTAACCTTCTGGTCTCAGTGAAATATACTGATACCATACAGAACTCATACCTTTTTTTTTTTTTTTTTTAATTTTTATTATTATTTTTTTTTCCAGTGGGTTTTGTCATACATTGCTATGAATCAGCCATGGATTTACATGTATTCCCAATCCCGATCCCCCCTCCCACCTCCCTCTCCACCCGATTCCTCTGGGTCTTCCCAGTGCACCAGGCCGGAGCACTTGTCTCGTGCATCCCACCTGGGCTGGTGATCTGTTTCACCATAGTTAGTATACATGCTGTTCTTTTGAAATATCCCACCCTCACATTCTCCCACAGAGTAGAACTCATACCTTTAAATTGTGGTGCTAGAGAAGACTCCTGAGAGTCTCCTGGACAGCAAGGAGATGAATCCAGTCAATCTGAAGGGAAATCAACCCTGAATACTCATTGGAAAGACTGATGCTGAAGCTGAAGCTCCAGTATTTTGGTCATCAGATGTGGGGAGCCGACTGATTGGAAAAGTCCCTGATGCTGAGAAAGACTGAGGGCAGGAGAAGAGTGCATAAGGGGATGAGATGGCTGGATGGCATCACCGATGCAATGGACAGGAACTTGGGCAGACTTCGGGAGATGATGACAGACAGGGAGGCCTGGCATGCTGCAGTCCATAGGGTCACAAAGAGCTGGACGTGACTGGGCGACTGAACAGCAGTAACAATACAGAAGGCAAGACTTAATTGCTTCTGGGGGCACGGAGGTCCAGCTTCCCTGATGACCAGGGCAGAGGGAAGGGCAAACATCAACAGCCCAGCACATGTGTGAGCACAGAGGACTGAGTGAAGGAAGGACAGGAGCCGGGATAGGGAATGTTAGGATTCTCACACCGATTTTAACGACGCTACCAGCAAACCAGGTTAACCAAACATGCTCTCACACTGAGATCCACAACAGCCATGCCTAACAGAAACAATTCAAGTCGCATATGTAATTTTAAATCTCTCTCAGTGCTACTTCAGTCATGTCTGACTCTTCGCAACCTTATGGACTATAGCCTGCCAGGCTTCTCTGTCCATGGGATTCCCCAAGCAAGAATACTGGAATGGGTTGCCACTTCCTTCTCCAGAGGATCTTTCTGAACCAGGGATCGAACCCACGCTCGTATGTCTCCTACAATGGCAGGTGGGTTCTTTACCACTAGTGCCACCTGGGAAGCCAATCTCATTTAAAAAGCAAACAATGAACAATGAAACTAATTTTTCAAAAATATTTTCTATTTAGCCCAATGCATAAAATATTTCACCAATATGTAGACCACTTACTTAACTTGTATGCAGAGTGTATCATGCAAAATGCCGGGCTGGATGAAGCACAAGCTGGAATCAAGACCACCGGGAGAAATATCAGATATGCAGATGACACCACATTTATGGCAGAAACTGAAGAGGAACTAAAGAGCCTCTTGATGAAGGTGAAAGAGGAGAGTGAAAAAGCTGGCTTAAAACTCAACATTCAAAAAACAAGAAGATCATGGCGTCTGGTCCCATCACTTCATGGCAAATAGATGCGGAAACAATGGAAACAGTGACAGACTTTATTTTCTTGCACTCCAAAATCACTGCAGATGGTGACTGCAGCCATGAAATTAAAAGACACTTGCTCCTTGAAAGAAAAGCTATGACCAACCTAGACAGCATATTAAAAAGCAGAGACATTACTTTGCCAACAAAGGTCCATATAGTCAAAGCTGTGATTTTTTCAGTAGTCATGTATGGATGTCAGAGTTGGATCATAAAGACGGCTGAGTGCCGAAGAGTTGATGCTTTTGAAATGTGGTGTTGGAGAAGACTCTTGGGAGTCCTTTGGACTGCGAGATCAAACCAGTCAGTTCTAAAGGAAATCAATCCTGAAGTATCATTGGAAGGACTGATGCTGAAGCTGAAGCTCCAATCCTTTGGCCACCTGATGCGAAGAGACGACTCATTTGAAAAGACCCTGATGCTGGGAAAGATTGAAGGCAGGAGGAGAAGGAGACGACAGAGGATGAGATGGTTAGACAACATCACGGACTCAACAGGACATGAGTTTGAGCAAGCTCTGGGCGATGGTGAGGGACAAGGAAGCCTGGTGTGCTGCAGTCCATGCGATTGCAAAGAGTCAGACACAATTGAGCAACTGAACAACAGCAGCAAGTAGACCACATAAAGACCATTTTCATCGAGTTATTTTACATTCTTTTTTTCTAAGATTAAATCTCTAAATTTCAGTGTACACTTTATACTTACAGCATACCTCAGTTGGGACTAACCACATCTCAAGTGCTCAGTTTGAAATTAGTGGCTTCCTTTTTAGACACCCAGGTCTAGCGTTGCCTTGTGTTCCTTGACCAATTGAACTTAAGGCCCCAAAAAGCTCTTCTTTCAATTAAATGTGTTTGCACTTGATTTTGTAGGATCACCAGACCATACAAGCAGGCTGGGAGATCTTGAGGCCAAAGGAGGGATTTTATTGCGTATCAAGAAACACAGTCTGGATTTGGAACCAGTCTGTTGTTCCATGTCTAGTTCTGTTGCTTCCTGACTTGTATTGTATAGAAAATATTTAAAAGAATTATGGCCATAATTGGATAGATTTGTAAGCAATCTGTTGAGAAGCCCAGTAGTAAGTTTCCTCTCTCCTAAAGGAGATCAGTCCTAAGTGTTCATTGGAAGGACTGATGTTGAAGCTGAAACTCTAATACTTTGGCCACCTGATGCGAAGAGCTGACTCATTTGAAAAGACCCTGATGCTGGGAAAGATTGAGGGCAGGAGGAGAAGGGGACGACAGAGAATGAGATGGTTAGATGGCATCACCAACTCAATGGATGTGAGTTTTGGTAAACTCCAGCAGTTGGTGATGGACAGGGAGGCCTGGCGTGCTGCAGTCCATGGGGTCGCAAAGAGTAGGACACAACTGAGCGACTGAACTGAATTGATACAATACCTTGGGCTTCCCTGGTGGCTCGGTGGTAAAGAATCTGCCTGACAATGCAGGAAGGTGGGTTCAATCCCTGGGTCGGGAAGATCTCCTGGAGAAGAAAATGGCAACCCACTCTAGTATCCTTTTGTCCGGGAAATCCCATGGACTTCTCTGTCCTGGTGGGTTGTAAGTCCAAGGGATCGCAAAGAGTCAGACAAGACTTAGCAACTAAACAACAACAAATACAATACTTTGGGTATATGCTCACTAATGACAGATTAACTCACGCTTCTGAAGAGTTACAGATTTCTACCCTCCTGAAAGGCAAACCCTGGTGAGGAATGAGTCGCACAGACAACATTTTATGCCTCCCAGAATACAAGTCAGAATTTCTCTAAACACCACAAATATCTCATCCAGTGATTTTACTGTTCAAGTGCAGGGCTGAGGGGTGGAGGATGGGTATGGGGGGGCGGGGACCCACACGAGAAGAAGTCCTCACTATGACACAATAGGAGGAGGAAGAACAGTTGAGAGTTTTGCTGAGGCATCCTAGATTCTTATGACCCAGAAGCATCTCCTCATTATCTGAACAGAGCATCCTGAGTAAAATGAGAGGAGCTGAGTATGTTTCATTTATAACCCCTTCAATTTGTGTTCTGCTTAACCTGCTGAACTCCAGTTAATTAAGATGTTCCTATAAACAATTAAGCTTCCTGTAGGATCGTTAGCAAGATATAAAAATTTATGATGTAATAAAGTGCAATAAAATGATAAAGTAGTTAGCCCATCAAAGCACTTCACATGCAAGAATACAGGTATGAAAATAGGCAAAAGTAGCCTTTCATCATGCCTAAAATTCATTTCCTTCTGGTTTTTGGATTTTCAACAAATAAGCAATCCTATAGTTCAGTTCAACTGATGCGCAGTTCTTAAAATATGGGAAAAAAAAAGTGTTTCAGACTTCTATTCAAGTAAGGGCTCACATGACACTTTAGGAGAAATGGACAATATGAAGCTAAATTGGATTTGCTGGAGAATACAAGATCACCCTGGCAAAACTGGGCCCTACAACCAAAGAAACTGATGACCTTCCTCTAGCACTGGGCACCAGAGAAAACCTGCATGGGGCCCTAGAGAGTATCATTACTGTTCAGTCCACTTTTTCATTTAATCCTCCCTCGAAACATCACTGTGCTATTCAGGTAGATTCCTATTATTATCTGAGTTTACAGATGAAAAGAACTGGGGCTTACTAAATAGAGACAGAGATGGGATTCGAAAGCTGGCCTGAATACACTCAACTTTTAACCCCATCAACCACCATAAAACATGTCTGTTGTGTCGTCAAGGTTGACATTTTACTACTGTAAGAACTTAGAAACAACTAACACTTAGTAAGTAGATTATCTCATTTAATATCAGAAAGAACCCTGCAACTAGGCACTATCATTGTCCACATTCACAGATGAGAAAACAGAGGTTGTGTAACCTGGCCTGGGTCCCACTGGCAGCAGGTGGTGGAGCCAGGAGGAGAATTTACACAGAGCTGCAGTTTTACCTCCTTTTGTCTTCAGGCCCACTCCCCCCATTTGTGTACCCGAAGCTTCTTCAGACCCTGGGGCTCCAGTTCTGTAGTTTCAATCTCCATTTCCTTCCTGGAAAGTCCTTAGCAGGGGACCTGCACTGTACACTTAAGAGGTCAGGATTTATCAGATCCACCTTATGTTTCTGTCTGAATAAAATGGAGCTAGAAAAAAACATCTGGGGAGCTAACAGGCAGAGAGCCCAGGACTTTGAAGGGGAGGCACTGTTTGTGCTGTGATTTGAAGAAAAAAAAAAATCAGAGTTCAAAGCACTGTTCCAAAGGTGGGCAGGCTGAGAAACAAATCAAAACAAGCAGGTCAGGGACGCAATAAGAATATAGTTAATGCCATGAATCAAGGAGCGAACCGTCACATTTGTGAGGGTGTCCTCCTTTTCAAGCTTATCAGCTGTGATCAGGGAGTGAAGGGGAGAAGCACAAGAGGGCACGGTGCCCTCAGGTCATGCAAAGATGGCTCATGTGCCAGGCAGGAAAGCGGCCTTGTGTTTGCTCTCTAAAATAAAAATACGTGGAGAGATGTTCAAGGACTTTGTCCATGGAGAGAGTGTGGAGGCAGAGCTAGGAGGCACCTAAGAGCTCGTTTCCCTGACTGAAAGAGAATCCTTCAGCTAGGCAAGCCAGGTGTCAGGGTCACCATCAGAAAGAACCAAGTCTTCTACAAAGACAAATTCTTTTAAGCAGATATTCCACTAATTCCCACCTTTTCCAAACCAGTGCACCAAAGGAAGAGAACGGTGGGGTTTCCATCCTCGTGTTTCTAAGGAAAGTCCTAGAGGCACGGCAACCTACTTCCTCCCAAAAGATCAGTTGTCACTGCCACGCTGAAGCCTGCATTTATTTCCCTGTCCTGAGGTATCAAGTCAGAACCTTTCTTACTCTTTTCATCTAACCCTAAACAACCCTCTTCAACAATTCTCTCCCAAAGCAAAATTCAGTCTTTCTGGGACAGTCTTCAGGTTCATAAGAAGGAGGCTAGCACTTTGCTGGTTAGTATCTGCAAGCATTATTTTCCTTTGTCAGAGGACACTGTTTTACTCACTCTCCTCTCTTACTCTTGACAAATTTACAAATGATCATACAGAAACTGCTGCTGCGTTACTCGGAGTGAGCATGAGGTCACAGAAGTGTCATGCGTTATTGCTTTTGATAGAGGACTTTTAGAAGGCTAGCGAAGAACAGAGGGTGGAAAAGGAAAGCTTACACTTAGTTACACTGGCTCCTGGACTCGAGTCAGGGAGAATATTACAGAGCTACCAGTTGGGGATAAACTACTTTCACAGATGTTTAGACAATTCATAAGAAGAGCACAGACTGGGACAAATAATAAAGACATGTGACCTTTCATGGAGTAAAATGAAAAATTACTGTTTTGATCCACCCTGCTTAAATCCTTATAAAGTACCGTGCAGCCAACAAATCTGAGGAGTCTGTAAACAGAATGCTGCGATCTCATGATTCTAAATGTAGGACGGACATAATCAAAAGGTTTTTGATTACAGAAAGCTCAGAACCAATGGCCTTGATTTGGGACTTAATTATGCAAATTAAGCCTAACTAGGGTTTTCTGTTAGGTGTATGCTTGCCAGATTTAGCAAAAACACAGGACCACTCAGCTAAATTTGCAAGGTACGTGTTTATACTAGAAAATTATTCACTGTTTACCTGAAATTCAAATTTAATGGGATGTCCTATATTTTCTATTTGGGTGAGTGTCTCTATAAATACCCCTGTTCTGATAAGACATATCTAGTAAAGAGCTGGGAATTCAAATTCAATGATGCCGAGAAAAAAAAAAAGAGAGAGAAATTACTTCCAGTGAATTACAAAAAAAGAAATGCTTGAAATTAATGGATTATATGAATATTAAGTCTTACAGTACATTAAACCATAAAGATGGTTGGTAGATGACACTAAATTAACTTTATATTGCTTATCGTTTCCTGTGGCACAGAGCTGAAGAATCAAAGCATACCTGGCCCAATACTTTAGAGATGATATATGTTCAATAAATATCTCTTCACTGATGTCCAGATGACACAGCCCAAGCCTGTTCATTTTACATTAAAAATTCTGAACAGTTTCAATACTGGCAGGAAAACAGCTGGCTTGCTGAGCTAATAATTAAAGTATTTAAAGTCAAAGTATTCTATAAAGAAAATAATCTGCACCAAGCAAGCTACTATGGGGTTCATTAAGCAATGTAGTACTTTTTGTTTTTTTTTTTCCATCAAGCCTCTTACCCTTGAAAAATTTTTACTGGACATCCCAAGAAACAGTGGATTTTTTTTTTTTAAAGGTAGTTTTAACAAGTGAGTTTTGTCAGAAGTAAAAATTACTGATCTCGCCAAGGAAAAAAATTCTAAGTAAATAACCTTTCTAAAATCTGCCCACCTCTTTTATCAAATCAAATATACCCCATCAAGTTTTTATTTTAAACAATAATGTTCCAGTTGTCTTAGATTGTCATTAAATGTCTGAAAATCATTTCGAATACCTTATCTTAATCGTTTAGAAGTAAAATCATCATCTAGACTCTATACATTAAAACTAATTTACAAATAATAAATACTAGAACTCGTTTGATACAGTAGCCCTCAACCTTTATGTCCCACCTCCACTTTATCACAAAGGCAACAGGGTTTATTTGATTACACTTCTTGCTGGGAGCAGGTTCCTCAGAGGAGACTGATGATATAAAGCACCCTTCTTTCCACACCCACTTGCGCACTACTTAGTATATACTAGTAATACTTGCTAATTTGTAAGACTATATAAAACAGAGGAGAAGGGGGCAGCAGAGGATGAAATGGTTGGATGGCATCACCACCTCAATGGACATGGGTTTGAGCAAACTGCAGGAGATAGTGAAGGACAGAGAAGCCTGGCGTGCTGCAGTCCACGGGATCACAGAGAGCTGGACATGACTTAGCGACTGGACAACAGCGACAACAATATAAAATCTTTGGCTGAGAAACTTCTCTGGGGGTCCAGTGGCTAAGACTCTGCATTTCCAACGCTGGGGGCCCAGGTTTGATCCCTGGTCAGGGAACTACATCCAGCATGCCAAAACTAGAGATTCCAAGTACCACAACTAACACCCAGCGCAACCAAATAGATAAAAGAGTGTTTTTAAAAATTCTTTGCCTGAAACTTCAATGCTGTGAATAGCAAAATTACTATCCTAGTATGGTGGGAAAGGGTCAAAATGCCATGTCCTAAATTTCGACCAACCCAAACATTTATGTCATCAGTAAAGAAGCCCATTACTGCTCCGATGCCGATATCTTACTTTGATAATGTTAAACCAAGAAAAATTAAACTTGCATAAAATGTGTATTTAAAATTTTTTGCAAGACTCATTCTGGTAATTTAAAACAAATGAAGGAAAAACACAGAAAAGACAATGCAAAGAGAGGAAGGGAAAAAAATACAGTTGTTAGGTCAATTACGTAGTAGTATGTTGGAGTCCTTTAACCAAAGATTGTGAAATATGACAAAATTACAAAATGCCAGGTTATTATACACTGTCTGTATGGACAACCTATACCCCAAAAGAACTTGTTTTAAATAATGTTAAAAATCAATAAAGCCCTGCTTTTATTATCAAAGTACACGAGCTGAAATTCCTTAATGGGGAAAAAGAGCAGGGAATCCTTCATTAATTCAGTGGGAAATGCCTCCTGGTAGTCAAGGAATCATTTTCGGGTTCCCCCCTCTCAACTCAATGGTGCTAAGATTTCAAGGAAGTAACCTGTGAATAGCACCATGGCCCAGTGAGTAATTTCAAAGTTCAGGTGTTACAGTATGATGAATTCATTATGCCTTTTAATTTTTTTAAACATCTTAAAGATTTTTGTAAAGCAACTGAAGTCACTAATTCAAGTAGGTTTAAGATACAATCTATAAGGCTATAAAGTGAGTGTGTGTGTGTGTGTGTGTGTGAATAACCACCTACGAAATCAAAAATCATGTGAAGAAACTGAAGATGCTGATAACAAAGAAGATATAGGAAGACATTAATTCAAAAGAGGCCAACAAATTTCTAAAAATTCATCTTTTTTGTAAAGAACCCCTGATTTTGGCATTTAGCTATTTTTAATGGCAAATGTTAATTTTTTATGGTACAATTACTGGTGGAGTGTATTCAGTGCTATGGTGAAATGATTACATGAGATGTATTTTGGTAGTCTTACTACTTGCTGTTCTATCCACTTACACAGAAAAATCATACCATATAAAAATAAGTCACTTTCTCCTTGTCCCAGGTAAAGAATAATGTCCCGAGTAAGGCAGCCAGAGAGACCGCTGTGCTGTGCCTCACCTCTGAGCAGAAATAACTGAAGACATGATTTCAGGGTTTTCTCTGCAGGGGAAGAGAGTGAAGCAATTAGTTGAAATGCTAAGGGCAAAAAGAGCGGATGCTCTCATTTCATTGCCAACTCAAAAGCTAGGAGCCAAACCCTTGCTGTCATATATGTCCTAAGATATGGGGGAAGAATGGGATATGTATCTGTGTGTATATATTGTGAGTTGTGTACAGACATGTTGCTATTGTTGGGGGGAAAGAGATCAAGGTGATAATAGTGGTGAGGAAAAGTTAGCACTGAGAAACTTAGAAATTAATATACCAGAAACACAGGATTACTAATGACACAGTAGGAAAAGCCCAGTCTGATGTAACAGAAATAACCTTATTCAAGTTTGGGGAAAAAACCACATCCCTCAGAAAAATCTTAGAAACAACCAGTGGCTGGGGATAATTTATGTTGTTCACGAAAGAAGAAATATTGCTTTTCCCTCCCCATTACACTACTAATGTAATATGCATGTGGAAGTTAGACAGATAAAATAAACCGGTGACACAGTAAACTTTTATACTCACAAGGCTACCACAGTAGATAGATGACGGTAATGCAAGATGGCTTTGGAAAAAATGAGAGGGAATGAATGAAAAGTCCTTTGTTTAATGACCGCCCCCCCTTATTGCTCATGTTTGTCCAGTTTGTTACTTTTAACATGTATTATTTATTTTAAAGACTTCATATATTTTATCCTCAATACTCACAATAATCTTACAAGGCAGGTATTATTAACCTTCTCTTAGAGACAAGAAAATTCAGATGCAGAGATTTTGAGCTATGTCCCATCAAAGTCGTAGAGCCAAGATTTTACCCCACACTGCCTGCTGGATTCTTTTTCATTTTTTCTTTTCTTTTTTTTTGTCTCCAAGATTCTTAATGGGCTGGGGACATAAGCTATTACCTGGTAGAGCCAAAACATATTGTGGCAAAGGATACTTAGTGATATGAACTGAACTGTGTTCTTGCTAAATGCATCTGTTGAAGCCTTCATCCCTAGTACGTCAGAATGTGACTGTGTTTGGAGACAAGTGAGGCCATCAGGCTGGGCCCTCATCCAACATGACTGGTGTCCTTATGAGAAGAGGAACCTGGATGCACAGACCCCGAGAGCACACAACGTGAGAGCAGCATCTGCAAGCCAGGAAGAGAATCCTCAGAACGAAACCATCCTGGTTTTGGACTTCTGGCCTTCAGAACTGCGTGGAAATAAATTTCTGATGTTTAAGCCACCCACTCTGTGGCATTTTGTTACAGCCGTCCTAGCAAGCAGACTACTGTAGGAAAGGAGAAGAAATCACCGAACGGTCACTTGCAAACAAAAGTGACAGCAGCTTAAACATTGTTCGGAACAGGACTGAGAGTTGTTACAGATATTGGCCTTGTTAATGAAGCAGGAACAAGTTCCCTCCCTGGAGGTGCTGGAGGACGGTGGCTTTGTCTGCCAGGCACATGCCTTCTAGTATGTTCCCCCCATACTACTCTTTCTACCTCTTTTCTCTCCCTCACAGACACAGGGCTGAAATGTCTCCACAATGCTAACCCACACACCCCCAGCAAGCAAGATACATGATAAATTGAAGGCGTTTCAAGGCATGGCCCGGTGTTGTTTCTTCAGATCTTGCTAGAATAACATGACATTTATAAAAATACAACCCACTGGATATTTGGCACCGCTTGGGAATGAAGAATATGTCCACTTAAGAGCCAATCCCCCAAGGCTGTCAAAAAAATCTCAAGCCAGGATTTCTTCTATAAACATTACCTATCTATTAAGATTCTACAGTCCAGGAAGTGAAGAAAACGTCTCTGCTTATTCCCAAGTCTCCTCTGGCCTCAACATAAAAAACATAAACCAGACAGAAGGAGAGTTAAATGCCTGGTCAAGGCCCAGGGATGGGACAGCTCTGCATCTGGCAAGGAGCCTCTGCGCTCCCAGCCATGGCCCTGGGTCTCCCTCGCCCGGAACACACACCTATGCAGGGCTCACCCTCCACCGGGGGCCAGCCTCCTCCAATCCCTGGGCACGCTGAAAGGGGGTATTTACGGATTATTTTTTCAGATACCAGCCAAATAATGTTCCCGTTCACTCACTCACCCACCTTAAGACCATACAAAATTTAACATCTGGGAGGATCAACTCTGCCCTGAAAGCAGATGACAAGGGTGAGCAGTCATGGAGGAGTTCTCCTCAAGCAAAGAGGATTTGCCAGCTCGCCTCTGAGGTCCCGGCCCTGAAAGGCCAACTGTGGTATGTTTGAGTTTCCATGGGGCCTGGTGCTTGCTGGCTGCTGCTGCTGCGTTCACTCAGAACCCAACTGTGCTATAAACATCTAGCCCTTCTGCTGAGAGCTGCCTGCCTAGCCTTACTTCTGGGAGCCAAGAATATGCTATTTGGAAGCTGCAGGCTATACTGCAGCTAACACTTGGGGAGCTAACACTTGGGGCGCAGCTGACCCTTCTGTTCTCCAGGCCAGTGATGGCTCTAAAAGGCAAAAAAAAAAAAAAAAACCCATGCTTACACGAACATAACAAGAGCAAGCAGAAAAGTCCAGATTTTCTCACCGTGTGCCACCCAGCCATGTTTACACTGGTCGCAAGTCCTCAGGTTAATCTTCCCCGGCTGGAAACACTCACATGTGCAGTTCACCAGCGTGCAGCGGATGGCCTGAGAACGAGAGGAGGAAGAAAAGATCAGCGTCTGTTCAAAAGGGACCCTGCTTCTTCAGCATTTTAAGAAATAACACCTTCTTCCCATTTTCACAGCTTTAGGGGCCTGGAGAGTTTTAGAGAAAAATTTTGAAACCATCAAAAATCTCTTACCAAAACATATTAGAAAACAAAGCTGATTCATTAATAGAATGTTTCTTGCCATTCATTGGTAAGCTTTAAATTGGAAGCATAGACTAAGTAGTATAAGAGTGAACCTTATTTTTTTCTATCAGATGTTGGTTCTGTAATACCAGGGATCCGAAAGAGGAAAAAAAGATTGCTGCTACCCAATATTCACTGACAAGAGTGCAAAAGATATAGACTCTCATACAATAACAAGTGAAATGTTGAAAATAAAACATGATTAACAAATAATATTAACAGAATATGACTTTTCTTCTGCAGTATTTCATTGAAATGCTTTATCAATCTTTCAGACACCTTTTGAAAGACACTCCTTTTGGCCCAATAACATCCATCATATTTCTGGCATCATTTATCACTTTCTAACTCCTTGATTTTTTTCCCTTCTTGAAATATTAATTTCGTGAGCATTCCTATTTGAAAAATGCAAAACAACCCTCTCTTTATTTTAATGATGTAAGAAAATAAGTTCAAATTTGTTTTTAGATCAGATGTAGAATAGGAAAAGACATTTATGTGAATATTCGATATTTGGAACAATTCACCTATATCATAGAACGCTGGAAGACACACTCAAGAACGTTTTATTTCTTTACAAGTACTTTAAAAAATCATCTCATTAGTTTACATTTTAAAGTGAATCCACAGGAAATTAACATTAATGAAGTGTAACTTTTTATAGATTAAAAACCTAGGCTGAAGAATTGTGCTAAAGCTGACCTATGCTCCAGGACTACAGTTAATAAATTTATCTCATACATTTAGTCCCAATTTGCATGGAAATTCTGAAGACAGAAGGGATTTTGTCCAACCATTCACAGATTAACAATCTACTGTAACCACCTGAACTGCCAGGAAAAGATCCCTCTACAGCTTTAGATGCAATCAATAATTACCGATTTGGGGGTGGGGCGGGGGTGGGGGGAGAGGCATGAGGCTACCTGAAACTGCAGTGCTGGGCCTGAAAGCTCTGCCCACTTACACAGCTTCAGACGCTCATATTCCTGGAATCAGTTGGGTTTTTATATAAACTGCCTCATTTGTAACAGACAGTATCTTAGATATTGTTAACATGGTTGAGCCAAATTCCGTTTACAGAGAATAAGACTGAATGGGCTTTTACTGTTCCCCATGCTTTGGATCAAGCAAATTTAAAATATTTCTCTTTTGCTAATGAACATTAAATCTGTAGGTCCTTATTCGGTTTTCAGTGTTAGAGTCCCTGCCGTAGCCTCCTTTCTTGCTTCACCTCTAACCCTAGTTTGCTCCTCTATTACTGCAAGAAAAATAGGCAAGGGTACCAACTGTCTGATGTTTCAGAGTCTGTCTTCCAGTGTCAACAGTTCAATAACATATTAGGAATATTAGGAGGTTGTACAACTTTGCTGTATATATTAGTGAATAAAGGAAATAGTAATAAGACACAGGCAGAGCAAAGGAAATGCTGACATAGCAAGAATATTATATCTGGAGGTTAGAAGGGAAACTATTTCTCCCTCAATTTCTTATATCAACTTCAGTAGTTTAACTGACTGAGCAATACATCAGAACATTCCAGGTTAGAAATAGCTTCTTTAAACAGCATGTTCATTAGGAAACTCAGTTTGATTGTACTACGGTAAAACAAACCCAAAAGTTTTTTAGAGGGCAGAAAAACAGGGCACTCTGTAAACTATTCAGTTATAAATTCAGATACAGCAACCAGACTGACATTAAAATATTTATATAATCTGAGATACAATAACAGAATCTTTCATAAACACTTAAAAAAAATTAACTCTGCTTTACCAAGATAAAGAATGACCAAACCTAAGAATGACCGTCTCTCAAGAGCTA
This sequence comes from Dama dama, assembly GCF_033118175.1. NCBI lineage: Eukaryota > Metazoa > Chordata > Mammalia > Artiodactyla > Cervidae > Dama > Dama dama. The sequence continues at coordinate 36,587,424 of NC_083709.1, read as the reverse complement.
TATGTTAACTCTGGCACCAAAGACATACATCTTTTAAATTGTTAATTTTATTTTAAATTTTAAATCAATTTTAAATTGATAACATTTTATTATTTCACAAAAATAGCCTCATTTTACATTGTGTTTTAAAATACACTGTCCTCAATTTTAATTATAGTTATATTCAGGACAAAACAAATTAAGAGACTTGTAGATTTGCTTTATTTTAGGTATACTGGTTCAACTATTCATTCATTTACTCAGAACTAGTTTTTATGATTCAAATATTTTTCTCTTCCTAAATAACTCTAAATAACTTTGTACGTCTGGCACACTTGGGAATTAAAACTTTTTGTACCATCATCCTTTTTCATGAATTCTACTCCTTTTGTACCTAAACATACAAACATTGGAACACCTCAACTCCTTTTATATATAAACACTTAAGCACTGGAATATCCATTTTGTATTTCTATGAATTCCAGAAGGTCTATTTGTTTTAAATTCAGATTTATATAGACTACAATTGTGCCTTAAGGGAATTATATATATTTAAACAGTATGGTCTAAATAAATATTTTGAATACGAGACTATTGTGGCTTCAAAGGAAGTTTTACTCTAAATAACATTTTTGAAACAGCATAAAAGTTTGACATACTATTTATTCAGAACAAAACAGAACCAATGTGATCACTTGCCAACTCACACTTCAAAAACATAAATTATCATAAAACTATCCAAGCCAGTTAAGCCTCAAAACGTATACACTTTACGAGAAGAGAGCTGGGAAGAGCAGAGATGGGGAAGCCTTCATTTTGGTGATCACACCCGTTTCTTTATGGAGCTAATAATACACCAGGTCTCCTACTCACTGCTGGGTACCCACAACTACAGAAAAATCAAGGATGATAGTCAAGTGACAGAAAGGGAACAGCAGGAGAAGAGAGATGATCTGAACAGGCTGTTCCCCCTTATAGATCCAGGACCCTTATGCAGGTCTGGCCAACTCAAACCAGCAACCCCTCCACACATCCAGGACCCTACCTCATCCAATGCACTGAAACTCCTTCCTCCATTTCAATATGATCAGCTTTTCCAACAGCCCAAGAACAAGAAAAAAAGTTCTTAAGCCTACATCTTAAATAAAAGGAATAATTTCTGCTTACCTTTACCATGGATATCTTGAAAGAAAAATCCATGCACCCACCACCCAGTGCTTCCGCCTACATTTTAATTTTACAGTCTGGATTCTGCCACACACGGTCCTGAAACTGCTTTCTCCAAGAGGGATAGTCTCATCACATCTGGTCCCTTTTTCTGGTCTCCTCGTTCTCCGAGACCTCGAGGCAGCTTAAGGCATAACTCTCCTTCATTCCTGGACTGTAGAGACAAACTATCCTAGTGTTTTGGCAGCAGCTTCTCACTCTCTCTCCACTGTAAATAAATACAGGTGTTTCTCACGGGCAGGCTCCTCATTCTTTAACTTGGCAATTTCATCCCCTCCTACAGCTTCAAATATCATCACTACACAAAACCGATCACTGCAGAGCCAAGTACTGTGTTAAGTGGCAGGAAATGGCTAGTGAATCCCTATGCTCAAGGATTTAACAGTCAGAGCTCTTGGGCAGTGGGTTCCAAGGAGACACCCTAAGAACAGAAGGAAGCCCCTGAAGAGGTTTGAGAAGCATTGCTTCTCCGTCTTTACGACTTTGTCTTTTCTTCCACTAAAGGTAGGACATAAAACTTAACTACAATAGCAAACCATTAATGATTAATAATAATAATATTAATATTGTTTATATAATTAATGTAATATTATAATAAATATGATATTTGATATTAATATTTTTATTATTAATAGCAAAGGTTTGTTGGATACTTGGCATTTCCAGATACTTACAAATATTAGCTCTCCGTGAAAATACCATGAGGTCCGTACTAGTATTCCCTTTATTTCACAGAGGAGGAAACTGCAGTGGAGCTAACTCAGGATCCTGCTTGAAGTCACAGCAATCAGATCCAGTGTGTGGGAGCTCTCCCTCCCATTCAGTCAGGCCGCCATGGGCAGATCCCTGCCACCTGCCCACCATCCACCACCACTCCGTGCTGTTAACTCCTGTTTCTCTTTCAATCTTTCAACGCAAATATTACTTCCATTCTCCAGAGCAGCTCTTCTCATCTCCTGATCAAGGCAAGATCCCCATTAGTCCCCTGTCTCACAAGTGTCACAGCACTTACCACAGTTGTGAAGATTATATTTATCTATAATTTATCTATACTACTTATTCATAACCTAGTTTATATATACCAGTGGTAAACAAAACACCTGCCAATGCAGGAGACACAGGTTCGATCCCTGGGTCAGGAAGATCCCCTGGAGGAGGAAATGGTAACCCGATCCAGTATGCTTGTTTGGGAAATCCCATGGACAGAGGAGCCTGGTGGGCTACAGCCCATGGGGTTGCAAAGAGTTGGACGCAACTGAGTGACTAAACATGCATGCACGTGTATATATATGTGTGTGTCTGTATCTGTGTGGTTATTTGATTAAGATATGTCTTCCCCTCTAGAATTTAAGCTCCTTAAAGGCAGGGTGACATATGTTGGGCTTACAATGTATACTGGCAAATAACAGGTGCTTAAAAGGCATTTAAAGAATTTCATCAATCTCTTAGCCTGTTTCCCATCTATAAAATGATAACAGTAACATCATAACTGTGTCAATAGATTCAAATGAAATAACGAATATAAAGCATGTGGCTCTTTGTCTAGTGATAACAAAAGCTCAAAAGATGGAAACCATTTATGACCTCAACAAACTTTCCACATATTACCTTTGAATTATTTTTCCCTTATGATTCTTCCCAATGCATTTCTTCCACACCTTGTAAATGCTTAATACATTATTTAGTCTTAATGAGTAAGTGAACACTTCGACATATATGATGCCGCCTTCTTCATACTATAATCCTCTAAACTGGGCATGACAAGGGATCATTATTTGTTTTAATACTGGAGTTCAAAAATGTTTATATAGGTGTTACACATCTCTTAAATGATAGGGTGGATTTCCCAATTACTAATCAGTTTATTTCCATTACCTACCGAAAGAGAAGATATACAAGGGGATATGTGTGTGCTTACAGCTGATTCACTTAGTTGTACACCTGAAATTAACACAAGGTTGTAATCAGCTATACTCCAGTCATTTTTTAAGTTGTTAAAAAAAGAAGATACACAGTTGAAACCTATAAATTATAAATATTCAAGTTCAAAAGTGTATCTAAAATGAATAAAGTAGACCAATTTAGTATAAAAATATTTAATCAACTTTCAGTCAGTAACACTCTTATATTTGAATATTAAGTAAGAGTGCATTTGCAAGTATTCTGGATGAGTTCCAAAGACCTATTCAAATAAGAGATTCTGTATCCACTAAAACTAAAGTATCTTTAGCTTTATTATACTAGTAGCTGGCTTGAACTCTGCAAATTTATGTGAACTGAACATCAGTCTTCTCACCAAATGACATTCCTCAGGAAAGCACAGAATGGGGCTTCAGCTAATACTAATATTTAGTGTATTCCACAAAAGAATATACACGAGGCTAATTATTACATCTCCTATTAGCTGTTCCTTGTTTGGGAACACTTAGAGAAGTTACCTGTTAGTACAAAATAACAAAAGGTAAAATAAGGTCATGGGGCATGTAGAAACATAAGGCACACTCTGAAGGAGCAATCACAGAGAACCTCCCCTTCAGAAAAGTCCCACTAAAAATAAGACTTAACTTCGGTTCTGGGCTCTGTCTTTTCACATTAAAAAACCATTTGCCATGAGATCTCCTCAAATGTTCATTAACTTGGCCAAATAGTCCGTGCATAACTAAAAATCCTTCTAAAATCCACTTTCTCCTTATTCATTTCTGGAAAGAATACCAAGATTTACAACTTGGATTATGAAGTTTTACTAGAATGATTTTTAAATGTTAAAGAGTTAAGTACATAACCTGCACTAAAACTGAATTACTGAAAAATTCAGTCATCAGTTTCTCCCATAAACTTGGGTGATACAATCTAGGTACACAAATTAACTGGCTATGCTGATCAGTGGCAAAGTTTGCCTTTCTTATTTTTAACAAGAACAAATTTCTTAATCAAATGAATTTTTTACTTTGGAAATCACATGGAGGTATGATAAATAGGCAAGATCAGCCAACCTTCTATAAGGATACATAGTAGTCTATGTTATAATTAACTCATTAAATCATCACTGCATATACCACCCATCTCTGAACATACACACAAGTACCAGAAGAAAAGGTATGTACGGTGCCAAAGATCAAGTAAACCTTTTACTTGACATAAAAATGTCCTTCGAAGACATTTATATTAAAAATATAAAATCTGGAATAAATAAGTACCTGTAATGAATCTGGAAACTAATTATTCTATGATTGCCTCAGAATACACTTCAGTAATTACAAGGTAACAGCTACCAACACTATGGATGAAAAGAGTAATCATATATATATGACTGAAAAAAGATGGACTTCCACACCCATAAATACATCTTATATATGAGAACCCAATATAGTACTTCAGGCACTGCCACAAAGATTCTAAAGAACTCACATGATAGGAATGGTGATTAAGTCAGAAAATAGCCCCTTGTATACTTTTCAGGACAGTTTTTTCTCCTCCATTTTCACATGGCTGATTCATGATCTAATTGAAAAGAAACAACTTCCAAGAGAAGTATGTTGAGTTTCGGTGAAAACATGGAAAATCTCTGTTACCATCTTTGTAGAAGAACACAGTGTCTGAAATTTGCATAAGTCAATGCACCTCGAACAATGACATTTTTTTTTTTTGCATGATAGAAGACTTCTGAGCTTACTTATGACTAACACGAACTAGACAACTACATGAGAAACTTACTTTTACTTGATTACAAAACACAGGACAAAAGGAAAGGTATTTACCCTGCTATGCTGCCGGGTTTTATAATCAGGTATCAAAACAAGGCAAGAAGATGTGAGCTGGATAGACACAGAACACTGAGCAAGAGACCTCTGACTTTAAATATCCTACAAAGAAGTATTATAACAACCTGAAAAGTCTTATCTAACTCTATGAGACTATTAACATAAATAAATACTTATAGTAAGGTGGGTATGTTTTTGCATTTATGCAAGGAAATGTATAGATCTGAGTTTGAATGAGTTATGTTCACAGACTTCACAAGTGATTATCAGTGATTATAGGGTGTATGGGTGCACAGAGTGTTAAGCTACAATGTAAATGCCACTATGCATAATACAATAGTAACAACAGCAGATAAGAAGCAATGAAGGTATTCTGTCTGCTTAACCAAATCCATCAAAAAATTCACACAATAGGACTGCAACAGTACATACCTTAGCTGGTGGTAAGATAAATTAGAAATAAAAAAGTTTATTAACGCTTCAATAAAAGGTTCCTTATTGTATCTTGTAGCTGAGTCAGGAGACTTGCAAAGACATGATCAGTTCACAGCCACTACAAGGTACAGATGCATTGATGTAAATAGTGGACAACAAGGTCAAGACAGAAAGCTGGGGGCTTCCCTGGTAGTCCAGTGGTTGGGAATCAGCCTTGTAATGCAGGGGACACCAGTTCAATCCCTGGTCCTGGAAGATCCCACATACTGCATGGAAATTAAGGCTGTGCTCCACAATTGCCGAGCCTTCATTCTGGAGCCTGTGAGTGGCAACTACTAGCCCACACACCCTGGAGCCTGTGCTCCACAGCAAGAGAAACCATTGCAATGAGAAGTCCATGCTCTGAAGCTACAGAGTAGCCCTCTCTGCAACTAGAGGAAGTCTACGTGTACAACAAAGACCCAGCGCAGCCAAAAATAAACTTAAAAAAACAGACAGAAAGCTGGGCAACTGAAAATGGCAGACTTCAACAAGACATCATAAGAACACTATTACTGACCAAGGAAATATTATCTTCCCAATAAACACATCCAAAATACCTGAAAGAGATTCACTGTGAAAAGGCAGCCTTTGAGCACCAGTAGTATTCTTGCCTGGAAAATCCCATGGATGGAGGAGCCTGGCAGGCTACAGTCCATGGGGTCACAAAGAGTTGGACACGACTGAGTGACTTCACTTTCACTGCTAAAAAGCAGAAGACTTAAAACCTCACTTTATTTTTCTCTTAAAAGGTGTGCTCCCCCTCCCCCAACAACTGGCAAATGGATAAACAAAATATGCATATTTACACAATGGAATATTCATCTGGCTAATACAAAGAAAAGAACACTTGATAATACCGCAATATGGATGGACCTTATCATGCTGAGCAAGAGAAATCAGACACAAGAGATCCCATATTACATAAGTCCATTCATATGAAATATGCAGAACACAGAGATCTGTACAGATAGAGAGTAGTTAGTGGTTTCTTTGTAAAGTGATGAAAAAGTTCAGAAATCACTGTGATGATGGTTGTATATAACTGTGAATATACTAAAATTCATTAAATTGTACACTTTAAATGAGTAGAATGTATGATCTGTGAACTCCATCTCAATAAAGCTGTTTAAAAGTGGGGAGAGCAAACCCACTACACCACCTAATTTCTTTTAATGGTTTTAAATCATTTAATTCATGAGATAGTATTCCTCAGGGGACATAATGTAGCATAATATCCTTCTTTAACCTAGCAGGTCAATATACAAATACTAAATGACTGAACTGTGGTGTTGAAGAAGACTCTTGAGAGTCCCCTGGACTGCAAAGAGATCAAACCAGTCAATCCTAAAGGAGATCAATCCTGAATATTCACTGAAAGGACTGATGCTGAAGCTGAAACTCCAATACTTGGCCACCTGATGCAAAGAGCTGACTCATTAGAAAAGACACTGATGCTGGGAAAGACTGAAGGCAGGAGGAGAAAGGGACAAAAGAGGATGAGATGGTTGGATGGCATCACTTACTCAGTGGATATGAGTTTGAGCAAACTCTGGGAGATGGTGAAGGACAGGCAAGCCTGGCATGCTGCAGTCCACAGGGTCGTAAAGAGTCAGACATGACTGAGTGATTGAACAACAAAATGATTGAACAACAAAATGACTGAACAGAAGGCAGACCAACTAAAGAATTTCTGTGGCTTAAACTTGAAATTCCTCTACTTTGAAAATATTAAAAACTAGTAGGTGCATGTTAAAATGACAATTATTTTAAAATCCACTGCCATTTTTCTACCAGGAAAATCCAGGACATCCTTATATCCTCCGACAAATTGGGGGTCAGGAGCCCTCTCAGTCATAATGTTCAGCACATTAACATTAAGATATCAGAAAAACTCAAAAGGAATTGTTTAAAATGGACAAAGAAGAATCCTGTCATGTGTACAAGTAAAAGCATTCCTCTATTTTGTTGTTGTTGTTTAGTTGCTAAGTCATGTCCAACTCTTTGCCACCCCATGGACTGTAGCCCACCAGGCTCCTCTGACCATGGCATTTCCCAGGAAGAATACTGGAGTGAGTTGCCACTTCCTTCTCCAGGGGATCTTCCCAATGCAGGGATCAAACCCACATCTCCTGCATTGACAGATGGATTCTTTACTAGTGAGCTACCAGGGAAGACCCATTGCTCAACTTACTGGGATAAAAAAATTATCTCTGCAAAAGTCAAGAAATGAACATGGTTTAGGAGGTGGGGGCAAAGACAGAAAGCATATACTTCTGAGTAGATGCTTGTGTGTGAGTGTGCATGTTTCTATGACTATGTGTGAATATATAAATACAAACTGGGAGAAAGGGACATACACAGAGGCACATAAATTTTCACAGACATGGATCCAATGAGCATCTGCAGTCATTACCTTACAACTACAACCTACTATCAATCGACATGAGGAAGACCCCATTTAAATAATGTAGGAGTTCAGAGTAAAAATCAACAGCGGGATATAGCCAATTATATAAGGAAAATATCCCTGCTTCCATGGCATCAAAGCCTGCATAGTGCTTGTGTTATGCTTTTTTTCCCCCCAATTAAATTAAGTCTATGGTAATACAAGCTATTTTGTTAGGCAATTAGTAATATTAGAGGAACAGGAAATGAAAAGGCATTTCAATTTGGGCAGAAACATTTTATTTTCTTACCTAACAGTTAACAATTAAGATATCCCATTTATTGCCTGTTTGCTTACGAAATTTTATAGACTACTTAGGCAGCTGTGATAACATAATGAGAAAAGACATACTCTTCCCATAAACGTACACCTAGCATCTAAATGAAATAAGGAGTTAGCTCACTGTAAAAGAATAACACATTTTAACTAAGTTCATTCTACATTTACCAGAATTACTTAACTTTATATAAGGGGCCAAAGCACCTCTGATATCATGTGAATGATAAGTAATACTCATCTCATTTCACCTTAACGTTGAATCAGCAATTTTGTATTCCATTGATATATATACATTTTATTCATTTTCGCTAATGCAATTTGAAAGGTGGTAATGTGATTACATTTCTCTGTGGCATTCATGAAAACAATTACTAATATAATATGATAGGGAAGCCATTAATAAGGAAGGGATTTATAATGAGATGCGAGGAGATTTATCAACCTTCAAAAGCTTTACAAAGAAATACTTCTCATTAGGCAAGAAGTAAGACAAGATGAAGCCTAAGTTCTGGTATTTCAGAAGCAGCTTCCATTCTGGGAAGACTGATCGCATGACGATCCCCTACTTTGGTGGCCAAGCAGAGAGGTGCAGGAGGAACGCAAGACTTGTCCCACATTGTGCCACATCCTACCCAGAGGACAACATCCTAAACTTAGGGCACCTCCCCTTCCCAGACAGCATGGGGGGCACTTCTTGAAGGGAAGAATCCCTCTCAACCTTGCTCCTCTTTAAAAGGAGCCAGCCCCATTATTTCAAATGCCAGAGCACAGTAATCAATCCACTTACCAAGCAAGAGCATAAGGTGGGTGACCTTTTAACTAAATTTACTCCTCTAGGTTTGCGAGAAGAATTTATCCCAGTGAAGCAACAAGGGAGACAGGTCGCTGCATTTTCGAATGTATCATTTCAAATGACAGCTCTGATTACCCAGGCCAGTTGAGGCAGCCTGTGTGAGACTTAACATCTCGCATCAGACAGTGCCATGAAGCTTGCATAATACTTCAAATACATTCCTGTATTTAATCATCAAAATCCCCCAAATTAGAGATTTTTCAAACAGCAGAAAAATGAGGCTGTGAGATGCCCTTAAATGGCCACAGCTAGTAATCCGGGGCTCTTTCCACCCGGCCGATGCAGGAGAGGAGAGGCCCTGAATAATCCCCTTGCCACCCTCCTCCACAGTGAGATTTTCTCAGACATTCTTCCAGTTCCAAGAGGAGTTTGAGACTGAATAGGAGATGCGCGTGAAACTACCCACAGAGGGAGAGGGGTGGAGGAAGGTTTTAAGCCACTTGAAAAGATGAGGGGAACTGCTAAGTAAGCTGTTAACCATTTACACTAGGATTTTCTACAAACCAAGTGGCATGTTTTTAGACACAGAGAGCAACTCTCAACCGCCTTCTATGGAGTCTGCCAATGGTTACCTTAAAAAAAAGGCAAAAATCTGGGGGTGGGTGGGGAAGTGAGACAAGGATTTGCCAAGAACACTAATTTTACACCATCTTGCTTCAACTTGTCTTGGGATTGTCCATTCATAGAATATCTCAGCAAACATTTTAATACCTTCCATTGTGCATCTGTCTATGCATCATAACTATGCCTGATTATGAAAGAATATGTTTCTTTGCCCATGAGCAGATATCACCTCAGGAGTCATACCTATTACAAATAATAATAATGATATGATGAACAGTCTACAGTGCCCTCTTATACGTTATTTATGTGAGGTCATAGACTCTCCAGGGGTCTGTGCTGAGACCTGGACGGGCTTCATTAGAGCATCATATAAATCACTAAAGGCACATCTTGATTTCACCACTGGCTAGAGTCACTGGAATTTTTTAAGCGGAACCACTCAGATAAAAACATTTTTAAAAAACACAACGTTATCATTTCTTCTAAAAGGTGGGTTTCTCAAACTGTATGCATTGCATTCAGATGCTCACAGAAATCCCACAAATTTCTAAGCATCCTCTATAAGCATCCGAGGGTAAAACGTACCCTAGAGTGTTGCAAAAAACATGATTCTCACTTTACTTTTAAGCATTAGTTTAAAGGACAGAGAGAGACACATAGAGAAAGACAGCAAGAAACAGACCATCCAGCTGCTATCAAATGCTTTGATATCACTGAGCAAATGGGGAGACTAATGCAATGGTTGTCAGGAACTCTGAGCTAACTCTTGTAAATTCTGAAATAAACAGAAAGCTTGTGGGAAAAAAAGGGAGTCTCCCAGAACAATGTTAATGTCATCTTGGGCATGTGGACTGGGTTCACACCTGTGTCAGCTGAATCAACATAATGGGCTATAACAGCTTCGAAGCAGCTAATATGGTCCATTGGGTCAATAATCCGTGAACTAAGAAGGATTTACTTGATAGACTATAAATGGTTCATAAGAACTCAAGAATCACTCCATCAGATCAAAAATCCAATTTTCATATGGTGCCTTTCTACGAATTAGCCAAAAGAAAGTAATATCTCTAAAGGACTTCAAGGTCTATCAGTTAAAATTTTACTTTTTAAAGAACAGTAGAGAGGAGGAAGAATTAAACGCCTCTCTTTCTTTTTGGTGAACCAACCTATTTTAAAGGGGAAAAAATACCCTTTATGATGGAAAGCTAATTTACAATAGGAAATGTTCAAGTGGCTTTTCACGTTTTCCTCAGGGTATCTGAATGAATGGATCCAAAGAAATGACATGCATGCATACACACATTCATTTCCTCTCTCTCTATGCCTCCACATACCTACAGATTGTAAACACCATTTCTAAGACAGCAACATCTAAAAGTAAAGATTTGCATTTTATTTTTATTTCTTTACATGGTTTATATTTGTGGGTCTGCTGCAAGAAGCCTACAGAGACACATGGGTCAGCACACGGACACTGGTAAACTCTTCCATCTTCATGTATGGAGAAGTAGGCCAAAGAAACTATAAAAGGTAAACAGTAAGAACTCAAGATATATTTTCAGCATTTGAGAGACAGAGAGAAGAGATGGTCGGTGCACAGGCTGACTAAAGCTTATACAGCCAGAACTTACAAATAACTGCAACTTCTGCCCACTCTAGGCTGCAGAGAACTACTAGCCTTTATCCTGTGTTTGCGCATTTCATTACATATTCACCCTAGGTGATAGTGGCTGCAGATTAATTTTTTTTAACGTAAGCTCATGTATGTGAATAATTGTATTTACTAAGTTCATAGCAGTGAAGAAAAGCAGAGGAAAATGCTCCAAAAGTATGAAAGACTGAAATTAGAATTCCTAACAAGAATTCCTTTACTAGAGAAGAAAATGTGATCTATCACCTGTCTCTCAAAATGCTATTAGCCTCTCTTCATCATAAGGACAACAAGAAGGACTCTTTTATTTTGCTTTTTACAGAAGTAACACTGAATAAAGTAATAAATGTTTTTACATCAAAGTATATTAGCTATTGACATAAGCTCGGTCCTCTTAACTTCCATACAAGGGAAAGAAAAATTCCAATAATTCTGAAATAGACAGATAAAACTTTTCTCTGTGGCTACGGCCATGTACTATTATACATAACTGTTTATTTTTAAAAAGAGCCTTATTGGTGCTCTCTGAAGGATTTTCTTTTATACATAGCTTTATCCTATAATTTTGTCCCTGTTGGGCACGCTGCCTAAATTTAAACACAAACAGTCAAGCAATGAAGAAACATTAACACATTTACTGTGAACAAAAACTCCCAGCTGTACAGTGAAATTTTAATACATTTCAACTTATCTCTTTTACTAATGGGGAGAGTACAAACCCTGCAGGAATTCGCTCTGCAAACTGGTAATTACAGTAGACTCACTTTTTTATAATGCATATGTATAGTCAGACACAAAAAACCCTGGCTGCCCTTTTGATGTAGGTTACAATAGGAATGTTTTAAAAATTATGAAAATCTATAGCAATTCTAAAGGAATGCATTCTTTCATGGAAAATTGTCCTTTAACTCTGTATATAGACACAAATAGACACATATTTAGATACCGGCTTTACACACCAGAAGGCACAATCTTTATCAGGATGTACTTTTATATCATTTCCCCCCGTAATCTTGTACAGAATAAATCCACTCCTTGTTGTACAAAGCTGGATGTGACTTTGAATAAAATAATTTCTCTCTTACATAAAGATGATATTCTTTCATTCCATGTCTGGTTTTCCTATTTTGCCCTCTCTAGTTTCGGGGATTTAAATCTGTATTTTGAGATCTCAAAGTACCTCTTCATTAAATTATTAGGGATTCCAAACCAATCATTTTTCTCTGAGTATAAGCAAATGTGCTCTTTGACCAAAGACCCTATGTACATAGCTACAGAGAACAAGAACCACGCACTGTAATATTTATAGTAGCACACACGGTTGATAGAAATGAGGAAAATTTGTTACCATTCACATCACTTGCTAGACACATTTCTCTGTCAAATTTTCAGTTCCACAACAACTTTATAAGAAATTGAAACCTGATAGAATGTTAAAAGGCAATCAATATATAATTTACATTAAACACGTATTTCTAAGTATCGGCATACACGGTGCAAGGGTGGAAATGAAAGCAGAAAAGCTTTCGAGTGGACATAAGTTTTAAAATATTTTGTGAATTTCAAAATAAATACACAAATAAATGAAGTTGCTAAAAATGTTTATCTGTGACTGAGGAGCAACTACAAATTCCAGCAGTATCTTATCTAACAATTGATGTTATAAAATTCACATGTAACATAAAACATACAGCACAGACTACCACGACAGGCAAGCTTCTGTACGTAAATCATTTCCTGGTCACCCAACTTCAGAAAAGACAGTGACAAGAGGTAAAAGAGGTAAACATTCCCAACAGGCGTGGCTAAAGCAGAATCCACTCATGGTTCAGAGAAGATACATTTTAAATATACATATTAGAAAAAGGAAATCAACCCTGAATATTCATTGGAAGGACTGATGCTGAAACTGAAGATCCAATACTTTGGCCACCTAATGCGAAGAGCCGACTCATTGAAAAAGACCTGATGCTGGGAAAGATTGACGGCGGGAGGAGAAGGGAACGACAGAGGATGACATGGTTGGATGGCATGGCTGCCTCAATGGAGGCAAGTTAGAGCAATCTCCAGGAGATGGTGGAGGACAGGAAGCCTGGCGTGCTGCAGTCCACGGGGTTGCAAAGAGTGGGACACGACTGAACAACAACAAATTAAGGGCTTCCCTGGGGGCTCAGGAGGTGAAGAATCTACCTGCAATGCGGGAGATTGGGGTTCAATCCCTGAGTCGGGAAGACCCCCTGGAGAAGGCACTGGCAACATACTCCATATTCTTGCCTCGAGAAATCCATGACCAGAGGAGCCTGGTGTCTGGTGGGCTACAGTTCATGGGATCACAAAGAGTCAGACACGTCTAAGCAACTAACACAAGCACACACCTTATATTAAGGACACACATGCCTAGCTCTTCTTCTATGCAAAATTAGTAGCATTCTAACCTTATGTCTCCCTGTCAGTATAAGAAAGGATGCTTTCTTCTATGCCATCACCATTTCTCTCCCCCCGAAGGCCACTTGTGTAAGAGTGTGCCTGAAACCAAAACAAGAAAACCAGACTCATCATGGTTTAAGAATCCAGGCACTGGCTCTGTCACAGGCAATGTATATGTTCTTGGGCAACCCCTACTGCTTCCACAGGCAATGAAATGACACATTTCCCATTAAAAAAAAAAAAAACCCAAACATACAGATATAAACATAAATACAGATATTTTCTTTTCTTGAAGTCAGTTTTTGCAGCTGCCCCTTTTGTTCCTTGATCCAACTGTTACTAAAAATATCAAATATATAGTGGTAGTGGCTTTAACATGAACAAATTAATGTAAGTATACTTCAAGGATAGCTACATGTAAAACTTGAGCCTCTGCAAAATCCATTCACACTATATAAACAGAACGAAACATTAAAGGGTAACAACTTTAAAATGTATGTGGTCCATCACACACAAAGCGTTCATGCTTTCATTTGCTAAGTCTGTTACTCAGAAGACCCTGCTAGAAGTTGTGAACTACTAAACAAACTTGCCATCTGCTCCCTCCTCACATAATTTTGAAGGCCAGGTGATCAGGAACATGAATTTAACATCAACCATGTTAAAGTAATTTGAAGGGTTAAATCATAACTCATGTGCTATAGTTATTTATAACTTTCTGATGGTCAAACAGAAAGAAACAGAAAGTCAGTAATTCTGATTCCCTGGCTGCAAGGCACAGGGATGGCTCTGATTGAAAGCCTACAGATGCAGACAAAATACACACACCCCTCCAACACCTTCTCCAAACGAATAAGTCTCTCAACGTGTCTTTCAGTAAAGGCTTCCCAGGTGGCACTAGCGGTAAAGAATCTACCTGCCAATGCAGGAGATGCAAGAGACAGGGGGTTGATCCCTGGGTCGGGAAGATCCCCTGGGGGAGGAAATACCACCCGCTTCAGTATTCTTCCCTGGGAAATCCCGTGAACAGAGGAGCCCGGTGGGCTATAGTACTTGGGATCACAGAGTCAGACGCGACTGAGCACACAAAGGAAAAAAGTAAGTTGAGGGGGTGAGTCTGAACACCCTGCACAGGCTGACGAAGTCTTCCCAATCTGCTTTCCTGCTCCGGAAAGCAATGAAATCACTGGACTATTATGGACTTCTGATTAATATGGAAATATTACATGAAAAACGGGCAGTATGTTACAATAAGCTTAACACATTCATACATTTGAGTTTTTCTTCAGTGATTTAGAGGGTCATTTTTTCATTCTGTGGTGCTTCCACCTTTTCGGTACAAGTACCATCATACAAGTCAACGTACTATTGGATGCCTAGATGATTAAATACACACAAATTAGCTTTGGCAGTCTACAAAGATGACAAAGGAAGATAGTAGTAACCAAAATTTCACTGTATTTATTAATCTTCTACCTTCACAACCCTGATGTAAAGAAATATATTCCTAGCCTGTATTATATATTTTACATTATCTAAGATAGACCCTACAGAGATGGTCACAGACCACAGATATTGCTATTCATGAAACTAGCCATCAGTGCCAAAAACAAAACCAAAAAGAGTACAAGTTAGATTTATGCAAAGTACCTCATAGTTTTGTTAAGATGACTGCTTCCTGCACTATTGAGACAATTAGCATGTCGCATTTGGGTGGACCATAAATAGATGAGGAAGGCACAATTCATTATGATTTCACTGAAACATGATTTGAATGTCCAAAAAGCTGGCAGTAAACATGTTTTAACATTTTAGTTTTTTTCATATCCAGTAAATGTGAGACTATTATTTTAATTACAAAATATATTACCTGTGTTCAAATTAACACAGAGGCATAGATGCCAGATGGTATGCCTCAGATATAAGTAAAGTAGGAGAGACAGAATTTTAAGTGACTGTGTACTTGTATAATATTATTTTCTTTTAGACCACTGGTCTACAGGCAGACTCAGTTTTTGTCTCTCAATCAGAAATTAACAAATTTCAGAGTCCACCTACGTAAGGCTTATCTAGCTGTAGTCTAGTGGCCAAAGTATTATTTTTAAAAGTAACTGTATTTATTTATTTTTTAACAGTCTTTACTGAATTTGTCACAATAGTGTTTCTGTTTTAAATATTTTTTGGCTTGCAAGGAATGTGAGATCTTAACTCCCCAACCAGGGATCAAACCTGCACCCCCTGCACTGGAAGGTGAAGTCTTAACCACTGGACCACCAGGGAAGTCCTCAAAGCATTTTTAAAATTTATTTCCATCAAAAATAGTTTATATTCTGTGTATCAATTTACTGAAATGGAGATTCCCCCCCCCCCAAATTAATATAATAATTAATTTTTAAAAGTGAATGATAGGGGTGAGGAGGAGGGAATCCGCAGGTGCTGAAATTAGTATGACGTAGACGTATTACATCAGCTACTAAAGCCAGTTTGTGTGTATTGATAAAGTTGAGGCTCTCTGCACACAGGTGTCCAGTATGGTACTTAGCTTCTTGTCTGAGAAAATAAAGCATATAAAGAACAAGGTTCATTTGAATCAGTTCTAATGAGATGGATGAAACTGGAGCCCATTATACAGAGTGAAGTAAGCCAGAAAGATAAAGACCAATACAGTATACTAACGCATATATATGAAATTTAAAAAGATGGTAACAATAACCCAATATGCAAAACAGAAAAAGACACAGATGTATAGAACAGACTTTTAGACTCTGTGGGAGAAGGCGAGGGTGGGATGTTCTGAGAGAAAAGCATTGAAACAAGTATACTATCAAGGGTGAAACAGATCACCAGTCCAGGTTGGATGCATGACACAAGTGCTCGGGGCTGGTGCACTGGGAAGACCCAGAGGGATGGGATGGGGAGGAAGGCGGGAGGGGGGATCAGGATGGGGAACACATGTAAATCCATGGCTGATTCATGTCAATGTATGGCAAAAACCACTACAATATTGTAAAGTAATTAGCCTCCAACTAATAAAAATAAATGGAAGAAAAAAAAAAAAAAGAACAAGGGTGAGAAATACAAAACCTGTGCTAAGAAGACCCCCAATATGAAACTGCTTCTTGTTTGAATTCAGAATCAGGAAAAGGAGCGCTGGTGCCTTTTTTTCTTTTAGGATTTAGACATCTTAGTTGGAGCAAAGGGAGTCTGTACATTGAAAGTGAGATTTATCAATATGCTGAGAAAACCAAGTTTCTTAGCACAGTCTCATCTTCTTTTGCTACAGGCCCCAAGTTTACACTTCATTAAAAAAACAAATCAACCCTGAACATTCGTTGAAAGGACTGATGCTGAAGCTCCATTACTTTGGCCACCAGATGTAAACAGTCAAGTCACTGAAAAAGACCCTGATGCTGGGAAAGACTGAGGGCAGGAGGAGAAGGGGATGACAGAGGATGAGATGGTGGGATGGCATCACCGACTCAATGGACATGAGTTTGAGCAAACACCAGGAGATGGTGAAGGACAGGGAAGCCTGGTGTGCTGCAGCCCATGGGTTGCAAAGAGTCGGACACAACTGAGAGACTGAACAGCAACAAAAAAAAGAAAGCAAAACAAAGCCTTCACCTGTTAAATACAAAAGAGAATGGGTGTACGTCACAATCCTCTGTGGCACTTTACAGAAGCACCACTGCCTGGACCCCACTCCAGAACGAAAGCCTGAGGATCTCAAGTGTACTCGCAGAGGCGGTGGCTTCTCAGCGTACCCCCAGGGTCCTCACCAGGGTCTCGGCCTAGAACTGCTAACTTTATGGTGGTGCCCGTAAGAGGCATGGAACGAAACCAAAGGACATACACGCCAGAAGATGCCCTGTTGGAAGAACTTCAGGGATGGAGGGAAATCCCAAACTTGTTTCACATCCCCTTGGATACCAGGAGGGAAGCAAGCTGCTTCCTGAGGAAGGCCTCTGGAGCTTTCCGACCTTAGAAAGCAGAGCCTCTCGTGGGGAGCGGTGAGCCAAGCCAACTGTTGAAGGAAGGTCCTGGAACAGATTCTTAAGCCTGAAGCTGACAGAGAAGGGAAGAGGAGGCTGGGAGGGCCGGGGTGTTGGTACCTTCATGGCTATCTGTTTTTATTTTAAATGGATGCAAGAAAGAGACATAAATGATTAATCTGACTAATCAGTTCCCTTAGGAATTCCCTTCTTCCCTTATTGCCACCACTCATAATTTTTCGGGCCCCCTGTTGGCTCAGATGGTAAAGAATCTGCCTGCAATTTGGAAGACCTGGGTTTGATCCCTGGTTTGGGAAGATCCTCTGGAGAGGCGAATGGTAATCTACTCCAGTATTCTTGCCTAGAGAATTCCAAGGACAGAGGAGCTTCAGTCCATGCAGTTGCAGAGTCGGATACGACTGAGTGACTAACACACACTCACCAATTTTTCAGTATGCATTTAAGATAGCAGAGAGTTTGCCTACACCTGCCAAGGACTGCTGTTCCACTTTCCTACCCATGGAAGTCTGGTAATACCTGTACCTTTTAAAAGGTAACACATAGGAAAGTACCTGGCAAGATCCCTCCAACATGGCTGCTGGGTGATGCTTCTTTTCCCTTCATAGTTCCTGCTCTTGTACATAACCATCAAAGTATGAAAGCTACATGCAGCAATAGAGTTTTAACATACTTAAACATTTCTAATGACAGGGTGCTCGTCTGCTTTCTTCTTCTTCCTTTTTTTCCTTCTGTCTTTCCAAACCCCTTGCAGAAACTCAATTCTTCACTCCAGGCCCTTATGAATACAAAGCAGGTTCTCCTCCTAATTTATGGTAATTGTAAATGAATTAGGCTATATCACTCCCAAACTGATTTTTTGAAAGACTGATATGCCCTCTTCTGGCTTCTTAAAAAAAAAAAAAAAAAAGAAAGAAACAGAAATGTTAGCTGACTAAAAGCATTAAGAGAGGGGTAGAGTGGTCTGTTTACTTGCTATATTTGTTTACTAATAATTCAAATGACTTAATACTGGTCTTCTCAGGCAAGTGAGAATATCTAGTGGTCCCAATAATATGAAGGGTGAAGATACTGTCCAGTAATATGCTACTCAGCCAAGGAGCTTTCAACAAATTTTTTCCCAATTAACAAGACTGAAAATGATATAAACTGCATGAACAAGGGTCAGAAAAAGATAATCAAAATATGTGTACCCACTAGCAAAATCTAAGAAAAAGTCCTCCGTCTCGATGCCACACGCCCCACCAGTGCACCCCACTGTATGCCCACGCAGACCTGCTTCACAGCTCGAGGCCGACAGCAATGCCAATTAGTGTCAGTTGTGATGGGGTTTTAGAGACAGGGCCCTTTGTCTTAGAGGAAGTGGGCTGCAACCACCAACTTACTGTACAGAGGCAACCTAACAACCCATTAGGTGGAAATGACTTTTCAGCCACTTCCTCCAGGGACTACATCAGAAACGGATGGCTTAGACAGATGGGAACATTTTTACATTTCTGTATTAACTGCATCCAGGAAGGTGGATTTTTACCGTGTAATGCTGCCCAGTCCTCATTTCATCCAATCTCCTCCCTGTGCTCCTTCACTCCCTATCATAGGATGATATATAACATTAGCTAATAAAATGATGGGCTAAAATTCCCTAGGAATAGAGGCAGTGCACTCAGAGTATGCTATGGGTCAGCCACTGAAACTTTTGGGCATTGCTGAAAACAAAACAATTTCATTACTGGAATCCTGTTTCTGGAGTAGCATTTTGTGTTTTGAAAAGATGTTGTTGATAGCTACCATCTATGCCTCACAATGTTAAACTGGTACTAGACTTGGTTAAATGTATCAGGAAGCAAAAGCAACCCCTGTTCCTGAGTCCAGGAGAGGATGGGGTCGGCTCTACAAACAGGGATGCTCATGCGTCTGTTGCAATGTAAGTGCAGGGCTGCAACCCAGCGTTATATCCACGTGTCCACATTGTTGCAGAGCTAAAAACAAAATTTACTCCCACTCAGAGTGCCACGTAGAATACTAATGTTACATGAGAAAATGTGCAATTAGTACAATTTAAATTTTCATATTCTTTAAGATGTGAATTAAAAAACAAACATAGGTTGATTAGATCCTGCCCACATAAATACTTGTTAAACATTTAACAACCAGGTCTGTCCTAATTCACTTTTTTAAAAAGTCATTCTTTTGCTGATGTGCAAAAACTGTTTGGTTGCAGAGAATCATTTTAAAACATTAGACATTCAGGTACATAAACATTATCAGCAATAAGCAGATATCAAATGCCTTTATAACAGAGATAGCCAACAATCAAAACTTCCATTTTGCTTCAAGATGCTTCGGTTTAGATAGAATTTAAAGGGTATCGGAGGCGGGAAATACTATGAAATCTGACAATAATATGAGATTTTACAGTCACACTGTAATTTTAGGTGGACTTCACGGCCAACATTTCACAGCTCCTATTAGTGAATCCTGCTTATAATCTCTGTTGACTTTATTAATGCATTGATAGATGTTAAGTCTATCTTTAAAATTTTTCTATTTAGGTTTTCTTAAGGACCGCTCTCTTAAGAAGTGAGATGCTTTAAGCAGCTAATAGGGACTACTGTCACTGTCCTGATAATAACACGAATAGAAATTTCGTATTGACTGTCAACTTTTTCCCTTGCTCGAATCAAATATAAACACACATAAAGGTGTAAAAACTTTAGTAAATAAATGTTTCTATGCATTTATATACTAAATAAAGTTCTATATAAATAGTATGAAAAGGTTGAGTTTTACCTCATTTGGATGTTGGCAAGACAGTTGATTCTTTTCATTTTGTTCAACTTAGTTCATGATTTTAAAAACATTAACAATTCTCCTGCTTATTTGACAGATAAATATAAGCTATTACAAAGCACTATCCAGACAGTATCTTAATTAGAACATTTCTCTGTCTCTCTCAGTCACTCAGGCTCCCCCTTGCTCTCTCTCTGTACATTGACAGTACATGGAGATTTTTAAAAAATATTTTATAAAAGAGAATCAATACTCAATGTTAATATTCATTCCATTTCAACACTTTTAATTTTGTGAAAGAAACACTGAACTACTATGTTTTCAAAAAGCTTGGTGACATGATTTGAATTCAAAGCAAAATCCATAAAACTTCCTTAAATATAAATCCTTTTCAATTAAAAAGATCTTGTAAGACAGTGGTGATGGTAGCACAGCATCATGACCGTAAGAAAAGCCACGAATTACACACTGCAAGTGGTGAATTGTATGTTACGTGGGTTTTAACTCAATTTAAAAAAATAAATCTTGTAAAACAAAAGAAAAATATTTCTGGGTGTCAATCTGTTTTTAAATGTTTGTTTCAGTTAAACTAATAAGGTTACTGAACCAAATAAATCCCCTGTTCTTGGGAATTGTTAAAAACAGTGTATGAATTTTCTTAATGGACCCTTCTCCTTCAAATAGACTTCATATAATGTCCTCGAGTAGGGCTTCCCAGGTGGCTTAGTAGTAAAGAATTCACCTGCCAATGCAGGAGCCACAGAAGATACTAGTTCGATCCTCAGGTGGAGAAGATCCCCTGGAGAAGGAAATGGCAACCCACTCTAGTATTCTTGCCTGGAAAATTCCATGGACAGAGGAGCGTGGCAGGCTACAGTCCACGGGGTCAAAAAGAGTCGGACGCAGCTAAGCATGCACTCATAGGTCCTCTAATAGATGTCAAAGAGCAAATCATTATTAAAAAAAAAAAACAAAAAAAACGCACGTTTAACACTGCTACTGCCTTCAGTGAAACACACTCAGTAGGCTATGTCAATGCAGTGTGTCAGTCTCCCAGTAGTGTCCCATTCCTTGCAACCCCGTGGACTGTAGCCCATCAGGTCCCTCTGCTCCTGGAATTCTCCAGGCAAGAATACTGGGGGTGGGTTGCCATGAAGGAACACCTAATTCCCTAGAAATAAATGAGTAAGGAGAACACTGAAAAGATCCCACTTTAAGACACAGTCTTTTTAAGAATATATCCTTAGTTTCCACACATATTTCAAATCCTATCTGGAGAGTTAGTAATACTGGCCAACACTCCTTATATACTTCATATATACCACACACTGTTCTAAACATTCTATGCAGAAAAATTCATTTAACCCTGACAGATATCCTATTAGAAGGATATCATACTATTATTATCTCTAAGATACAGATAAAAGAAAAAAAAAAAAAAGCAAAGCACAGAGACATAAATTAACTTTCGCACAGCAAGGCAGGTCTTTCTCCCAACAGGCTAGTCCACTACTAGGTTCTAACCCACTAGGCTCTACTGCTTCAGAGCTGTGAGACCTTTATGTCCCAGGACTACTGTGGAGTAACAAGGACTACATCACTTTCCCCCCATATTTAAAATTTAAAATGGACTGAATTGGAGTTTTTCTTATTGCTAGAGAGAGTTCACAGTGGGAATTTCAGAAAATATCAAACGGGAGAAAATGACAGTACCAGTGTAAACTGTAGTCATGAAAACTAGTTCTTTTAGAATTCAGAGTACTTATTGATATACCTAAGTGATATTTAATAAGGAGTTATTCCAAGCTTCCAAGAATGATCTTTTTGAAAATCAGCCATTTAGAAGACTAACTTATAACATGGAAAAAAGGGCTTCCAACTTCAATGATGAGCAAGCTTTCGGTCCTAAGTAAAAGAATTATTTATAAATTATGGGAATTATTTATAAACTAGTTTACATATGCATTTAGAACAGTGAATAAAGAAATGTGCAGAGGACAAAAGTTTGAGAGACATTAGAAGGAAAAATAAACAACATTTCTTACAGAGATTAGCTTTAAATAAAGGGAAAAAAAATGACCATAGCAGGGACTATAGGTAAAATAGAGGTAAATTAGAGGGGAGAATAAAACAGGTATTCAATTTTTGAAAGAGGATTCACTTTGACGAAAGTAATGTGAGATCTCAGAGAAAGAAAAAGTGGAGAAAACAGAGAGATGGAGACAATGCTAAAGGAATGTAGAGGGACATTCCCGCAGCTCCAGTGGTTAGGACTTCACCTTCCAAAGCAGCAGGTGCAGGTTTAATTCCTGGTTGCAGAACTAAGGTCCCACATGCTTTGGAGCCAAAAGACCACATCATAAGAACAGAGGCAATACTGTTACAAAGACTTTAAAAATGGTCCACATCAAAATAATCTTAAAAAAAATTAAAGTGTATTAAAATAAATAAACGCACATAGAAGAAAGGTGGTGGTGATCCCATGAGGTGCCATCAAAAAAAAAACAGAAGCCCAGTCCACACTCAAAACTTGGTCATAACCATTTCAACTTTGGTAGGTGGTGCAGGTCAAAACACAGGAAGCCGTGATACAGGCTCCTCTGAGAATGAATAAACAATCTTATTATATTCGTATTCAATACATTTTCTAGCAAAAAATAAAAAAGTGCTTCTGGTTATCCTACCTTTCCAATATTGTATAAAAAAAACCAAAGCACTATGCACAGAGAAACTAAAATCTCCACCTGAACATACCACAGTGCTCACATTCTCCTTGTGTTACGCAGATGCTTCCATTATCAGATGAGGCTCTCTTTAAGACCTCTTGACATCAGAGACAATGTTTTCTCCTCTTCCAGAACAGTTCAGGCTTTCAGACGGAAAGTACCTTAATATTTGAATCACAAGTTCTACTGATCTCACTTATAAATTAACAAAAATTGACACTTTCTTAGAAAACACAAAATGAGGCAAAGAAATCTGGCTCCCATGAAGAAAGTGTGTGCTGAGTGTGTAAGCACAGTTTTAATCAGTCAGACAGGGTTCCTGGGATTCCCCGCCCCAGCTTATTCTTAGGACTATTATCTACTCCCTGGTTTCCAAAAGCCCCACGGTGGGGTCAGTGGCCACACTGCCAGTAGTGACCACAAGCACTGTTTATAGTGAGCAAAACTTCAGGAATCTTGAGGCAACTAGTTCACATGATGGGAGGGCAGGTGCTAGAGTGGGAAGGCTACGACTAACAAAATTTACCTTTATCCACAATTTTCCAAGGACAGAAAAAGTTTCCTTAAAGGTACTTCCCACTTGCTAAGTGGGCTTCTACAAGTTACTGATCCTCTCTGAGCCCCCCAATTCTTCATTTGTAACAACAGAATAATACTATTACTTACAGAGGGTTTTCACATTCATTAGAGATCATCTTAGACAATGCCAAAGAATGCTCAAACTACTGCACAATTGCACTCATCTCACACGCTAGTAAAGTAATGCTCAAAATTCTCCAAGCTAGGCTTCAGGTTCACTTATCGTGAACTGTGAAGTTCCAGATATTCAAGGTGGTTTTAGGAAAGGCAGAGGAACCAGAGATCAAATTGCCAACATCTGCGGGATCGTCGAAAAAGCAAGAGAGTTCCAGAAAAACAACTATTTCTGCTTTATTGACTACGTCAAAACTTTATTGACTGTGTGGATCACAATAAACTGTGGAAAATTCTTTAAGAGATGGGAATACCAGACCACCTGACCTGCCTCTTGAGAAACCTGTATGCAGGTCAGGAAGCAACAGTTAGAACTGGACATGGAACAACAGACTGGTTCCAAATAGGGAAGGGAGTACATCAAGGCTGTATATTGTCACCCTGCTTATTTAACTTATATGCAGAGTACATCATGAGAAACACCGGGCTGGAGGAAGCAGAAGCTGGAATCAAGATTGCCGGGAGAAATATCAATAACCTCAGCTATGCAGATGACATCACCCTTATGGCAGAAAGTGAAGAACTAAAGAGCCTCTTGATGAAAGTGAAAAAGGAGAGAGAAAAAGTTGGCTTAAAGCTCAACATTCAGAAAAATAAGATCATGGCATCCGGTCCCATCACTTCATGGCAAATAGATGGGGAAACAGTGGCTGACTTTATTTTTTTGTGTTCCAACATCACTGCAGATGGTGATTACAGCCATGAAATTTTTTTTTTTTTTTTCCCAGTGGGTTTTGTCATACATTGATATGAATCAGCCATGGATTTACATGTATTCCCAATCCCGATCCCCCCTCCCACCTCCCTCTCCACCCGATTCCTCTGGGTCTTCCCAGTGCACCAGGCCGGAGCACTTGTCTCGTGCATCCCACCTGGGCTGGTGATCTGTTTCACCATAGATAGCATACATGCTGTTCTTTTGAAATATCCCACCCTCACATTCTCCCACAAAGTTCAAAAGTCTGTTCTGTATTTCTGTGTCTCTTTTTCTGTTCTGCATATAGGGTTATCGTTATCACCTTTCTAAATTCCATATACATGTGTCAGTATGCTGTAATGTTCTTTATCTTTCTGGCTTACTTCACTCTGTATAATGGGCTCCAGCTTCATTCATCTCATTAGGACTGGTTCAAATGAATTCTTTTTAATGGCTGAGTAATATTCCATGGTGTATATGTACCACAGCTTCCTTATCCATTCATCTGCTGATGGGCATCTAGGTTGCTTCCATGTCCTGGCTATTATAAACAGTGTACAGCCATGAAATTAAAAGACGCTTACTCCTCGGAAGAAAAGTTATGACCAACCTAGACAGCATATTAAAAAGCAGAGTCATTACTTTGTCAACAAAGGTCCGTCAAGTCAAGGCTATGGTTTTTCCAGTAGTCAGGTATGGATGTGAGCGTTGGACTATAAAGAAAGCTGAGTGCTGAAGAATTGATGCTTTTGAACTGTGGTGTTGGAGAAGACTCTTCAAAGTCCCTTGGATTGAAAGGAGATCCAACCAGTCCATCCTAGAGGAGATCACTCCTGGGTGTTCACTGGAAAGATTGATGCTGAAGCTGAAACTCCAATCCTCTGGCCACCTGATGTGAAGAGCTGACTCATTGGAAAAGACCCTGATGCTGGGAAAGATTGAGGGCAGGAGGAGAAGGGGATGACAGAGGATGAGATGGCTGGATGGCATCACCTACTCAGTGGACATGGGGTTGGGTAGACTCCAGCAGTTGGTGATGGACAGGGAGGCCTGGCATGTTGTGGATCATGGGGTTGCAAAGAGTCAGACACAACTGAGCGACTGAACTGAACTGAGAGATCATCTGTTCGAAGAGCCTCACACAATGGAAGACACATAGCAAGCAGTAAATGAAAACAATTATTATGAGTATTAATCCTTCTCTTCACAAAATAATCATGGAAAGAAAATGTGTTTCTAATATAAATAATATATGGCTTCCAGATATATAGTTCATACATTTATAAATGCCCTTGCCTGTATTCACAGAAATTAGCTAGGAGAAAAAAAAGAGAACCTGACGGAGGAAGGAGTCAGGAGATCTAAAACACTGTGGTACAGCTTGCAGACCTGTCCCTCACTAGCAGTGAACTTAAAGATCAAACTTGGCTTCCACTTCCTCTGCCATGACATGCATGAGTTAGAATATGCCCCAGACGTCCTCTAAGCTCTAGGTTTATGTATATTATAACAAGAAATTTGCTTTCATCATGTACTTAAACTTCCTAAATATCGGACCCCTCCAACCTAAGTTCAGTCTCCTTAACAGGAAAGGACCTTGGGATTTTTGTGCATTTCTCTGGTGCCTAAAATACAGCCCTATGAAAGGAAGGTGCTTAACAGGCTGTTTGAAGGCAAGGTATTGAATGTACAAGGCTTAGCTGAATCTGATCACAGACTGGCTGGCGAAAACGCTACCCTATGGGGCCTTTCAGAGCCAAAGAGCTTTTATGGTAAAAGTTTCAGACATGAAGTCCCTAGTTTAAGAATGACTTTTTCTGAGTACCAACTCTGTGCCAAGAACTGTAGATAAAGATATTGTAAAAGCATATGAAGACACAATCTGTAGAGTAAGTAAATAGGCAACTTAGAAGGAGTGGGGTAGACACACAGGGTGATGGTGCACAAAGAAGGGATTCCCAACCCAGTCTTACAGAGAAAGGAGACAGTCTCACTGTGGAGACACTGAAGGAACAGACCCAAAGGGAGAGTACACTTGAGTTGCTCCAAAACAAAATATCTGGAACTCAACTGGAAGACTAGCTAAATAGGAGAATACAAAAATAGTGCATAACTCATGTATACTCTGTTAATACACTGACCTTCATTCTTACATCTTTACAGAAATGGGGAGAGGTCTCCTGGTCTTCTCTCCCTTGTGTTACAGGTGGTATGTGTACAAAGCATGTGACTATAAACTATTCAGGCCCCTGGACTGCAAAGTCACACCAGGGAAGGTACCTTATGGCATTTAAGCCACTGAGCTTATTTCCATTTGGGATCTTCATTTAACGTAACCCAGAAAGAAATCTCTTCTGTAGGTCTCTTGGAAAGATTGGTGTTTCATTTCTCTTCTTCACATGAGTATTCCTTGTTCCCCTCTCTCTTGCCAATAAGTCTTGAATCCATAACCTGGTCTTCCTTCTCGTCTGATGTTGCTTCTGGTTCCTCAGGACTTTTGTCTCTAATTGTCCCATGTCTTGACTGAATTGAGAGGGAGAAAAACTAGATTTGGCTTTGTTTTGTTCTTACTCTTCTCTGCTTCCTAGTCCATTGTCCAAGATGTCCTTTCTCTGAGGATCACAAGCTCTTAAGAAGATGAATCACCTGTTTTATCCTTTAATACCTAATCATTTAATACAGAATCACTGCAAATGGTGGCTGCAGCCATGAAATTAAAAGACGTTTGCTCCTTGGAAGAAAAGCTATGACAAACCTAGACAGCATATTAAAAAGCAGAGACATCAGTTTGCCAACAAAACTCCATCTAGTCAAAGCTACGGTTTTTCCTGTAGTCATGTATGGATGTGAGAATTGGACCATAAAGAAAGCTGAGCACTGAAGAATTGTTGGAGAAGACACTTCAGAGTCCCTTGGACTGCAAGATCAAACCAGTCAATCCTCAAAAGAAATCAGTCCTGAATATTCATTGGAAGGACTGATGCTGAAGCTGAAACTCCAATACTTTGGCCACCTGATGTGAAGAACTGACTCATTGGAAAAGGCCCTGATGCTGGGAAAGATTGAAGGCAGGAGGAGAAGGGGATGACAGAGGATGAGATGGTTGGGTGGCACCACTGACTCTATGGACATGAGTTTCAGCAAGCTCCGAGAGTTGGTGATGGACAGGGAAGTCTGGCATGCTGCAATCCATGGGGTCGCAAAGAGTTGGGCAGGACTGAGCGACTGAACTGACTGACCTAATCATTTCTATTTCATACATGTTAGGGGTAAACGTAATATACATCCCCATCAAGGCTTAGTACCACAATACGGATATCATATGGTGTGGTGGTGAGAGAGCGCGAAGTGGAGAAGGATTCAATACACCATTAACCACATCAGAAGGACATGTCCAGGGAAAGCACCTAATAATACAATCGAAGAAGGATATACTAAATCACAAACAGTCTCAATCACATTCATGGAGTGGCATTTGGGAGCCCTCTGCTTGTCAAATGGTTTTTGTGTCTGCTAGGTGCATGGCTATAATTAGACTCACTAAAAGTTGCAAAGAATGACCAATGAGCAACATCTTTCCTTAATATCCCCAGGGGGAAACTGAGGTTCCCAGCAACTTCTATATGAGGAGAAAAAGTAGGCTGCAATTACGAGACTGAAGGAGGAAGAGTCTTGTGAGAAACTAACAGAACACTTGGGTTTAGTCGCTCAGTCGTGTCCAACCCTTTGCTACCCCATGGACCGTAGCCTGCCAGGCACCTCTGTCCATGGCGATTCTCCAGGTAGACTACTAGAGTGGACTGCCATGCCCTCCTCCAGTGGACCTTCCCAATCCAGGGATTGAACCCAGGTCTCCCACATCGCAGGCAGATTCTTTATCACGTGAGCCACCAGGGAAGCTCATAACAGAACACTTAGAGGATGATAATCATCAGGGTTGTATGGGTCTGTGGCCTGAAACAGAGATAGGTATTGGTGAACAGTTGACTCAACAGATGACTGATGCTGAAGCTGAAACTCCAATACTTTGGCCACCTCATGCGAAGAGTTGACTCATTGGAAAAGACCCTGATGCTGGGAGGGATTGGGGCAGGAGGAGAAGGGGATGACAGAGGATGAGATGGCTGGATGGCATCACCGACTCGATGGACATGAGTTTGGGTAAACTCCAGGAGTTGGTGATGGACAGGGAGGCCTGGCGTGCCATGTGATTCATGGGGTCACAAAGAGTCAGACACGACTGAGCGACTGCACTGAACTGAACTGACCCAACAGAGTTTAAATGGAATTAATGAAGATGATACAATATGCACCTGAAAAAAGTTTCTACCTGCTTTTTTTTTTTTTTTAATGACTTACCTATGCTTGATTTTTAAGTAAATGGTACTTTAAGGAGGAACCTGTAAACTTTTTTTTTAATTAGCTCTTTTATACATAGTGTCAATAGTGTGTACATGTCAATCCAAATCTCCCAATTCTATCTGCTTTTCTATAGCCATCTACTCTGTGGTAGACTGCATACTCATTCTAATCCAAAAAAGCATTTCACCTTTCCTTGCCTCAGAGTTTGAGAACACCATCATCCAGAAGACCACAGTGCCTGATGTCTTCCCCAGGGCATATCACTGTGCACGTCCTTAAAATAATTAGTCCTGAGTGTATGCCCATTTTCAAGATGACATATGTGTAGCAGAGTCTGTTGCTGGCTGGCACTTAAGAGAGAGAGTTCATTTGTTGTGATAAAGCAAGGAGAAAGTGGCTGTCAGTTAGGTTGCCACTTGTGTCATACTTGTTAATGATGCAGCTCCTGTAATTACATTGTGGTTCTTTATATGAACTCAGGGAAAGCTTGCTTGGTTTTAGTATGAAAACAATTTATGAAATTATAGAAACAGACTGAACGCAGCAGTTCATTTGTTGAAGCAATTATCCAGATCCTTGTCAAAAAAAAAAAAAAAAAAAGTACAAGTGAGAGAAGGCTGTGATGTGCAAAAAATGTTTCTAATTCTATGCTCTAATATGTACAATATGTCTGTGGTTGTGCTGAATTATGTTAATAAACTGCAGCCGAAATATATTTGTCACAACACAAAGGAAAGGCGCTATCAATCGTCCTGCCAGATATTTTAAATTAGTCACCAAATGGCCCAGCCAGAGTTTCCTCGACAACCTGCTGATGAAGAGAAAGGCTCACTTGATGTTTTCCCAACGGAACCAGAAGGACTTTTCTAGTATTTGGAATTATTTGGAAAATAACTGTAAAGTGAGCTATGGCACAAATGCCATTTTTAAGTGACATTTAAAAATCCAACCCTGGACACCAATCTGATGTTATTTTTGACTGATTATCCATCAAAACACAAGTATCCAAGACAGACTCTAAGAAGAGGATTTGGGACACTGGTCTCTAGAAAGCTGAGGGAACAAACAGAGCAATCAAGCGATATGAAGGTTACTGCTTATATAAAACTGCATAAAAACCAAAAAATGTTTTTAAGGTTAAAAAAAAGTCATTTTCTACTCTATGCAGGCCAGAATTTTACAGCTTATTAGCATTTAGCCAATAAAGATTAAGTTGTAGAACAACATTGTAAAACTGTATTATCTAAGTTTCCCTAAGTGTGTTTATCAAATCTCTGGAATAATGACTATTAAGTTTAATTGTTAAAAGTTCTACCTGCAGAGCAAAGAAACAATTGTTGATTTAAATAAATATCTAGTTTTCACAAATTCTATACATGTAAATTTATCATATAAACATCTCCCAGTGAAATAATGGCTCAAGGAAAAAAAGTGACTTTTCCACACTAAAACAACCTAGCCTCTTTCTTATAACTCGAGCACAAAACTTCAATAAAAGCATACTACGGAAAGTTTCCTTTCATTTCTTTTAATTATTTTAATAGTCAATTTCCAGGAGGTGAAAAAGAGAGCAGGGATCTAACACTAAAATGAAGTGCTAGAAAACAGAAGCAAAAAAAAAAAAATTGAGCTCAAATTGTGAATTGTGCAAAGTGTTACACGCAATAAAAAATAAAATGTGGATGCCGTTCTTTCTCCTCACATCTGGAGATAGTTTACTATACCGATTTCCAGAAACCAAGCAATCGTCCAGCCTGACTAGCCCCTTTCATTCACAAATAAACAATTAATGGAACGGGCAACTAATTTTCCAAGTGTTCATATTCATTAGGCTGTTTCCTGAAATTAAGTATCAGCCTCATGATACAATACTGTACACATTAAACAGTCTCTCCCTCAGCCCCCCACTTCCTTGGCCATCTTTCTCACATCAGACTTAGAGAACGGGGCATCTGTATTTCTAGTCTCCTTCCTTACAATACACTAGCATCTGAATATTAAATTCCCTTAATTGTGCTGAGTTAGAAAGATAAAATATTAAAAATATGACGAGATCTCCTCACCAAATCCTAGCAAGAATTTCTATTCTCATGGTCCATTGATTCACTAATAATTATCAAACATCTACTATATGAAAAGCAGAATTCTAAACCTTGACTTGTAAAAGTAAATATGTCCTCGAGAAATTTACAACTAAGTAGGGAGATAAACCTGACCACAAATAACTATACTATAAAGGAGAATGTGATCAATGTGACAAGACAGGCATAAACAGAATGCTTTAGGGTTCAAGGGAGAGAGATATACTCCTTTTGAGGTAATGAGAGAAGGCTTAGTGAAGGAAGTGGTTTGCAAGATGGATAGGCTTTCAAGAGGATCGGGACTGGAAGGTCTTCAAGGTCAGAGACCATGTCTTGTTTTACTAGGCGTCCCCCACCCCACCCCCTCAACACACACACCTGGAGTACTGTGCTGGGCCATCAACACTATGAAAAAGCTAGCTATTTAGCTGAATTCAACAAGCAAACGTGGAAAAAGAAGGTCACCCAAGACGGACGAGCACTGACCGTGGCATGGGCTTATTCAAAGAACATGGGCGTTTTAGGAAAGAGAATACCTAGAAACATAAGTTTAGACAGGTGGG
Organism: Dama dama; assembly: GCF_033118175.1. Classification (NCBI taxonomy): domain Eukaryota; kingdom Metazoa; phylum Chordata; class Mammalia; order Artiodactyla; family Cervidae; genus Dama; species Dama dama. The sequence continues at coordinate 36,555,778 of NC_083709.1, read as the reverse complement.
CTGAAAAATGGATTAAGTCCAAAATAAAACATAGCTAACAAATTTCATTTTAAATTTGTGAACCATGGGGAACACTGAGAATTTCCAAGCATATGAATAATATAATTAGTAGGGTCTTATATCTATTGTGCCAGTATAAGTATCTTTACTTAAATCTTGTGGACTTTTCCAATTTTTAAAACTATGTGCACACAAGGGAAGAAAAAATGTACTACGTTAAATAATTAGAAACCTATAAACTCTGTTAAGTTGACATTGTGCTTTGAAGGCCAAGAAAAGGTTGTATTACGGGTGTGCAACCCAGGAAAAAAATGCTCCTCTAAAGAATTTTTAAGTTGAAAAGGGAAAAAAAAAAAATCCAAGAGCAAGGTAGCCCCAAATCGATACTCAAAATCAATAGTGGCAGCAGGGTGTAGCTACCATCACTACAGGCTCCCCAGAATACAGTTTTATAGCAAAAACAATACCCATGGCTCTCCTGGAAAAGGAGGTGAGCGGTTATCTTTTGTTTCTCAATTCCTTGGGTACTGCTCAAGCCGTTTGCCTTGCTGCCTTCCATAACCTTCCACTAAGTGACAATGTGCAAATGTAAAGGGGGGTGCTCTGAGACCTCTCACTAGGATTTAGGGGCCCCTACATTTTGGATACCCAAACACCAATTCAGCTTTAAGTGAGTAATTCTTGGTAACCAGGACAGCAGACTATGATAATTCCCTGGGATTTCCCAGAAGGAATGGTGACAAGCAAGTGTGTCATCTGGACGTGTCATACAGAATTGCAAAATTTTCTGAGTTGTCTCAGATTTCAGACAGACTGTATTATTTTAAATAGTCTGGATGATATCATGTGACATTTGGCTGAACAAAAAAAGTAACAGCCACAAAAGGGAGAAGAGAGGACCTTATGAAAAATCGTCCTTAAAAAAGAAAGGATAGTGAAAGTAAGTCCAGATTTCTAGTGCATGTGCCCTCAGGGCCAATCCTAATGGAATAAGGCTCAAAACCAAATGACAACATGTCCTATAAAATAGTAGCAAAAAATAATGCTTGGAATTGAAGCTCAAATGTATCTGACTGCCACAAACTTCAAGGAGAAATACAACAGTAATGGGGAAGGAGTTGGTGCACCATGGGATTTCAAAGCATGAATGCCAACAAAACTGGTTGATCATTGGCCAAACCTTGGTAACCATTCCAGAATGCTAATGTGTAAATTTTTTAGTAGCAATGACAGTGTCTTACTAATCTCAGCATCCCAGTGCTAGCAGGGTGTCTAGTAGGCCATCAATATATGCAAGCTTTGGGACCAAATTCAGTTCAATATGATGGCTTTCATTTTAAAAAGCTAACAAAACCACTTGGAAAACTGTTTATTTCTTCCTGAAGGAAAAAATCCAAAGAACTCAACCAAATCAATACAAAGACTTTGCTATCATAGTTTGTGGAACTAAGAATGCATTTTTTCCAACTGGCGAGAAAAAGCCCTCTGTGGACACACCATGGTGCCCCCGGGCAGGCAACTTTTGCTGCTGGGCAAAAGGAAGATGCTTTCAAGAGTGAGGCTGCAACATGTTGAACCCATCATTACTGCCATAATTAATGAATGGTGGAACAGTTCATATGTAATGTAGCAAGTAAGTTAACCATTCTGTCTCACATATTCCTAAAGCTCACAGTCTCAGATCATTTCTCAAGCTATTGCATGCACCAGGCACTAAGTATATTTATGGAAATACAGTTGATCCCTGAACAACTTGGGGATGGGGCCACCTACCCTCAGCTCAGGGGAAAATCTGCATATCATGTCTAGCCAGCCCTCCGTATCCCTGGTTCTTCTGTATCTGTGGTTCCTTCATATCCATGGGTCTGCATCCATGGTGTCAAGCAATCACAGACTATGTAGCACTGTAGTATTTACCATTAAAAAAAAAAAAAATCCATGTATAAGTAGACATGTGCAGTTCAATCCTGTGTTGTTCAAGGGTCAACTGTCCTTTACATACATGAATTTAATCTTTCTGACAACTGAGTAAGATCGGTACTATTATCATCCCTATTTGACAGATAAGGAAATTAGAAGTCAAAGAGGTTAAATGACTTGACCAACACCTTATAGTGGGAAAAAGTGGAAATTAAAACCAAGTCTGAGTAACTCAATAGTCACATCTGTCCAACAGCAATACATCAGGACAACCCCAGTAAGGGTGGCAAATCTGGTGACTACGACTAGTTAATGATGGTCTCCATCACCATACTGTAACCTTGGGCACAAGTTTTAGTTTTCTTAAGTGGCTGTCCCTAGCATTGCACAGTATACTCTTTTCCTTTGATCTGAACCATTCTATCCTCATTGACATTTGGGCAAATACGATCACATTTCTGTGGAATCATACAATACATAGTTGCCACAGATAGTATGAAACCCAGTTATGTGAATTCCAACAGGTAGTTGTGAAAGGCTTAAATCACAATGTTGGCAAATGTGTAGGACTTATTCAGACAACCACACAGTGAATTTCAGAATGTGAAAATTAATACAGGGTCATGATGATCATTGATAAATGTAAATTTCAGGGTCTACCTTCAAGTCTCTTTTAATTGTGACACTACAATCAAAATGAGATACTTATTCCATAGCCAAAAAAGAAAGAAAGAGTAAGACATCTGGGTGTTCTGAGGACTAGTAAGTAAAACTTGCTAAAAAATAAAGAATTTTTAAAAAGAGTCTGCTTTTACCTACAATTGATAGTCAGGTATAGCTTCTTAGCAAGATGTAACTTGAGAGTTAATCATTTTGATTTTCAAAGATGCAACTAAAAACATAATTCTATGACAAATTATATGATGCTTCAGAAAGAAAGCATCACTCAAGGAAAGCAAAGCAGAACAATATGAAAAAGGATTACAAAACAGCTCTATGTTTAGATCCAAGTGGACTCCACTCAGCCCACATTCTCACCCGAGGGAATCCCCACAACAGCTCTTTATAGACAGATCCTTCAAACTTTACCTATGGATGAAGGGAAAAAATGTGAGGTTATCTATAGGAACCTCTGAGTACAAGGCACATAGGTATGGCATTTGTGGCAGGCATAAAGATTATTATTATAAAACTTGTCAGTGTTAATAAAGGGTAAGCTTCCTGGGGTAGGTTTCACTAATAATTCTCTGAAGGATCAGCATTTCACTACATCCAGTTTTATTTTATTACTCAAACATGTCCTCATACTTGTTATATTTCAGGCACTTTCGGGAAGTACACATTCACTCAGTCTTCACAGTTTGTTTAAGCTACAGGGGATGCAGGTATCATTATCTCCATTTCTCAAGTGAGGTACATGGGGCACAGAGACTTCTTATGCCCAAGAAGAAGGTCACAGTATCCAAGGCCACATAGCTAGTACAAATGGGAAAAACAGGATTCAAGCCTAAGCAGGTTGGCTCTGGAGCCCACGCTCCTTGTCACTGGGCCATGCTGCCCTTTCCCAGGAATGCTAGTAAAACCATGCCTCAACTAATCTCTAAGATTAGTTACGTGTCATTCTACAGTGACCAAGGGCAATTCCAGAGCTAAGATATGCACCCTTTCAGACTGGCAGGCTTACTAGGAATCCAATCGATCACCCCCAACCCCATACTTAAGTGCAGTACTACACTATCAGTAAGGCCAGTGCCTTGGGGACTGTTGTGACCAAGCCCTCCCTGCCACATGACTTCTGAGATGGCTGGGGGGCTGCTGACCTGGCTGCACTGTCTCTGTGGTTTAAACCACACCATCTGACTGCCTTGTTCTCTGAGCTGCGGCAGGTCTAAAAATGCTCAGATTGCATTAAGCAACTTCTCTGCTCTTTGGCCAGATTCAAGCTGTAGAGTTATTCTATGTGAATTTAGTTCATCCTCTTAAGAGTACAGAGAAGGTTTTCTTTGAGATGAACTTTTTCATGATCAAAGCTTGTTCCTGGGATGACCCAGGTGGAGGAAAGCTACGAGGGACACAGCAGTGTACTTGAGACACTACATCTGACATAATGTTTTACAGAACACAGACAGAAGGAAAGGTCTGTAGATTTCAATTTCAAAGAGGAGGAGGAGAAGAAGTATTTCACATCACAGTACTAAGAAACCCCAGGATTAGAGGGTCTACAAATTCTTAACAACAGCAAAACAGATCAGGTTGGAGAGAAAAGTGAGAACATGGGGTGGAGAAAGGATAGATATGACTTCCTTCCACAAGAACCTTGACTGTTCAGTTCTTAAGCTAGGTGTTCTCAGAAAGCCAGTGAAATCTGGCTGGTCCTCTGTGGGGCCCCAATAAAATGCTTTCCAGAGTCAACAGCTGACCAGTCATGAGGGTGGAGAGCAGAAGGAGTTGCAGGTTCCCATGGTCCTGGAAGTTCTGAAGAAAGAGGTATTCTTTCAAAACTCAACTGACTTTCCAAAAAGAAAAAATGGAGAATGATCCATCCCCAAAAATGTTCATCTACTGACACTGTAACAAGTTTAGCTGAGTCACCAAATTTCCCAACTTTTTAGAAGTGAAGCAATTTTTAAAACTTTTTATTGAACATGTACTAAGTGTCAGGCGCGAAGATCGCTCAAACAAGAAATCTTATCTTCAAAGGTCAATAAACTGTGGGCTCAGAAGGAGAGAGGGGAGGAGAATAATGCAAGGGAATGACAAAAATTCAAAGGGAAGAGAGGCTCTGGTTGAGGGGAATGATGAAACAAAACTTCCTAGTTAAAATATTCACAGAAAAATAAATATGTACACCATCCGTCCTCCTTCCAAGTACATGAGAGGAGAGAAGGGAGCAAGGAGAAAATTCAGCCCTAACATGATGCCTTAGAAAAACAAGAAAAGTTTTCTTAAAACAAAACAAAACCCTTTTGGCACACCAAGCTCCCTGTGACTGCAGGGTGAAAACTGTAACATAAAAACCTAGTCCATAAGTGCCAGAGGAAAAGAAACTTTCCCCAAATAACAAAATAAAAATAAACCTTCAGTTAAAATAATATATTACACACTGATGTAAACTGAAATGCTCTTGTCCATGGGTTGAGCTTATGAAACCCTTAAACATGAGCATGTAACACTAACAAACTATTTGACATTATTATTTGGGTTCAAAGACTCTCTTTCTCTAAATGTTTATAGCACCATACCAGTTATTTCAACTGAGCTGACACAATGAATTTCAAATGATCTAATACTTTTGACTTACCAGCGGATTAGCACATGATTACCCTGAGTAAAAGGATTATTATTACTGCTGCTCTAAGATATTAACACTTTCTGTAACACACTCTAAAGACGCTGTATAGATCACTAAAAAACGTGACAAAATACATGGGGGAGAGGGGATTTTTTTTTTTTTTTTAATGGAAGGTGATAAGTGTTCCTGTCTTATATAGTTCTCTTGCTTAATATAAGGTGGGCCTCCCAATGGTAGAATTGGCATTTTGCATGACAGCTTCAGTGGCATGCAAGTCACAAATAAGTCCAGGATTCAACGCACTCAGGACATTAAGCCACATGTGGCTTTCTTCCCATGATGATCAGGCTCCAAACAAAAACCCCCACTTTGTAATAGACAACTAATTCTCATGTAATGAATGACAGAACACAGTGTTAATGTACTTAACAAGAGAGAACTAAATTCAATGAAGCTTGACGCCATTTATATGAAAAAGGGTTACATTTGTAGACAGAGCCAAAGGAAGAGGGGAATAATTCTGAATTAAACAGTGCAGCTTCTGCTTTGATTCAGGCCTCTCACTGGAAATAAAAATCATGCCTAAGATATGACCCTGAAAACTGGCAGCAGCAAACACCGCTAACTGCCACCATATTAAACTCTAACCCTCACAGATAAAGAGGTAACAGCTAAAGGACTTTGCTCAGAGCTTCTACTGCCCAAAGCGCCATTTCTTCAGAGCCAAATTTCTGGTTCATTAAAACACTTCTTTTCTTTACCAAACTCCATGATATGCAATTCAGTGGCACCAAACAGTCACAGAAAATTCAGATAATCCCAATGATGTCTTATTATCTACTGAATCTTGTGGGTTCATCATCAAAACAAAAGTTGAGAAAGTAAGCATGTGACACAAAATAAGGATGTTGGAAAGATAAACTTAGGTGGCTCTTTGAAAGGTTTTAATGTTACATTTACCCTTCTCTAACAAAGACATACAGAGGCGTCCTAGGGACACAGATTATGTAGAAGTGTGGGTGTGGATAGGTATAACTGTCACAACAAAAGATTTTTAATAGCCTATGACTAACATAATGCCAACTCTCCTCTTTTAAGCAAGTGCAGAAAATAGATTTTAAGGTACATTAAAAGAACACAGCATATGAACCATGCCGATCAAGCACCCATGTTCTGAAAACAGTTGATGAATTGTTATAAGTACATGAGAGAAAATTTTCATTCCTCGAGTGGGTTTACAGCGAGAACACTGATCTCCATAGCATGCTCCCTGTAGCTGGTGATATGACTTATTTCTGTAGGATGCTCTTCCACATGTGGAGGTAACAGGACCTAGGGCGGCTACACCTTCAGGCAGGGAAGCCTTGCTAGCCCCTTCTCTCCCCTATCGGCAGTGTTATCTGGTTCTGTTGTTGTCACAGGGCCAGGGAATGAAGCTTTTCCAGAAAACTTACCCAAGATCAAACTGTGCCTGGTGACAGCAATGTCCAGGCCATAAGTAATGTTCAAAGGATTCAACAATGCCTGTGACTGATCATGCTTTCTCCCTTGCCATCACCTGCTGATTTTGTCCAGGTGTTTTATGGCTATCTTGAGAATCTGGAGAACAGACAGAGGGAAGACATTGCCAATTTCTTTTGTCTGAGATTGTGAATTCCTCACACAGATGGTGGACAGCCTCAGCTCAGGGCAGCACCAGACTGTACTACCTTCAACCTCCAAGAGGGGAAGCAGAGGGAGGCACAATTGTCCCCCCATTCCAGCACTGCCTGTGTGTGTGTGGTTAGAAAACTGGGACACTGTGGCTTCCCATGGGAAACAGTAAAGAAGAAAGAAAGTCAATGAGTTATCTTGAAAACATTTACTTGCTTGAGGTTCTGCTAAGCATTGACCAAGCAGTTAAAAATGCTGACCAGAGGGGTGATACCTGAACAAATGTGCTTCTATCAGAGACTCTGCACCCCAAGTTTCAGTTACTTTTTCATGTGCATATCTAGAGTCATCAGCTCTCCTAAGCTAACCAAAATAGGGACTGGAAAAATCCCAGTCAAGCCTTTAGAAGCTATTATGTTGCTGTCAGGGGGCTTCCCAGGTGGTTCAGTGGTAAAGAATCCACTTGCCAATGCAGGAGACTTGGGTTCGATCCCTGGATCGAGGAAATCCCCTGGAGTAGGAAATAGCAACCCACTCCAGTATTTTTGCCTGGGAAATCCATGGACAGAGGAGTCCATGGGTTGCAAAGAGTTTGACACAACTGAGCATGCATACACACTGCTATCACAGCTGGAAAGAAAACTGGATTGGTGTTGAAACCAATGCTTACACGGTAGCCACTAGCTACACGTGGATGCTGAGCACTTGAATCATGGTTAGTCCAGGTTGAGATGTGCTGTGCATGCAAAAGAGATGCTGGATTCTGGACTCCATGTGGAAAAAAGACTGTAAAATACTGATAAATATTCACAATGATTACATATTTTTATACCTATTTATTACATGGGAATTATAACTTTGACACATTGGGTTAAATAATGTATTATTCAAATTGACTTCACCTGTTTCTTTATACTTGCAATGTGGCTACTAGAAAATCTTAAATCATAACATTGCTTATCTGGCTACTTACTGGACAATACTGGTCTACACAAGAGGACTCTGGTCCTTTTCAGTCAGCTGCTGGTTACTTGACCATGGTCTGCTGGGTTAACTTTCTGAGCTGCATCATTTTCAAATGAGAGGAATAAAAATCAAGAATGTATCAATACCTCCAAAGTTGTACACCTCTAAAATTATAAACTTTTCAGATTATCATTCCTAAAACCCATGGTTATTTTCATTCAGGCCTGCTGTAAAGCAGCAGTGGCAAATAACAACAGGGCAACAGGTTTTCTTCATTATTCAATTAATTTAAGAAATGACAGCTGACTGCTGGTTTTAACTAAAGCTTTTCAGGATGGTGGGTAGACTGTTTTAATGTATTAACTTATTAATGTAAAATTTATTCATCATATGAATTCCATCAGTGACTAACAACACACCATGATATATAAAATAAAGAATGCGTAGGCCCTGGATGAATATGGGTTTATAAAGCAGAGAAGTGAGTGGCTTGTTTTAGGATTTCAAGCTCAATGTCATGGGTACATCTGACTGCAATTCATTTGGTAAGTAGGCTACTAAGGCAGACATCCTTTACAGAAACCTCAGAAAAGCTTTAGTGATTTCTTCACTTAATCAGAGGGAGTGTATCTTCCATTATAATGTGCATTTGATCCCTCTTGGAGGCACAATTTTTGGTGCAAGAGTTGCACAGGTTCCATCAGTTATGCCTAACTTTGTGATAATTCCTGAAACACCTCCTCATACAGCTCTTGGGTGGCCAGGCCCAGAGAGGATATTTTTAGGAGCCTGCTGTTCCCACAAGTTGTACTGTTTGTGCTAAGTGACCGTAACAGGGCTAAGGATGAAGTATCTAAAGAACAACAATTCAGGTGACACTTTAAATACTTAATTACACACTATTATTTACTCCCTATTAAGGAACGATGGAGGACTTTAAGTTCCTTGATAGGAACAAACATTTTATTTTACAGATTAAGTTGAGAATTTGATCAGTGTGCTGCCTGGAGTGGAGAAAGGAAATGGAAAACAGGAAGAGATTAAATGCAGGACAGAAATCCAGTATCTGTTTAATACATGTATTTTTAACCCAAATGATGGTGAAACTAAACTCTACATCCTGGCATACTCAACACCATGCTAGAGTATGTGACTGTGTGTGTGTAAAATACACCTACACGCACACAGCCCGCATTTATGGATATATTCCATTGGGTGAGATAGAAAGAAAAGTCAGGTCAGCCACAAGAAATGGAAAGTGTAACTTACAGGACTCAGGAGTCAGGAACTAGGAGTCAGAAGACTGTACCAGATTGAGTTACTTCTTGGCATGATGAGTTTAAAATTCAAACATAAGTGAGAAAAGAGCTACAAATGAATTCTGCCATACTCTATGCCTCCAGTGGGAGGAAAGCATGGAATGTGGGACCTTCTGAAAGACATCCAAGATCAAAGTAAAGAGCACTGGCAGATAGGTGAAAGCTGAGGAGCCTGGAGACAAAGCCATTCAAATGGCTTAAGCCACCAGGCTCTGCACAGCACTTCAGCGGACACATAGCCAGCGTTACAGTCTGAACTATAGCTGATACTAAGAATCTAACTTATATGCAAGCAAAACATTAAATTATTTGGTTTTAGCATTGTTCTTAATGTATAACAGATAAACATTAAATTGGGGTGGGATTAATTTACAGGTTCCCTCTGCTTGGCTAAAACCAGATGTACATGGGTCAAAGTGTGAATGGTTCTTACCAGAAGCTTTGAGAAATTCAAAGTAAGTCCAGTTTTGAGCTCTGTCAGTAACAGGCAAGGTGAAAAGGATTCAGTGAAAAGCAAAGCAAGAAACAGGATGGGGTGTTACCTTATAAAAATGGATTACTTAGTGTTTCTGTATGTACTTTTGTTCAATGCTTCTTAAAACAAATATACAGCATGATTTGCTTAAACATTCAATTTGGAAATCATATGGATTTCCAATGATCATTTCATTCAATATTAAGTTGGATGAGTCTTACCTAGCAATTTCATAAGATACACCAAATTTTTTTAAAAACAGTTTACAATGCCCCGAGTTATAACTCTTAACTGCCTTGTTAGAAAGAAATAATCTTATTCCTTCACAGCAAAAAAACTTTCAGAAACCACTCAAACATTCTTGCCCTGTGAATGTTTGGGAATGGTCTCTTCATGTGTTATTAATAATCCAGACGAAGTATTCATATTAATGGGCACACAATGAGTATTCAGCTGCATGGAGCCTCATACCACAGGGCTATCAAAACCAAAACTCACCTTTACTTGTACTTGCCTGACATACGCTAGCAGAGTGACCTGACTGTCCCAAACTTTTTGTGACTTACGGGGTTATATAAATGCTCACTGTGGCAACACAGGCACACAAAAAAATACTTGTCATTTTAAAGAGAGAGGCAAGAAAAAGTGCTCACGCAACATAAAAGTTAATTTTACATTAGTGTCATTAATATTACACTCACTGTCACAGCCAAATAAACCTTGCGCTGTAAAAGCAAATCAGGTCACTCAAGCTGCATTCTGCTAAGAAAGCCAAAACCTACCATGCATGGCTCATGTGGACACTCTTCCTCAATGGCTTCTATTGTCCCTGGTCAACTTTTCAGTCCTCCTTTTCCATGCCCTGAATCCCTCATGGGTACAAAGCTACATTCGTGGCATTAAAAACAAAAACTTGAAGGGATGGTTCCAAGTATTCCAAATAGAAACTACACTTTGTTTTCTTAAAGTCACGGTTATTTCCCCCAGTTTATCTGGGCATTTAAGTTTTTTCTTTAAATCCAACAAATATTTCTCTAAAGAAAGATCTTTATGTGGCTGAAATTAGACTGCACATAAGATAGTTTTTCAAGGCCAGCAAGCACTTCCTAACCAAATCCCCCACTTCCTTTGCTAGCTAAACATAACTCCTTTCAATGTGTACATCCTTTAAAAAGTGAGCAGGGCGCACCTCACATGTAATAGCAGGCAGCTGGGAAGCCAATTGGTGCAGTCTGAGCGCACAGTTTAGAAAGCAGCTCTTTAACATTCAATAACTAAGTGGTAATTGGGCACAGAAACATAAACTGTCAAACTGAATCAAAACCCCTCTGCTTTTCAGAGTATTATTTGTAAGATTATACTAGAATTAAATTTGAACATGCATCCACCCTATGCATTCAGTCAAATTATAAAACAAGGGAAAAAAATTGCTGTGCTTTTCTTTGGATAAAATTAATGTCAGCTTTGTGTCCTTAAGCCAGACCCGATCGGGAAATGAAATATGTTTAGTCCTGAAATAGTTGTGGTAATTCAATCCCGGCGCTCTCCTTATTTTCTTGATGACAAAGAAAAACTCCCAACTGGCAGGGCCACCTGCACTGATTACTCCTCCATCCACACCCACAGAATATGAAAATGAGCCAATGATCATTAACCTTAATTTCTTCTAACATAAACCTCGGCTCTTTTTCAGTCCTGCTACTCAGGGAACTCCCCTGAGATAAAGGAGGGGGTGGGGAGGCAGAAGGAAACAGGGAGTGGAAGCTCAGAGCAAAGGGGGTGGAAACAAATGAAAAATGGAATCCACTGGCTTTTAAAGAACTGCACAGCTGGCTTATTAAACTTCATACAGCAAAGATGTTACAAAGATAAAGAGACTGTGAGGCATCACCACTCTCTGGTTAGTGGGACACTTTCCTGTCCAGCCCTCCCCTCTTCTGAGCCAGAAATAAGAAAGGATGCTTCCTTCCCCACCCTCTCACCCTGCCTGCACCTCACTCCTCTGCCCAGACCTCACTCTGTAAAGACAGAGAGCAATAAAAGATGGGTCTGGACAGCAGGAATGCAGGTGTGGCTTGGAGATAGCCAGAATGAGGACCAAAGGGCCTGTTCAACCAGGAGAGGGATTTCCAAGGTGAGCACTTCAAATACAGTGTTGAATGCATCACGCGTCCTGGTCATTCACATTCAAGTATCACCAACTGGAATCATTTTAATTCAAGCTGTGTGGGGCTAGATCCCATTGGCATTACATCATCTTCTAATGGATGAGGAGCTAGATGGGGTCCTAAAAAGAAACACAACCAGGAGGGGAACGGGAAAATCTCCGAAACAAGAGTCTCTACTGCACAGATGTGTAGACTGAAAATTACCCGGGTTGCCTACAGACCTAAGCAGATTGCTGGAGAAAGATGAGAAGACCATGAATACGAAGAACATATCAACATGTCAACATAGAGAACTCTCTGCACAGCATTCCTGAAGCTGGAAAAAAACCAAACTTTAAAAATCACTACATTGCTAAATGCAAGCAAAAAATTTTTAAAACATGGTTCTTTTTTCCATTAGAAAACTTGAATGCAAAGGCAAATAAATGCCAAAAAAGAAAAGTACAGCTGTATTAGGTACAAGTTTATTACAAGATGTTTGTTGTCTACCCAACACAGGTGGACAGAGAACAACCTTGATTATACAGTGATCTCCTCGTTATTTCAGATCTCAAATCAAGTGGAGGAGCCAGGAGGAGGGTGAGGCAGAAAGGCAGGGAAAACAAACCAAAACAAAACCCTGGCTGTAGTTTGGTCCTGGATTCCACAGCGCGATTGAAAATAAAACCTGGATCCAGGTTGCTCGGTGTTCACTGCCTCCTGACTTAGCCTGCCAACTGCACACATATACCCTTCCTTCTTCTTCCTCTCTCCTGCGCACCCGCAAGTTTCCATCGGGTGACCAAAGGTCAAGAGTCCTCTCTGGAAGTGAGGACAGAGTGTTGAAGTATGCGGGGCCATGAGACATCTTAAGAGGAGATGTTCTAGCTTGTGACCCGGCGGTGAGCTGAGAGAGCAGGGCTTTTAATAGAGCAGCACTTTTGCACACTCCCAGCCTGGTTAATTTAATACCTGCCGCTTGTTTACCAAACAGCGCGGGCATGTCTCCGTGTCGGTAAGTTCCCAGTGACAGTGAGGCGACTGGATCCAGGCATGGAACAGATGCACCTTTTTCCGCTCTGTTAAACCGCGTCACAGACTACAGCCCCTGAGCGCATTCCTTTATTTACGCTGCAGCCAGCTGAGCTAATTGTCAGAGACAGCCCTGGTTCTAATTCTGCAGAGTCCAGCAACTACAAGAGTGTGAGTGCTGAGGCATAAACGGTGCAAAACTCTCGGAAATGGGAGCAGCTTGAAACGGTCTGAGGGTACAGGAGTAATCTGCCAAAATTTGTTTACCCAGAGAGACTGCAATAATGTCACCTATCTCCACAGGAGGTGATGGGGGGTGGGAACGCAGGAAAAGCATCCCTAGTGTTTAAAGAAAAGAGAGGAAAGCAAATATTAAAAGAAATACCTATGGAAAGGGAACACAGGCCAAGCAGAGATGGCATTCATTTTCCAAAGAATAGGGTCAGGATGGGGCAGTTGCACAATATTCACAAGCTCACAGACTACCTGATTATAGGCTGGTGTTCAATGCAGCTCACACCGATGGTTCTGCAAGATACAACACGGATCATTTCAGATACTGTGATGTGAACCCATTAATGACACCAAAAGAGCCCCATGTCCAGCCAGCCAGTCAACTGCAGCCTGCCTGATCACAAGTAGACAAAGGAACTCCATCAATTGTTCTCCTCACACCCTGCTGTACTCGGAGTGGTTCCTCTTAGCTGGAATACCACACTCATATTTTATCGGTAGCAGGAGTTCACTCCAGTTAAAGCTCTTCACCCGTCATGGGTATTTTTCTGCAAATGAATGTCTTTTACTTGCATGACTTCTCTTCGTATTGTAATTTGGGGTTTAAACGGATCATCATACTTTACAGAAAAGAAAAAGAGCAAAAGAGCTCCGTGTTGATAATTTTTACTACTTAGGACTAAATGACCTCAACTGAGGAAGAAAAAATTAAGTCATTTGTCTTATGAGGTACAGAGGACATTTTATGGTGTACAATTTAGCTAATAATGGGTTGGGGCCAATGCTTAACAAGTCACATGTTTCCATTGTCCCTTCACCCCCTGCTTATGTTTTTACCACATCCTAACAAAAACATGACCAGAACTGGTGAAAAACATACGGTTCCAACTAATGAATCACATACTTTCCCGCAAGTACAGTAAGTACTACCAGCTGTGTGACAGTCTCGCTCTGGCAGTGGAACCAGCATAGAACAAGCCGGCCCATCTGAAAGCAGCTGCACTAAAAAAACCACAAGCAATAGAAGTGTGTCTGCCTTCTCAGGGCGGCTTTGTCTCTCTGCTCTGTCCTCAGGATGTGCCAGCCATCTTGTCTGGAGAAAGTTTTGGGAAATTCAGAGGTAGAGAGAAGACCCACAAATTCAAAGAACTTCAGCTTTTTCAAAAGTGTTGTCACTGTGTCAAGTGGAATGCCTCCAGAGGATGATAAAAGGAATGCGTCTCTTTCCCACATCCACCCACCCATGTGCCTCTTTGGGGACCTGCCTTAGACTAAAGATTGCGTCTATCCATGGATCTAAGAACGGGAGGTGAGAGAGACAGGAACTGCCCCAGATCAGCGTAGGACAGACGGGCTCAAGAACAAACCCACACGAAACACACACATCGGACAATTCGCAGATAATCAACTCATGCCACGAGCTACTACAAAAATTCAAACCTGCCGTTTATACAACAATAAGCTTCGTTTGTAACCACAGAGCATTCTGAAAAAAAATTCCCTGGCAAGCCCCAGATATTTTTACACAAACGCACTTTTCCTTTCTGTGAAACAACATTCAAATGGATAAACATTACTGTTAAAGGGAAAGAAAGTCCAGCAGCATTAGTCCAAAATGTAAGTGGAAATGGTAGGATTTTTTTTTTAACCTTTAGAGCATGTGAAGGCAATAGCTAATAAAATTTTACGAACATTATTAAGTGAACAGTGGCTTTTATGCAGTGTCTAAGAACCATCTCATCAGGTTTTCTCTGAGAAAAAGACTTAAGAGTTGTCATTCTTGGCTTTGCCAAAGTCTCAATCAGGGGGAAAAAATAGTGAAATTACTTTTTGTTTGGAAAAGCATTTTAAATATAAGGAAGTCACATGTAAGGACTAACAGGGAAGGTCTGCCTTTGATATTTCCCTTTATTGCTTAATTTAGCCAAACACATTGCTCTAATGGCTTATGTTGTCAAGATGCTTCATTCAGCAAAAACCTCACCCCAAAGTCATATTCACAAGCCTTTTCTGTTTCTACCACAGTTCTATGATCATTTTTTTTTAATGAAGCTATTATCAATATGATACCTAAAGAAGGGCCAGAAGATTCACTCCATGAACACAGGAAACCTTGACTCTCGTGGTTTGAATGCTTCCTAAGTGAATTTTGCTGTGAGTGTTTGGGTGCGTTCAGGGTTGGGCTGGTCAAAGGCAAGTGCTTGGGGTCAGTCCTGAAGTCACGTCCATCCCTGTGGTTGGACCAAGTCAGGCAGATGGGACAGGGCTGAGACCACTGACAGCACAGCGGAAAGAGCAAATGACAGACTTAGAGTCAAGTACAAAGAATAAGACTTCAAATGTTCACTAAAACATGGATTTGAAAAATAATATACTGATAAATAAGGCACAGTATTTAAATAAAAAATAATAACAAGTCTGCAGCACTTAGTCCATATCAAATAAAGAACATTCTCTAACCAAAACTGGATTATGAAATTACAGAGTGAAGAAAGAACTGATACAGTTCAACCCAAATTATGGCAAAACTACTAAAAAATCATTAAAAACCACAGTAATTAATTTCACAGCTGGAAAATTACAATAGACTAATAATCAAAAATGCAGTTTATGAAGCAGTACACACAGGATAACCCTATTTTTATTTTTGAAATGAACACAAGAAAAAGAAGAGGTAAGAAAATATTCTAAAATTATTAACACCTCTGTGGACAGTACCATTGGTAAAGCAAATGGTTTTATTAATAGTTAAGTTCCATTTCCTAAATTTTATTTAGCATATATAAATTACACGTGAAAAAAGTAAGTTTACAGGGGTTCCCCCCGTGTGATAAATTTGATTTTTAAGAACTCTAGTAACTAGATTTCTAGTCTTGACTAGTAATTATACTACAAAGCTTAAGTATTATGAAAAATGTTGAGCTTTTCTCAAAAACAAAAAATTGAATTACTTTAATTCTTTTAAAAACTACATTTAAAATTTGTTTCTCTATTTTTTCTTTTTTTGTAAAACAGGAAGACTAGTATTGAATTTACTTATGTTTGTTTAGTTGCTACACCATGTCCAGCTCTTTTTCAACCCCATGGACTGTGGACCGCCAGGCTGCTCTGTCCTTGGGATTTCCCAGGTAAGAACACTGGAGTGGGTTGCCATTTCATTCTCCAGAATTTACTTATGCCTTTCCCCAATTTCTGAAAAGTGTACTCTCAGAAGGTAAGCTACAACCTAGCCTTTGTTAACTCAAACTTATAAAATTAATAAACCTAGATCTAAATCTTCACCTTTCTAATCAGAATACTATTTCTCAATGGCACTTGTAATTGCCAAAGTACTCCCATAAAATGGAAGTCCATGCCCACCCACCCCTGAAACGCCATTCTTTCCATACATGGTTGCAGCTCTCACAGAACACAATCCAGGGCCCTTGGTTATGTGTGATACTGTAACGGGATGAACTCAACAGAACAGATCTGTAAAATATGCTTACCCAGGTTTAAACATGGCAGAAATAACTAGATTAACAACAGTACTCTTATAATAAAGGACTTAGAACCAAACCCAGTAACTGGATTTATTGTTAAAGACACATTCCAAGTTTTTCATTCATTCTCTGAATTCTGAGAGGGCTGGCATGGACACTCGCTTGGCAAGTATTGACCAATGATCATGGCTGAGCGTTGTGTCCATGTTCAGGTTGGAACAAAAGGCTGCTAAAAATTTCTTGATGTCAGAAAAGGCCTACTTCAGGAGAAAATATAAAAGATTTCAACATACTGTATAGACGAGTAGCAGAAATCCACAGTGAACACTTTAGGAACGAGAAGAGTGGCACTCACTCACTGGGGTTTTGAGAAGACTTCAGGAAAAAAGTAGAAAACTGTAACCTGAAAACATACATGCACCCCAACGTTTACTGAAGCACTGTTTATAGTAAATAAGTTGTGGAAGCAAACTAAATGTCCATCAACACAAGAATGGATAATGATGTGGAGTACTAGCCATAAAAAACAATGAAACAATGTCATTTGCAGCAACATGGATAGACCTAGAGATTATCACATTAAGTGAAGTCAGGCAGAGAAAGATAAATATCACATGATATCACTTTTAAGTGGAATCTAAAAAAATGATACAAATGAACTGATTTACAAAACAGAAATAGAGTCACAGGCTTCAAAACAAAGTTCTGGTTACCAAGGGGATAAATGAGGATTCTGGGATTTACCTATACATACACACTATTATACATAAAACAGATAAGCAACAACGACCGACTGTATAGCACAGGAAACGGTATTCAATATTCTGTATTAACCTACATGGGAAAAGAATATGAGAAAGAGTGAATATATGTATACGTATAACTGAATCACTTCATGTACACCTGAAGCTCACAGAGCACTGTAAATCAACCATATGCCAATACAAGGTGAAAACAGAATTATAAACAAGTTTAGCAGCCAGCCATGAAGGATGAGAAAAGGGAAGAAAGAGGGTCAATGTAGGGGAAAGCTGGACAATGAGAAATAGCACAGGATCAGAGAAGGCCAAGCTGATCTGTGCTGCTGGGGCAGGAAGACTGAGGCATGAACAGGCAAGAGTGGCGGCGGAACAAGGCGGCAGGGTCCAACCACAGCAGATCTTGTCTGTCCCTTTGAAGAGCTTCTGAGTTCCCATCTTCTAAACAAACAGTGAGAACCGCTGCAGCTCCTAGCGCCATTCCCCATGAGTCAGACCTAACTCTGTCATCTTGCAGGAGGGAGACTTCAATAAAGCAACATTTTGCATGTGCCAGGCACTGTTTCAGGCACCGGAAACTCTGGAATAAACAGCCCTGCTTCTTGTCTCTCAAGCAATTCATTTCCCTAGATACCTCATTCACTAATAATTTCTTGAAAAGAAAAAGAAATAAATAAAACTGTCATGGCCCTCTATGTCTTTCAGAGGCTGAAAGACAAGAAGGACTAATGTAGCAAAAATAAATAAATAATCTGCATATGTAAAAGCACAATATTCCCAAATCATTTTGCTGATCTCATTCAGCCAAACTGATAAAATCATAATTAAAGAGAACAATTTGTCAAGTCGCTACTAATGGCAGATGTTAGCATATTGGGCCAACCAAACCTTGGGAAATTTACTCTCTTGCTAAGGTTAATAGGTATAATACTTGGCATAAACCACAACACAACATACACAACACAGACAGTGTACACTTAGGTCTAGACCACACCTTTGTTCGGAGAAGGCAATGGCACCCCACTCCAGTACCCTTGCCTGGAAAATCCCATGGATGGAGGAGCCCGGTAGGCTGTAGTCCATGGAGTCGCAAAGAGTCGGATACAACTGAGTGACCTCACTTTCACTTTTCACTTTCATGCATTGGAGAAGGAAATGGCAACCCACTCCAGTGTTCTCGCCTGGAGAATCCCAGGGATGGGGGAGCCTGGTGGGCTGCCGTCTATGGGGTCGCACAGAGTCGGACACGACTGAAGTGACTTAGCAGCAGCAGCACATCTTTGTTCGCCCGTTACATTGGGGACCAGCTGCCCTATCTTTGGCTGAGACACAATCCCAGGGCCTAATTTCATGCATTTAATTCATAAAATATCAGAAAAAACATTGTGATGCAAATTGTGATACCAGTCAAATTTCAGCACCAACTTTTATGCAAAAGTCTATACCCCATAAAAGCCACTTTCTCAATAATTCCTAATGTAATATCCTTGGGGAAAACAATATAATCGAGTTTTATAGCAGGGCAGGTTTCTTAATCCCAGCTGGTCCTATCTGGGCCCTGAAGCATGAGAACTGATCATATTAAAATCCAGATACCAGCTATTATATCTAAAATGGTTGCTTCATTCGTATTTAGCATGAAGAGGAGTCTATCTAAAGCAGGCTCTATTCAATACAATGTGGCTTTAATTGGAGTCTGTTTTAGATGAGCCACCTGTATTTCATCTTTTTAAAATTATCCCTAATTTTCTGCGCAATTTGCCTCTGCAACATAACGAATAGCAGTTATAGATTACTGCCATTGTTTGGATGTCTGAGAAGGTACAGCTCTCTATTTACCGAAGTACGAGGGCCCTGTATCAAAGAACAAAGGTAGAAAACTAGGTTCTGTTCCAGTGCAGGGATGAACAAGGGCATATATGAAAGTATTAGTGAGCCTTAACTAGGAAGACAACAGATCAAACTCTATTATACTGTTTCATTCTGGCTATTCTGAAGCCTAACTAAAATCTCACTTTCTTTTCTACTCAAGAAGAACCTCAAAAAATAATTTCTAACTATAAAAGTTCTATCTCCAACTACATCAAACAACATTTTTTGTAGTGCTGTAGTCCATGGGGTCATGAAGAGTCGGACACAACTGAGCGACTTCACTTTCACTTTTCACTTTCATGCACTAGAGAAGGAAATGGCAACCCACTCCAGTGTTCTTGCCTGGAGAATCCCAGGGACGGGGGAGCCTGGTGGGCTGCCGTCTATGGGGTCGCACAGAGTCAGACACAACTGAAGCGACTTAGCAGCAGCAGCAGCAGCAGCAGCTCTACTTCACAATTATTTCCACTCCAATATATTCATTGTTTGTTACCAACTAAAAGTATTCAATAGTTTTATATGATATCACTATTTTCTGGGATATTTTCCATCTTCATTGTTCTTAACAGCCTAATAATTACTGAAGTATTTTGAAACATGGTATATCATAACACCATCACAATAATATATCTACACAAATCCAAGTACATACCAGTTTGCAAACTGAAGGATGTTTGGGTGATGCCTGTAACAAGAACCATAAAACAAAGAAAACACCTAATATCAAGATTTAAAAGAGAAGTCTTCATTTAATCTGTTCTGAATTACCCAAGATGTATTCCAAAGTCAGAATTTCCATGGGGGGCAATATAATAAAACTGTTTGCTTTTTTTTTTTTTTTTTAAATCACATGCAAAACTTAGGCCTGCTTGTAAGCGATTAGGCAGAGAATAAAGTGTCACAACCCACATAAATGTACTATTACTATTTATTAAAGTATGCTACCCAATTTTTCTCTCATCATGCTTACATAAACATAGGTGATTTCTAATTAGATTTCTCCCCTAAACAGAGTTTGTTCCACAACAGGACTCCTCTACTCATCTTGGCTTTTGAACTTCCTAGAACTATTTATATAAATTATACTCTCCACTTCCAACTTATCCACCATGCACATGGAACAGACTTAAGTACATGACAAAAATAGCACCTTTCTTTTCTGGAAATGTCAATGTATGGCTATTCCTCCACTAGTCTCCCCTACTTAAAACATTTTTATTTAAGGGTATCATCAGCTATTATTTTCCCAATTTTCTCCAAAGACAGTTGTTATAATTAGTCTCATGAAATATGAGTATCTACCTAGTGATAAATAGGTAAACTAAATATGATTATAGTGTTAAAAGTAGTGCACTCAAAAAAAATCTAACTTGAGGATTATTGCCACTTAGTTACCAAAATTATCCTATATGTAAACTTTCAATTATTTCATTCTTAAACACCAAGGTTGAGTCCAAGAATCTGCCTCCAGCAGTGGCATAAACTACACAAGGGGGGAAACACACTAATAAAGGTCTTTTCTTTTCAAGTCAACCCCAAAATATACCAGCAATTTCCTTACATATTCCATTATATCAATAGTTTGGATTCAGTGCCAACTTGGTTGAGTCTCGATTACTAGCGTGGTCTGTATAAATTACATATAGCATATCCCATATGGAAACCATATTTTCACAGTGACCAGTGTTTAATAACAAACACTGTAACTTGGAGTATCTGTAGCAATTTCTCTTATTCTGCTGCACTCTTTCAGCAATTTGTCTACTCAGATATTTAGTCTATGAAGCCAAGGCTCTTGAATTTTCTCACTGTAGTTAAAAAGGGACTAATTTTATCCCATGTTGTATTAGTTACAAGATAATTGGGCTCCTTGAAAGGCTCCACCATAAATTATCTTGATCCAGAAATTATCTTAAACATTGGTAGGTAACAATGCTCTTGCATAAACATACTTTTTTTGTGGAAGTTACTAATTAATTTTGTTTATTTGCTTTACAATTTCATGCCTTTTTTCCCCTTGGTCACTATCATGTAAAACTGATTAGCCAATGTGCCACAAGCTCTAACTAGTTTAATATTTTATAATATCTTTACATACTTAGATAAAGCATGCATTTTATTTTAATAAGCACAGTCTCTATGTTAAAATGTTGTGAGACTATACAGTTTTACTGAGAACAGTTAAAAAAATTAGTGACTAGGTCAGAGTCTGAATGCATACTGCAGGTTTTTGTGTTTATGCACAAGATACAATTTGAAGTTACATATTTCAAAGTGAGAAGAACAATTCTACTACCTAAGTTCTTAGCCAACTCTCATTAGAGACTCCAACAAGCTAAATATATTTTTGGACAAAATTATATAATAAAGAAACTGAACAGATAGGTCATAGGACTTTTTTAGAAATGGTTGCCTAAGTGCCATAACCTTGTTTCAAAGATAGGTTTATTCAATACAGGGGAGAAAGCAAAAGTGCTCATTTAAAAGATCATTAATGAAACTTCATACACTCTACGTGACAAGGGGTAAGGGACTGCGGGTGAAAGAAAGCAAAAGAAACAAAAGGATTTCCATCAAGTGAGGAGAAGAGCAAAAAAGAGACACATTGTAAGGTCGTGGTTAGTTTTTGTTGTTTTTTTTTTTTTTTAATATTGAGAGACTGGGAGCAATTTAAACTTAAGATGAAAGGATACTCAAAATTTACACAAAGGAAATAGCAAAATAATCTTAAGAATGTTCCTTGGACCACTCCAGAATTTCAGAATATGGAGTCTGTTAGGATAAGCGAACCAGCACACCCAAAGACAAATTAAAACTTGAAATTATATTGGCAAGCTGGTCATAAAAATCGTAACACAGCAGAAGTATCTACAGAGAAAAAAAGCTACTAAGACAAAAAACAAGGATGTCTGACCAGTTGTGGTTTACTGTTCAGGAAAGGGCATGTTTTAGATGAAGTTTTCTTTAGTCTAATGTCTAAAATACATGTCTATATGCTTCTAGGAAGCACGGCTGAAAGAAGAATGCAGTAATAGATTCCAATTCCAAAGAATACCCAAAAAATAGCTAAAGGGAAATGAAGGGTTTCTGGGTTACTTTGCTTTTTCTTTCTTTTTTTTAGCCAAGCTACTGCAATTCTGTCATGCCAGATCCTCACACAAGCCAAACAGGTGGGATGTTATTTGAAGCTACAGCCTTTATTTAATTAGTCAACTAAAGGGTGTTGATGCAAAATCTGGATACAATCTTAAATCATTTGTTCTATAATTATTTCATGATAATTTTTTTTTTTTTTTTAATTTAAAAGCCCCAGCGCTGCTTTCCTAGCTAATGGGAAAAACAGGTTGGAGGGCCTTAAGAATAAATCCTTCTCTGGTTCAAAGACAACTGCTCTGACTTTTTTTCTTCTGGCTGTCTAGAAAGGAGCAAATTTTTTTCTCCATTTTTTTTTTTCCTTATCATACCCTTATGGCTTTCATTAGGCACATGAAAGGCCATAGAGTTAACTTCGTGTTCAAAATTACTCAGCACCAAGCCTTTGTATGAACTCTTACAGAAAATGACGCAAAAGAATAAGCTTCTTAAGGTGCCTAACGGACAAGCGATCTTTAAAAGGAAAGTGCTCTTTAGTGTCCATGTATTCAGGCCTAAAATGAAGCTGCAATTACGGGAGAGATGCAGGGAGAGCCTCAGCAAGCTCTCATAGTATAAACACAGCAGTTACAGTTGTGATCTTCACCTGATATCAAAGCCATCCGCCCAGGACGTGCTGGGGCAAGCCCCTGCCGGGGAAGACCAGCCTGTGTTAAATGGATGACTCTAACCCCCCAAAATAACCCAGGGTGTGATTTAAATCACAACATACCCAATAAACTTGGGCTCTGTCACACTAATTTCAAGTGTTCAAAGTCATAACTAGATTTCTATGGTTACCCAAAATACATACACACATACTTATATACATTCATAAAACATACACTATTACCCAAAACACAATATACACTTACACACACACACACATAAAACACATAGAAGCTTTTTAAAAAGGGAAGTTGCCTCATGCATTTTGAAGACTTCTACAAGCAATTAAGCATCTAACACACATGCAGAATGGAACAGGCAGGAGAGTTTCCTAGCTGCTAGAAATTTTAAGAAACAAATGGTACAAGAGCAAAGAAAAAAACAGTTATTTGTTACACCAAAGGTGAACAACATTTATCAGGTAAAGGAAAAAAAATACATAGGTTCAAAGTGTTAGGGATGTTGTGGTATAATTTACATAAAGTGAAATACACAGATCTTAAGTGTCTACCAAGAATATATTATGGAGGGAACATGTAAAAATCATATACTGACTTATTTACACTGATTTTCACACTAGACTGGGACATTAAAAGTTACTATAATTAGCAGTGGGTGACTCTGAGCAAGACTGGATTTGCTTCCTAAGTTTTAAGTGATTGCTTGAAGCTAAATTTCTGGGAACTTCTTTGGTCTGGTAATCAGTCTGGGAGTCTTGTAGGAACAAGCTTTCTCGTGATATTTCCACTGCCTCGTGGTTTCTGGCAAGGTTGAGTCGTCTACAGAAACAAGATTTTCTAAGAGCGTCTTGTTATTTCCATTTCCTATCTCAAATGAAACCAAGTGCATGTGGATGAAAATATTAAAAATAAACACATATGCAAATGTTTCATCATCAAAGTTGTTTCTAAATCGACTCAAATGAAACCCATCAACAGTACTTTTAAGAACTGACAGCAACTCTAGTTCTACTGACTATTGTATAAAACAAAAACTTGGAAGTAAGAAGAGAACCAATTAATTTTGTATTTTTAAAAAGTAGGTTATTCTCGTGACCATGCCAACCTTAACAATGTTAAGACTTAAGAAATGTTAATAAACTAAGAAGTCAAAAATCTTAATATAACAAGGATCTTTCCAATGCATCAATTCTCCACATTTAGGTTCTCACCTGCACTTCTGAAGTATGTCTCTAATTACATTAGAAACCCTTAAATGCAGGGTACATTGTTACACATGGCACCATACTATACTCATAAAATATACTCCCAGAAAAAGATACTCTTTAAAAGAAAAAGAAGAATGAACTATTTTATTTATTGAAATATGCCAAACAATGGTAAGTAAACTCTGAAAAGAATGAGAAAATACAATTTTTAAATATTTCTCCTTCTCTATTTATTTTAAATAAATAAAATTGATTCTATTTTAAATTCCCATAAATTTCCCCATCTAAGACCACTGGATACTATTTATGATTCTCAGTAGGGAATTTAATATCTAAATACAATGATAATATCAATTTCAAAAGTTAAAAATAGCCAGACATTAATGATGTCTAGAATGGCAATGTAACCTAAGGATAATGATCCAGTTATTATTGACATGAAAGTATAAGATATTTACAAAGTATGAGGTTTAATAAGCTCAAACAAGAAAAGGAAGGTGTGAAAAGCATGTTGTATGTAACAGGCAATTTTCCCTTGAAAAACTTCCCTCAAAGCTAACTTGAAAAGTTTTTGAAGTTATGGAAAAAAATACTGTACGTATTTTTATAAAAACAGAAGTTAGGAAAATACTCTGAGATGACATTTCAGAAGACATTTCATCAAAAACACATTTTTACTTCAAGTAACAGAAATAATGAAAATTCATATTCACGGAAATACTGTTAATATTGGAGCAAATCATGACCATTTTACTCTAACACTAATTTTAGTATTAGCTTAAACTATAAACATCTAGAAAACAAAAGTTCACCCTGTGGCCTATTTATTTTTTATTCATAGGTCTAACATATATTTCAAGATTGATTTCAAGTTGTAAGAAGTCATTACAATCTCAGTGCATCATTGTTGAATGTTATTACTGTATTCACTTCTCTATTACCTTTATCTGTTAAGAGTTTCTTATTTAATTATGTATCAAAATTATTTATTTCCCTGTAATAGCAACAACAAAACTGAGGCCCAGGGCATCACATGTTAAAAGGCAGGGGTAAAAATATAAAAGGTGAATTCTATTTTGCCCCTGCTAGTGACAGTCTAAAGGTATTTCTGTTTTTAAAGAAAGACCAGTTTGTACAGATAAATGAATCCATTTCCAATATACTGCTTCTAGTAATTATTAATTAAAGCAACAATATAGGCATCCTTTCCATAAAAAACAGAGGCCACGGAATTATGTGATACACTTATGTCCTTAACTTTGCCAAACCACATTTCTGGTTAAGAAAGTCAAGGGGAAAAAAAAAAAAAAGAACACTATATCAACAGACTACAGAAACCAAGTGTAATACTTGCAAGTAAAATAAGTGCGTTGGTTATGCTACATGAAATCAGGAGAGCAAATATTCAAAAACAGATTGAATATTCTCATATCCTTCCCCACCTTTATAAAGCTCCAACCATCATTCCAAACACATCCCTTATCCAGACATTTAAACACATTGTATTCAATACAAATGCATTAAAGCTTATCAAATTTAGATACATTTACAATGTTTAACAAAACACATGAGGGAATATGTGTTCAAAACAACCTTTTCATGTTACAAAAATGGCAATTATTAACTACTAGTTTTCAACTAATTTTTCATTAACAGGTTAATAGCTTCTTCAGAAAGCAAAGTCTCCCCATTTTTATTCTGTGTTTAACATTTCAAATTATAAAATTCCATCAAGAGGTCATTCTACCAGGCTAAGCAAACTCGTAGAAAATTTTCCCAAATTTATGCAAGAAACTGTGAAGCCTGGCTTGCTGTGAATCAAGCATGAATTTGAGGCATGAGCTTTGAAAGACTTTTTTTTTTGAAAGACCCTATAGTCCTTCAAGAAAATCCTGACAAGAGGCATCAAATATGTGAATTTCAGGTCAAGTTTAACAATATAGCTGGTGAAGAGTCCAAAGTAGGTGTTGCAATACCTGCACCCAGGACCTGGCTACATCCCTTGTAGTTATATGACATCATACCTTTCAAGGGATTGCGATCTCAGGACAAAACTAATATTATAATCCTGTTACTTCAGAGAAATGCTGTAAGCATTCAACAAGCAGTAAGTACACTACCTTAGAAAAAGTTAGAATATTATCATTGGAACATTTACAGGTGCGTCAGGATAGAAAAAAAGAAACTGGACCCTCAGAATAAGTTATGTTCGTGGAGAAACACATGAAGATCAGTGGATAAAGTAACTACTGGAAAACTACAGAGAATAAAGGGTCTGGTCTATGTTGTAGAAGTCAATTACCAGAAATATGCAAAGCCCACTGATTGCTTTTTAAACTTTCCTATAATAATACAAATATACACACAGTCATACTCTCCATATTATTTGAGTATTTTTCAAAATACTTCAGGCTGCAAATCATTTCCCCAAAATCAGTGGGAAGATTAAAGAATCTTCGGTATGTTAAACCGTCAAAGACAGCAAGAGGTCAAGTGGATGAGAAGTCTCTTCTCCCTTTAAAGAAACTTTTCCCTCTTGTGCCTGGGAAATTTAAAAATCCACATCACATGAATTTCCTAAGCTACTGTCCCAGATATCTTACAATGAACCCTTGTTACCATCATGAAACTGCTTACTGTACCAATCTGTTGCCTCCATTTAACTTTGGTTTTTTAGCTAAGTTTCAAATTGTAATAACCTAATCTTATCACTAAAAATTTCTGAATTAAAAAAGGAACTAAGATGCAAGTTAAGTAATTTATTGGGCTAAAGATGCCCGTTATCACATAAGTGCTTGAAATCAGGGGGTCCCTAGCCAAGATTTCTAAAACTTCTGTCACACAGCAATTCAGCCCAAATAACCACTACATTTCAATGGAGATGTAAGGATTAAATGAAGTATTGCCTATGAAAACATAACTACCTTAAGTCGTGTTTTGGAGCAAGACAAAAAATAATAGTAAGTCTGTAAAGTGGTGTTATTTAATGGAATGATCATTTCTGGTTTGCTGTTAAAATTTAAAAGTCACCAACTAACATCAACCAACTTACTGGTTAAAGATTGTTCTCCATAACAAGTAAACACACACTGCAGCAAGTTACTAAGCAACATTTATCATCTGATTTCCATCTACTCATCATGAGCTTACCATCATGTTCATAAGCCAAACTAAACAGTGACCCTACTTCTAAAACACTCATCTGACATGTTAACTAAAATATTACCTTGCCAACACACTCTTTCCACTTCCCTATTCTGAGTTTGAAATGATATCTGATACAAGTTTCGAAGATTTTTACTTTGATACCTGAAAATGAGTGCATAAGGGTGTTTTGTTTTGTTTTCCATGAATAGGAGGAAGAAAACAATACCTCTAAATACTCGACAAGTCTGCAGAGCATTCCGCTTTGTCAACTGTTGCTTTTAGGCAACACCACAATGGCTTCCAATTCTAACCTAAGAAAATCTGAGGCTTTTTCCCCATGACAGTACTAAGTAGCGCCACCCACACCTGAACTCTTCCTCGAGAGGTAGAGTGCATATTTTAACATATTCAATTCACCATACAGCTTTCCTGAGTTTTCTCATCACTGATAAAACAACCGGAACCACACTACAAAACCAATGACCACACCACCCCACCCACAGCCTCTACCTCACAAAACTTTTTCTTATACTTCTCTAGTCGCAAAATCTTTGAGGCAGAACTACAGCCAGCTGCCAAGGGTCCATTTGGCAGTAGAAAGACTGTCATCACTAATATCCCGTGCTTTCTTAGGATTCAAGAAACAGGGAAGGGAAACAGTGAGTGCCTTGGGGGCCACATTTTTTGTTTTAATTTTGGCTTTCAAAATCTGATTCAGAGTTCCCGTGGCTTCAACTGTCTACACGAAACTTTTCTCCTGGAATGAGAAGTAATCAGTGAAGTCTTTTGGGGAAGGTACACCTAAGTCACTCAAGAGCCACTATGCTGGAATCAGACTGCCGGGCTCCAATTCTAAACCTCCACTTGCTCTTGCTGTGTAGGAATAGGCAAGTTACCTAACCTCTCTGGGCCTGTTTCCTCATTTATAAAACAGGAATATCTTAGGGAAGCAACCTCTGTAAAGCTCTTGGGACAAAGTCTCCATCATAATAAGTACTCACTAAATTGAACCATTATTACCATCTTTAGAAGGAGGACTAAAAAAAAAAAAAAAAAAATAGAAAGAGGACTGGGGCTTCCCAGGTGACTCAAGGGTAAAGAACCAGCTAGCTGATGCAGGAGACTCAGGTTCGATCCCTGGGTTGGGAAGATCTATGGAGAAGAAAATGGCAACCCACTCCAGTATTTTTGCCTGGACAGAGGAGCCTGGGGGGCTACAGTCCATGGGGTCACAAGGAGTTGGACACAAGTGAGTGACTAAGGCACAGACCACATATAGAGTGCTGAGAAAATCTCAGATCCAAACCTGGAAGACCTGAATTCCCATACCTGGTCACAAATAATTTGTTATTTAATCTCATAGAATAATTTTACCTTCTGTGAATCTCGCTGACCTCATATGTAAATGAGAAAGATGGGTTTAGAATCTGCATTAGCGGTTTCAAGGCTGGCTGTATATTTTCATCATCTGGGGGACACTGAAAGAAAGATGAGTACATACCCATCTCCAAAGATTCAACTCTAACTGCACTTGCTATATTAATATGTTTGGTAGCATTATCTGAGGTCCCTCCATTTTTTAATTCTAGAATTCTTAGCTTTACCTATCTTTTCATGCACAAACATCATGGAGATCTAATACTCTAAGCATGTTAAGAACAGCAATCACTACTTATGTTTCTTGATATTTATGAATATGGGTGAAGTGAAGTGAAGTTGCTCAGTCGTGTCCAACTCTTGCGACCCCATGGACTAATGTAGCCCACCAGGCTCCTCCGTCCATGGGAATCTCCAGGCAAGAACACTGGAGTGGGTTGCCATTTCCTTCTGCAGGGGATCTTCCTGATCCAGGGATCGAACCCAGGTCTCCTGCATTGCAGGCAGACGCTTTAACCTCTGAGCCACCATGGGTAGTAGATAATAAATCATCAATTTTAGCCTCTTCTGGGGTCAATGGGACAAGCACATGCCTCTATAGCTGCACCAAAATTGATCTCCCCCAGCATGGTTTAAGATCCAGTATCTTATGTTTAGGAAAACAAATAGCTTTATTTAGCCCATTTTTCTCAAGAACAGTATCAGTAAGTAGCCAATTTTTAAAACCTTGTGTTCTCCTGACACTCTTAACTTCCAGAGATAACCATGAATATGGATACTTACACATAACACCAGGAAAACATCCAGGAAAAACCTTATGAGAACTTTCTGATAATCTTAGTCAAAGCATAGATTCACAGGTTTGCAGCAGCTCTTTGATATACCTTTTATTTCTATTCTGCTTTTCCACAATGACATCAAACTTTCCTAAGTGTATCAGAATCAAAAGATATTCCAGGGAGGGATTTTCACTGCCAACTTCCCTAGACTGAGCAACTTTCACTTTCACTTTCCCCAGAGTCAGGAGCAGAAATGGGAAGAGAATCCCAGTCTCTGGAACAACCTCACGTGGCCCCTCAAGTCATCACACCGTGAACAAAGAAATGAAAGGGTTAAATCATTCAATGTTAAGGTTCCAGGTACTTTAAATGTATTTTGATTATAAGATTACTATTAAGAAAGAGTCTCTTTTTTGACAGTACCAAGAGTTGAATATAAACTTTCCCAGGCACTAAAACTTCAAATTAAAGCTGAAAATTCTTTTCACTATCTCAATCATTATGGTTATTCACAGAAAAAAAAAAAAAAAAAAAAGGAACAGACACCAAATTCAGTCTAGAAACATTAAGTCAGTGATAGTCACTGGGATTCTAAATAATCCCAAAGTCTCTAAAAACATTCCTCTTTCCTTTAAGCCTGTGCCCTGTGTTTATAGAAAATCACAATTTATCCTTTAAACTAATAATAACAAACATGAAAGGCAATGTGTAATTAGTGGCATAAAACAGTTAACATAAAATCCCAGCCTAAGAGTATCAAGGGAGATACAGAAGAAGCGACAGTAAATAAATGATACACATCAACTATCATGTATCAAAACCAGTGACCCTCAAGAAAAGAGAGAAGCCACTTTCTAGAGGTCACCCTCTTTCCCAGAGTGACCTTTCCCAGACTGACCAAAAGGTCACTGCTGCTTTGGGCAGGTTTCTTTTCTTTGCTCTTTCCTCTTTCTTTTCTTTTGGCTAGTACTGATTTAAGCATTTTATTTTGCTTTGTCTCATTCTCGTCAGTTTGAAGGAAACTAGGACCCATTCGAGAAGCAGACTTAATAAACGAGCAACTAACTTCTCCACCTTCTGTGCTTTAGAGCAAGTCTTCAACATTGTTAATTTCAGCCCTCACAAAGATGCTGAATTCATTCATTCAAAAGAAATCTTACTGTCATGGCAGTCTCTTTGGTAAACTCTTAAACAGATATGAGAATGTCAATAGTCCTTGTCTGTGCATTACAGTCTAAACTAAAAAGACAGTAATTATAGCCGTGTGCTATATTGAAAATGGATAACCAATACCTACTGTATAGCACAGGGAACTCTGCTCAAAATTCATTAACAACTAATTGAGAAAAAGAATCAGTTCAGTTCAGGTCAGTCCCTCAGTCATGTCTGACTCTTTGAGACCCCATGGACTGCAGCATGCCAGGCTTGTCTGTCCATTACCAGCTCCCAGAGCCTGCTCAAACGCATGTTCATCGAGTCAATGATGCCATCCAACCATCTCATCCTCTGTTGTCCCCTTCTCATCCTGCCTTCAATCTTTCCCAGCATCAGGGTCTTTTCTAATGAGTCAGTTCTTCATATCAGGTGGCCAAATACTGGGGCTTCAGTTTCAGCATCACGCCTTGAATGAATATTCAGGACTGATTTCCTTTAGGGTGGACTGGTTGGATCTCCTTGCTGCCCAGGAAACTCTTAAGAGCCCTCTCCAACACCACAGTTCAAAAGCATCAATTCTTCAGCGCTCAGCTTTCTTTATGGTGCAACTACCACATCCATACATGACTACTGGAAAAACCATGGCTTTGAGTATAAGAACCTTTGTTGGCCAAGTGATGTCTCTGCTTTTTAATATGCTATCTAGGTTGGTCATATCTTTTCTTCCAAGAAGCAAGCACCTTTTAATTTCATGGCTGCAGTCACCATCTGCAGTGATTTTGGAGCCCAAGAAAATAAAGTCTGTCACTTGTTTCCATTGTTTCCCCATCTATTTGCCATGAAGTAATGGGACCAGATGCCATGATCTTGTTTTTTGAATGCTGAATTTTAAGCCAGCTTTTTCACTCTCCTCTTTCACCTTCATCAAGAGGCTCTTTAGTTCCTCTTTGCTTTCTGCCATAAGGGTGGTGTCATATTCATATCCGAGGTTATTGATATTCTCCCTGCAATGTTGATTCCAGCTTGTGATTCATCCTGTCTGGCATTTCACATAATGTACTCTGTACATAAGTTAAATAAGCAGGGTGACAATATACAGCCTTGACGTACTCCTTTCCCAATTTGGAACCAGTCCATTGTTCCATGTCTGGTTCTAACTGCTGCTTCTTGACCTGCATACAGATTTCTCAGGAGGCAGGTAAGGTGATCTGGTATTTCCATCTGTCTAAGAATCTTCCACAGTTTGCTGTGATCCACACAAAGGCTTTGACGCAGTCAACGAAGCAGATGTTTTTCTGGAATTCTCTTACTTTTTCTATAATCCAACAGATGTTGGCAATTTGATCTCTGGTTCCTCTGACCTTTCTAAATCCAGCTTGAACATCTGGAAGTCCTCAGTTCATGTACTGCTGAAGCCTTGCTTGGAGAATTTTCAGCATTACTTTGCTAGTGTGTAAAATGAATGCAAAATTGTGCAGTAGTTTGAACATTCTTTGGCATTGCCTTTCTTTAGGACTGGAATGAAAACCAACCTTTTCGAGTCCTGTGGCCACTGCTGCATTTTCCAAGTTTGCTGGCATATTGAGTGCAGCACTTTCACAGCATCATCTTTTAGGATTTGAAATAGCTCAGCTGGAATTCCATCACCTCCACTAGCTCTGTTCATAGTGATGCTTCCTAAGGCCCACTTGAGAAAAAGAATAGATACATGTATATGTATGAATCACTGCTGTCTACCTGAAACTAACAACACTGTTAATCAATTATACTCCAATATAAAATAAAAGGTTAAAAAACAAAAAGAAACAAAAAAGGTAACAATTAACAATGTTCTTTAAACCTAGGCTTAGATAAGAGAATATTTGAAAGAGGAGAGTAAGAGGCATGAGG
Organism: Dama dama; assembly: GCF_033118175.1. Taxonomy (NCBI): domain Eukaryota; kingdom Metazoa; phylum Chordata; class Mammalia; order Artiodactyla; family Cervidae; genus Dama; species Dama dama. Next base: position 36,523,311 of record NC_083709.1, on the reverse strand, counting down.
AGACAGACTAGGTTTCTTTTCACTCCCTACTGCTCTGGCAAAGTCAGAGAATCCTATCTCAAACTCTCCATCGTCAAAATGAGTGTAACAGCCCTTACTACTTCTATTCTTCCCAGAACATTATTTTGTTAATTTTCACAAATTCTGAGCCCCTTAACTGAAGTGAATCCAACATGGTTAGAGGCTCCAGTTTGGGTCACATTTCCATTCTTTCCCCTAATATTGAATAGTTAAAGAATTATATTAAAATGCTGTGCCATGCTCAGCCACATCCGACTCTTCGCAGGCCCTTGGACCATAGCCCACCAGGCTCCTCTGTCCAGGAGCCTGTCCAGGAGAATTTTCCAGACGTGAATACTGGAGTCGGTTGCCATGCTCTCCTCCAGGGGATCTTCCTGACCCAGGGATCAAACTTGCATCGCCTGTGTCTCCTGCATTTCAGGCAGACTCTTTACCACTGAGCAACTGGGAAAGCTTTATTAAAATATCCAATACTAAATACATCTGTATCACCATGTGTGTGCATGCTCAGTGGTGTCCAAATCTTTGCAACCCTATGGACGGTGGTCTGCCACAGTCCGCAGGACTGGCCATGGGATTTCCCAGGCAAGGAAACTGGAGTGGGTTGCCATATCCTCCTCCAGAGGATCTTCCTGGCTCAGAGATCAAACCTGTATGCCTCCTGTGTCTCCTGCATTGGTAGGCAGACTCTGTACCACTGAACCACCTGGGAAGCGCCCTATATCACTACATAACCTGTTCAATACTTTGAAGAAGTCCTAAGAGTAGATGTAGCATGTCAGGGTAGAGAGACAGGACATCCAATCTGGAATCATAGCCTTGAACCTTCACTTGTTCGCTGTGAAACTGTAGGCGAGTTATTCAAGGCTTACTTTCCTCAGCTATCAAGCAGGAAAGATAACAGGACTCAAAGTACATAACTAGAGTGTTAGAAAGATTACACATGAGGTAATATACACAGAGTCTTAGCCCATTATCTGTAAGGGATAAGCAGCTTAATGAAGGGTAACTACTATTAACATAATGATCTAGTGCTTTTGTCAGGAAAACATCGAGGCCAGTGGGGCTGTAGGAATCTCTCAGAGAGCAACTCAGGTAAAGAACTACCCTGGGGCTTCTCACAACCTAAAGAAGAAAATACTAATACATCCAATCTAAAATACACTTCCAGGGACTTCCCTGGTGGTCCAGTAGTTAAGACTCTGCACTTCTAATGCAGCGGGCACAGCTTCCTGGCTGGGCAACTGAGATCTCACATGCCGTGTGGCATGGCCAAAAAAATTAATTAATTAAAGACAACAACAACACTTTCAGAGAAGAAGTTCTTTTCCAAGCCATTCCCAAACACTCTGGGGAAAAAAAAAAAACCCTCAGATTATTTCAGAACCCCCATGTGTACATGAAACAATTTTGCCTTCTAGTAGTGTAACTGTTTTACAAGTGAGAATATCTAGAGCTTTTAGACTCTGGAAAACAACTGAAGCATCCAAGACTAGCCTCCCTGCCTGTGAACCATCTCAGTGCACACAGAGGTCACTCCCCCCTCTGAAGTTCAGGGATGTAGACCAAGAACACCCAGAAGCCTGAGACTCTGGGATGGGCAGGCAGCCCACGGCTGGAGAATTCCAGTAGCCTGGGGTGGGGAGGTAGCAGCAGAACAGTGTAGTAGAAAACAGTCCTTCTAATTACATCAGACATACAGTGATGGTCAATCATCTGTCATATTCAAGGGTAGCTGTGATGTTAGGCTATTTCCATAAACTATACAGAAACAACTCATAAAACATATCTGAACTTTTTTACAGGATTCTTTTTACAATATTTTACAAATTTTTAATAATTTTTAAAACAATTTTAAAATTTAATTTTAAATTAAAATTTTAAAATTACAAATAAAATTACAAAATTTTTTACAATATTTTACAAATTTTTTATAGGATGTTGTTTACAATAGAATACCCCTTTTGTAATAAGAATAATATGGACATGCTCTGAAAACATTAAGTTGGTCAACAGCGGTCAGGTACCACATAGTTCATACTGTGAGACCCAATGCATATAACATTCTAAAATAGGCAAAATTATTCTATTCTGACAGAAATCAAAATCATGCATGTCTCCAAGGCAAAGGAGATTGAGGGGAAAGGAATAGAGGGAACATTATAGGGTAAATAAAATGATATGGATTTTGACTCTGGGCATAGTTTAACACAGGTGTGTATACATGTGTCACAACTCATGAAACTACCCTTAAAAATCTATGCATTTCATTTTATATAAATTGTACTTAAATTTTAAAATTAAGGGGTAAGTAGAAGATATCTCAAAGTTTAAGAGTGGCTACAAAAATAGGGGTGGAGATCAAGAAAAGGTATGGGCTGTATTGCAAAAACCAGGAATGGAAAGGAAGTCCACTGGAGGTGTCAGCCATGGCTGAGCCCCAGGCCTAAGTCACACAAAGTTCCTCTCGTGGAGCATCACGCAGAGGTCCTTTTCACCCATCTGCATCACTGGGCCATGCAGGCACGAGAGAGCAAGTTACCGGGAATACACATGGAGCGGTGTAGAGGGGAAGAGAGAGGAGAAGAATGGTAGAGGATTTTATTCAAATGCAGCCTGGTTGCAGATGACATTTCCCATGTATACAAAGATTCTCAAGCAAACATCTACATATGGTTCTATTTTCCTGATGTCTATCAGCCCTTTTTTGTTGCAGACTTGAGCACAGCACATGTTCCAATTAACTCCCCTCTTTGTTGCAACTTGCTGAGTTGGGTGTCTCTTGCCAAAAAGGGGTAGGTGGTTGGTTACATAACAAGGACCTGGGTGGAATCGGCTGCCAAGTCTACACAGAATTGGCGGAATGTGTGTGGTATGGATGGGGGTTAGGAGAAGGTGGGAAGAGAAGAGGAGGCCACAGGAAGAATAATAACCTTTGAGGCAGACTCTGACAGAGGCAGGCCTCATGGGCTAGGCTGCTGAGGGAAACAAGGTCAAAGAATAGCCAGACTGGAAGTCATGAGGTGTCAATGTACAGAGTGTAGATTCTGTAAGTTCTGTAAATGTAAGTTCTCATGTGAAATTTTCCCCTAGGGTGATGCTTCCAGGAACAGTCTAATGTGACAAGAACTTTAGGAAAAGGCTTGACCCAACTGCAACCATGATGGGATTTTTAATAATAAAAGAGAGAAAGGGAGATCATAAGGTGAAAGGATAAAGGGGCCTTCACCAAAGTTTTTCCAAGTAAAATGTAAGTGATCCAATAATATGTGCATTCATTTTGGTGAAGGAAGTACTGGGTTGGCCAGAAAGTGCGTTTCAGTTTTTTGATAAGCAGAAAAACCCAAACGAACTTCTTCACCAACCCAATACTCCTCAACAGAATTCACACTTTAAGCCCGATCTTCTTAGACAGGCTTAAAGGTTTTTTTCTGGGAATTTAGACCCATGTGCTATTGAAACTAACTTGTGGATCAGGTTCTATTCCATAGCCATGGACTGTTTTCCTCACCCTATTCAACCATCCTTCAACCTTTGAAAGAGTTTTATGTACTACTAACAAGAATTTATCCAACAAATTAAAGTGACAGAAAATAAAACACTAAAGGGGTCCCTGGGATTGAATTCTTTACAGACAGGACTGTAGGGTGTCATTGATATACTCAAAAAATGATTTCAAAAGAGACACGCAGTCTTCGATAGACAAAAAAGAAAAAGTAATATGGAACAAAAATGAAGTTGTTTGAAGAGATAAACATCTTTAATGCAAAGACTTTCTAGATAAGCAGATATGACAACAGTGTGAAATTACCCCATTATTGTCATAATTTCTACTGCCACTTAGCTTTTTTAACTGAAACTATCTAATCCAGAGATTTCTGGGCGTTTTCTATTTAAGACATCAGGATATCTATCAAACTATGAGGGGGAGGTGACAGTTGGCCAAAAGAGGGCTACATAAAGGTTACATGGTGAAAAGTGCTCACCATGATAGCCCGAGGAGGACAAACAGGTTCCATCAGCTGAGCTCAGATGAGATGTGTGTGATGCAGGAAAGCAGACCAGAAACACGATTCTGAACATGGAATTCCCTCGGCTTCCTCGAAGACGAAGGACTGGGGGATAAGTGTCACAAAACAAACAGTACTCACTGGGCTGAATGCAAAGTAATGAGGGCAGAACCTATCATGGCATGTTTAATAACATAATTTCGCTAAGGCAAACTAAGGGGTGGTTAATGAGGTTCCATCAAATAAGTTATGTGAATTGTGTCATTTGCAAACCACAAAATATCACGTTAGTTAAGGGAAACATTTGACAAGCAGTTTCTAGTCTCATGACCAATTCCACATTAGGCAATCTTGCAAATGACATAATTAACACAACTTACTTAGCTGATCTCCATCTGCAATTCATTAGGAAGAATCTTCCAGCAGAATCATGCCATCTAAAGGTGACCAGGCACAGGAGAGCTGTTAACAAATACGAGGGACTCAACCTATGTTAAAATTTAGTGCGAGTCAATCTCTTTGCATTAAAAACCAATGATACTTTTATGCCAAAAACGTAGAGCTATTTGGTCCCCTTGGACTCTGCAACAAAAGATGAAAATATAGAAGCATAGCTTCCATATAAGTCCACGTACATAGGAATAATATTGGAGTAAAAAAGTTGGCTTAAAACTCAACATTCAGAAAATGAAGATCATGGCATCCGGTCCCATCACTTCATAGCGAATAGATGGGTAAACAATGGAAACAATGACAGACTTTATTTTCTTGGGCTCCAAAATCTCTGCAGATGGTGACTGCAGCCATGAAATTAAAAGATGCTTGCTCCTTGGAAGAAAAGCTATGACCAACCTAGACAGCATATGAAAAAGCAGAGACATTACTCTGCCAACAAAGGTCCATCTAGTCAAAGCTATGGTTTTTCCAGTAGTTACATATGGATGTCAGAGTTGGACCATGAAGAAGGCTGAACACTGAAGAACTGATGCTTCTGAACTGTGGTGTTAAGAGAAATCTCTTAAGATTCCCTTGGACTGCAAGAAGATCAAACCAGTCAATCCTAAAGGAAATCAGTCCTGAATACTGGAAGGACTGACGGTGAAGCTGCAACTCCAAAACTTTGGCCACCTGATGCAAAGAGCTGACACACTGGAAAAGACCCTGATTCTGGGAAAGATTGAGGCAGGAGGAGAAGGGGTGACAGAGGACGAGATGGATGGATGGCATCACTGATTCAATGGACATGAGTTTGAGCAAGCTCTGGGAGATGGTGAAGGACAGGCAAGCCTGGCATGCTGCAGTCCATGAGGTCACAAAGACTCCGACATGACTGAGTGACTACACAACAAAATATAGGAATAAGTTCATGCCCATGCTTTGCATACCACTGGAATGTTAAACGAGGAGCAAACAATCTGTTTTCACTTCCAGTTAAAGAGAGAATGAGCCTGACTAACAGAATTTCCAAAGGTGTTCCAGAACTGATAGCATCAGAGTTGTTCATAGTCCTCGGCACAGGGCACCAAGCTGAAAAGCAGCATGTCCTTCACCCATGCACCACTTGATGTTGTAAGAGGGTAGTGGGCCACAGTTGATCAATTCTTAGGAACCCAAACTAGGAACTCTTAGTTTTGAACAAGACTTCCCCAGAGCCCTTGGGACATAAAGAAGATGTGCAAGAGTATTTTCTCAAACCCTCAGAAATTAAAAGCAAGAACTGAGTCTGAGTCCATTGACAACACAGCTTTCTTTCCAAGAGCTTGATGCTTTTTTTTATGAAAAGAAGCACTGAACTCAGGAGGAAAATTAGCAGCACTGGCACAAATTAGAGAAAGACAGAGACAGAGGAAGGGAGAGAAGGAGGAAGGAACACATACTGTCTGCCCTGACTTTTCATTTTTAGAGATTTTTCAGTAAGAAATAAATGATCGCATGTTTGAAAAGCCCCTTCTACAGGCCTCTGTTTCTAAATTTCAAACTTAAAATCTTTATGATTTTATGTTTAGGTTGCAAAAGCTACAAAAGAAAGGCATTTGGTTTATTTCTGATGTTTAGATGATTAATTAGCCAAAATTTTCTTTGCAGACAATGTGCTGTCAAAAATTTCATTTACTTGAGAGGCCAATGCCACAGAATCATAAATGATATGGCTATAAGCCTTGTTCAGCCCACTCTAAAATGCAACATTATTCACCCAGCTGTAAACTTCTGGTATACCTCCAAAGAATACAACTAAACGTCAATACCTACTTATAGAGATCTTATAAGTCCATTCCATAATAGTCTTACAAATATTCCCTTGAGGAAAATTAAACTCTAGCCCACAGTTTTAGAAATGGAGAAACTGAGGACCAAAGTAGTTCATCCAATCTGGTTGGTTTAGACCTACAGTCCACACTCAACCCCAGGTGTACAGGTAAGGAGCAGAGGAGAAAGCAGAAATGGAGATGAGTACACCGTTGGTTTCAAAAGTACTCTGCCCTGAATACAGAATATTATATGAATATTGTCATTCACAAGACACAAGAATGCTTTAAAATTCAAAACAATATTGACTCTCCACAGATAGGTTTTAAGATGGAATTTTACTTGTCAACCATTTTTAATAAGGAACAGAGGGTATAAATACAGCCAAGGAATAGAGGGTATGAACAGAGAGTTATTCCATTTAAATTATCAAAAAAAAAAAAAAAAATAACAGAAGATGCACTATGTCTGAATGCAGGCAGGACTAGGCCCAAATAGTTAGGCCATCACTGATGTGTTTCTATCTCAGTGGAAAAATATTCTGTCTTTACCTATTCTGTAAAGACTAATTAAACCATTTTCAGTTCTTCACTCTTCCCTTGTACATTCAAGGTACTTCACATCTGCAGTGTAAATAACAAAATCTGCCAAACTGCCTAGCTGTTTTCATAGCAGAAATTATATTTGAAAACAATTTAAAAAAATTTTTTACACTACACTAATTACTCATTTATTTACTGTGCTACCTCAGACCAAAGTCCGACTTCTAAAAATGTAAAACACAGTTTCAAATGGGTATATGGCAGCATGATGTAATCAACTCTGCATATCCTCTGAAACCTTCCTGTTCAAAATACACGGAGCCTCTAAGTAGCCAAATTCATTCACAAACCTATGCTATTGCTATAAGGAGTATAGTCTACCTTTCAAACTGTTAAATACAGGTCTACAAACGTATGCTTGTGTAAGTTCTCTATGCTGACATCCATTATATCTAAACAACCAATATTTTTTAGTTTTCCTACTTCACTTCTTTTATCTTGTCTTCCTTTCTATTCAAACAGCTCTTTAAAAAGAGTCATCTTCACTTTCTCAGTTTCCTCACCAGAAAGAGGGAGATAATAACTGTTTACCCTCAGATGCCACCCACTCCTCCTGCTCCCCAGGTGTATTAAAAGGATTAATTAGATACTAAAGTTGAAGTATAGTCAGCTATGCAAAAGAGAAGGCTTAAATACAGAAACAATGATCAACTTAAGATATACTTTAAATAGAGACCCTCATGATGTTACAAACATGTCTACCCGTTTCTCTTCTAAGCTATCAGGTAGATGTTTGATCACGTGTATTTCAAAATGGTAACTTGCTGATCCAATTTTGCTGATGACTTCAATTAGTAAAAAGAGAAACATAAAAAGTCCATCGCCTTACACTTGCAGTTATAAGCAAAATCAGACCCATGTATATTTCACTTTATTACTCTGACCAATTCTAAATGCAGCTTGACTTTACTGTTGTTTGAAATGATTCATATTACAAAGCTTTTGTCACTGAACTGAGGAAAACATTACTGAGTTCGGGTTTCTTACCCTCCACCGGTCACTTGTCCCAGAAGCTAAACAGAACTCCCAGCTCTCTGGCTGATCGTGGCTGGGAGCTCATTAGACTGTTCCTCACGTTAAATTACTGAAAAGGGTGATGTATTTATAATACAGCTTGCGATGCTATAAAATGGCTCATCAATCTGTTTTATTCATGGAAAGTCCACATAAGGCCACTAGTCTGTTACTGGCAATAAACCTTGGGTGCGTCTTCAAAAGACCTGCATATTAGATAGTGATTTATGTCTCTGTCCAAGGAATCAAACATGATACTAACAAGGCAAGGGGATAACTCAACTGACACTTTCAAAAGCAATATAATTTTGGTAGTAAATCAAGTGGGTATAACATACACAGGAAAGAGAGAAAGACGGATGATTAGCATGAACATATTAAAAGAAAAGTATAGTGTTAGAAAAAATAACAATTCTGAGTGTTCAGATCTTAAACCATTCCTAATCCATTCTCTGCATTATTTTTCTTACACGATATTTCTTACATAGCCCGGTCACTCCTCACCTCCCACTTTATACCTAGAATATTCTTCTGTAAATATATCCTAAATATTTTGCCTTTTTTTAATGTCGAAAGGCAAAGTTGCTTAGCAGTTCTTACCCTTAAAACATAAAGCTGTTTCAAATGAGAAAGATCCAATGAAAAGAACAAGAGATATTTACAATCAGCATGAAAAACCAAAATAATTAGTTAGCTCTTACACTGTTTTCAGAGAACAGCTCATTTATTAGAAATATTTTCCCTGTTAGGTGTCTGGAAATCCCAATATTTCACAGAGATCTCTCATCTTAAGATCCAGTAAAAAACTGACTCTGAAACAAATGATGCTTTTTTAACCACTGAGTTTTCTTGCAGGCTGCCAAACAGTCACTTAAAACTAACAGTACGAATGTAAAAGCACAGATGTAGAAAATAAAACCCTTTCTCCTACAAGTGAATAGTGAGTTTAAGATACCTTACACGTATTTAAGATACCTTAACTCGCTATTTTATCTTCAATGGTCCACTTTAAAGAAAAAAAAAACTCATTTTCATAAAAGATTGTGAGTTCTGTAAATTCAAACTCCTATCATACATACTGAACCTGTTTGCTTTACTTTATTTAGAAAAAGAAAACTTATTTTTAAAAACAGAGTTTTCTTCCCTGCCCACCCCCCACCAAGTGCACGTGACATCACCACTTTTCTTCCCCATCAGTGTGTCTCAGATTCTCCTTTGGGCAAAACTGGAAAGCTACTTGACTTTTCCCCTTGGACTGCTCAATCTTCTGGACAGGGATCGTGCATGAGACAGCATTCCTAAAAGTGAAAGGGAGAAAAGCATCCTCCCTGTTATTGTTAGTTGCAAATAAAACACTCAGCTTCAGCAAGGAGTGACTCCAGACACCTCCTCTCTCACTGGAAGCAAGCTAGCCTGGCCCAGGGAGGATCAGAGGATCAGCTGCGCTGGCTGAAAAGCCCTCTGCGGTCCCTTTGCTAATGGCTTATAGGTAGGTTCCCGCCTTGAACTCTTTCAAATGCAGGAAGCTGTGTGTTTGCATTTACATTCAGCCCAAACAAACACAAATTCTACATTTCAGACCAGTTTTTGCAGCTAAGACTCCCTTGGTTTTCCAAACAAACGGAATTTATTAAATGCTGCAAAATGACCAAAGACTACAGCAGAGTTTAAGACTAGAAAGGGAACAGTGCGGATTCACGGAGTCAACTGATCTATGTAGTTTTACCTGATCTATGTAGTTTTACCATGAAACAACTTTTCAGATAATCACATGTCAATGAAGGGCGAGCGTTGTTGATGCCTTTTCCCCACAGCTCACCTGTCACCAGCGCTTTTGGGATACAGAAAGAGGAGAAAACTCACCTGCCCCCCTCCAGAAAAAAAAACAAAAAAATTCAAAACGTATGTAAGTGCCCACACACAGAGATTCTGTCTTTGATATGCAGGAACAGAAAATAAACTATCTCCTCTTGCCTCCTCAAACACAAAACGCACAGGTATCCACACCCTCGGCCAGACACCCTTCGGGTTATCTCCCAGTTAAATAAAATAAAAAGGGCTTTGTGTGTGTGTGTGTGTGTGTGTGCATTTGGACACACACACACAGATGCACGCACACACACACACACACACAGGCGCATTCTCCAGGAAGCCTGCCTCCACTGTTCCGTCACGAGGAGCACTCTGGGGGCCTGGGGAGGGGGGTGAAGCGTTTGGGAAGCAGAAGGCGCCGGAGCAGCCTGTGAAGTGGACATTGGCATTTCTCGCGCCGGCTTTTCCTGTGGGGTTCATCTGGTTGGTAGGGTGGGGAATAGTTGTCGGCGCCCTACCAAGGTCAGCCTGCTTGGGCTGACAGTGTCTGTCTCCGTACAAAGGAAAGAATCAATACTTTTGGACTACGGCTGTGCCCTCGGTGTAAGACAACAAACACGCAGCGTCTGACATGTTTCTAGGTGATTTGTGGCAGAGCCTCTTGTCTGATCTGTATCCAGGAGCTGCTGTGTTACTGCTCTTTGCTTCTCGCCTCCCCCATCCCCTCCCGAGGCCCCCTCCCGCCCAGCCCGGCTCTGTGATGTCTAATACTTTACTCAGGTACAGAGGCGGGAGTTCTACCCTACAGCTACTTGTCACTCAATAAATCACACCTAGAGCGCAGTCTGCAAGGAGCGATCCGGGCTTTAACAAAGGATCGGAGGGACAAAGTGCAGGCCAGAGACGGTAATTATAACAAAACTAAAATATTCAGAGAGAGGGGCACACAGCGGCTCCAGGGCAGGGATAAAATGTCGCTGGAAACCGCGGCTCTGGCCTCTCTCTTTTGGCTGCAGTCTTTTCCTGCACCCCTCTCTCCGCGGCCCCCTCCCCACCTCCCACCATTTATTTTGGTTGCTCTCTTTGTTCTAAGTAGAATTCAAGGCATCACAGGAGCTTTATTAAAGCGTTCACTAAAGCAAATAATGCTCACCTCGTATTTTTAAATATACGTAAGTTGTATTAAATCAGAGAGGCACTCTCCGTCAGTACTTTTAAAATCTTCATTATCTACACTTATATCTAGTTTATATCTACATTTATATCTACTACATTATCTAGTTTGCATCCTTATCTACAATATTTGCACAGAGAGGCCCCAAATCCTTTTGACACTGTCCAAAATGTAACAACTGTACCAAGAACCAGCTACTACTTAGGGCTTGAAGTTAATTATTTGAACAGCCATGAAAATGATTTTACATACTTACACAAAAACATGCTTGTTTTTGTCTGAGACTACACCATTTGTGTAGAAATAAGTCAATAAAATGTTAATATAATTATTATGTGCTCTTCAAATGACTTAAGAACTATTTCATATTAGACTTGGTCTTTCTCACCCATCCCCCACCCTCCTCCTAAAATTTATTTTCCAGAGTGTGAACCATTAGCCAAGTCAGATAAGAGGGTTTTGGACAGTTTCTTCTGTTCTAAATATTTTAAATGCAGCATTTTGAGTTATCTCGGCAATTTCAGTCACATCAGACACCTCTTAATGCAGCAAAAGTGATGTTCCATCATGGAGGTCTTGCACCAGTCTCTACTGTAACTGTTGCTGATGAAAATAAAAGTGAGTTAGAATAGCTCTACACTTTCTTCCTAGTCAATCAATGCCTGACAGCACCAGTTCCTTCAGCCATGTACTTCAGTGATGATGGATCAATAACTGTGGTTTAACAACAGGGAGCCACCAATCATTATACGAATGATTAAAAGGGGTCTCACTCACATACACCTCTGCAGACAGAGTGGGCCATGAGCTCAGAATACCTGCCACTTCACACTACAGAAATTCAGGTAGAGAAGGAAAAAAATGGGGGGTGGGAATCATTAAGACAGCAGAAAGGAAATATAAAATGCTTATGACCGTGTCAACTTTCAGCCACTGTCATCTTAGACATTAGTTCTCCACAGTTACCATGTTGGAACTGAATAACATTTTTAAAAGGGGAGAAGGGTATTGCTTATTGCTCAATCCTACAAAATACCAACTTATTAAGGTTACATGGGATGTCCCATGGACACCCCTTTTTACCCTCCACACATACATAAGAACCATTTGCCTGGAGAGTCAGTCCTGGCTCACTATCTTGGAAAACCTTGCTGCCTGACTTATTTTTATCTATATTAAAATTATTCCTTGATTTATCTGAAAAGCCTAAAAGGCTGGGACTATTTCATCCAGGAATAAATAACATCCCTGACATGAAGTAGGTGCTCAACCATGATAGACAAATTAATAAAATCAATGAATCAGCTAAAAAAACATATCTCTTTTTAAAGAATCTCAAGCAAAAGATATTGCACAACTTCTCTCATGTACCTACAGAGTATTACTTTGGGGACTTCCCCGGTAATTCAGTGGCTAAAACTGAATGCTCCCAATGCAGAGAAGGTCCCTGCTCAGGGAACTAGATCTCTCATGCCACAGTAAAAGATCCCACATGCTGTTGCAAAGACCCAGCATAGCGAATAAAAATAAATATATATATAAAAAAGAATATTACCTTGAATTCACATAGTGTAATTTAAAGCACCATAAATTATCAAATTAAACCATCAAAATATATCTCTTACAGAATAACAAAATTCTCTGCATTGCTGAGTGTCCTTTCTCATCTTTCTGGGAATAGTAATGAAAAGTTCATTCTGGCATATACTCAGCTAATAAACAAATGCTAACGAGGGGCTCCCCTGGCCTCAACACTGACATTGGAGGTTCACTGGCTTTGACCTTTGACATCAAAAGATAAACAAGTAAAGACCTAACCACAAGACATTATTTTAAGTGCTTCAGAAAAGGTACAAAGAGGCCATGTTTTTAGCCAGTGGGGGTTTTGCCACTCAGGAAATACTTGGCAATGTCTGAAGAGGGTTTCTGATTGTCAGGCTGGGGGGAAGGAACAGAATGGAGCTCGTCACTATTATCTAATGGGTAGAGGCCAAAGATGCTGGCAAATATCACACAATGTATGATCGGACACCGCACAACCAGGAATTAGTCAACACAAAATGTGCATCATCCCAGGGTTGGGAAATCCCAGGACAGGGTGTTCAGGAAGTACAGGGGAAAAGAATGCCTAACTAAAGAACAGCGGGAGGAAAGAACACAGTGGAGGACTGGGAGAACCCAACTCACCCCTAAGAGCAGCAGATAAGAAAAGTGGTTGGAGGAAAGGACAAAGACCAAAGAGGGTGAGATCCCACTGACGGCTTTTTAAAAAGTGTTAATTGGTAAAAACTGGAATATATCCTTATAACAGAATAATAATCAGTAATAAAAAAGTAATAGGTGATTGATATGCCCTACAGTAAGATTAATCTAAAAAATCATGCTGAATTAAAAAAGACAAAAACAGTACATGTTATATGAATTATAATGTATAATTTTAAGAAACTGAATTAATGTACAATGAGAGAAAGGCGATCAGTGTTTCCCTGGGGAAGGTAGGCGGGGGTGGGGTGCAGAGAGAGGGAGTCCTTCTATGATGGTTATGATCATCTGGAGCATGGTGATGACTTTATCCAAAGCTTATTAAATTTTACATTTTAAATTTTTTAAAAAAAGCATTTATAACTCATCTAAGACACCAGGGGAGCTGACTGCAAGACTTGGGAGTGAGGAAGTGACATGGTTCAGATATGCATGTTAGATTGCTCTGGTCCTGACAGGAGGAACAACCAAGGAAAAGTTGAAAGTGGAGTCTGAAAGCAAAAAATAACGGGAGCCTTTACAAGATCAGGGGTGCTGGGACTGGAGAGAAATGAAGAAGGAAACAGCAGTGTTAACTGCTATTGGATTTGGGGACGGGCACTGGGAAAGGGAAGGTTCCAGGGTGACTTCCCTGTTTCTGGCCAGGATGTGGTATTAGACAGAGGTGACACCATTCAATGTCCTGCAGAGGCTGGCTGGAAGAGGGCAAGTGTAGACCCTGAAAAATTTAGGTTCTGACTGGCTGAATTTTGAAGTGGAGGGTCCAAGAGAGCTGAACTTCCAAACATGGAGGTCTATGGAGGAGTGTGACATGAAGAAATACTTGAGTAATTGTAAGCAAACCAGCACGAATTTAACACAAAAGTAGTGAGTGAAATTCTCCAAACCAGCTGTATGTATAGAATGAGTAGAACTTTTCATTGCTAAATACCCTATCTAGAATTAAACAAAATTTCAAGTATGAGTGCTACTGTTTCAAAGTATACAAAGAAGGAAAAACAGGTATAAACAAAAGGGCAATGGGGAGAATGTGGAAGAGGAAAGAAAACAAAACCTTCAGCAGCTGGTATACTTTAGTTAATTTTCCTAAATGCCACTGTGAAACAAGGCTACCTCAGTGTATACCGCCTGAAACTAACACACACACAACTCATGCGAACGTTTGGCTAAATGCTTGTTTTTACTGTGAATAGCTCCCATATTGTTCAGCACATCACCTTCTGGATTCCCTTTTTCTTTCTTTTTTTTTTTTACTTTCAAATGGCCAAAGCCACAATTAGAGGGAACGGTTCCAATGTCAAATTCTTAGCAGTTCCCTTATCCTTCCAAATTCTGGGAAAGATCATAGGTCTCACAAGTATGTGCCCAACCCTTTTCCTCTCCAGCATCAATAAACAACTTGGTCTGTCTTTTAGGGAAAGACTGCTTTTTGCCACACAGATGATTCACTAAGTAGCCCAGAACAGACGATCGAACTCTCAAATATCTAGTGTCAGTGCGTTCTTTACCCAGACATGGTGGGCACTCTTTTTGACCCCTTTTTTCAATTCTTTTCCCTAAAAGACATTGCCAACACCTCAAGTACTTGAACTGAGACATTGGCTCTTGAACTGTTGGGCAGAGGATAAGGTTTACACTGTTCTAAAACTATCAACTAGATTCAGAAAAATAGACAAGGCCACTATATAAAGCCACTGATTACTACAATAGTGTGTTTCTTAGAACATGATTAGACTTAAGCATGGGCTCAATGGAGAGCTAGGGTCTAGAATGGAGCTTAGGTGATAGAAAGTACTGAACAAATATAGGCTAAATGGCTGGTTGGATGAATACATGGATGGGTGAATGGTAGATTGTTGCAAGTAGGGACATACACAAACATAAACACACACTCACAATACAGACGGCCCTAACAACAGTGGGACACCACTGTACTCCCTGCAAAAAAGCTATCATTTTCTGCATGCCCTTCGGAAATTTCAGGATCCTTTAAAGTGAATTTCACTGACAACCATGCTGTTTCTCAAGATCACCCAATTTGTTCGGATACCAGGGTCTTTGTCACTGTTCCCTCTGCTGGAATGTTCTCCCCCTAGATCGAGGAGGGCTCACTTTCTAATTTTACTCAGGTCTCTACTCAAATGTCATCTCCTCACAGCTGCCTGTTCTGATCATTCCCTACCCTGTTTCTCTTAGCAGTTCTTTTTATACTCTATATCTATTCTGTTTATTATTTATTTTTCACCTTCTGCATGAAAATGTAATTTCCAAGAGAAAAAGACTTTGTCACATTCACCACTGTACCCTCAGCATCCAAGTGGTTCCTGAAACAAATTATATGCTCAATTAATATGTTAAATGAATACAGCCGAACTATTCCCTGCAGATCATTTTATAAATCTCTTGTCTCCTCTCCCAGGAAGCTTCATCCACACCAGGGACCCCTTGATTAGCCGTTCCCCAAATGTACTATGCACTTAGCACTCAGCACACGATGCTTCCCTTGCCTTCGACGCCTTGCACCTTCTGATAACTCCACATCATTTAACCATCAAGGACCAGCTTAACTCACATCCTTTTCTAACCTTACCCTGTAGGAGAGCAGCACTGCTTTCTTATCTGCGCTCCCCCTGGTTCTTAAAACACTGCACAATATACTACCCAGCATTGTATTAGTTACGACTCACTCAGCAGAACAAGGGCTGCTTACAGTATGCATTAGCAGGAGCTGTACCCTGCCTGCACAAATAAAGCCAATCTTCTTGGGATAAGAAAAAACAGAAAGTAAAAAAAAAGAAATGGGGGGTGGGATTGAGGGCCCATAGAAAATGCCAAAGTGATTCCTGATCTCATTTAATCCTAACTAGGCCATTGTTCCCATTTGAAAGGTAAAGAAACTGAGACTCCAGTGAGAAAACTGCCCAGAGTCACATGGTGGAATGGAGGTGACAACAGACTTCTTTTCTCCATTTCCAGAGAGAAGGAAAAGGGTGGTGAGTCCACGCATTTTTCCTGTGTAGTACAATGGACAATAGGCTCAGCTTTTAATGAGAAATTCTGGGTTTTAGGCCTAACAAAGTGAGACCTTGCTGGCTATGTAAACTCACTTGGGTAAACCACATAACATCTCTAGTTTCCTCGTTTATAAAACAGCAGATACTAACTACCTGTTCTGCCTAAATCACAAGTTTATTTCGAGGCCACCTTCAGTAGTACTTGGGAAAGGGATTAGTAAGCTCCAGAGCTCCATGTTAGCCCCCAGAGGTGACCCAAGCATGGGCACACATCACAGAAGACTCTGCCCTTTGCCTCAAGAGCCTCTTAAGAAGGCTGAGTGCTGTCAGCTTCTGTCCCACACAGGCTGTCTGTTCCTTACAATCACTACACTTTTCTATTGCTTTCAGGATTCCTACTAAAATAGCCATGAACTTCTTTCTACTCATCTCATTTATTTAATCTTTTTTAAATTAATTTTTATTGGAGTATAGTTGCTTTGGTGGCTAAGTCGTAAAGAATGTGACCACCAAGGCAGGAGACACAGGAGTCGCGGGTTTGATCTCTGGGTCAGGAACATCCCCTGGAAAAGGAAATGGCAACCCACTCCAGTATTCTTGCCTGGAGAATTCCATGGACAGAGGAGCCTAGTAGGCTACAGTCCATGGGGTCACACAGAGTCAGACATTGCTTTACAATGTTCTATTCATTTCTGCTGTACAGCAAAGTGAATTAGTTATGTATCTTTTTCAGATTTCCTTCCCATTTAGGTTACTACAGTGCATTGGGTAGAGCTCCCTGTGCTATACAGCAGGTTCTCTTTAGTTATCTAAAGAGATAGTTATCATATTTAGTTATGTGCATGAGTGCTAAAGTTACTTCAGTCATGCAATGTTCAACTCTTTTCTACCCCATGGACTGTAGCCTGCCAGGCTCCTCTGTCCATGGGGCTCTCCAGGCAAGAATACTGGAGTGGGTAGTCATTCCCTTCTCCAGGGGATCTTCCCAACCCAGGGATCGAACTCACGCCTCTTACATCTCCTGCACAGGCAGGCAGGTTCTTTACCACTAGAGCCAGCTGGGAAGCCCATTTTATACATAGGTGTGTGTGTGTGTATATCAATCTCAAACTCCTAAATCATACCGCCCCACCACCCAGTCTGTCTTTAAAGACTAGATATATGTAAGTGATTTGCTGTGACTGAATTCCCTGAGTTAAAAAAAAAAAAATAAGAGAAAACTAATTTCTCAAAATGTTTCAAATATCTAAACATGCACATGAGAATAAAATTATTTTCTAAATGCCTACTACAGAATTAAATATTAGCAGAGATTTTTTTTAACCAAACTATTTAATGAATAAAAACGAATTATTTAACTCAACCCTTTAGCCAACCCATTAGCTTCAAAGACAAATAACAGAGCAAGGCCCAAATTTTGAGTGTGCAGAAAACCACACTAACAATCGTCTTCAAACCACCAGTTATTTGAAACAGCTGCAAACATGTTTCCTTAGAAAAACGGATTGGGATTTAGGGGCTTACAAGGTGATAGCAATTTAGTTAACCAGTCAAAAGGAAATTTCTATTCAACCCATTAAACTCCTAATATTTCTCCTTCAGGGGGGAAAACATTGACATATTACTTCATGAGCTTGTTCTGTGTACTTGAAATAGATATTCTAGACCTCTAAGTGGTACATACTGTGATACTACATTTTTTTAAAAACATTTTAGAACATATGGCTCAAAAAAAGTAAACACAACAAACCTACAAAGCATATAATAGGGCAAGATCCCATTCTATTCGACACTAATCAGACCCCAATTCCAGTTCTAGTCTACTTCAGGAGAAACACTGATCCCCAAGGGGCAGAGTCAGACAACTGGCCAGATTTTAACCCATCACAAGAAATAAAATACCCAACTTAAAACAGAAAAAGGAAAAAACATTGATGTATAACATTGGGGAGAACTTTCCATTAGTTCCTGCCCTAGAAACAGAGTTCTTATAAATCAGGCTACTTAATCAAACATTAAACAAATAGCTGGAGGCCCTGTAAATCCAAATCAGCTCCCTCAATAGTAAGGACATTAGGGGAAAACTCAGTCTGTCTTCAAGGCAGTCACCCTCTTCTCTGGTTACACTCTATCTGATCACCCACCACATTTCACTAGAAAATGTGCTGATCCCATGGATGACATCCCTACTCAGCTCCCCCGACCCGGAATGATCCCCGTGATCAACAGGTCGCCCACTGTATTTTTACTGACATCAACATAAGTTTAGTCTCACTTACCAACTGTGGGTATTTATTCCAGTTGTGTAACTCTGGGTCACATCATGACAAGAGTGGCCTAAAGAAGATGACCTCTACTACGTGATAATCTTGGTGTCATTATTCTAGTTCTTAGAACATTTGTACTAAAATTGTATCTTTCTATAAACCACACTCAGGTTCTGGCTCTGTCCTCTGACATCATACCAAAAAAATATACAAAACAAAAGCATTTCAAAATCTCAAAAAGAAAGATCACACTCCTCTACGCTTGATTCAAATATGCCTTCTGGAATATCTAAGACACAGAACAAACTAAGTGTGAGATGTCAATATTATTTCCTTAGTTGAGAAAAACATATGAAAGAGAACACTAAAGAAAACAGATTTTCCCAAACTCTTTGTCTTAATAAGCAATTTTCTGTTTGAGTAAAGGTACTGTTTAACATATAGTCTAGAAACTTGCTACAAAGTCTCACTGGAGAAGGCAATGGCAACCCACTCCAGTACTCCTGCCTGGAAAAATCCCATGGACCGAGGAGCCCTGGTAGGCTGCCGTCCATGGGGTCACAAAGAGTTGGAATGACTGAGCGACTTCACTTTCACTTTTCACTTTCATGCACTGGAGAAGGAAATGGCAACCCACTCCAGTGTTCTTGCCTGGAGAATCCCAGGGATGGCGGAGCCTGGTGGGCTGCCGTCTATGGGGTCGCACAGAGTCGGACACGACTGAAGTGACTTAGCAGCAGCAGCATAAAGCCTCACAGTATTCAGTGTATGACCCCGAACAGGGGAAGAAGTAATCCCCACTAACCAGCCCTTCTGCTATGCAAACTAACCTTCCACGGGTTCTCAACTCTCTCCATCCTGCAAATATCTTTGGAAAGACTTCCTTCTGTTTCTCAATGAAAAGCGAAATACCAAAAGGACGAACTCTGGACATGGTAAGGCAGCACTCATGCCATCAATGGACTCAACGGGAGTGCTTCGTATCACTGACCTCCTGCACCCCCAGTGTCCTGTGCCCTTCCTCGGCTGCTACTGCCCATGCTACCACACATTAACATGCTCATTCAGTTCAGTCACTCAGTCATGTCTGACTCTGCGACCGCATGGACTGCAGCACGCGAGGCCTCCCTGTCCATCATCAAATCCCGGAGTTTACTTAAACTCATGTCCATTGAGTTGGTGATGCCATCCAACCATCTCACCCTCTGTGGTCCCCTTCTCCTCCAGCCTTCAATCTTTCCCAGCCTCAGGGTCTTTTCAAATGAGTCAGCTCTTCGCATCAGGTGGCCAAAGGATTGGAGTTTCAGCTTCAGCATCAGTCCTTCCAATGAATATTCAGGACTGACTTCCTTTAGGATGGACTGGTTGGATCTCCTTGCAGTCCAAGGGACTCTCAAGCGTCTTCTCCAACACCACAGTTTGAAAACATCAGTTCTTCAGCACTCAGCTTTCTTTATAGTCCAACGCTCACATCCATACATGACTACTGAAAAAACTATAGCCTTGACTAGACAGACCTTTCTTGGCAAAGTAATGTCTCTGCTTTTTAACATGCTATCTAGGTTGGTCATAACTTTTCTTCCCAGGAGCAAACATCTTTTAATTTCATGGCTACAATCACCATCTGCAGTGATTTTGGAGCCCAAGAAAATGAAGTCTGTTACTGTTTCTGCTGTTTGCCCATCTATTTGCCATGAAGTGATGGGACCAGACGCCATGATCTTAGTTTTCTGAATGTTGAGTTTTAAGCCAACTTTTTCACTCTCCTCTTTTACTTTCATCAAGAGGATCTTCAGTTCTTCACTTTCTGCCATAAGGGTGGTGTCATATTCATATCCAAGGTTATTGATGTTTCTCCTGGCAATCTTGATTCCAGCTTCTGCTGCATCCATCCCAGTGTTTCTCATGATGTACTCTGCATGTAAGTTAAATAAGCACGGTGACAAAATGCAGCCTTGGTGTACTCCTTTTCCGATTTGGAACCAGTCTGTTGTTCCATGTCCAGTTCTAACTGTTGCTTCCTGACCTGCATACAGGTTTCTCAAGAGGCAGGTCAGGTGGTCTGGCATTCCCATCTCTTTCAGAATTTTCCAGAGTTTGTTGTGGTCCACACAGTCAAAGGCTTTGGCATGGTCAATAAAGCAGAAATAGATGTTTTTCTGGAACTCTCTTACTTTTTCGATGATCCAGTGGATGCTGGCAATTTGATCTCTGGTTCCTCTGCCTTTTCCAAATCCAGCTTGAACATGTGGAAGTTCACGGTTCATGTACTCTTGAAGCCTGACTTGGAGAATTTTGAGCATTACTTTACTAGTGTGTGAGATGAGTGCAATTGTGTGGTAGTTTGAGCATTCTTTGGCATTGCCTTTCTTTGGGATTGGAATGAAGACTGACCTTTATCAGTCCCATGGCCACTGCTGAGTTTTCCAAATTTGCTGGCATATTGAGTGCTAATTCTTTCCTAATGGCTGTCCTTTGCCCAGAATACCCACAATTCTCACCACCTCTCTCAACCATGATTTCACAGGGTCAAAACTTCTACGTTCAGTAACATTCCACAACAACTGCTCCAAATGTGGCCATGACTCAGAAAGTCACACTGGGATTCTGGTGAGGATCTATCCTTGAGACTTGGTCTGATTTGGGGCACCCAAAGGGAATCTGGTTTTATAGTGAACAACTGCACCTTCAGAAATTCTACTGGTAAAAATTTCAGAAAACTGCCCATGTCCTAGTCTGGTGTGGTGTTCAGTGTGGTTTCTACATGGTCATCACAGACTAATAAAACTTACAGAAAAATGATAGCAGGGACAGTAACAGCATCTTTAAAAAGGGGGGCAAGTAAGGGGAGGTAGTTGATGTCTTTGGCTGAGCATGCTGTATTGCTGTGGGGGTAAGTTCTCCCTGCCTTCAACTGGCCTCAGGCAGCTCGACTAACATTGACTTCCTTACTATGATAACGAATCAGCAGGGACCTCCCTGGCAGTCTAGTGGTTAAGACTCTGCACCTCCACTGTGGGTTTGATCCCAGATCAAGGAGCTACCATGCCACATGGCATGGCCAAGAAGATTAAAAAAAAACAAAAACAAAACCTCAGCAATACAGAAAGAACAAATGCAACCCAAAGTAGGCAGTCGGGGTCTGTGAACAAACCATCTGCCTTTTCTTCATTCTTCATCTGTAAACTGGGGCTTCCCTGGTGCCTCAGACAGTAAAGAGTCTGCCTGCCATGTGGGAGACCCAGGTTCAATCCCTAGTTCGAGAAGATATCCTGGAGAAGGCAATGGCTACCCACTCCAGTATTCTTGCCTGGAGAATTCCATGGACAGAGGAGCCTGGGGAGGCTACAGTCCATGGGGTCACAAAGAGTAGGACATAGCTGAGCACCTAACACTTTTACATCTGTAAATTAAATAGCATCATAGCTCCATGCCTACTTCTCTAAATGCCGAGGAAGATAAGTGAAAAACACTGTATAAACCTAAGGTGATATTGCCATCACACAATGTATTTTGCCTAGTTCTTCCTTCCACTTATCCATTCAACAATGCCTGCACTCACACACCTACTCAGCACCTCCCCCACGTGTGCCCATCACTGCACTGGGTGCTGAAGGCACCAACAGAAATGAGTGAAAGTGAAAGTCACTCAGTCGTGTTCAGCTCTTTGCGACCCCATGGACTATACAGTCCATGGAATTCTCCAGGCCAGAATACTGGAGTGGGTAGCCTTTCTGTTCTCCAAGGATCTTCCCAGCCCAGGGATGGAACCCAGGTCTTCCGCATTGCAGGTGGATTCTTTACCAGCTGAGCCACAAGGGAAGCCCAAGAATACTGGAGTGGGTAGCCTATCTCTTCTCCAGTGGATCTTCCTGACCCATGGATCGAACCGGGGTCTCCTGCCTTGCAAGCAGATTCTTATCAACTGAGCTATCAGGGAAGCTCAAACACAAATGAGACACGGTCACAAACCAAAGCAGCCAAAGTGCAGGTGAGAACAACTAAGAAAGAAATTATATAGTTACAAGGTAGTGAGGCAGGAACAGAGAGAGAGGGATTCCAGGTGTATCCTGATCAAGAGGGCACAAAACCCAGACCAGGTGGACAAGGTGGTAAGAGAACTCTCAAAAAAGAAGAAACACTTGAACTGAGTCACCCCCAAGAGATACATGGTCACCCTGGCCTGCAAATGGCTGATACACACCTGTGTCAATCTTGTATTTGACTTAATGATTACAATTCAGGGACTATTCTGTAAACATGTCAACACGAAATGTGTGCATTGAAGTGTTATGTCTCACGCTGCAGATACCCAGGCTATTATAAGGGATTCTCTGTTGATCAAAGAAACCAGTAGAAAGCATCCCACACCAGATCTGTGCCTTCTTTTACACTGAGGAGTCCTTAGCATCTTCTGCTACTGCTCAAAACTATCTTATGCTATCAAGCACAAAGTACAAAGGGTATTTAATATTTGACTAGCATCATGAATTTATATCTAAGACTAATTTGGAGATATGAAAACTAATACTGCCAGTTAATTTTCTAATTGGAACAAAATTTACTACTTCTTAAAACAAGCCATCAAACGCCATAAATCTGAGCCCACTCAAGATTATGATCATTTGCAAATGTCATCTTATTTGCAGTCCACAGCATGGTGACCAAAGCCCTTCTATTTCCACTCTCATTTCTTTTTAAAAATCTAAGGGGAATGTTTTCTAATTTTCTTTCCTCTATAAACATTTGATTAAAAGAGTAAGACCCTCCAAAATCTGTTAACATATACTTCCCACCTGTTTAACTGTTCCTAGAAATCATCACTAATTAAAAGATACATACTATCATGATTAGTGTTCCAGGAATACTTATAATAAGGATTTCTAGAGTTAAAAATGGGCCTTCCCTAGTGACTCAGCAGTAAAGAACCCGCCTGCCAATGTAGGAGACACAGGTTTGACCCCTGGGTCAAAAAGATCCCCTGGAAAAGGAAATGGCAACCTCACCAGTATACTTGCCTGGAAAATCCCACAGACAAAAGACCCTGGCAGGCTACAGTCCTTGGGGTCACAAAGAGTCAGACATGACTTAGAGACTAAACACCGTCATCACCAAGGTTAAAAATAATAAAGGAATTATATTTAATTAACATTTTATTTGCAATGTTTCAGTCTGTTAGTCTGTTCCTTTAGGACAGTCCAATGAATATCTGCATTTGTTTAAACAAAAAAAACTAATTTTAATAATGACTTCTTTGACAGTTCTTTCCAGTAGGTTATTGTGTATAAAATCAATTTCTATTTCAATAATTAGGAGGTCACGTGGGTTTTAGTGTATTTTTCCCATAAAATATATTATTTTTTCCTATGAAGTTCTACCTTCTAACATATTTTCCTCAAGAGCTATATTTTGCCAGAGGGCTTTTCTATCTCTCTGTTTTTGGTCTCATCTTCAATTCTCTGTTTTCTTTACCCTGATAATTTTGGCATTCCCTTGATCTCTGTCATCCCCACTGCAAAAGCTCTCTCCTGTAACTCTATGTAGCTGCTTTGTTTTTCTCGAAAGCATGAAATCCAATAAAACAGGCAGGTGATAATAGAGATATTTAATATGCTTCATTAACAAAAAGAAACAGCAGCTTAAAAACATGCACAAGGAAGATACTGACCAATACTTTCAATTTTCTGAATACTACAATGCAACGGACAACGCAGTAAACATCTAAGCTATCTTGGCAAACATCTTTCAAGAACCATAGGTCAGCTTTCATTACTCAGGCTTGTTAAGTGATTCTATAGCTAAATGCTTCAACACATATCCAGCTGATCTGATACGTTTTCTCAGTTCAAATGACGTACCTAAACAGCAAATTTATCTGTTTAGCTGCTGGTATAGAATATAATCAACACTAATCTGCTAAAAGTAAGACACACACATGTTTGAGGTGATCTATCCTTTAAAAAAGTCTGATGTGTTGGGACTTCCCTGGCGGTCTAGTGGCTAAGACTGCAATCTCCCAGCGCTGGGGGCACTGGATTCGATGCCTGGTCAGGGAACTAGGTCCCAGATGCCATAACTAAGAGACAAAATGTGCAACTCAAGACCCCTCATGCTGCAACTAAGACCTGATGCAACAACAACAACAAAAAAAAGATGTTTTGAGGAAGCAGTAGCTATTTCACTTTAAGGTAATCAGTATTACTCAACCTGGACACTATACTTGCTTGACTTTATTTTTCCTTTTTCCCTTGCTCAACTACACAGTGTTTTTAAATTCACACACTTATATTTATAAACTAGTAATAGGGTGGTATTTTAACCTGAAAAAAAAAGTAAGCCAACAATGAACACTGTGGGTATCCCATTTCCATTAAAGTGACAAATACTAATTTCAGAGAAACACCTCTCTCTCTCTCTCACATACACACACAAATGTTATGAAAATACTGTCATTAGAATACATGCTCTGGTTGTTCGTCCAAGAATGGTAATGAGTTGTGATGATCTACCTTCTTTAGTCAAGTCCTCCTTTGTAAGAACGGCTCCCATTTATTTAACAGCTAACCAACATTTGGAGTGCTGTCTATGTTTATTCAAGAGGTTTTTTCCTTTGCAAATCTAACCGGCCCATACAAGAACAAAATCCATAATCAGGCTCTTGTTGACTCCATGCTCTACTCAACATAGATAGGCAGTGCAAACAACTGAAGTATTGTTGCTGGATAAGATGATCAACAACACAGTTAACTGAAAATGAACAGTGGGGCTCTACACTGTGCCAAGTGTAGTCATTTGAAGTAGTCACTTTCAAAAACCCAAGAAAGAACATAGATTCCCAAGTATCGTAAAGTAAGGATTATCTGAGCAAATAGTACTTTCAACTTTTATTGACATAATTAAGTCGAAGGAGAGATTTATTCTTTTGGTAACATTTTGTTTTCTCTAGCATATATATTACTTAGATACAATCAAACAAGAAATATTTTAAAACCCAAACTAGATTCTTAATACAGAAAGTAAAGAGAGGTAGACTTCAAGTTTACATAGAGAAAGCCACGCAGGGTACTTTTTGAAAACCCACCAAGTGCCAGCCAGTCTGTTGGACACCAGTGCAGAGAAAGATAAACACAGCTCAGTTCTTGCTCTCAAGGAGAGTGTCACTCAGCTGAGCTTCCTGATTCTCCAGTTTGCCACAGAAACACACTATTCAAAAACTTGACTAAAACATCTCCCCTTGTGAATTCTTCCTGGGTTTGCCTGCCTCAGTGACTCCATGGCACAAAAATCAGTATTTATCACCTTCATTCATTTATTCATCAAGCAGGGATTAGGTGCCGTGCGGTGCTGTACTTATTTACTCAATTGTATCTGACTCTTTGTGATCCCCATGGGCTGGAGCCCACCAGGCTCCTCTGTCCCTGGGAATTCTCCAGGCAAGAATACTGGAGTGGACTGCCATGCCCTCCTCCAGAGGATCTTCCCAACCCAGGGATAAACCCAGGTCTCCCACATTACAGGCGGATTCTTTACCATCTGAGCCACCAGGGAAGCCCAAGAATACTGGAGGGGATAACCTAAGCTTCTCTAGGGGATCTTCCGACCCAGGAACTGAACCAGGGGCTCCTGCACTACAGGCAGATTCCTTACCAGCTGAGCTACTGGGGAAGCCCAGGGATTATGTACCTGCCCACTAAATGCCAGGCATGATGCTCAGTGCAAAGACCCTAAAAATGAAGAGGACAAAACCTATCCTTGGGAAGAATACAGTTCAACTCTTAACAGGTTAGCTCACCACCCACTGTATGCATCAGAGCTCCCTTGCAAATACCAACTTATTCTTCTTTGTATTACCAGCCCCTGGCATACTGTAGGGGCTAAATATGTTAATTCATTCCCTGATGAAAAGATCTTTTAGATGGATAATCAGAAGACCATGTTTTGACCACAATACATCACCAAGACACTCCAGGCCTCACTTTCTTCGTCAAACAATGAGGTGGCTTATCCTTGCCCCATGTGACTTCAGGAGTCTACTGTTATATGAGTGAATATTCTGATTTCAAGGGAGAGGAATAAACATACTTAACAACCTCAGGATGTGCTTTAAACAATTTTAAGCCCATCTAAGCTATGATTAGTTCAATGACTAGGCCTATGCTGAAATCACATCTTGAAACATTATTGTAACCATTATTGTGGAATTTACTTTCTGATTTTGATATATTGAGTTCTTTTCTTGTCTCTTCTTAACTGTAAAGGTATAATTTGGGTCTGCTGTATTCTTTCAAAGGAAGAATTGGCAAGGTGGTTGCTGTTACTTAGGATAAGTGTATAATCTCTTTGACTTTCTCTTGTTGGGCAAACTGCCCAGTGAATATCAATTTTTTTTTAGCACTACAAATATGGTTTTAATAGATTCACAGATTTCAAATTATTAGAATTCAGAGCACATCTCTCCCAGGGTGAACAGATAATTCACAACAATCCATGTAGATGCAAAGGAGATGACGAGAGATCAATCTGGATGTGAATAAGCTGACACATTGGTTTACTGCTCCTTCCCTCTCTACAGCCCGCCCCCTGCCCCCTGACACACACACTTTTCATATGAACAAAAATGCCTCTGTGCCTGGGAGTTCAAATTAGTCATAACATCCACTTTAGGGACTGAGGAAGACTTACTGTAAATCAGCCACTCAGAAACCACATTTGACATATTTTGGTTATAATGTAACTATAAGTTGCATAATATTGTACCTATTGATTGGAGCTTGGGATCATAATGGAAAGCAATTGCCATACATTGAAAGCGACCAACCACAAGATAGAAAAGTGTTCCTGAAGAGCCCACAAAGGGAAATCATTTTCCTTAGAATCTAAAACTCCTTATCCTCTAGATAGTATATTCTATCACACCCTTCAGGCTGTATTGTGCCCTCAAGGTGCTAAGGTAACTTAACCTCAAATCACCCAACTCTTCAACTTCCTCAGATCAAGACAAAATCCTAGAAGATTACAGTGAACTCTTTATTGAAACAGTCCTGTCTATCCTGAAATTCCACAAAAGACTTACCAGAATAACATCTCACTGGATAACAAAACTCCCAACTGATGGACAATGTTCTAACAGCTCTGTATTACATTCACATTAGAGTCTGCCTCTCTGGTTTTCCTGTCCCTGTCCATTACCTTTAAAAATATATAATAATTTATTGAGGGAATGACTATACGTCAGGTCCTGTTCAACGCATTTCATTTGCAACGTGCTCTTCCATCTACTTGTCCATACAGAAAGCATGTTCTTCTCTACCATCCTTAAAATATCACTCTTAGAGGCAGTAAACATAAAACAGGAATATCCAGGAAGGAATGAAATGGGATATTACAGAGAAATGATCAAAATCAGTCCACCCACTTATGAGATGAGACGGATGTTAAAGATTTGAACTGCAGCTCAGAGTGGATGGTAGGAAACTTTGATTCTTTTTTCATCTCCTCTGCATGATCCCTGACAATAGGTTAGCCTTATCATTTTTGGACCATGACTCCAATAAAAACCCATAACTACAATAAAAAGAACATGTATAATAATTGTGTAACTCGGCGACTCAGCTGGTTTTGGAAACAGATTCTTCTAAGTACTAAAGACATGCATAAGGTTTAGATTTCACTGGGACCTACCTTTTTGTTTTACCTTACACTCTTCTCTAAATCTTCACTAATCTATCAGATGTCACGGTTTAATAGAAGTATTAACTACACCTAGGGAGGTAACTGGGTCCATCTGGAAAAATGTGGTGAGGATTTGAGTCTACGTTTGAAGACTTGAAAGAGCCAAATCACCCTGAGGCTGAATTCTACTCAGGAACTGTTTTTCAGAAGAAGAAGAGTAGCTAAACAGTTAACAACTTTCCCTCATTCGCAAATCCAGGAGATGGGATATAATTGAAATAAGGCCTATAAATGTTTGTGCTTCCATATGGATAAAGTGTCCATGTGCCCTTGAAAGGGAAAGTGTGAGTCACTGCAGCCATGTCCAACTCTTTGTGACTCCGTGGACTGTAGCTCGCCAGGCTCCTCTGTCCACGGGATTTTTTTCAGGCAAGGATACTGGAATGGGTAGCCGTTTCCTTCTCCAGGGGATCTTTCCGACCCAGGGATCAAACCTGGGTCTCTGTGTTGCAGGCAGACTCTTCACCATCTGAGGGAAATGCATTACCTATTCCAGATCACTCTGGTTCTAACGGGATGTTTCAAGTGGTATGCCGAAATTACCGAGGAACATGTCAATGGTTCTTTCTAACAAAAAAGTGAGGATAAGAGCACCTGAACTCACCTGAGAACCACATTATAACAAATGATGGATTCAGCAGAGACAGTCCTCCAGAGGCTCTAGGTTTTTAGAGCTATCCTGAAAACAGTGTATCAGTCCCTAGAGCAGACTCCTCCTCTGGCTAGCCAAAATCCTTCCCTTATCCCCTCCTGTTCCGGCCACACCAACCTCCCCTGTTCAGAGCTAATCAGCATCTCTCCCTGAGTGTGCACCCCACCGCCCGCAGCCTCACATTCCCAGACAACCTGCAAAAGGATGCACAGGCACAAGTCAGAGTGTGCAGGGTTAATGCTCCCATGGCCACACTGCTCAACTGAGGATGAGCGCCAAGGGGTAAAGGGTCCCCCTTTTATTTGGGGGAAAGACCTATTCATGAGCTATCTC
Source organism: Dama dama (assembly GCF_033118175.1). NCBI lineage: Eukaryota > Metazoa > Chordata > Mammalia > Artiodactyla > Cervidae > Dama > Dama dama. The sequence continues at coordinate 36,494,171 of NC_083709.1, read as the reverse complement.
CGATAGCCCCAGTGAGAATAAGCACCGTTCACAGCAGTACCACAGCAATTCATCTTCGTATTGGTTTTGCCTGATTCTTCATTTCTACTCTGGGATCTACCCAAACTGAGTCCTGCATAAAAGGCACTGTCTCAGCATCTGTCTGCAGGAGGACCTAGGTTAAGTTGGCAGGATTCCCTGGATAAGGATATAGCAACCCACTCCAGTATCCTTGCCTGGGAAATCCCATGGACAGAAGAGCCTAGTGGGCAACAGTCCATGGGGTTGCAAGAGTCAGACGGGACTTAGTGACTAAATCACCACTAGGTTAAGTCAGCTTCCAAAAGATCCTAAGCTAACATAGTATCTGACTGTATCAAAATGAGGGAAGAGATGAAATAAGAGATATAATTCACGGTAAAAGTAAGAAAATAGAAAAGTAAGAAAATGGAAAAGCACAGGAAGGCTAGATCTTTCTACTCAGTAGAATGGACAGCCCATGGAGTAGCTATACTCAGAAAAAATTTGAGGGGTATAACTTGCAGCCCTTTACTTTTCCCACCAGGGCTTCTACTCAAAAGAGGGCCAGACTATACCCCAGAGCTTTTCATACACTTTGGTCACATGCATCACTCAGCTAGAAAAAGGTCATGTAGCTTCACACTGCCTTCTCAGCTCTCTGAAACCTGCTTCCTCTCAGATCTGAGAAGCAGGCTCGAGTAAGCAAGCGAAGAAGAACAGTCAGCCCACTGTTATTAGTCACTTCTTTAACCCAGAAGGCATCATGTCCCACCATGTGCCTGACTCCGATCAACGTATCCCCTGATTTCAATACTGGTTTCACAAGCACTGTCCTGAAAGGCTTCCAGGAAACAGACCCAAACTCCATCAGACATATCGGCATAGTTCAACAGTAACTGAAAATCCAAGTTGCATAATCCAGAAAAGAGCCAAGTGTAACAGAGAAAATGCATCCTTTCACATAGTGTGAGGTTGTCTTACGCCACAGTTTCTCTCATTAAGCAAACTCTGAACAAAGCATTCATAGGTGATTGGTCTGAAATCTTCTAGTGGTTACTGATTCACAAAACCACAGAAATAATACATAGTCTGCTAACAGTCAGAGGATGCTGTCATGGCATCATGATCACTGTTGAAACTGGGAGATGTGTGGCATTCCTATGAAGATGACACAAAAATCTTCAAAACAATATATCCAAATATCCTTTTCATCAATTTGGAAATGTCTAACACTGACAAAGACCAACAGAGAAGGGGAAAAGTCCTAACTGTTTAGGGCAAAATGAAATCACAATTTTAAGATTTTATGATACACATTCCTAATTGCCTTGTGAATGGTCCTAAAAGGACTATGCTCTAAACCCATTCTCTCGGTAAGATTAAGTAGGAACAAGTCATCAGCTTCCATTCATAAAAGTCAATCAAGAAGGAATAACATGTGATTTTTCTTTTCAATAGTTCCTTAGATAAATCATAGGATACCACTATCAAATTCTGTTAAAGAATAAAAGAATGTCATGGAATAGGTAAGCACTCTGAGAGCAAGATCAATCAGATGAACAGCTTTGATTTAATTTCCCATAAGCAAAGTTTTCATTTGGGGACATAGAAAAAACAACTTCATGGAGTCTGGGTTGTGGCGGGGGTGGGCACTAAGAAAGCAGGCAGGGTAAATAAAGGCAAAAAACATCAAGCAAAAGTTCTGAATCAAATACTAAATAATGACACTAGCAATTTCCTCTTGCACTAGGATTCTGTTTAGTTTTTGTGTGTGTGTGTGTGAAACGTTTCTGTGTTCTACTCTCTGGCTGACAAGAACACTTTCCATTTCATACAAAAGATAACGAACGTTCCTTGCATGTGTTAGACATGGACTTATATGACTGATGGTTATAAACAAAATTCCTTTGCACATCAAAGAAAAAAAAACTTTGTTTATTCAAGAAATTCCTAATGGTTTCATTTATAAGTAAAACTTTCTCTTTATTTGAGATCCAGTGGCACAGCAGAGTATAGCTGGAAGACAGCAGGTAGCTCTCATAATGAACTTTGCACAGTTTTGAGAAAATAATATCTGAAGGCAGTTCCTTCTTCTGAGGTCAGTAGATTAGTGGTTCAAAAAGAATAAACTATCCAGGGAACATCCTGAGATTTAAAAAAAAAAAAAAAAACCCACACAACTGGAGGGGGAAAGGAGGAACATTCTCACTAATTAAAATTTCCAGTTCTTATGGTCCTCTACATACACAAACCCCAGTCAAGTAAAGCCTGCAGGATCAGGCCTGTACTAAGAAAAAGTATACCATCATCACATTAATTGTATTATTACTTCATAATGCTAACCAGCCAGGTTTACACAGTAGAGATTAAATAACAAGATAATCTTATAAACAATGCTCATTTCATCAGTGTACCAAATAAGTTTGATTTATATCTCTGACTGTTCTTCTAATTAATTTATGCACCCACATGCTTTAATTTACACAGACAGACACCTACACTGGGGTAGAGATAGCTACTTTTTTAACGCCTTGAACTTTGATACGGGTTCATGTTTAGACTTCCCAGTGTTGCTGTTTTAGTTCCCCTACACTTCAAAAATGAAGTGACTGGTAAAATACCTTGCATTAAAGTTGAAGCATGCAGAAAGAAAATATTTGATCAAACTCAATACCTATCTCCCCTGCCAACTTTTATATGCTGAATTTTAGTGAGTATAGTTTCATTCAATCTTATAACCAGACCCACTCACCCTTAAGTTACAAAATTACTTCTACTTAAAATATTCCCTTCTAAGCCTTTTTTGGATATATAGGTTCACCTCACTACGGCATCAATCCTAAACTCCTATATTTGTTGTAACACAGTTTCTAGTTACTGAAAGTGGGGGAAAAGGCTGCTAATTTTTAAAAAACATATCATTTCTACTAATATCAGGGGCTTGGATAAATAATGTACTCTCTAGAATGCTGTATTACCACTGCGAGTGTCACAGAAATAAAACAATCCATAGAGGGAAGAAAATTCAACTCATTCCAATTCTTTAACCAGGAAGATAAAAAAATGACATTTCTGAATCTAGACCCGCTTACAATAAGCTATCAGTGACATGATGCTAATGCCAGCACTCCATGAAAACCCTTAAAAAATAAAAACCTAAAGGAATATCCGCGTGTCAGGATTAGTCCAGTTTAGTCATTTCACAACTTCCACGGATGGTTTCAGTGTAGGGATGAAATCAGGCAAGCAGAAAGATTTTTACTTGTCTCTGATATAAAACTTTTATTTATGTATTTGATCAATGTTTATTTGTAGGACCTTAATACAATAACAGATGTCAGCTACATTATATCTGTTCTTGATTATAAACTCCTAGAGGGCAGAGACCCTGTCTATTCAGCTCACTTTTTATAGGACGCAAACACAGTACCATACCCAAAAAGGCACTTAAAGATGGTTTTTATAATAACAGTGATTTCAAGGGGACTTGGTCGTCTCCTACACTCCATGAAACTCCACTGGCACATACCGAACATTTAAGAGTAACAACTTTATATTCTTGAGCAATTCCATTCTTCAGATGTCGACAATGGCACTTTTCTTTTGAAACAGGGATTACTTAGATGGGACAATTTCCACTTCTTAATGTTCAAGGGTTAGTTTTGTCCAATATCTAAATTCTATACTAACTGACAATGCAAGCTTTAAAAAAAAAAAAAAAGCCAGACCCAAACATTCCACTTCTTAGCATCAAGTTTGCACCTGCATCAGGCAGAAGGACCTGCTCTTTTTGTGGGGTAACATGCTAAGACCACTACTGTGGTTCCTAAAACGGTGGCCTCTTTGCATTCTTTCTGTCCATTCAAATCATACTGAACAAGAGATACACTGAGTTAAATAATTTCTACGATAAACTTAGAACACAGTCATATAATGTTTATAAATGCTAAAGGAATAAAAAGCCAGTAGACAGTATTTTAAAGGTTCTCACACATCAGAAATGGAGAATTTTCACTAACTAGGTAATTTGAGGCAAGCCTTTTAAAATTTCTGGGCCTTGGTTTTCAAATCTGTAAAATGGAGACCTTACATTATATAACTTCAGTTTGTTTCCAGGTTTAAATTTTGAAATCACATGTGTCCTAAAGAATCTCACACAAAGTGAGGTTCCATTATCCAGCCAAACGAAAGGCTTTTCTTCTTTCTTTTGTGAGTGAAGGAAGGGAGACTATATGTTCTCAATGTAAATTATTTACTATGCCTAGCTCCAACAAAATATCCAAACAGAACACCACCAGCTATTTTTGTAAACAAAATATGTGGATATGGATATACACATTGTATGTATATACCAAATGCATATACATGCACACACTCCAAAACACATAATTCTCTCTATTGTAGCCAAGAATTAAAATAGTTTCCAGTTTTCTCATTTTTTCTCTCTCTCTCTCTATTGAAGCCAAGAATTAAAATACTTCCCAGTTTTCTCATTTTTTCTTTCTCCCTTCATGAAGCATCTATGAAGCTACTACAACATGGGAACTCACATAAAGTAAAAATATAAGCATCTTATTCAACATTTCTTATATTAATACTGACAGTTCCCAACACGATCAGCTTAAGTTAAGCTGGTCCTCTGCAATCTCAACAGCATCCTCTCATAGAAACAGTGGTATTGAGAAAGGATGCAGAATGCAGTCCTCAGGCCATTCAACCAACATCTACTTCATCTATAATGTACCTGAAATACACAATTCAAGACATAGAATTTACAAATTAAATACTACTTAGTCAGACAGTGATAGTAACAACAGCAGAAAAAGAATAAAGAAGGTCCTATAGATGTAGGGACAACCAATTCATACACCATCAAAATAAAACATGGGAGGCGACTTAAGTTCATGAAACTACTTATTTTTATCTCTAATTTACTAAAACACTTCCAGAAGAAAACTTTGAGCAACTTTACTTTTTATTTAATTTTTATTTTATAATGGAGTGTAAACGATTTCTATATAGTTTCAGGTGGACAGCAAAGTGATTCAATTATACATATACATGTATTTATTCTTTTTCAGATTCCTTCCCCATATAGGTCATTAAAGAATACTGAGAAGAGTTCCCTGTGCTATATAGTAGGTCCTTGGTAATTATCTATTTTATATATAGTAGTGTGTATATGTTAATCCCAAACTCTTAACTTATCTGTCACACCCACCCCCGCAACAGTTCCCCTTTGATAACCATTAAGTTTGTTCAATATACTATCATTTTCTTATTAGAGAAACAAATAAATGCCCTATGAATGCAGTGATTTATTGCAAGTAAAGAAAGAAAAACAGGTGTCTCATTCAAAATTTCCTAGGTTCCCTTGGATCCCTATTCTTGGAGGAATAATTGTTAAAGCATCTAAAGGCAAATAATCTTTAAATGATAGATACGTGAAATTTTCAGGAAAAAATTTCTTCTTAATTTTTATCTGCTGAGCCAATAGATGTTAGTAGATACATTTATATAATAGCAATAACCCATGCACATCACTATTTCACAGTGCCCCAACACACACACATCAACTCCTTCAATCCTTCCTTCCAACAATGCCAAGAAGATAGAAGAACACAAGTCTTCCTATTCTATTCCATCAATTAAAATTAAATCCAAAGATCAATACACACAATAAGCAATACACACAAGAAACAATTCCGTTCAAGCATCCAGGTAAAGGGATAATTTAGTGAGTAGTCTGCATTCCTTTAAAAAAAAAAAAACTAATCAAGTTTCACTCATATTCCTTGAAAAAAAAAAAATCCACCAATGGTCATATACAAGTTTATATTAAAATGCAACCTAAATTTTCCAAGCTCTCAATTGAATTACAGATATTAATCTTTTAACTAGTTGCAGCAACATTTATAACACTATAAAGGAAAATATAACAGCAGTTTGTTTCTTTGGAGGATGGAGAATGAGAACTGGATCTAGGGAGAATTGACTATCAAAGGATAAAAACAAGTGAGAAAATGGAAAAGGAAAAGATGAAGGAGACATACAATGGGGGAGAGAGAAGGGCAGTGAGGTAGCTAGGGGATGGACAGGGCAAAGTGAGTTAAGTCATTCCTAGCAAAATGGCTCTTGCTGAAACCTTGCCAGGGCTCTGGACCACTGCCTCTGCCTGCAAGAGGGATGACTTCTTTGATGGTTTTTAAAAAATGCTTCCTATATCTAAACAGCCTCATTTTTATTTTTTCAGATTCCTGCATTGATTTTTAAATAAAAGTTCAAATTTGAAGACTCTGCTCATGTGTAAAAGGAATGACTTTTATTTTAGAAATGTACTTTGGAACCTACACATCATTGCTCAGCTTAGAGCTCAAAACCTCAGAGATGTCCCAACATTCCAACCTGACAGTCTTGCCTTTGTAAAAAAGTGAAAACTGCCTCTTTCCACTGTGCCTAAAAATTATATTTGAAATCAGCTTCACTGATTGTGCAGTCTTAAAAATATGCACATCTTCTTCAGGAGTTATCTATCACCAAAGAGAGTTGATTGTGTTCTCAAGAAAACAATGTTGATGTGCCTAAAGTGAAGGAAGCTCTTGAAAGGACATCCAAAGTTGGTCATCAGAAATCGTCCTCCAGCCTGGAGTAGGTATGCAGAGCAAAGGCATCCAATACTGTAATCAAAGCCAGAATCCATGAAAGGGTCAGCTATGAATCAATTCAGCCTGACTTAGCAGATGAAGTACTCCATCGACCCACCCACTGTGACCTGAAGGCTTGCTTCTTTCTACCCACCCACCTACCCCTCTTCTCTGTGCTCTTAATAAACCCACTGGTCCTGCCTCAATGCCAGAAGCATCCTTTTATGTAAAAATTCATTAAATACTGTACCACTCTCAATATATTGATCCTACAAACTGTAACTCCATGAAGTGGTTCAACACGATGTCATCACCACAGAGCAACTTGTTTCATTTACAGTATCTGTTTCACTTCTACTCATGAGCTAATATAATTCAATTTTTTTTAACTGCACACAGGCTGCTAGACACATGTGCATGGCAAATGGAATCTGAACTTAGCTTAACAGCCTCATTTATTCCTGATGGTTTAAATTATTTCATCACAATTAATGACACCCCCTCAGCTTCCTGTGCAGCGCTGCCAGATGTTCAGAGACCACAAAGCCACTCTCTTCTTTGACGGCTGGTGACAAGTCGTCCTCTGAAGGACGTTCCCTAGGCACGCGGACTGGATGACACCTCCATTGCTTTGCACCTCTCTGCCTCCCAGAGTAACCATGTAGAGGAAAAAGCAGGAAGGCATGAGCAACCAGCAAATGCATTAGCAAGAGCAAATTATGTGAAGTGATCTAAACTCGCAGGAACTTGGCTCCTGCCACAGGAGTTCCTAACCTTGTTGTTTTATGAAAGCACTCTTCGCCTCCACCTTCTCAGCCACTGGCATCCACTGAGGGCCTGGCCTGGCGTCAGTCCTCGGAGAACACGGAAGGACCTGAAAAATACAAGCTTTTCCACGGGGATCCTTTTCGACCTTTTGTTTTGGGGGGCGTTCTTTAAACTTACTACCCTCTTCATGACCTTTTGTTTTGGGGGGCGTTGTTTAAACTTACTACCCTCTTCATGACTGTTGCCTCATTTTTCAGAGAACAGTGTCTTCAACTACAATTATCTTCTTACCCTGTTCAACAGGCACTTCCCATAGAAACATGCAACATTTTGGCAACTTGGGGTAAAGAGCTGTGCCCTTTTTTCTTTGTAAAGTTTTACTGAAGTGCAATATAATTGAGAGGACAAAAGTTACAAACATTTCATGTATACACCTTGATGGGTTTCATTTACCTCTTTTTCTCAGCCTTAAGTAGGATTTCTTCTTTTCAGAAGCTGTTGGCTTTTTGGTTTTGTTCTTGTTGGGTTTTGTTTCTCATCGCTTTACTTTTTAAAAAGAACAGAATGAAAAAGAGACTTCACATGTTTTCCTATTTTGAGTCTTTCATGGGCAAAGCCATTTACTTAAGAGTTAAAAACAATTTTTTTCTTCTGAAATTCATAAACAGTAATTTTCTTATATTCATCATTTGTTTCATAGAAAAAATAAATTCGCATAATGACAGGTAGCAAAGAGGGCAGCAGAAATAGTAAACATGAGCACTGTTACAATAAGAATTCAATACTATGGCTCTAATTTGGAAAACACGTTCCATCAACTAGGGAACATGTGGCAGACATTTTATGGATTATTTTTTAAATGTTTAAAAAAAAAAAACAAAAACGCTGATCTTATTCAGGGAATAAGGGGCCTTTTCGTTTGCCAAAAAGTGTAATAGGAAAACTGAAAGGCCACCTGGGTCAGCCCACCCTATAGTATGAACATAAGCTATAAGAGCATTTTGGAAAATATTTTTAAACTGAGATGAGAAAAAAATCAATATCAATACAGATTCTGAGCAGATGCAAGAGGCTTCTGTGCATGTTAGTGATTATGTGTGTGGCCTACACAGGCTAATTTCAAATGCCTCCAAAACTCACTGTACATTCTCTTTTATAAACTATTTGGGATTAAAACTAGGACCTTATCCATATCAACTTTGACAATGGACACAAATACAGGGTAGGCTAATCAAGCCAAACAAGTTGAATTTTCCCCCTCATGGATGGCTTTTTAGATCTTAAATGACTACTGAATTTTACCAGACATGCTACACTTAGTGTTTTGACAGTTGTTTATTAAAACTACTTTCCTAGGAAGTCCACGAAAACCACCAGTCTAGCTTTTATCAGAATTGAGACCATCAGAGAGAAGTCGCGATGATGGTATACTTGCAGCAAGCAGACAACAATAGGAAACTCTAAGCACTCCCAGAGTTGTATCAAATTTTCCATGGACCAAAACTAAAATGAAATCGTTCAATTACTGAGAGGTAGATAAGTAAAATAAACAACTAATTTCATACAGCAAAGTTGAGAGAAAGTCATATGGACCTCATTCTGTCGTCTCCAAACACATTTTATCGGAGGGGAAAAAAGGAGCTGAATCAACTTTAAACTCTCATGTAGGGATGTATTGCTTGTGTGTCCCTGGCAGATGTGGAAAGGAGATGAAATGGGCAGGGGAGAATCAAATATCCCATCGCTGCAGGTTTGCTAAGGGAAAGAACACTGCAAAGATCTCACATCTGGCAATCATTTGTCAATAGCTGGAAAGAGAGCGGCAGGAAACTTTCTGGCTCTTGGAGAAGATGAAAAGACAAAAACCATGTGTCTCACACACATACACACACACATACACACACACACTCTCCCTCTCTCTGCAATGGTACAATGACTACTACACTTATTCTCCACCCCTCCCCTTCCCTCTAAATTTAATGATCTTCAGATATACTCAACTCCATGGTCAAAAACATGCAGTCACTTGACTTGTTAAAGCTGCAGTGTATGTACATTTTTCAAATAAACCCCAGGGCTGATGTTAGAAAATCAAAATCAGTCAAGCATAGACCGCCTGGTACTTTGGGCAGGAATCCTTGTGGTTTAGTCAATAAACAGAATCTGAATGAAAGACACCACAGTAACCAGACAGTAAGGTTTTGAACAGTTCTGAACCTGAACGGGGGCTGGGGCATGCGGCTGGGCTTAGGGACCACGGACATGGCTCCCCGGCCCCTCGGATGGCTCCCTCGCCCCATGACAGGACTGTGCTTAGCACAAGGTCATCTGCTGTTCCCAACACACACTCAGTAAGAAAAGGCGAGCTTATATTTCAGAGATGCTGGGAGGGAATTCGGGAAGGGAACAACTTGGTGGTGGTGGTTTTAAATCTATTTAATAGGGTAAGAAAGGGAGAATCTCAGTTTCCGGGTGTTCATATGGATGATAACAAAATATAAAACTTGCTAGCTTCATTATGAGTTCACAAAAATGACCAGTTTCACCCCATTAGGGTTCCCATATAATAAAAAGTTTTCCAGACAACTCGCGCAAAATTAATTAACTTTTCCCAAATCCTAGGAATGTAAACCTGTTTCTAGTGATCGATAGGCTTCAATGGGCGGCTCAGCCTTGCCCTTATGCTGCATTTAACCAGCCGAGCGCATCCTGTGATGCTGTAAGTGAATGCTGCAGGTTGTTTAATAACCTGGCAAATTCACAGTAGCTTGTCAAATTATTACAGGAACAGTGTCATCACTAAACAAGCCTGATCACGGTTAATTACAATGCAGACTAGAGAGCAGCCACAATTGTTCATTAATTACAGGAAGCACCTCATTTAAATTTTATGGAAATTTACACTTGCACCCCGGTATGTCTGGAAAAAAAAGTGATCCTTCATGCATTCATAGAAGAAAGAAGTCTGTGGTTTATGAAACATCACAGTAAATTGTGTCTAATCGGGTACTGAAATATTGGTTTATTATTTACTCTAATTTTCTAAGCACTTCAGTGGTGAAAAATACCAAGTCAAACCCCACATCTTACATTTCCAACCAAGAAAGGAACTGTACTAGGCTAAATGTAACAACACACAATGAGGTACAGTCAGACTAAAATAGTCAATTTTTTTTTCCTGATTAAAAATCAAATATTTAACAGCAACCAAGGGAGGTCTAAGGGTTTCCCCAGTGACTCAGACAGTAAAGAATATGCCTGTAATGCAAGAGACTAGGGTTCGATTCCTGAGTCAGGAAGATCCCCTGGAGAAGGGAATGGCAATCCACTCCAGTATTCTTGCCTGGAGAATCCCATGGACAGAGGAGCGTAGTGGGCTACAGTACATGGGGTCACAAAGAGTTGGACATGACTGAGCAACTAACACTAAGGGACGTCTAAACTAGAATGACCAATTCCCATAAAATAATTATATAAAAGGACAATTTGGGGGTCTGTACATCAGTTAACCTTCCAGAGCTAAAGAAAGTACACAGTTTCATACCCACTTCAAAAGCCACTGAAGAAAACCAAGAAAGTCAGACAGCGAATCTAAAGTCTGGATTGTCCAGCTACTTCTCTAAATCAAGTATATCAACACAAAAAAACCAGCAGATAGCCTTACAAAAGTCAAGTCAGGCACAGACTTCAACGATGACAGCAGTCATTCAAAACCAACAGCAAAAAAAAAAAAAAAAAAAAAAAAACCAACAGCATATTCATGAAAGAGTGTCAGGGATCCTGGGACTACTAAATAATAAAGCTGCTAAGACATCTGAAATTTGGGGACCAAAGGAAAGGGGTAAAGGAAAACAGGTAAGAGGAGGGAGGGGCTCCATGAGTCCTGAGATCTCATGTCAGCGAAAACAGAAAAGTAAACCAGTTATGGGTGCCGTATGTCTAAAGGAAAATCCTTCACAGAAAAGGATATAAACAAGCCAGAGCTCCTAAATCGAGGTGTACAAGAGGTTATTCTCAGAATCAAGAGGCCAAACAGCAAATCCTCTCGTGGTTATAATGCCTGGCCCCACGGGAAAGTCTGAGATCCAAGCAGGAAAAGTAAACGACCCTGGCCAGTCCTACGGTTAGTTCCCTGGAGTGCAGAGTTGGACTAAAAAATAAGAAATGGCTCACTCGACAGGAAAAAAGAAAACAAAACAGAATACACATACCACGGCACGAATAAAAGGACTCTAAGCTAAAAGTTACTCCTGGAATTGTTACCTGGTGAGGAATATATTAAGTCTCAAGTTTATTATGGCAAACATAACATGAATACGTACCAGATATCATCAGAATATATGAAAGCCGAATTTAGAAAGGAACAGGAAAAGAGAGAAATAAATGATTCAAATGGGTCCCAGTTAATTCACCAGTGCATCGTAGTTGACTATCTTTTCACAGATTCAACTTTTCCATACTGTCCGCCAAAATGCTGTTGCAAGATGAGGCATCTAACAAAATGAGCACTTTCTTTTCTTTACCCAGTAACTTGGTCTTCCTTGCAAGGCTCACAAAGCACTGTCAACTCCACAATATGTTTAGCTACCTACTACCAGTTTCAATTCAATGTGTAAATATACATTTTCTCCCTTGGCATGTCAAAGCAATATGTTCCACTGGTCTCTTTCAGGTTTATTTCACACACTCACATCTGCAAAAACCATCGCTCTTCGCGCCATAACTCAACGTTCAAAAACAGATTATCCAACAACCACCCATGACAGACCATTCCAGGTGATGTGTTTGAAGAACATCACTCGTCCCCCGACCCCAAAGGGGTCAAGGATCAGACTACTCTTCACGAAAAGTCTTCCATCACTCGGCACATATGTGTCACAACCAAGTTGTGAGCTTTCTAAAACTGGGAAGCGTATGGTCATGTCTCATTCTTGCCACACCTGCTTTTCTGTTGGATCACAGCCATACACCACCCAGACAGCACCAGCATAGGGCACTGCAGACCTCAGGTGGTCGTTCCAAGGCCAGGAGCAGGTATGCAGAAGATGGTGTCCCCCTTCAGAGCCTCGTAAAAAATGAAACTTCCTACGACCACCACTTCCACCATCACACCCACCTTGAAGAAGTCAATTTTTAGAACTATTCTCTTTTCTCATGCAGGGTGTCTAAATCAGTAAAAAAAAAAAAGAAAAAAGAAAAAAAAATGTTTTAACACTGAGCTCACTATGCTTATCCCCTAAGCCTTAAAATTTAGAAAATGATGCCAAACAAAGGCCCTAAAAAATAGTACGTGTGTGCTCACGCTAGGGAGGTGCCATCCACGTGGAAACTTGAGCCTGCATTTTTGCATCATTGATACACACATTCCTTAACTATTACCAGGTACCCAGCAGCGGAGGTAGGCCTTGGGCCAAGATGTCATATTTATATTTTTAATCTGCAACATACCACTCCGCTTCTAATTTCCCAAGACCATGCAATGAATTCCAAGTCAATACTTTGATGAAAAATGTTCTTTGCTAATAAACTTAATATTACACCAGAGGACCTATCTCCCAAACCATGAAGAAGAAAGATAATATTATTAACTCCTATTTTTCTAATACAGTGCCCAGCTGAACAGCTTCCATTCTCCTGAGCTGGGAGACTACAGGGCAGGAAGCATGACTAGCTTGCCCATGTGTCCCCAGAGCCTAGCATCCACTCAGCACATAATAACAATGATTTGAAAAGATGAGAGCTAGGATTCCCAGAGTGCCTGCTACATCCTGGCCCTGTGCTAAATGCTAGGTATGTGTTAGAACATTTAATCCTCATTAGTCAGCTATTAAGGGATATCTCCATTTCACAGATGAGGAAGCTAAAGCCCAGTTAGGTTGGGTGACTTGCCAAAGGACTCCCGGCAACTTGTGTCAACCTAGGCAGGCAGCATTCAGAAATCATGTTTTTATTCACTGCAGTATATATACCATGTCTTGACTTCTTGAATGAGCAAATGAACGATCTCTAATTACAGACAATTTATCCTGAAAAGGACTTTTTGCTGCACAGATGCTCCACCAACCCCTCTTTCAGTCCCAGCAGCTGCCGGATGGCATCTGATATATCTGTTCAGCGTTCAGAGACCCCTGGTACTGTCACAACACCCCCGACTGATAAAACAGTAAGACTCCGACCTGGACTTCCAGCCTCTGGTCTGGCTCCTCCAGGTTTGGGCAGAAGTCTGCACCCAGCACTCTGCCAGCGCATGCCACTGGGACCTGGGGGAATATGGCCGAGTTAGATGCTGGGTGTGGAGACTGTTGAGAACTACACACAGACACACACAACCCAAACACAGGGACATCCCAGCTGCAGCTCTGCAACAAGCCGTCATGGCCTCACAGGGTTTGAACACTTAGTAGGTCAAATATATTGTAAACATCATACACCCAAGTTTACTGACTACCAAAAGGTAAATTCTAAGAAGAAAAAATACACATAAATGTTGTTGTCCCTTGTATCCACAGCATATAGCACAAAAGCAGGCATTTAATAAATATCTGTAGACTGTAGAAAGGAGAAGAGAGGAAGGGAAGTCAGGGGGAAGGAAGGGAGGAAATGAGGGAAAGCGGAAAAAAAAAAAAACAATTTCTGCTTGAAATTGGTGGCTTTTTTTCTCTTACCTTTCTTAAGTGGGAATTCAGAAAACTGCATTCTATAATGCCTAAAGTTTCTTTCCACTCTTAAAATACTTGTTCAAATTTATTTTTTCTCTTCCTGGTGTAGGCCAATAATTACCAACATGTATTATTTACTTACTGTATTTAAACTATATTTAAGAGCCTTATGTTTTCTCTAACAATACAAATGACAAAAAGGTATGATTCAGTGAATGTTTTTCTATATCTAATCTTACAGTGAAAGCCACTAAGATTCCCTTTCAAAACTGTTACCTATTATAATTAGCCCAGTCTCATCATGAAATATTGCCTACTTAGTAGTCACTTGGCTTACTTCATCTTTAAATGTTTAAGATAGAAAAGGACTTAGTTTCCATTGAAACCTATTTTCTGCTTTTTATAATTTTCTCTATATCACTACTCAATATTTCCAAATATTTACTACCTCCATTAATCATACAACTATCTCGTTGTTCAGCCACTAAGTCGCATCTGACTTTCTGCGACCCCATGGACTGCAACACGCTAGGATTCCTGTCCTTCACTATCTCCCAGAGTTTGCTCAAAGTCATGTCCACTGAGTCAGTGATGCCAGTCAACCATCTCATTCTCTGTTGCACCCTTCTCCTTCTGACCTCAATCTTTTCCAGCATCAGGGTCTTTTCCAGTGAGTCAGCTCTTATCTATGTGTATTCAGATTTCAATTCATCAATCAGCTCCATCTCACCTGTGTCTTCTTTCCCTCTCAAAGGCTTCTTCGGTGTTTTATTTTTTTAATAGGATCATCTATGCCCATCAATTCTCTTTGTTCAGAGATCATTTTTCAGCCAAGCATGCTGCCTTAGAAGGTGTTACCTTCTTTCTTTTGACCAACAAATCTGTTCACTTTTCTAAATTTAAACAATTTTCAATAAAGTCCACTTTGCAAGTTCACTAGTGAATATCACTAACATATATTTTTTTTAATCGGGATTGGGAATACATGTAAATCCATGGCTGATTCATATCAATGTATGACAAAACCCACTGGAAAAAAAAAATAAAATAAAATAATAAAAATAAATAAATAAATAAATAAAAATAAAAAACAGTCAACTTTTCAAGCATTTTTAGGTCCAACCTGTCTGTTCCTTTCAACTCTCTTATTCCTTCTTCTTGCCTATTTCCATACGGTGATGTCAATAGAATGAATATAAGCTGTCTTTGATATTAATCACTTTTCATCCATGAATTTCCTCACTTGGAGCCTGAGAAAGGAAAGGAGCTCACATTTACTGAGCACTTGTAATGTGCCAGTCGCTGTGTGGGTACCTTACATCAAGAGAAACTGTTTTTTCCTTTAAACAATCTTATGATAGTAAAGAGTCTGCCTGCAATCCAGGAGACTGGGTTTCGATCCCTGGGTTGGGAAGATCCCCTGGAGAAGGAAATGGCAACCCACTCCAGTAATCTTGCCTGGAGAATCCCATGGATGGAGGAGGCTGTCAGGTACAGTCCATGGGTCACAAAAGAGCTGGACATGACTGAGTGACTTCGCTTTCACTTTTCATGGGGTATGAGGATCTACATTTTGCAAAAAAAAAGGAGGCTTTAGAGTAGGTATATAACTAACTCAGAGGCACATGCTAGAAAGTTACAAGGCCCAAACTTAAAATGAGAAAGAGCAAGAACATATGTCAAAGAAGTTAATGGAAAACACATAATAGTTGCATTTAGTGGCATCCATTCTAGAAGCATGTGTGGATGTTTCATATGTTAGAAATAACAAAGAAACAATTAAAGGAAATGAAGAAAGTATCACCAGAAATAAAGACTTACTATTCCCTGCTCTTTGGTCCAGGACAACATAGGCAAGGTTAAAGGGAACTTCTCCTCTGACTTGAGGAATGAGCAGGAAATGGGGCATGGAGAAGCGCAGACACACGGCATCCGTGTTGTGACATACACAGAACAACGCTGATCCCACCCCACCATGACACATGGGGGGGTGGCCCCAGTGAGTTGGGCTACAGTAATTCTCCCTAGGGTACAAAAGAAGAACTGGGGAAAAATTACTCTTAGAATATTTCCTATCAAAACAACCCCTCAAAAGCTTCCTATGAAACCTTAATGAAGGTGATTACTTAACTGATTACAGCAGATTCCATAAGCCAGAAGGTATATGCTGCAAATGAAGTGTAAACAATACTTCATTTCATATACACAGAAGAATTCCCACTTACTTTAATATTAGTTGACCATATCACGAAGTTTCTAGTTCCTTTCTACCCTCACAGACGGCATTTATAAACACCCTCAAGAGGCACAGAGAAAGTTAAACAACTACAATTACACTCAATTACAACCTCAAACACTTAGAAATACACAGTTTCCAAGAGAAAACAAAAAGGTCTGTGAGCAACTTGGGAGGAAACAGTGCCAGGCTACTGGAATGTTTCAACTATCCAAATCACAAAAAGGAACTAAGAGGAAAGTAAGGCATGCTCTCCGTCTTAGAATCCTAGAATTTCTGAGCAGAAAAGAAAATCCTCATGATCTGTGAAAATGGGCTTCCTTAAAAATGAAAAAATTTGAGATCTGAACTAAAACCACAAAGTTTCACTCATGAGTTCACCATCTAACAATACTCCCCTACTGGGCCCACCACAATTAGAGTCATTAATTATCAGACAGGGAAAAAGTATAAGGGGAAAGCAAGCTATATCTGTTTCTAGTTTGTCACAATGTCCCAAGGAAAATACAAAGGATATAAAAGCTTGATAACTTAATTAGTAATAATTTTGCACACCTAGACAATTAGGCCTTTTGATTCAGAAGTCTTAGTAGTTAGCCAGCTAGTTATAAGCAATCAAAAAATTCCTGTCAGAAATAGCAGACATTAAAAAAAAAAAATTGGCCACACCACCCAGTATTGTGGGATCTTAGTTCCCTGACCAGGAATAGTTCCTCACCCCCTGCAGTGGAAGCAGAGAGACCTAACAATTAAACAGCCAGGGAGTTCCCCTTAACTAGTTTTTACTCCACTATAAGATACTAAAATAGGATGTCTACCCCTGCTTTCAATGCAACTGAAAATTCAAATTGATTTGGAGAATTCCAGTTTTGTTCCTCTTGTCTTTATGCTAATATTCAGCGTGCACTACAACATCATACTTTAAAACAAAATTTACCATGATTTTCACAAAATTTTCATGGTGATTTTTATCTCTGGCAAGTAGTAGGACTAAGAGGACTTTTTCAAATTCTTTTTTGCATCTTTGTATATTTTGATCTTAAATAAAAACATTTATGTTAAATACAAAGAAAAAAAACTAACCTGATCAGCTGACATTTCTAAACACTAGGCTGAGGGTTTCATTAAGGATGGTAATTGTCTAGCACTCATCTAAATTTCATTCGGCCGGTGCCCTAACAGGAAGTAAGAGGCCCTGAAAGGGACCCTCTAGCATCCCCTGGGAAGCCGGGGCTGAGTGCATATCTTCTCTCATGTACATACCTCAAAGGAATCACGGTGTGCAAGAGAGCTATTTACAACTTACTTTGTGTATAATCAGCAGAAACAAAAGATATGACAACAAGCATAAAGGCCTCTCTCTCTCTCCTCTCAGGAGAATTCAACAAGGGAGGGCCAGTGGGCATTCACTTCAGTGTCAAAAGAGCTTCCAGAAAACACATTTTCTGTGGGGTAGGGAGGAAATATGGCAGGCTTCCTACACACACACACACACACACACACACACACACAATCTTACGTTTACTGAGATCACACATAAAGACTATCAGAGACCAGACTTCTGAAAAGAAGACAGAAAAAGGCTCCACATTGCAAACGGGAACTACCGTTCAAAATACTTGAAGCTTGTTAAGCAACTATATTCCAATAAAACTTAATTTAAAAAAATACTTGAAGCTGAATGGGTGTAGCAGGTGGGTACAGAAGGTGGAAAGGAAGAAAGAATAAGGCACAGAAGTGATAACTTGGGAAAAGAAACATGTTACCAAGAAAAGGGCTTATAGAATCTGGGGTGCTTCTTGCAAAGCCAGGGCCCATTTGAACTTTAGTTTTATTTTTAAACATTAAACATTCAGGTAGGCATTTGCCTGATAGGCACTATAAAAAGTCAGAGCCTAAATAAACTAACTAACTTCCATGCCAGCTCAAGTCTCTCTGGTGAAGCTGGCCGTAAGCCCAGAGCGGTACTGAACTATATGTGTTTTGGTGGCTTCAGTCCTAGCAATGAAGGAATGAGGGAAAGGAGATGAACCCAAGGAGAACTTGGAAAAGAATGGAGAGACAGAAATGGTTTTAAAAAACAGAAGGACAGAGAAGAGTCCCATAAGAGGACTCAGGAACATGGGTGGGTACAAGCTCTGTTACATTCCAAGTCAGAGAAAAGCCGTAACAGCCTCATGTCAGTGGTTAGATGACGCCAAGCAACAAGAAGAAAAATTACCCAGATAACACAAAGAATTCAGGCAGACCATTCTGTGAAATGGATTTGACAGTAAGCGAGCCAGGAGTTGCTTGTGAGAAAGAGCAGATAAAGAAATAAATTAATTACCCCACACTGTAAAGATGGGGTTGCATGTTAAACACAGTGCTGCAAATAAGAGAGAGGAATGAATGAAAAAGAAGGAGAGCTAAGTTGCTGGATGTGCACATAATGTCTATCTTCATCTCTCGGGCGACGATTTAATGAAGGAAAACATTCCAGCACTAAGCTTTCCCAACCATGGAACCCAAGGCTAAGACTCATAAGGGCCAAGTATACAGAATCTAAAGCTTAAGAATGAAAAACGTCACTTCATGATGAGAAAGGAACTGCTGAGTCAAAACAGCATTTGTCCAGCTGCCAATACAGAATGGCCAGAAATATGCTGGTGCTTACAGAGACCTTAGATGATGCAGGATGCTATCCGTAGGAAGGTGAGAAGGACAAGCAAGATGCTGCAGGGAAAGAACTGAAGAGGAGGGAGGACGGTCCTCTCCGAGTCATCCTAGGACAATGAGCCACAGGATCAGGATGAGAGGAGAGAAAACAGAAAAGGGTTAAGGTTCTGCTACTCACCAGGCTGACAGACATAGGAGATGACTGGGGATGCGGGGAGGGGGACCGGAGAAGACAGCATCCTCCCAGGAGCCCGGACCTGTCTAAGTGAGACTCAGTATCTCTCTGCCTCGGGAGCTGGTCCTCTGGGGTAAGCTAGGGCCCTGGGCTCTGTGATGGAAGTAACTGCTGCAGGTACGATTACAGGAGATTTTCACAGCCACAAACAACAACAAAAATACCCTGTTTTTCTACTGTGAAATGTGGGATAAGAGATAAAAATCTCTCTTCCCTGGTGATACCCTGAGGAGCCTGATGGACCATGAATAATGCTAAAATTACACAGGCTCTTTCTAACAGAGTCTCAGAGGGCTTTACACAAAACATTTATTAATTCCCCCATCAGACAAGGGGTGGGAAGGAAATTTCCACCACCCTCTTTTTACTATATTTTTAAACAAGAAAACTGAGGCCTGTCACTGTGCTCTCCTCTCATTTGATAAGTTGAATAGAATTGAAATGAAGACAAAGTTCTCTATACTACCACGCTAGTGTTTCACTGGAAAAGCCGACTACTGTTTAACAGAGTTCATCCTTGTTTTACATGGGTTTTAGCACTAAAGTAAATGAAAAGGAAGTTATTTGCACCTATACCATGGATGGACTTCAAATTCAAGAAAGAAAAGTACCTAATTCGATTATATTCAGCTGGTTCGTAATCATTCTTGTCATTCCAGGTTGCTGGAAATGGAACACCCCAAGTTGTGCTCATGGGCATATACATCGCCATGTGTGATGACTGATGTTAAGTCAAATTTCACATATATGTATGTATATATATATGCCCAGAAAGACTCCTTCTGTCCTCAAGGCTCAATGCCAACTATCCTAAAGCCAGGTAATATGCAGAGAACTAAAACTTCTGTTTTAACCCCACTGGTGGTATCTTCTGAAGTCGGTCAGTTAGTTCCCAATACAGAACTTAGTTTGCTACATCTGTAAAATGGAAATAATTCTATTTACTGTGGTGGGTTGGTAAGGCTGAAGAAGAGGACACAGGTGAAACACCTAAGCAGAATGTAGGTACACAGAATAGGTAATGATACTTCCCTGGATACCCTGTTCTTCCCCACCCCAGCACACCATTCCCATCAGGGTTGAGAAGTTTGAGACAGGGACGGAACGAATTTGGGGCATGCAAGCAAACCTCAAGTGTCAAAGGAATAATACAAGCAATTAGGGAAACTGAAAATTATACCTATTCAATTAGTCTCAATTAGGGGCCGGCTCCATCAACTTGTAGACAGCTTCCTAGAATGCTGTGCTGACAAAGATTATGAAGATGTGTCTGGGCTCTGAGAGACTGACTTCCCAAGTCTCCACTGGGGAAAGGAGAGAGAAGAGACACATTTTACTGTCTGTCACTTCTGCCTCAGCCAAGGCCTTTACAATGAAAGGATGAGGCAATTTTCTGAGTTTACTTTCATGCTAGTGGCTTGACCTATGAATTAAAAATGAGTTTCTGATATACACTGCTATATATAAAATAAACAACAAGGACCTACTGTATAGCAGATGGAACTATATTCAATATCTTGGAATAATCTATAATGGAAAGAAGGTGAAAAATAATATATATATATGTGTGTGTACATATGTGTGTATGTGTGTGTAGCTGGATCACTTTACTGAATACTGGAAAAACTGTAAATCAACTATACATCAATAAAAAGTGAAAGATAAAAAAGTAGATTTTCCAGGGAACTCAGGTGAATAAATTCTGAAGAAGCCCTACGGTTTTGGAAAAACCCAAAACTAAACAGCAAACTGATAGATAACAGTCTAAGTCAGTGGTTCAAGGCGCATTCTCAGTCTAGGAATGTTACTAGTATCACCAGGTAACTTATCTGAAATATATTTGAAGTCCCATCTGAGACCTGGAGCTTCCCTGATAGCTCAGCTGGTAAAGAATCCACCTGCAATGCAGGAGACCTGGATTCAGTCCCTGGGTTGGGAAGATACCCTGGAGAAGGGAAAGAATTCTCCAGAGTTCTGGCCTGGAGAATTCCATGGACTGTATAGTCCATGGGGTCACAAAGAGTTGGACACGACTGACTTTCCCTGAGACCTACTATGACAGATCCCATGCGAGGTGGAGTCGGGCCGGTTGGTTTCATGAGCCCTCCAGGTGATGCTGATGAGCTCAAAACTTAGAGAACCACTGGCCTAAATAAACTTGAAGATCAAAAAAAACTGGTAAAGCAAAAGTCTTCTTTAAAAAAACAAACAAAGTAAGAACAAAGAAGCAAACATCAAGGCATAAGGTTTGGGATCTCAGAGAGTCGGTGTCAGGAAAGGAGACTCTAAAGAGAGAAAAAGCCCAAATGAGCAAGCCACTTCAGCAGCAGCGTTATGGGCAACTCCATGGATGCTGCAAACATGAGAAGGAAATAACTTGGGGACAGACATTAGCTTTAGCATTTAAACTAAAAATCACATTAAAAGGACCCTTGTCACGAACTCAATCACTGGGTTTGCACCACTCAGCCTGTCTCTCTGGTTTTTCACAGCAATCAAGAACAACATTGAACTTAACTCTCTAATGAGGGCACAGAGACAACTTTTCAACTCATGATCACCAAGAATTTCTTTTTTTTGGACTGGGTGGCATTATTTAGGAAAGAGTTCACTTGGGAAGAAAACAAATGCATTTCACTTGATCTTCATTCACGGACAGCACAAAATGGGACAATCAATGGATTTTTTCCCCTCCCTAAATTTCACAACTCTCAAGAGAAGCAGATGACTGGAAAAGGTATACGTGAGAAAATGGAAAGAGGAGTTTAAGGAATGAAACATGATAGAAAAACTTGTCACATGCCAGAGAGTGAACGAGAAAATATTACACCTACCCCTCCCCGAAATTCAACATCCATGTTACTTCTTGGAATCACTTACAGTAAGCCTATTATGATTTAAAAGAAAAAAAGTTTAAGTTGCCATACAATGAGCACTTAAACTAGATTTAATGCACAGTGGTGGTCCAAAGAAGCAGACTGCTGTGGACTAGGCTCTTGCCCCATGTGACATGGGTTAGACTTCTTATGGAGAGTGAGCCTGAAGGCAGGCCAGTGGAATTCTGGGGTGCAGAAACCAGGAGAGCTGGCAAGAAGCCTTCACCATGACGCTGAAGCCTACAGTTCAGCATGCCCAAGATCAATGAAGGAATGTGCTTCTCCTTGCATGCAAAGCTTGAACACAGGTAATGATAAGAGAAGAAAGGAAACGGGAAGGCAGATTCACCCCTGCTGCTCCCTACAGGAAAACCTTTCCCAACTCAAGCATAAGTCATACTGTGCACTGAAATCACCCCTCCAAACCTGCTGAGGACCTCAAACTAAAAAGAGAAAATGCACAAAAGGATACAAGGTTGATTTCTGTGGAAGACCCACGCTCCTCCTACCTACCCCACCAGCTTCCCAACACTAGATCAACTGGGGTGAGGTCAAGGGAAGGTGAAAAGCTGTACACAGTATTCTGGACCAAACAGGTAAAAAGTGAGCCTAAACTTCCCCCACCAATGGCACCTCTCTGTTACTAAGGGTCTCAGGAAGTGGTGAGAAGATACAGTAAGACAGACTTCCTTACACTGTCCTTGAGGATCTTATAAGGTATTTTTTCAAACTGAAATCCTTCACTCCTGAAATCTAAAAGAGGTTTAGTAGACAATAAGGAAGTAAGTAAAGTCGCTCAGTCGTGTCCGACTCTTTGCGACCCCACGGGCTGTAGACCACCAGGCTCCTCCGTCCATGGGATTCTCCAGGCAAGAATACTGGAGTGGGTTGCCATTTCCTTCTCCAGGGGATCTTTCCGACCCAGGGATCGAACCCAGACGTCCCGCATTGCAGGCAGACGCTTTAACCTCTGAGCCATGAGGGAAGCCCAGGAGACAATAGAACACTCGATAAATGATAAAACACATGGTTTTCCATTTTGTGTGTTTTCGATGTTCGTAGCTTCAAATAAAGGTAGAGTTATTTATGTCAATAACTTACCATAATAAGAAATGCTATTAAAATGCCATTTTCTCTCTACATGCTTTCCTTTCAGATGTCATGCTCTCCCCTGGTTTCATCTGCCACCTGTATGAGAACAATGCTCAATCCCTATTCCTTAACACTCATGTGCATTTTAGTCCTGCACTTTCAAGCTCCCACTTGAAATTTCCAAGTGTTTAGTTAACACCTCGAGATAAACAAGGATATGGGTTCACTGCCTACCCTTCTTTACTACACCTCTACCCTCTCTTTGTTGGGTTTTTTTTTCTTGCATTGGTATCACCAGAATCCCATTAACAAAGACTCAGAACCATAGATGATGATGAAAAGCCTTCTCCTTATTTCCAAAACCCAGTAAATTCTGAAGGCCTGTCTATTTTCCCCTTCCCATCCCCTCAGCTGTCCTCCCACACACTTTCCAGATCATCTCTCTCCATCTAGACCATTTCTAACAAGAGCATGCTCAGACCTTTGCCGTAACCCTTAAGTGATTGATAATGCGTTTCACACTCATCAACTAGAGCCATGTACCATCCCTCCAACTGTCGAACATATTCTCCTAGATGTTCCCCACGAACTACCAATTACAAAGTTCCTTCCAGGCCCTCTACAGCCTAGTTCTGCCCTGCTCTTTCAGCTTCATCTCTCCTCCTCGTTCATGACAAATTCTTAAGTGAAGTGAAGTCACTCAGTCGTGTCCAACTCTTTGCAACCCCATGGACTGTAGCATACCAGGCTCCTCCATCCATGGGATTTTCCAGGCAAGGGTACTGGAGTGGGTTGCCATTTCCTTCTCCAGAGGATCTTCTGAACCCAGGGATCAAACCCGGGTCTCCCACACTGCAGGCAGACACTTTACAGTCTGAGCCACCAGGGAAGCCTTAAATACTTAAGAGACAGTCTAATTATAATTAGACTTAATGTCTCCTGCCTATGCTCTAGGCTTTCCTAATTTGATATAGCTCTCATACTGCTTTTTTTGGAATACCCTCCCCTGCACTAAACTTTTTTGTTTAGTTATTGTGGGTTGTTTTTTTTTTTTTTTGACTGCACTGGGTCTTCCTCACTGGGAGCTGGCCTTCTCCAGTTGCGGCAGGGGGATACTCTAGCGATGGTGTGCGGGCGTCTCAAGCTGTGCGCTTTGTCTGTCTTTTTTGAGAAGCAGACTCTGTAGCACGCTGGCTCAATAGTTGTCCTGAGGCATTTGGGATCTTCCCTGGCCAGGGATCAAACCCACGTTCCCTGCATTGTGAGGCAGATTCTTAACCACAGGACCACCAGGGAAAACTTCTGAACATCTCTGTATTTCTGGAGGTCATTTCTTCCATGAAGTTTCCCGATACCCCCAAGTAGAAGACATCTCCCTCCCCAGCATTCTACCACCCTCAAGGCAGTCAGCACTATACAACTGCAGACTTTAAAAACACTACATGTTTTTCCTCCTGAAGGGCAAGAACTTACTGGCTTCTCCTTGGTTTTCTCTCAATCAGCTTTTCACGCAGCAGATACTCAACCAATGCATGCAAGATAAATAATAAATAAATCTCTTAAAATTCACAGTGGCACCAGTGACCCAATGTTACAAACAGAGTGATTCTTAACCATATCATTATTCCACCCAATCCTCAACAAATACCCTTAGGGCATTTAGGGGCCAGTAATTCCTATTTTATAAAAATTCAAGATGCAAGGAGGTTTCTATTTATGCACAGAGCAGTCTTCCGAGTGTAATTTAGCCTGTAAAGGTTCAGTAACTAATTCAATGTCACCCTGTTGATCTGTGGTATATTTCTGCTGAAATGATACTTCTCTTGCTAACTTTCCTTCTGACTTACTTAAGGATACCTCTAGAACCTTACTCTATCAAAGCAGTCTTCTACAAGTGAGAAAATACAGAATATCTCCTCTAAAATGTAAGTTTTAGAGATACTATTTCTCTGCCCAACAAGTTGTTAACAAATATATATTGGCACATATATCTTTTCATTTTAAAATTTACTAAGCTTTATAAGAAGTGAAAGTATGAAAACCTCCTATAATAAGCTTTTTAAAGAGGTACTGATTACCATAACCTGGAAAGAAAGTCATCAACCCATTATACTACCCTGAGATAAGAAGCCATTTCTAAGATGCAATGAGAACAGCTTATAGACAACTGGGGATAGACTTCCAGCCCCCATCAGTTTCTCCTTTGTTTCAAGCCAGGAGTAGGCAACTACAGCCTCTGAGCCAAATGCTAGACTGCTGCCCACTTCTATAATAAAGTTTTATTGAAACACAGCTGTACCTATTCCTTTATATACATATATATTCTACCGCTGTTTGTTGCTACAAAGACAGAATTGAATAGTTATTACAGAAACCTATGGCTTCTAAACTATTTACTATCTGGGCCTTTATAGAAGAGGTTTGCCAACCACTGTTCGAAAATACACAAAATTGTACCCCTTTTCCTAGGAACATCACTTTCAAGAAATCCCCCTTAGTAAATAAGAATACAAGTATGAACAAGAATACCCATATTGAGGCACCACTCTTTGCAAATTAAATGAACTGGCAGCAACCTCAATGTCCAAAGACCAAGAACTCGTTAAGTATATTATGGCACAATGATACACTAAGACTCCATTATAAATTACGATGGATAGCTTTACTCACAGACATGGAAAGGTATCTATAACATGGCCGAGTTTTAAAAAAAGTCATAAATCCATAATCCTTTTATGTAATGAGCATCTATCCATACACCTGTATGTATACGTAAATGAGAAAGGATGACTAAAGAAGATGTTAATACAATGGTTCCTTGGTGGCAGCCATTCAGGAAGTGTGTACTCTCTTTATAGTCTTCTTAAAGAGATCTTCACAATGAAGTTGCACCCTTTATAAAAGCTGTTAAAAAAAAAAAAGTTTAAAACTTAAAAATCAAAGTCAGCATGCTATGCTTAGGTTCTGCGTTATATAAAAAGCACACGGGTTTTCAGAAAATAAAGGGGGGGAGTTTATATTTTCTTTTCGGTTAGGGAAGGGCTTCTGGTGTTGTTGTTACTGTTTCTACTCTTCCTTTTTCTTAGTTTTAAAGACAGAAAGGCTCTTAGGCTCACCAATAACCTGCATATCTATGAAGCTGCATCCCCAGTGTGACAACCTCCTCTGTGGACTGGAAAAGTCCCTTACCAAAGCATACATGGGTGAGTAGGAAGAGGAGAGGTTAAAAGAACAGCCCCTCCATGGAAATGTATTAATTCAATCAGTGCCTTGCTTCTGGGTTACCATAAAAAGGTTCATAAAGTACCCAAAAGCCACGCAAGATTTTAGAATTATGCTGCTCAATGACTGATTCTCAGTGAAGAGTAAGAAAGGGGAGATTTTTCTCCACTCTCATTTTCTTCAGCAAAACTAAGCTTCAGCAAGATTGGCATAAGTATTTTTTTAAAGTGGTTAACTGAAAAGGCTAAGTGTATACATGACGCAATTATTAAGAGCCCAGTACCACCACTGATAAAGAGATGCTAACTAAACACTGCATAACGCTTGCAAATTAACAATGGGAACTACAGAAAAAGAAATCGCTAATAGCAAACAACACTGCTCATCCTCTCTGTGCCAGACACTTCACAGGCATCAATTCTAATCCTCATTTTAGAAATGAAGTAACTGAGCTTCCAAATCACATAAAGAAGAGATAAATTCAAGTGCAAACAAATCTGGCTAGAAAACCTAGTCTCTGCCACCACGCTGATAAAATAGGAATTTAATTTCTAATGAAGGACTATACAAAATCCCAATATAAATTTAGCAGATGAAAAACCTTGAAATTCCTGGTTTATAAAGATATTACAAAATTACCATGTTGACTAATTTTTATAAGCAATTTATTTAAAATACTGTTTTTCAACATATCTGAGTTAAATCTACCCATATTCTCCATCCTTACATTTACTTGTATATGCTATACATTACACAGAGCACAACTTTTTAATATTGTCAAACTCAAATCTGTATACATTTGTAGACATAGGCTCCTGTTAAACATAAAGTGGTGACTTGTTCTTTTGTGACTCTTCCCACATTAAAATTACTTCATCACTTTGGGTTGAACAAAATCTGTGCCCTGAAAATTAACCTGTGAAGAGCTGTACAATGATACAGCTTTTTCTTTTTAATGCTAGTATTTACCCCACACTATTTTTCTCTTAGATATGTTCTCTTTTCCAATTAGAGAGAGATTAGCCTTCCTGTGAATTCCCCATAATTGCACCTCCAAATCCAAGATGGTAAACGAACCCTTTAACTCCCAGACTACTTGGGTTTGCTATGCCTCCTTTTTAGAGGGTGTGGAGGCATTAGACTCTAGTTTTTCTAAGCAAGTATTCCACAGATCAAAGATAGATCTTGGAGGCTGGACCTTTTTCTTCTAGAGCAGGTCTAATTTTTATCAGTTCTGAATGTTGGCTTCCTTGTAAAATTTAATTTGAAAGGAAAAGCAAAAACTGGTGGGTTTAGCAACTATCTTCTATTTTTTGTAATATCTGACTTAAGTTACAGACGAATGAAGAATGTAAGGAAAAAGCAAAGATTCTGGGGGTCAAACTTGCTGGATACAGATTTGAGACCTTTACTTCTTCATCTGTAAAATGAAAATAACTGTACATGCCCTGAATGCTTTGCAAGAGTTGAATAAGATAAAGTGGTACCACCCCTAGCATACTGTGTGAGCTAGGAGGTAGTTATGAAATGATTAGTTTTTAATCCATCTTTTACTCTTAGCAACAGGTAAAAGTGAACACTAAACCAAATATTTATTTTAGATCTAAAGATGCAGTATGTTCAAACAAGTGTTGGCTAAAAGAAATGAGATGTCAGGCAAACTAACAATGCTAATCAAAGATCATCTATGACAATATTAATGTACTACACATAACACAATTACTTTTGATAAAAACGTAATCCAGGATTAAAAGACAGTGAGAGCATCATATTCTGCTCAACAAATAGTTCCCAAGCCCTTAACTACATTTAAGGCAAAGTGCAAGACTGTGAATGAAGATAAAATGTTGCCCCAATATACATATAGGTGCCTTGCTATACTCTTCTGTTTAGTTCTACTAAAAGGTGTAAATGCTATTTGCTTTAGTGTGACCCTGATTCCATGAATACAAGTGCATATTCACAAAGCCAGGGACAGAGACCAGGGCACCTGTATAATGGAACTTTTAGCTCTATTACCAAGTGCTAACCATAATGAGTGGGCTTCCAAGGTGGCTCAGCCGTCAAGAATCTGCCTGCCAATGCACGAGACACAGGTTCGATCCCTGGGTTGGGAAGATCTCCTAGAGAAGGAAATGGTAACCCACTCTATATTCTTGCCTGGGAAATTCCATCAACAGAGAAGCCTGGCAGGCTCTAGTCCACTGGGTCACAAAAGAGTCATACACAACTTAGCGACTAGGCAACAACAATGATAATAAAGCAAGAAGCTTTGATTCGAGGGAGTGATTAGAACTGATGATTCAAAAGTAAATAGAATGTAACAGAATTTGCCAGCTTAGCTTCTAGTCTTTGGTTATCCATAACTGATATCTCAGAAATAACAGCATCATTCTGACATCCAGGAAGGTCATCCCAGTGAGAATTTTGCAGAGTGGCGAAAACACAAGACTAATGGATGATACAAAGCAATTCTCAAAAAAAAAGAAAGAAAGAAAGCTGTCTGCCAATACTTAATATCTCCTTTCTTATTGATATTTGGTGAAATTAAAACATTCAAATTTATCCCCCTTAAAAAAAAAAAAAAGCCGCTTTCCAAGGGACACTTGCCTCAAGACAAGCTCAAAGAACAAGATCTACAGTTTACTGAACACCTACTATGTGCCTGAAGTTCATGGGTGTTGTCTCATTTCATCTTCCTGACAAATTTTCAAGTGTTCTTTTCCCCATTTTAACAAAAGAAAATAAAAGTTAGGGATAAAGTGATTCACCCAAGGTCACAAGATCATAAGTAAGTGGCAACATGAGAATCTGAACCTGGGACCAATCTTTTAACTCCTCCACAGTTCTCAATCCCCACCAGAGAGTTCTGCAATGTCAAACAATAATGCTGGTACAATGGGGAGAGAAAAATGCTAAAAGAATAAGTATTAATATTTTTTAAAAGTTTGATTTTTTTAGGGAAAAAATTCTAAATCAACTTTAATTTTCATGTTAAGGAGACATGATACTGGGGTATTTCCATTCTTTCCCTCTTGGATTATAAAGGGGCAATTTTAATGAATTGAAATTTGGATACAACCACGACATCCTTTTTATAATCAAACACGGCTTCCATGATCAGGATAACAAATTTTGTTAGATAATCTAAGCATATACGATAGACTTTTTTCCTCAATTTGGCACTGTTGACAAGTTTTTCTACTTTTTAGGAAAAAGAATTTTGAAACTGGCTAAAGGGAAAAAGAAATCCAGCACAAAGTTAAGTTTAATATTCCTCTGAAAAGTACACTTTAAAATTGGAAACTAGAAACAAAAATCATCAAAAGAAAACTTCCATCACTACCACTTGATTACATTCATCACTGAAAAGAATCCTTAAAGTGAGTATTCTCAAAAATATCTAATGAGTTCATCTAAAATTTGAAGTGCCAAGTCCACACATCAATCTTGATTTTGCCATAGAGTTGACTGCATGTTGGTTTAAGACCTCCCATAAACAATATGAATATATCTGTTTATAAATAATAAACCATCTATGGACAGCACTAATCAGATTAAAGTCAGGAGGTCTATCTGGACAAAACCATCGTTTTATAGAAAAACATAAATCACATACCCAAAACTTTATAAGTAAGGCACACCACACACTCACAATTTACTGTTTTATAGTATATTCTTGACTTAAATTTCTGTTACATAAGATTCTAAAAAATGACTTATCAATGGAAATCTATCCTGGCTTAACAACTATAAAAAGTTTTTCCTTGCATTCATGTGGTAGTTGTCAAAGTGTGCATGTACACACAGGCACACACACATTCACAACTCTATGTATGTCTTACATATCAATTACTACTAAGGAAGAGAAAAATGAGCCATTACAAGAACATGGAATCAAAGCAAGTATTAAGGTTTCCAAGTGAAGAGCAACAGGCCATTCAAACCTAAAATGCAAACTAAGATGATATGTTTATTTAGGTAAGCCCAAGACAAGTTGTATTTCTCTTATTCACTGGGGAAAAAAAAAAATCAGATGCATGAATATTCTATGAAGTCCCAGTGCAAAATCAGGAGGCCATTCCATACGTACACATTTTAATCTGTTATAAATTAGCCTGAGTCAGGTCAAATCACGAAGCCATCCGACAGCTACATTCAACATGCACAATTACAACCCACGTCCAATCATACACACCCGGAGTAAACGTAAGCCTCAAACAACTGGAGCAGTGAAGGACCAGACTAGAGTTTTCCCCAGAGAGGGACCGGCGGGGGGGGGGGGGGGGGGGGGGGGGCAATTGGCAAAATGGATACATCCCAGACAATGGCAGAACCTGAGCGTGCCCGCCAACCCTAAAGATGCTCACGTGGTTGTACAAAAGTCTCTTTACAAGATCCGCAGCCCAGATGACCTGCATCTTAAACTGCCCTCTTTCCAGAATTCCTGGTTTTAAATCACACTGGAAACGTTTGGCTGCGACTGAACTAGAATGGTTTGGTTTCTCCCTTCTGAATGCCAAGGAGAAGGAAAAAAAAAGTGCCATACTTAAGTTTGTTTTCTTTCAAACTCTGTCCTTCTGCATTCCCAAACTGTATCCCTCTGACTAATAGAAACCGTTATTAGAGAGAAAAGGTTTAAAAAAAAAAAAAAAAACCTCCACCCACACACAGCCCCCAAAGCAGCCAGGGAGAAGGAATGAGGGAGGCTGACTGGTAACATACGGTACCATGAGCTGCAGTGGCCTCGCCGTCAGCGCTGCGAGGGGAACTGACCGCTCCCGGCCTTCCGCGCACGGCGAAGCTCAGCCCAGGGAAGGGGCGCACACGGACGGGGCGGGGAGGGGCGGCTTATACAAGCGGGCAGCTCAGCCCCCTTCTGGCGCATTCCCCCTCTCTATCTCGCCACCTCTGTGCCTGGGTCCTGTCGCGGTGTCTTCAGCCGGTAATTGTCCGGATGGCAAGACTTTTAAAACGGTCACAGTTGAGGAAAAAGCGAAACCCTTCTAAGTGACCATCACAGCAAATCAGCTTCACGCTGGTGGGTAAAATTTTCCAAGGGAAGTGTTCTCCTGATAGTTCCTGAGTCTCCAAGTCCCCCCCGCCCCCACGCGCCGCCACACACACTCCCCTAGAGGGCTAAATGCACTGTGGCAATAAAACATTCATGCGACTTGGAATTTTAACACAATGCCATTTCCCTAGTTTAACCTGAAAGGAATGCACTAGTCACAACAGACTACATCATCCTGCCATTAAACCCTGCCAAGGAACCGCTTTTTTGGCCCTGCCGGGCCAGCTTTGACGGGAAAGGAGTACACAGACCCACACTCTGAGCACAGAGGGGCCACCTCTGCTTCCTCGGCCGGGCCAGCAACACCCTGCTCTTGAACGTGACCCCTGACCCCTGGCATTGTGACCGCCTTGTGATGCGTGTGTCACTCTGGCGCTCCCGCGGAGCCACACACTGTGCAGGCCTCCGGCGGCTCCCTCTCGACAGGACTTGGGCCGGCGCCAGAGGGTTCTCTCTCATTATTACTGCTACTATGGACGGGCTCCTGTGGAAGGGGGGTGCGGGGTGAAGGCTACTGCCTGGTGCTGGGGAAGGGTCTGTTTCCCTTTTCTCCTTTGTCTTACGACTTCTTAAAACACAAACTTTGTATTTGCATCCATAATTAGGCTATGATTACTGACAAACGGGTTTGCTTTGGGGACAACTTATCAAAGCTGCCAGTTCTTCCTGCATTTAAGGGACATTTCATTTAGACTTACAAAACACAAAAACAGAAATTATTCTGATTTCTCCGGAGAATTTTAGAGAAAAAACTCAAAGGTGTTGAACATGCACACTTAACCACTTCATGTGGCTGAAGTACCACCACACAAGGAACAAGGAACAAATTAGCTGTTTGTTTTTTTAAACTCTAGATGTATTGATTTATTACTTGTGCAGAGCTCGGAGCTGTCTGCCTTCCAAGGAACAGAAGCGACAAACTAAGGAACAAGAGAAAATAAATGTGCAATGAATGAAAACTCAAAAATCACATTAAAAGTTTTTAAATGTTTGAAGTAATTTTGGACTCTACGGTGATGCCAGTTTGGTACTGTATAGCCATTTACAAAAGTATTGATTTTCATTAATTTTGAAAGTTACAAAATATTATAAGTTTGCCCCTCCAACCTTTCTTTTCCCTCTATCCTCAACTTCACTCTCACTACTCAAGTATGCCTTCCAGATTTTTCTACTTTTCTATTTTTTTTTTTCTTTTTCTGATCCTTAACTATTTTCATATGGGGCACTTTCACTTTCAACCTTGCCCTACTTTTTTGTCTTCTAATTTGTCCTCTCTACTCCATTCAGAGGCCATTCTAAGAAGCTAGTCCCTCCTGACCCTGACCCTGACCCTGACCCTTACCCTGAACAATAGCCAGGTGAACTGTGGTTATCCCTGCAAAAAGGCAGAAGGTGTTCCAGCCTTCATCTCCTAGAATGAGGTCACATCCCCTTCCTACAGCAAGTAAAGAACATCTTCCTTCAGAGAACACCCTAAAATACAAAATAATGATCGCTATGCAGGTTAACATGCACACAGAAAATAAAGCCAAATTGTCTCCTTTAGCGTAATTTTTGTCTCCTTAGTAGATGGAATTAGTCTTAAGCCCCAGTTAAAAGACTTTTTTTTCTTCCTTTTCTTTAAACAGACATTATCATGCCTTGAAGAGTCATTCTAATCCCTTCACCTTAGCCAAACCATGCTAATTCTAGCTAGGAGGACAGCAATTAATTAAAAAAAAAAAAAAGGAATTGACTTGGGGAACAGGGGGTGGGAAATCAAGCCAACAGAGAAGCAAAGATTATCAAATCCTAAGTGAAATATTTCCATTTCAAAATATAAATGCTGAAATCAGACTGTCATTTTAACATATATAAAATCCAGCAATAAAGATATCTGATTTTTTAAATGATCTGACTTATTACCAAAGTATATTCAAATCCAATTTTTATGTTACAAGTGGGAAGCCTAGTAAAACTGCAGACAGCACTACTTAAAGCAATGAAACTAAAATTACAGAGGCTAATTTCTATTTAAATTCAGGCAGATACACTTTTTTGCTCATATCAAATCAATCAACACGATGATCTCAAAGCATCTTCGACCAGTTATCAAGAGAAAGAAAAGAGTAAAGTCTGTGATCATGCACATGCAGCATGTTAAACCTCTCAATTGTAATGCGGTTCCTCTGAAAACCTCAGGAACTTTGAGACACACTGCTAAAAAGAAGCAATAACCCATCCCTTATTTCTAAATAAAAAACTGTCAACCAATTTTATAATCTTAATACTGCTATAGTACAGTGAGGCACCATGAGGAAGTCATGTTTTTATATCAAACGGTACCAAATAAATGGAATCAGAACACTACCGAACCTGTAAGAAAAGAAAGTTCTATCAGTAAGTTTATTGGATTGCACAAAGTTGCACCAATGCAAAAGTTTTGCAGAAACATTTTGGTGGGTGTAAGCATATGATCAAGTCTGTGATAACCATCAATAATTTTCTTTACCTTTAACTTAACCAAAAGAAAATTTTACTGTGTTAAATGGCATTTGGGAATACAAATTTTAAAGTTTTGTAAGTTACCTTTTAATTTCTAGCAAGCAAAATAGGTGAGATGTTTCTCACCAACCCCTATTAAGATGAGCACAAACAGGCATGTGTTAATCTATTAAGAGTCTACTTGGAGCTATTGGATTTGCTAAGTCATCCACCCCTAGCAATCCCTGCCAGTGTCCCACCTCACACCCCCTACAGGCAGTCAGACTTTAACCCTCACAGGCAGTCAGACTTTAACCCTGAGTGAGGGCAACCCTCAGAAGCAACAAGATGAGACGAGAAAGGAAGTGTGTGGATGAAACAGGGAAGGAAGGAAAAGGAGATGCAGAAGGATGAAACCAGACTGAAAGAAACACAAGCAGCAAAATGGAAAGGGAGAGCAAAGGGAAAAAAGAGATGGCTGGGGAGAGAGAAGGTACAGGAGCCCCACGACACAACAGTGGATCTAGCAGCTGGCCAGAGATGCTAATTCAGCGCTTTAACAAATCAATGCCACTTGAAAAGTACAATGCGAGCCCTCACTGGGTAGATGTCAGGGGACTGAGAAAATGCATTCTCAAGTATTTCACATTAAGAGGGAATAATGTGTTAATTTATAACTCTTCACCCTATACACTTGGATTATCTATCTGTGTCAGCGATTTGACTTCTTAAATTTATCAAAAAGGCACGCAAAGGGAGGCAGCTCCGACTGCACCACCGGGAGACGGAGGTTTCGGAAGAGCCTGTCCTGGGTACTCCTGCAGTTCTTTTCCCTTTCCTATTTGGGCTGACAAGTTGGGCGGGGGGGGGGGGGGGGGGGGGGCACAGGAAGGAGTGAACATCTGACGGCAAGGTCTGGGGAGGAGGGGAACCCCTAGTCCAGTTGCTAACGCGACCCAAGGAAAGGCTTTGTGGGCCTGTGGCTGATTGCATTAGGTACCATCCGTCAAAAGTGACACAGAAGAGAAGGAATAACTTGAATCAGCAACCCCGAGCTGCCATCATCAGAATTTACTTTACGGAAACTTACTTAAGTCTCTCAGCACACCCAGCGGAAGAGAAGCTGCTGACAATCAGAGTGTAATTAAACAGTACTTTTGAAATGCCACCAGAGTCCCATAGACAGAGCTTATCAACATAGGAAGGGAAGGGAGGGCTAGTTTATTTTATTTGGTTAGTTTTGAGACAGGGAGGGGAGATGTAAAAGAACTGACATTACATCCCAGCATTTAAGAGCCTAATGTTTCTTTCTTAAGAAAAAAATCTATTTTATTAGACATCAGATTCTTGGAATTGCTTCCTAACTGTTCTTTAATGTAAATTTAACCAAGTTTTAATTTAATGATAGCACAGCTCCTAACCTGAGAGAAAGGCTTAATACTTTTTGCTGCCCAATTTAAAGCACTAGCAAACTTAAGTCATCAGAGTGCAGGCATCGTCAAGACACAAAGGCAAGTGTGTTAAAAACTGTGGAATAAAT
Source organism: Dama dama (assembly GCF_033118175.1). Taxonomy (NCBI): domain Eukaryota; kingdom Metazoa; phylum Chordata; class Mammalia; order Artiodactyla; family Cervidae; genus Dama; species Dama dama. The sequence goes on along the minus strand of NC_083709.1, from coordinate 36,458,704 downwards.
AGAAGAGAGTAAATTTCAAGAAAGTATTTGAATTACGGTGACAGCCTTAAAGATATGAAGGGGGCACCTGATTATTACATAAAAAGGGAAGAAAATGACCAGATTGTAATTGCTCTGAGTTTCACTTTAAGATTGTTTAAATGAAACACAGCACTGTTTTAAAGTGAGCAGATATTTTTATTTGCTACTAGTACAACTGCAACAGAAACAGATATTCTCTTATTTTCAGGACATTCACATGTAAATGAATGCTGATGAATGGAAATGAGATGCTATACATGATGGGCAACCTGCAACATTCAGTTTTAAAAAGGCAAAGTTACCTCACTCACTGAAGCTTGAATCTCTTCCTTTCTACACTCAGGCACCAAAAGAAATGAAAGACAATGACTGACCTTCTACCAGTTTCTATTGGCTAAACACCACCCTCCAGAGAGACTCGAGATGGAAAACAAACGTTCTTTCAGTCTCATGTTTAGCATCTCTGCTATTACACAGAATTACACAGCTACTTCTTTAAACGAGTATTTGATTAGAAACTGAAATTATAAATACTAGAAATTTGACAGCTGCACTGAGCCAAAGGATTGAAATGCCCAAAAGAGTGTGATTACTTAACGAATGTTTTATTTCTTTCAAAGGAGATAATTAATAAGGAATTTCCTAGGTCAAGACCATAGAGTACATTACTTTCCCTTTTCATATAATCTTAAAACAGACAATATATATTCTGAGTACCATGTCTGCAACAGCAGAGCATCGTATTATATGCTTTTCAAGGGCTTCTACGCCCTCAGAGTAGGATTTGTCCTATCCCTGGTTTTTGCATGAATTACCATTACTGTCTGTCCCATCCATGCCACCCCCACATAAACTACCTATTCTTATCATTATGGTAACATTAATCCTCTCCCCTTTCCCCTCCCCCACCACACCCACCTAAGGGGTTAAAAGACTTCAGTACATTTGTGACTTGTCAGTGACATATAATACCCGGGTCCTTCATGCAATCAACTTTTACTTGACATGTATTTGCTCATCACAGGACCCGCATTACTACTGGGAAAATGAAGAAAAACCTAAATTAACACTTGACATTCAATATGGTCAAGTCCTTAATTGGCTGGGCTTCCTGAGAAAGCAATTTTCTATTCCCCAAACTGTTCGCGTGTCATGTGTGGAGTGCAGCTCTTGGCCATCACTGCTGTCCCTCGCTCCCTCTAATGAGAGCAGATGAATTAGTGCTACGTGACACGATTTGAACAGGGCTTCCTCCTCTTCCCCTCCCCCCAACCTTTCTCCTATACCAATGACAGCTTGTGTGGCAAGGGAAAGAAAGAGAAATGCAAGAGCAAAGATTCCTGGAAAGGATGATCATTTTTTTTAAATGAACCTTAAATGTCTTGTTGAAACTCCAGAACAACAGGGTCATTTCATGGTGGAGGTGGGGAAGGGGGTTGTTACAAAGATCAGGGGAATTGTCTGGCTATGGCTGATTTGGGTTGTATTAACTTCCAGCATGTTTCTTCCATTCCTGGCTAGTTGCAGTATTAGATTGCACTGGTCTAATTAAAATGGAATTTACATCCACTTAAAAAAAGTTTTTTTTTTAAAGGTCTGGAGAATGGGTCAACTAGAAAAAAAAAAATGAACAGCATGAAATGATTATTATTCTAAGATAAACATACCTCTGGGTTAAAGAAAAAGTCTTTTCAACAAACGCCTAAGTCTTAAGAACCTACAACACAAAACTCTTATCACTATACTTTGCTTTCAGATACTGTTCAGTACCTGAACTTCATGTTCATCATCTTATTTTAAATCATTTTTTTTTGGTTCCCTTCCTTTGATTGTCGAATTTTTGCAACAAAAGCTATTTGAATGCTGATTTCATCCTATTATTTTGGAGAGAGGGGAGAATATAGTCTGCTATAGATGTGCTTATTTAGCTCAATGAGAAACAACTGAATGGATGCATGACAGGAAAGTAGGACAGAATTTGCTTGGTTCAAAGATACTGAAAGGTAAACTGAAGGGATTTCTCTGCGCCTTTACTTACTCGCTTTGAAACCAAAGAAGAAGTGATTTTAAATGCCTAAATTGCTCACCCAATCCAACAAGGACCAAACAGAACTGGAGGAGGTAAGAATATATGGCAAATCACACATTTGAGAGAGAAGTTAGTCCAAAGTACATGCATCATGTAAAGATAATGATTTACTCTTTACTCATCTTTATTTAAATGACAGCTAAGGCAAAGATACTACCTGTGTACTAGAAAGTATATCAAGATTGTACTGGTATCACAAAATCAATGCAAGCATGCAAAATACAAAACTCAAGTCTCAAGTGCAGTTCCCCTGCCTCAAATAAGTAGCTTGATCATTTATTAGTTATTCCTCTATAATTCTGAATAGAATTGAACTAATATTTCAGTAAGAAAACTCTGAAGTGCATTTGAATACACAAAATATGGTGAAACCCAGTTTTATACTGTTTAAAGTTATTACCTAAAACCAAAAGAGCTCTTTCCATATTTTATATTCATGGGAAATAACATGAAAGGAAATGAACTTTTATAGCATTTCTCTTAAAAAACAGTCAATTCACAACATGATTTTAAATACTGCTACACTAACAGAAGACAAGCTGTAACGTAAGGAAACTTTCAGGAACACCTTTAATTTTCGAATTTGTTGGAACAGTATCATTTCAGAAAATGCAAAAACTCTCAAAGATGAGAATAATTTAGAAATATTTCCACTGAAGCAAAACAATGCAATGGACACCACCTACCCCTTTCTGGTGGCCAAAGCACTGATATTTCAAGTATTGTTAAAGGTATCTTTTGAAAATATACTTGAGACAGCTTGTGACTGGGCATTCTATCAGGTGTTTATAAGAAATGGATAATTTGGTATTCGGGAAAAGCAGCTCAGTCAAATACATCCAGTTAACTGCTAAGGTAGCATTATAATCACTGAGCAACAAAGGGCAGGGTATTCTGCCAATAGCTTTAGGGTGACCTTTGCAATGCTGACTAGTCCGTCAAGTTCCATCTCTGAGATGCATGATACCGACAGGGGTGGTTTATTAAGTGAGGTAGGAACTAAAGACCAGGAGCCTCCAAAAGGGTAGGCATTTTACATAGAGGAAATGAAGAATTCCTTTCCCCAAGAAGAGAAGCTAAACACCAAGAGATCAGGCTGAACAGCCCCATATTATTTCCCAAAGCATTAGTAGCCATCTGAAGTATAGAAACTATCAAGTATTAGGACAGTATTGGGAACCATCAACATCTTCCCCCACACTCCCCTATGTTTCTAAAACCTGTAAAGAAATTCCAACTGGGAATTGGTAAAATAGGATCAATGACCTGAGCCCTAGGAGTAAAGCTGAAAAAGAATGCTGACTTCATTGTAAAGCTTTAAACAAATTGTGAGGAGTCCTGTCTTATTTGGGGGTACTTTCCAACCACTGCTAACAAGATAGATTAACAACTCAGGAGGGCAACGATCAGCAAGATGACTGCACTAGACTCAAAGACTGGATCACTTGTAGGGAAGTCAGCCTTTTGGACTCAAGAAAGTCATTTCTTGATTGAAGTTAACTGTGACTATGGCAGAGTGGCATGCTTAAACTTGATATTCTTTTAGGGATGAGCAGACTTTGAAGTTCATAATAAACTTGAAATGGCTCTGTGGAATGTTAAGGCTTAACATAGATGGTTGGTGCCACTATCATGCCTACACAAAATGAAGTCAACCTAGAAATAACTGCATTCACAGCTCCAGGGTATTTAAAATAGAAGGTTCTCTCTCCTCCCTTTTTTTAAATATATTTTTTATTAAGAATTTTACTTTGAACCCTAAGAAGAAGCTGCACTGAGTTTCCAACTTGTTTAGCATAGCTCAAATTAAAATACTTATTCCGGTTTAGAAAGGCATCATGTTTGCCACCCACCTAGTTCATGTTACCCTCACATTACACCATTTGCAAGAAGTATAAACACCGAGAGAAAGAAAGGACTGGTTTCAAACAGCCTGGCACATGCAACAATAAAACTGCTTCTAAAACACAAGACACAAATGTTATTTTATAAAAAGGAAGAGCATCTAAAGGAGTACATTCTTTTACCCTCCATTCTTCACCACCCTCTTTACGGCAGTGCTTCCCTCCCCAGTATTAACGATTATTTTATCTAATTCCCAGTTGAAAGGTTTCTAAAAGTGGTAAGTCACAACTGTGTAGACGCTGAACTTCTTGAACATGGCATACCGACGTCATTCTGCCACCCTGGCAGATGCTTCGTAACAAGCCACACCAGTCACTTGAGCTGAAATACCTGACTTACTATATAAAACAAACTGTTACTCTCTGGTCTCTGTTCCAGCTCAGCTCTTCTCTGCTGTTTTGGAAGCAAACCAACAGCTTGTTATGTTTACATCAGCGGTGACTCCCTTCTGATTGGTGCCCGACACTGACGGCAATGCTGTTCCACAAGACCCTAGACGGAAACTAGGCACACGGAGGTGCCATTTGCAGAGATCATTTTAACAAGATGTTGTTTCCTGTTCCCACGAAAATCAATAGCAGGATGACCTTCAATTTGAGATTCAAACCAATTAATTACCGGTTCTGTTGAAAATTATGATATTTGCCTAGAGAAATTCAACTATGAATGGATTATTTTATCTTCAAGAGCCTCTTCAAAAAATTTACACAGGCATTGAAAACATGTCTTATAAGTGATGTTTTCTAGAAGCTTGTATAGAATATTGGCCTTGTATGAACTAGCATAGGTAAGTTTTCCCCTTGTGGTTCATCTCCTCCCTGTGACATCATAGTCAATTGCCTGGTAAATTACTGCAAAGATTCAGGGCCAACGATCCACTGCTTAAAGGTGAGATAAAAAGCTCTTTAGAGTTGAATTCAACTTTTCAGCTACATCAGTTACTGACACAAATCATGGAATTCTTTTCCAAATCTAGAAATCTCCCCTTTCTTCCTTAGAATTCTAAAATTCTTACTTTTCAACTTTTATTAAAAGCCTCTATTTTTTGTTTTGGTCACATGTGATTTTTCTTTGTATGTGGGTCACAAGAAGAAAAGCTATACATCAAAACGATCAGCACCAGAAATATATTTACTAAACATTTTTTTAATTGTAAAAAAAAAAAAAATGAAGAATTTGGTTCATCCCAGTGGGGAATTCCCAAGATGAATGTTCACATGCAATGAAACTATTATCTTCATCCATTAAAATACTATCTAAAACAGAGGTTTCTATCTGGCAGTCACTAGGCTGAATAAAGCCTACAGATGAGTTTTGTTTGGACCACACACTTTTAAAAATATTTGAAAACGTTGCCAAGATTTAAAAATCAGGAGAGTCCACATAAAAATCTGGATTTCTGACTTCCCACTAAAAAGGAAGGGAGAGATAGAAGAGAAGGATCTCACAACACTGGGCCTGCATCCCCACCTGACAACAACTGTCTGGAGCTGGGGAGCTGAAACCTCACTGTGGTTGACACAAGGTCCTTCTGATCCACTGCAATGCCCGTCAGATTCACTCCCCTGGCTTGTTACTATCTTACTTCCTCATGGCCCTTTCGGGCAACTCTTGATCTTTAAAATGACATAAAACTCCAAAGAGGGTTAACAGAGTTTGTGGGGAAAAAGGAGAAGGGTATTTCCTCTTTCTTGTTTCATGAGTTTGCATAATGTAAGATGGTGGGTAGATTTTTCAAAATACAGTTGTTCAATCAAACATTAAGTGCAAAGCAAACTGCTTTTGATAATTAAAAAGGAAAAATTTAAAGCAAATCTAAAACTGATGATCTCATCTTTAACAGTGGTTCAACAAAACATTTACACTGGTTTTCAGTCAACCACATTCTTCCCTGAAGCCCAGCAAAGGTGCTCAAGTCAATGCTGTTACCCGGATCTACATCCATTTTGTTCCTTCACATGTTAACACTTCTGTACTTCCTTTCCAGAACGATCATGTACTTAAGTGAAAACTGACCCTAATGTGAAAATAGAATACATCTTCAAGGTAAATTTCAAAAGTCAACATTTAGGATGCATGAATATTATCATAGGAAATACTCGTCTTTACTGGCTCCACATGTATGCCACAACCTGACATTTATACTTATATTAAATAGACATTATTGCAGGTTCAAATGACCCAAAGTCATGGTATATTTCCTTAAAAATGATTACCTAAAAGCAGATGTCTATGACAGTTACAATGCACATCTATTTTGCTTTTTCCCTTAACTGCAAGTAATTTCAAGGAGAAAATCTTTCTATTTCTCTATTTCCAATCAACCACAAGAAGATAGTACTTCTATCCATTAATAGCTTTTACAAACAAATTAGAAATACCCTATTTAGCAAAGGAAAGAATCTTTTTGCTTCATCCAAGAATATCAACAGACTATGTCTGAAGTACTGTACAGTTCAGAATGCATTAAATATGCTATGACTAGCCATATTCCAACTTATTAAAAATAAGAAAATGTAAATCAACTTTCATAGAGTGTTTCCAAGTTATGTTTCATCACTGGACCAACATTCTTGAAAGATTATTTTTTAATTAGGTGTTTCCTTCCTAAAAGAGGTGTTTTTCTTCCATTCTCACCTTAAGAAAGTAACCCTTGAACACATGCCAAATTTACTTCACAATTAGACATTAATCCCCAAATTCTCTTGATTCTTAACAACCTGAACAACTTTAAGCAAACAGCTCTCAAAATCATAACGATCATACTGTATTCCTTAACACCTATTTGAATAGAAAAAGAGAAAATGCCGAAAGTATGAGCTCTATAAATAAAGTTTTAGACCCAAAAGCTGAACAACAATGTTATATATTTCTTTTGGGAAGCATTTTTCCTTAATATCCATTATGCTTGAATTTTGAGCAATTAGCAGCAGACACCTGGAACTCAATTATTAATTTACCTCTCCCCATACCTTTTACACTTCTTCTGAAACCATCTCTTAAGATGCTTCTTAAAAGAGATGACCCCATGGGTAGCATACATGTAAATGTTCAGATTATTTTCTTTAAAACATCTTGTTATAATCTAAGATTAAATTTATTCTTTTTTCTTTAAGAGTATCACTTTGGGAAAAAATTTAATTTCTCAAATAACTGAGTAAACTGATAAAAACAAAAATTAAAACAGTTCTATGAAAAGTATAATTCACTACATGCATGTTGATTTACCTACTATAACATTTTAGAAAGGGGAATTTTATGGAAAAAACATAGTTAATTCCCATTCATGATGACCAAAGTTTTAAGCTTTCCTCCTCAGGCTCACATCATGGCAGCTGACTGCAAACACATAAAAGAGTCCTAGAAGATTCCTGATTTGGCTATTTTTGTTTGCATTTTATTGTGTCAAGACAAAAAAAAAAGGCATGAGATAATGAATGTTTAATAATATTTCATCTGTATTATATGGGGATGAAGCATTATATTCACTTAACTCCTTCCTTCTTTCTATGAATCACTGATTTCTAGGAAATCAAACCTCAAACTAGGCTTATGCTAGGGCTTATTTCAACATTCTGCATTTGTTAAAAAAAAAAAAAAAGGAAGAAAGAAGAGAGAGACCCAAAGTACTGGTACTCTAGCACATAAAGAATAGTGGATCATCTGCATACTCAGAAGGCAGGCGGCAGTTGGTTTATGAAGAAATTATTAAAAATAACTATTTGCCCAAGGAAAAATGACCAACTTCTCACTTGTAACCAAAAGGGTGTTTTTAATATAACGAGCATCCAAGCTTCTCTGGTCATGAGAAAACCTGGAATATATTACACACGCATAAATGTGGCCCAGGAAGCAGTATATGAGATATGCTTGCTATTGACAGATTAACACTTCATTTTCATTACTCTAATCTCACCACAGGCTGTGAACATTCTCTTTTTCTTATTTGAACAACAATGGTGCATGAAAAACCAAGCTGACAGGCAGGCGGGGTTCATTAAATGCACAAGGCTTTTATTCCCATAACACATCTCACCTGTATGAAGCTAGGGTTCAGGCTCCCAGGCTAGCTACTGAAACAAGCTCTCCCAGATGTTGGACTTCTCTCTCGATCCCTTCCTACTTCATTTATAATAAATGTCAAAAAAAAAAAAAAAGTCAAATGGAAAAATTCTTTTTCACAATGAACTCCGTTTAACAGACAATAGGATTGGTAAGATATCTTAAGATTGATTCAGTCCCCTGAATATTTTCCAAAGTTGTCCAAGAAAATAAAAAAGAAAAGATTGGGAAGGAAAATGATGAGACGTTTGAAGTTTGGGTCAGAGTCTAATCTTGGTACCTCTGTCTCAGCTTGGTTCTAACTCATTTGAGGGTAACTATAGTTTTCCACTGGTTAAAAATGGGCAAGTCGCAAAGTAAGAATCAATCTAGCTCTTTCCCAGTGAATGACAAAGAGCTTCACCAAAAATCTACCTTCAAGAAGCAAAAAGGGTACATACAAACTAAGGGACCATTTAAATGACATTCCTAAGAAGGGGAATTCCTTTTTAAGTTGAGCCATCCATATGCTCATTGCATTTGAGGCAGCCACGGACAAATCCTCAAGAAACCTAGAAATGAATCACTTAATTCCCACAACCAACCAAAGGACAGGTGTACACTCCCTGCCTGTCTGTACCCCACATACAGATGTACCATCACGTGACAATGTGGGGTCTTTACAGTAAGTCTTTCCACAAAGTCTAGAGCAGGGCTTTGGTTCTGGTATGTTCTGGCATTCGAATATTAATACCTAAAAAAGAAAAGCAATATTAGATAGAGCAACAGACCCCCTACCCGGCTCTTGAGTTAGGTTCTGACGTGAGGTCAACAAGGAGGTGCCTTCCTGACTACGGTCATTGTACACTTATTGTCCCACTTCTTGCACATGGCCTTCCAGTCATGTCCACTGTTCTCCGGCACTGGCAGAGGGCACAGGAGTGAGCAGCTTTCTTTACCTATGCCTGATTAGGTGCCCAAAGAGTCCTCCTAATGATTTAACCCAAAGAAATTTTTCTTGCTTAAATTTCAATGGAAGGAAAAAAAAAAAAAAACATTTTGAAAACCCTAGATAGAGGTTCTCATTTTAATATTAGTTTTGTTATTAGGTTAAGCCAGCTGAACGTAATTATTTTCAGCATGTAAAACATTCATTATCCTGGATTTTTCCTGTTTAAACTCCCAGTTCAGGTACTCTGATCATCAACTATGAGTCCTGAAGATCTGTCTAGAGAACAAATAGCCACTGAAAGATACCTTAATAAAGTTGAAAAATTCATGACAGTCACACAAAAGCACAGCAGGCCCAAGGCCTGGAAGCTGTGTCTTTCCATGTAGAATAATATTTTCGAACCTTGTCCATTTTAACAGTCTCTCAGCTGGGTAGAACAATGGGTTAAAATTTATTAAATACAAAATAGTAGTGAATCCTCCTCATTGTGTTCTGTATACTGCATGTTTTCCATTTCAATTTATACTGTCATCCATTAATATTAGCCCTGCCATGACTTTGATTTCTTTTTTTTTTCCAACGTTTCAGTTAACTCTTATTAACTACAGTTTGTCTTAGAGAGTCATACCTTCAACCTATTGACGGAAAACTTCACATTTTCCTTCTAACAAAACGCTTTCCTGTGCAGATGTAAGTCTAACTGCACAAAGTGATAAAGCCAAGAATTACTTTTAAAAAAGAAAAAGAGAAAAGCAAAATCTCTTTTCAGCTAAGTACTTTCTTCCACAGCGAAGGATCCAATTGAACTGCCTTTCAGCGCCTTTGAATGATAAGCCTGGGCCCCTGGTTACATGTTTTTATCACGCCCGGACTTAAAGAACTCTTACAGAGCAGAACTCAGGACAGTCCTCCTGTCAGCACCTCCACGCTGAGGACCACATCTGAGGGTGGCACCTCTTTCCATCCCTCCGCCAGAGTGATGTACTAGCAAGAAGGTGCCTTTTAATTCCTTCTTATTAGGGCAAATAGAGCCAGTGAAAGTAAGGAGAAATCCAGAAAAAGAAAACAGAAGGGAAAGGAGAATAAAGCAAGAAAATTAATAGGTCTATGGGAACAGGAATAGGAAGAAAAAACAGTCTAATCATGTATTTAGGTCATTAAGTAAGTGGCTGCCAACCAAACAGAAATGAGGCTTAAAGCGACCCCCCTCCCCGCCCCCAGCAACAACACACAAACCCTAAAGACAGTAGCAAAATAACACTGCAGTCCAAAAATACTGAGTAAATAAGATGTCAGATATGCTCAAGAGAATCCCTGTTACAATGAGTAACTTCCTACTGTTCAAGATTATTTTCATTTTCTTCACAGAGAGAAATGAAAAACTGACGGGCTTAATTAAAGAAAAACAAAAGGATATTATTTTGTTGTTAAAGGATCAATTCTTTTTTTTTAATTGGAATGATGATTAATAAGCTGAGCATCTGATTTCTGCGTTAGCCAGTTTGAGTAATGCATTGTTTTTCCACAAGCATTCCCATTAAGAAAGGCTGTGTGAATGAAGAAATGATACAGCTCTCTCTCTCCTCCCCTGCTCTCTGACTCTGTGGCATGAAATGCTACCCAGAGCCTTTGACTAGAACACCGCACACTGCCCTCAACCAAGTGAACTCCAGTCATAAATTTTTCACCTTAGGGTTTGAATGTACACTATGAAATTTGCTAGGCTTCCTACAGGGAATGTACAAATTAAAAAAGAATCAATACTTTTATTTTTTTTCCAGTCTCTAAAACTTTCTTTTAAAGCTGGGGAGGGAAAAGGCAGTACAGATCATGCTCGGTGAGGAGGCGAGGTACCTCGGATGTCACTGCCCTAGGCATCATTTTCCGGGTGTCATCTGCACATATTAAAACTTCCTGGAGCTTGAGTTGCTCAGAAAGTTTTTTCGTCTTATTTTTTGCGCCTGTTTACAATTGTATCTTATAGGAAAAGAAACTCCCTCTTCTATACAATGTCTTGCTTGTATGTCAAGACAGAAAGGCTGCCTTGCCTGAATTATGCCTCTTTTCTTTTATTTCTCTAAAGCTTAAAAATAGATGTCAAAGTTCCTTGAAAGGGTTTTTGACTCTCTTTCCCCTCCTCTCCCTGGTTCTTAAGTAGATGGAGGATCACCAAGCAAAATGTGGAAGCCAGCTGCTTTCGGGAAATAAAAATGGCATCAGCTTTGGCAGACAGGGGTAAGATCAATCATTTCCTACGATCCCCAAACAATCTTCTCTCTGACCAAGGCCTAGAGAAGCGTGGTTATGTAGCGGCAAAAACACACCATGAGAGGGACAACAGGATTTTCACATGGTGAAGAATTCATTCCACCCACAGAACAAACCAGGCTCCAAACCTCACGTGAAAGGAAATCTTGGAAAGGAAATCATGGAATCTTGTTCCATGTTCCTTGGACAGCAACAAGCAGGGACTTCCAGAAAATAAAAAATTCTCTCACTGAAAAAGTCACCCCACAATTTACTCTCTTCTCCCCGTTACCAAAAAGTTCCCTGACAACACTCTGCAGGAAAGAAAGGAGTTAACTCGTAGTTCAGTTCCAACACCATGATTCCAACTGTGGACACAAGCTAAAGGCAAATTCCAGGGTCTTGTCTCATGCCTTTTGATACATATACACATTATAATCAAAAGTCTCAAGTTCAGAAAATACCTCTTTGGCCTTTCACAGCCATTAGCTGTACATGTTTACAGGAAAAGTCCTCTCGAAAGCTTTGCAGACTGATAAAGGCAGATGTCCAATCTAACTTTCTTTAAGGGTGTGTCAGACATGGAAGGTGGGAAGAGAGAAGCACTAGAATGTGTGTTTTTCATGGAAGTGGATGACGCCAGCTCACTATCTGTAACGGCCAGTTCCTTGGAGTCAGCACCCCGTGTCACAACGACCTGGCAGACTTAAATGCTTTCACTATCACTGGAGTCCTTGCAATCCTGCTTTGGCTGTGACCCATTCACTTTTGCCCCAACTTCTCCGAGATGCCTTACTCAGCATCTAATTAGTTAGGGAGGATTTGCCGCGGCTCTTAACCCTGACACAGAAGTGGGAGGATGTGCTGCCGTGGGAGCCCAAATCTGTCCTGTCACTCCATTAATCAGATTTCCATAAAGCCACGCATGAATAACGGGATTTATCAGGGAATGTTAAGATACACTCATAAATATAATTATTTTAAAAATACCTACAATTATATAGATAAGATAGCTATACCTTTAGGGATTTATTTTTTGACTGTGGTTACTTGATTCACCCTAGCTTTTGCTAAGGCCTTACAGATTATACAGACACACAGTCCCAGTTTGCAGATGATAGAAACATGAGAAAAGTAATTTCAGAATGATCACCTACTATGTTCAAAGTCACTTACTGTATCATGGTGAAAATAAACTTGAAATGTGTGCACAGATTTTTTAATATATACCAATCTATACCACATATCCATCTGAGAATATGTTTGTGCCTGCTTTATTTGCTTTCGCATGTATATAAACACCATATATAAGGCCTACTACGTTTGTTCCCCTTGCATTACAAATCAGACAGTACCTGTTAAGTGAAGTCTGCCTGTTATACACAGACTTACAAAGTACAGGCCAACACACAAGCACCTGTGCTACAACCTGTATTTTAACAATTACCCAAATTCCCAATGTTAGTGTTACATGATAAGAATGGATGAGAAGAATTATATTTGAATAGATGTCTACAGTTAAGACTTCAATATAAAACATTATCACTCAAATTAGAGAGGCAAACTAAATTGGAGGTAGGAGCCTACTAATTCAACAGGCTGAAATTACATGCCTCCCAATATAATATAAATATTTATTTTAGCATCAAGACCGTCAGTTTGGTCAATTTAATCCTTTTTTAGTAAGATGTGATTACTGAAACACACCAACTGTAAGGAGGGGAGTAAAAAGGGAGGAGGAAAAGTGCAGAAACCTAGAGATGGCTGATGCCTGGCAGTGAAAGTCATTTTCAAAGACCATTAACTATCAACTGCTTTACTCTGGGCTCTGGTCAAATAAGAATATACATCCTCTGTTAAAAGGGACAGCTGCACGAGGGGGATAGAGTTAAGAATAAAACGCATTCTATGAACTAGAAAGAAGAATCAAACCACGATATACAATTAGGCATCTGACTTGTAAGAAACACTGCCTATGTGCCTTTTAAACTGTTAGTGAATAAACATTCAAATTATCTGAGGGTGGGGGCAGGTAGGAAGTCAGACAAAATCACCATTTCCACTTGAATATATAGATTCAACCAATGGAAACTGTGCTTGCCTATATGAATAGAAAGAACTAAAAGACTACTGGGAGGAAAATGCATATCGAACCTGCTTTTAAATGGATGCCAGCAATGTTGTTATATGTTTCTGACAATATATTTTATTTATCATTTCTCTGAAATGGGCTAGATTTTATATTAGTGAGAAAGTTTGCTTGATTCTGTCCTATCTCTGGTGAGCAGACGCTCTGGTATTAATGTAAATCACTGATTTAATTTTTAGCTTTCTTGGTTTGCCCCTCACCTATCTAGGAAACGATTTCTCTGGTGATAACTAACACATCATGCTAATGAGAGAATCTAATGCACAATAGAAAAATGTCACTACTAATAATATTTGCATGAAGTTAAATAAAGCAACTGTAGGAGAATGTCAGACAGTTGTTCTTTAACAAGACACAGTTTCACAATGAAATTATGTTGTTAATTTTGTTACATCATTGGGTGAATCCTAAATTACTACATAATGATGCACAGAGTCATTTATAATTCTAACTTAGTATTTCACTCCTGTCTGAAAAGAGACCTTATTAAGGGATTCACATTTTATTTGAAACAGGTTAAATATACCTCACCAATAATAAAAGGTAAATGCCTCTAGTAATGTGTAAAGCATAAGCTCTAGCCCTTTACCTGTTACAGTTTTATTTCTGAGAAGATTTCAAAATATATTATTAGACTACTGCATCCCTTGAGGGAGCTACAAACAATTTTAATTGCTATTCTCTCACATGAACAAAGTATTTACAAAAATGGGAAAAAAAAAATCATTATTTAAGGCCTGGTTTAAAACAACAACGATTTCCAAAAGCAGACCTTATTTTCTGCTTTTAACAATACCTTGTGAGGTTAAAATGGGCAAAACAACATTCTGGACTCTAGGAGAAGAACAGAAAAGATGAGCAAAGAGTTTCTGGTTATTCTCGACCTGTCACTGATCAAAGTGACCCAAAGAAGAACTCCCTTTTACAGAAGTTAAGAGTCATGCCCTTCAAGGTTATCAAGTATTTGTCTGTATGGGAAAATATTACCCCTTTTGAAAAAAAATCATACTAAAATATGGAAGAAAAATATAGAGGCAAGAAAATGCAATCAAATTGTCATATCTTGAACTTTAGGGGAATAGACTTAGTTCCACCAAATCTAAATTGGCTTCAGATTGCGGTTATCTTTTTGTTAGAATTAGACAGACTGAAACATTTACATATAAGCAGATCTAACTTTGCTCATACAAAACAAAAGACAAAGATTTCTATCTCCCTACTTCCTAAATTACCCATAGAAGACAAAATGCTAGAATATTAAATTTCAGTATTCATGAGCTATCTCCCACTTTAAGTTTTGCTGTAGTTAAATAATACGGATTGTGAATTCTCTATAGTTCAGTTTTGAAACTGCTAGTCAGTCTTTTCTAATGTTTAAAGAAATGATCAGGTAAATCTCACAGTCTTTATCTTATTACAGATAACTTTGAAACAAAAAAAATGCCCAAAATATTCACTTCATGAACTAAGTCCATTTTTTTCCCTTAGAAATTAATCTTCATACAGGAAAAATATCTCTAGGCTTTAGAAATATAAAATTCTGCAGTTTTAACTGGACAAACTTTTACCTGTAGTAAGACAAAAACTGACTTAATGTGTATATTGAGACTAGTATTCCTTGAAACTGTTGGGCTTCGAGAGAGATCATGTCAAGAAGTATCTTCCTTACACTGGCACATACACACATGTACACACACACTGAATCAGCACTGCTGATGAACTATAGGTCAGGAAAATAAACATGTATATTAAACATGTATAGTACCCATTTTAGGATTTACACACAGTTTCAATTTAACTTTACACAATATTTATACAAACTAAAACATCATCCTGAAGGAGAAAAAAAAATGTAAACTTATACCCTCTTTAGATGCTTTCCAAAAATGCAGAGGAGGTAAGCATTTAATAACCATGACAGGAGGAAAAAAGAGGGAGTTGCCAACTACATCAAAACCAAAAAATAAACAAAACATATAAAATAAAATAACTACACTTTTTAAAATTGTGATTTTCTCCTTTCATTGTACTACTGTTTAGTAAATAGTATAACTAACATTACTTCATACAGCAGCCATAAAGCATAAATTATTTCCCTATATTTCTACTCTTTCCATAGTCACTGATGCTCACTTTCACACGTATATAAACACAGGTACACACAAAAGAGATTTTTATATATCCAGAGAGTGAAACAGCTGGATCAAAGACATCATAATGATTTAGCTACACAAGTTTCTCTCTCTGCGCACTTTCAAATTATTTTCCCAATTTTGATCCACCATTTATATAATTTACTTTTGTTTTTTAGCTAAAATGCTTTGCACAACTTAAAGTCTCCTTAGATTCAAATCTACTTGGAAATGGGCTAGTGCCAGAGAAGCAATCTAACACCATCTATGTGGTTCAATAGCCATTTATCAATTGATCATTATCTCTATCTGGTTTTATTAACTCTTTTCTAGCTAGAGGGAGATCTAAACCAACCTCCCTTTTCAAAACACACACACACACACACACAGACCACGACCTCCAATAACAAGAAAACCCTGAAGATGATATCTAATTTTTAAAGTAGAGAACAAGTTATTTGATCTTAAGGTCAGTGAAAACATACTCTGTGTTCCAACCAGGAAGAGAGTCACAGGGATGTGCTTCAGAAACACACCTCTCAAAGCACCCGGCAGAGGCAAGCCAAAGAGTATCTCTGGGAGGAAATGAACTTTTTAACTTGCAAGAATGGGAAATTGCACATAAAGAGTTGCTTATTGGGCTTGTGTTGATTGCATTTAAATCCCAGCTTACTGTATCAGCAGTAATCAGGGTCCCTCTACAGGATATGTCAAAATACACCTTATTCAAATGCATTTATTCTATCTAGAACTGTGTGATACAACTGTTCTCTGGCTAAAGGCTACAAAACCCTGGCTCTCTATACTACCTTTCGCAGATGCATTTCTAAACTTGTGGTAGTCTCCAGTCTGGCAAACTGGTTTCTTTCCTTCTTCACCAACAATTAAAAAATCAAATTAACTCAATAAAAGTATTTAGTTCTCATGAACTCCTTACAAACAAAACAGATTTCTATAAAAGAAAGTAATTGCAGTATTTTTTTTAAGAGAGAAAAAGAAGCAATACCCATTTCCTAACAACCTCCATCTGCTTAAAATCCCAGTGTAGAGTCACACTTTGGTGCTGTGCGGAGGCTAATATCATACTAACTCTTGCTTTGTGTGGGTCTGATGGAGGCTTTTGAAAAGCAAAGACGTGTCTGGGAGGGAGGCACCAGGGAACTTCCCTCCCTCGCTTGAGCACAGTCCAAGATGAAAGTTTCTGGGTTGTTTCCCTTCGCTTCCTCTCCCCCTCGCTCCCCCTCGGAGCCGCAGAGCCAGCGATTGTGCAAGAGGAGCCGGGCGCGCGGGGCGCGTAGGTACCACCGAGCGCACGGTACATGGTACGAGCTGCGGGCTCCGCTGATTAACGAGCAGCCGCCGGCGGCCTTGGGCGGACACGTCGACCCTCCCCGCGGAGCCAGCGGCGGCGCAGCCAGCCGGCCCGAGGACGGCTCTGGGGAGGACGCCGAGGCTGCCCAAGTGTGAGTGCACCGGCCGGCGGGTGGGCGAGCGGGCGGGCGCCGGGCGGGAGCGCAGGGCCAGCGCGCAAGCGGCGGCGGCGGCGGCAGCGGCGGAGGAGCTGGGACCGGCCAGCGGCTCAGCGGCTCAGCCCGTCACGCACGCCGCCTCCACCCGCGCCCCTCGGCGGCGCTGCCGGCGGCTCCCGCGCAGCCGCCTCTCCCCGGCCGGGTTCGGAGTCAAGCCGCTTCTAGCCCGGGGAAGTCCGTCGGGCAGGGCCGAGGGGCCCCTATATTTTATGGCCGTGGGGTTGGCAAACCTTACTCTTGAGCTGGCAGCCACTTGGATGAAGTGATTAATGCAGATAGATAACATGTCCTGGGTGGGGGGTGGGGGTGGCTTTTTATTATTATTATTATCATTTAACAGAAAACAAAGAAATAAATGAAGTCTTCCCCTGACCCTGGCTGGACTGTGAAACTTTGCCACAAATGCCTTTCCTTTCTTTTACTTCAGTATCCTTTCCCCCTTTTCTTTTAAGGAGCCCTTAGGGAAGCCGAGAAGTAACCCTGCTCGTTCCACTAACAGTTATGACAAAACAGAGCCCGACTATGAAGTGATCAAGATTTCAAAAATGTTTAGAAAGGAAAATACCAGAAACAAAAGTACACATAACAATTCAAGGTTTCCTTAAAAAAAAAAAAAAAAGTAACTTACCTGTTGGGACATTCTGAATAAGAGGTTAGTATCAGCGTTTTGCCATGTCCCCATGAACCCTGGTTCAGCTGGAGTCGTTCTGGTTCCGAACTGCATGGAGTTGTCAGTACAGGAGTCTCTTAAAGTCAAGTCTCTTGCCCTCTTTGGCTCTCTGTCTCTCAGTGTCTCTCTTTCTCTCACATCCACTTCTGCCTCTTCTGACTGAAAAGTGAAGGTGGATTTTTGAGCCTCTTGGCAGCCAGTAGCAGGAGTGTAGTGTAGTTAAGAAGCTGGCTGAACTGTGCATTTCATTTGGGAAGGGGGAGATTGGGGGGAAGGAGGGGGTCAGAGCTTCTTTTGCACCTTCTACACAGACACCCCTATCATTTATGCATAGATTGTGACTCCCTGAGCTTGCCTTCGCTCGGTTTAACAGCTGCCTGTCAGGTGTGCGGGCAGCACTGGAGACCCAACCATCAGCTTCAAACTCTCAGCCACTGCATGTCATTGGATGGGAGAGCTGAGAGTCAACTGCACTGTTCCACTGTCAGGCACCGAATGACACCCTGCTCTAACCCCTCTCCAGACACACTCATGCACACTCCAGCCAGCACAGGAATCGGGGACGGTCCACGGGGCAGGGAGAGGCTGGGGCCCTTTCCCAGGGAATTTTCCCCAACAATGCTTTCGGGTATAGCATGCAGTATCTGACATTAGTCTTTGCTTTAACATTTGTAAACTACTAGGCTTGAAAACATTTTTTTCCCCCTAATTACACTGGAAGAAAGAGAAATACTCAGCTGTAAGAGAATGTGAAGTTGGCTTAGGTGTTGTCTAAATGTTAGCTCCTAAAAGAAATAGTATGTGCTGGGCTATTTATAATCACATATAAACTCCTGGAGAAAATAATATACATAGTGATGTGACCTTACACTCTAAAAAGTATATAAATAAACCTAGCAAGTTTTTGAACATAGAAGATGCACAATAAACATTTGCAAAATATATACACACTATTTACAATACAGTTCCCTCGGGGCATTAATTACTCAATTAGATGTTAAACAATAAGAAACTGAATGGAAAAGGAAAAAAGTGTACCTTCTCTTAAAGCTCAGTAAGTAGAAAAAAAAAATCCTTTGTTAAAGTTCCTGGATGAAGCTTCTACAATATCCTTTCAAATCATAAAAAAGAAAAAGATGAAGAAAAAAAGCCTGTCCCATTTCAGGCAAAAAGTAATGAATATAAAAATTCCACTTTTTCATTCAAGATCTCTATAGAAAAATTCTATAACATTTTCCAGTCTGATGAAATATAACCTCGATAGCATGTCGTATTTTTAATTAAACCCAGTTTTAAAACAAAACATCTATTTATTAGACCGTATTTATCTACCTTATTTATGGAAAAGCAGAACTGAACAAAATGCACTGTACATAAACAGTAACTCCAAAATGGAAAGCTAAATTCATGTCATCTCATAAAAGTAGTCAGCAGGAAAAAGCCATCCTTCCTAAACTTAAAATGTAAGGCACATTAATCTTCAACCACCTACAAATACCGAGGACAAATGTACCACTCTCCTTGCTCCTTCTTAACTCAAGAATAACAATAAACCTTACTCTCTGAAACAACAAAAGAAACGGAAAAGAGCTTCAATGGCAGCTGGGTGTCATTAGTGGACAATGAGAAAAGATGAGAAAACGTGCACTATGTTGACACAAATGTGCCTTCCCCTCTAGAACCGCCATCTCCTGAAAGCTTTTCTGTTAAACTTCCCTCCGGTTCACCACCATTAAGCACAAAAAAGTCTCAAAAGCAGCAAATTCAATATCTGAAGAGAAACAAACAAGAACCCGAAGAATTGTTGCCTTAAAATATATTAAGTCCACCTGTGGTCAATAAAAATATTCTGGGGTGGGGGGGAGGCAGAAAAACCCTATGAGTCAATTGTCAACAGTGACTGTACCTTTACAGCTAGCTATTACCCACTTAAACTCCCTCTAAAATTTGCTAGCCTCTTGATTTCTGAAGTGGCACTCAGTGCCTCAGTCAAGCTGCCTGCTCAGCTCCTGACCTTCCCACTAATGGCTGTTATTTGTGGGAGGCTTAAGGACACTGTCAATAGCAAGCTTCCTCCTCGCTCCTTGCAGGCTCTTGTAACGCTTTGCCTGTGTGCTCTCTCTCGCCTGCCTCTGGCTCTCCTGCTCTCACCCTCTCGCTCCACCCCTCCTTCCTTCCTCTCTCCTTCACTCCCTCTTCTTCTTTTTCCAGCCCCCACCCCTCCTTTCTTGCAGTCCTAAGGTCCTCTCCTTTCCCAAGTATCCCCCTCCCCACCAACCACACACACACACACACACACACACACACACACACACACACACACACACAACACAAAAATCAACTGGCATGCAGCAGCAAGCACCTGCAGTAATAGACTCTTTTATTAAAACTGTTATTCTGCAAGACTTGAAATTCCCCGTGGACCGGGCCATGTCAAAGCCGATATAATTAACTAGAGGCTCAGCAACGGATCAATTACCAGACAAGCAAGTGATAGTGAAATCAATGAAAGATCATCAGCCACATTATCAGTGTTGCAACTCATTAGGGCAAAACTGAGAAATGTGCTCAAAGCGAGCCCAAGCAAGGTGGCATTACAAAACAAAGGGCTAATTTGGAGACCCTGCTGTGAACAATCTGTAACAGAATTAGCCTTTTTTCCCCCTAAACTGCACAGCTCTGTAACTAAATGTGACAGACTGAAAGAAGCAGTTTATTAAGACACCAACCCCAAGTTTATTTAGTTCATAAACTCTCTCCTAGAAAATCAATACAGTCTGTACAGGGTTATTAGGCTGACTAGCTAATACATCCAAATCTGGTCTGCCCGTCTGACAAAATGCTACCCAGCCTAGGCAAGCTGAGCTCTCTCAGAGGGCAAAGCTTGGGCTGCCCTGGATGAAACAAGTGTATAGTGTAAATTACTAGTACCTGGCATGTAACTGCCAAGGCAAATGCCTCAAAAGCACCAGGTTATCTAAGATTTTTTTTTTTTTTTACTAAAAATCTATCATGCAATTCTGCACCTGCTAAATGGATTTGATCAAACAAAATTTTAACTTGTTTGTAAGAACAGTCTACAAAGAAGACAAGCTTTCTACGATAAGAGGTAACAATTAACCCTGACTTACCAAGAAGTGAGCGAACAGGTAAACGAAGACAAAAACCTCAGGCATAAACACATACTGTGCTTTGCAGATTTTAAGTTTCGAACCATCATTTTTAAATCGAGTCCTCAAAATACAAATTTTGACTCCTCTAGAAACCTCCAAAATGCTTGATTTGAACTTGCCACTTACTTCCACATAGAAACACAGCATGCAGAGTCCTCAATTCTAGGATAATCTTTTGTCTAGCAAGCAGGACACCTATAAGGACACAGGTACAAAAAATATACACCCACAAGGCACAAACATGACTTGTGAGTTTGTCTACTGGCTATATAATTTGCAGACTGTAAAATAACTGTCTAGAATCATTTGTACTAAAATTACTTAAAACTAGGGGAGTAGAGGCAGGCATCACTTCCACAGTTTTCTGCTGTCCTGATCCATGTATTTCCACTGAAAGAATCGCAAATACCAAAGGCTGTATGTTGGCTTTCCCACTGTTAGTGAGAGTGAGAGACAAACCATGGGAAGAAATACACCAATTAGGTCTAAATGGCACCCAAGTTAGTAAAGACATTGTGAGAATGTGAATACATCCACCTCATCACAACATGCAGCAGAAATACACTTACGCAAAAGTAAGAAACTCAGATGCAGTTTACAATATTAAAGTAAACCAGAGAACTAAAGAAAAACAAAAAGACAATAGCTTTTGGAAGTGATTTCTTATGTTTATGATGTTTACACATTTAAAATATTTCAACAAAAGGATTATACTATAAGCATGACTTCAGTGTATTGGCTCTAAGATACTAAATCCTAAACTTCAAAAAAAAAAAATCTTCGTTCTCACAAGACTTTAATAAAGTCCAACTTATAGATTCCTGTAAACAAACATTTGCCCCCTAACTTCTGAGCTGGTATTTACCAAGCATCTCATAGCTCATGTTTTTGAGTAATCTATAAAAAAGTTAAATATATATGTATATTCTAAACCTATACTATAGATACCAATGTTTCAGATAGTAATCAAAAGTTGTAATTACAAAGAAATTTTAGTTTTTAAAACCTTTTTGCATATAACTACATACTGTGCATGTACCCTCAATGAGATCCAATTAGTTACAAAGAATTTGCATTTCAGTTAGTGTGGGATAACAAGACTACAGGGAGGCACAATGCAATTCCACCAGCAGAGTTAGAAAGTGTGTTCTTTCTTGTTAGCTCTGTAAGCAATAATTCCCACAACCGACTATTTTAAATGTTACTGATCTTTTCAATATTTGGGTATTGAGATGGGTTAGATTTTTCCCTCCATTAAAAAAAAAAAATCACATGTTGGTACAAATATTAGCCACAATGAACACCTTGAGGAAACAAATGAGCTAAGGATTTTGTTTTGTATGTTTGTATGTGTGATTTTTTGGGGGGGCAGTGGGGGATACTGTTTTTCTTTTTAACATTCATTATTAATTTCTTTGAAAACACATTGCTTTCTTAAAATAAGTTCCATAAGTGAGGTAAGGAAGTATCACTGAGACAGTTCTATGTAAATATATGTGGTTTTGTGATAAAGGCATGCATTTAGTACACAGAGAAAGTACTCAAGGATTTTCCTTTTTTCAGCTATGTTTCCAGCAATGTAAATCCTAGGCAAATATCAAATAAATGTACGGTTTATAGACACAGTTTAACAAGCATCTCTAGGACTTCCGCTGGTTCACGGAACAATACCTGTAATTCCCTGGGTTCAGTTCAGCAGCTGTTAACAGATTCTGTAATCTGTAATGACAGTAAACTGGCCTTTGCTCTTCTTTTATGCACTATTCATTTTCAAGGCTTGGTTAAGTACAGAGCTGGGTTAAAGATCAGTGGTTTTTCATGTGACACACGCTGGTATTCATCTAATGGCTTGTCAAGACAAAACTGTCCTGTTCTTGCCAAAATAATAAAAATGACGCTCCACATCGCATGACAATCAGCACTTCCTCGTGGCAAAACAACTCAAGCTTTTGTACTTCACTTATTTTATAGAGAAAAAAAATTCTTAAGTAATTGGCTATCCAAACCTATCTGCAGAATTAGGCTGCTGTTCTCAAAGGAGATTTTTTAAATGTTATGACCTCTCAACCCTCAACGTATAAACTAGTTTCTAATCAAATCAGACTTCAGAGTATAAAAAGAATGCTGAAGCTACAAATTCATATAGCATTAACGTATATAACTTAATATATGCAAATTATGCAGAAGCAGCAGGCTGGGCCCAGTCACAGAGGTGGGGGTAACCAATTGAGGAAATGTCATTTTTCCTGAGAACAAAGTATGGGACTTGCTTTGCAACATCTGTTGGGCTGTGTGAAATGTTAACAGATGTCTTAAGTGAAAAAAAGGAAAAAGAATTAATAAAGGAAACCTCCTCTGAACAGATAATCCACCCAAATTTCCATATTCCGGAGGAAAAAAGTTGACAGCAACCTTTTTCCCCTGTGAGACCTGCCATCCCTACCTTATTGTGTAAAATTTCATTTTCTATGTGAGGCTAAGGGGAAAATTTTTTTGATTCACTATCAAGAATAGAGAAAACGTAAAAACAATAATTTCCACTGAGGTTTTCCCTTTGTGAATAATTATATCATAATCTAAGCTGCCTGTTTTCCCTTGAGTCACATAGGTCATTTGATGGGAGGACAGTGAAAATTCACCCCCCTCTAAAAAATAAAGCACACAGAAAAGATGAACTATTACTCTGCCTGCATGTTACAGGAGAAGGGAAGGAAGGAAGAAGATTAAAAAGGAGCTCATAAGGTATGTTAGTTGTTCAGTCGTGTCTGACTCTCTGCGAACCCATAGGCTGTACCCTGACAGGCTCTTCTGTCCATGCAAATCTCCAGGCAAGGAGACTGGAGTGGGTTGCCATTCCCTTCTCCAAGGGATCTTCCCAACCCAAGGATCAAACCTGGGTCTCCTGCACTGCAGGCAGATTCTTTACTATGTGAACCACCGGGAGTTTGGATATGAACACATCTCCTGGAAAATCCCATAGACAGAGGAGCCTGGTAGGCTACAGTCCGTGGGGTCACAAAGAGTCAGACACGAGAGTGACTTCACTTCACTACACTTAAAGAGGCCCATCTTCACAAATAAGATTCACCTGTCACACCTGCATCTCCCAGTCCCCACTGGCTCCTAATTTCCTCCCATTACCAGCCTTGTAAGAGTTGAAGTACCTCTCTTTCAACAGCCAAGGGCTCTACAGAAGTCTGATGATCATGAAGAAAAATTTTGGATTCTACTAGTGGGATTTCTTTTTTTTTTTTTTTTAATAAGTCACTCAGTTGTGTCCGACTCTTTGCGACCTCATGGACTATATACAGTCCATGGAATTCTCCAGACCAGAATACTGGAGTGGGTAGCCTTTCCCTTCTCCAAGGGATATTCCCAACCCAGGGATTGAACCCAGGTCTCCCGCACTGCAGGTGGATTCTTTACCAGCTGAGCCACAAGGGAAGCCCTGGATTTCTGCATTTAAATTTTGAGGAAATCAGAAAACTTTTTTCAGATTCTCATTTGTGTGTCAATTTACTGGACGATCGAGGTAAACTTGAATGCAGTTGCCTTTAAATCTAGATTTAAATGATGAAGAATGTCTGCCAACTACTGAATCTAACCCTGTGTCTGCTCCTTATGAATGTACTGAACTATGCACCTGTATTCTTCAATAAATTTTTCCTCTTTGGAGACAACAATCTTATTATTTATTCTCTAAAAACTTGGGACATAAATTTGGGTTAACAGCTCATGGATTAACTAATTCAAAATTCAGTTCAAGATCTTTACAGATTCAAATGAAGAGAAAAAAAATGGTCTGTCCCCTTGGATTGCCAGTCTCAATCATTGGCCCCTCTCTGCTCTATGAGTCTGTGTTAAAATTGTACATGTTATGTCCTATTTACAACTACACCAACACCAGATGGCTCTGGCAGCCTGGGCTGGGCATTTCAATGTATAGAAACCTCAGCCAGGAGAGCCAGTGAAGATCTCAGGACGAGAAAGGCAGGCATGCCTTTGGGGTTTGGTGAGCCTGGTTTTTGCCAAAGCTGCATGGGTACTAAATCATGCTCTGGTGTTTATTCACAGGAATATCACATTAGAGCACATGACCAAAAAATGACAGTAACTGTTGACCGCCCAAAATTGATCACTTACACTGAGGGAGAAGCTTGTACACCGAAAAAGCAGCACTATGTGATCTCAGACTATGGGGAAGAAAGCCTCCTAAAATGAAGTTTGAACAGGGCAGAGATTTAAGTAACTTTCAGCAGTGGCAGGCACATCTCCCATAAGCAAATGCTACCTAAGCACCTCATCTTTCCCTGGCGAAAGGGAGAAACCATTCTGGTTGACACTTGTCTCAGAACCAATTGGCACAATCCATGTGATACAGCATCTGCTGACAGCCTAATCAGGGGCTCGATTTCAGAGAAACACATCAAGGATGTGTTTTCGGGGACATGTCCAAATGCCATAATCCCTTGATACACTATAAAAAAATAAAAATAAAGAGAACTTGGACAGGGTGTGGTGGATGAGGTAGTTTATAAAATGTTAGGGGAATGATGAATCCTTAGAATCAGGCTATTTGCAGATGCAAAAGCATCTGAGGTAACATGAATCTCAGCCTCCAAGGGGGGGTGGGGAAAAAACATGTTACCTACCCTACTTGGACTTAAAGACAGAAAAATAACTTTATTCATCTTTTTTCAGCTACAGACAGTGACAGTGGCTTCTTTCTACCATAACCTGAAGTTCATGTTTTATGAGAAAGTCTAGAGGAAAATGACACGTAACATGTTTCCCTAAACGAGCATACAGCAGGCAATTATTTTTGTATGACCATGAAGAGCTGTAAAGATAGTGCTAATTTCTCTATTTACTTCCTTCTAAAGTCCCAAGACCTGAGAAACTTGCAGCTCCAGTGAAGTTATCATAATAATAGTTCAAATTACTGTCCTGAAAGAACATTAAGATTGACAGACACCCAGTTAACCCAATTCTTGCTTTCAGAGCTGTCACAGAATAAAGCAACTATGCTGAAGGTATCCCCTTATATGAAATTCACAAACCTAAAATAGTGTAAAAAGTAAAAACACTTGAAGTTTCATAAATTTCAGAAAAAAACAGCAGCTCTATCATATATGTACATATTTAAATGAAGACATGTTAAAACAAAGCAAATATGAATGCACGTGAAGATTTTCTTCAAAATTAAGGAACTTGAGGCTAGAAACTCATTAACAGCATATTAAAAACAGAAACAATTAATGGTTAACTGAGTTCTGAAAAGTGATATGACATTTGGTGAGGAGTAGTGTTTATAAGGAGGGGCTTCCCTTGGTGGCTCAGCAATGAAGAATCTGCCTGCAATGCAGGAGACGTGGATTTGATCCCTGGGTCAGAAAGAACCCCTGGAGGAGGGCATGGCAACCCACTCTAGTACTCCTGCCTAGAGAACCCCACAGACCGAGGAGCCCGGTGGGCTGCAGTCCATAGGAGCGCATGGAGTTGGACACCGCTGAAGCGACTAAGCACTATCAGCGGTGTCAGTAAGAGGCACAAGGAAAGCCTCCTGGTCCAGGTAATGTCCTGGGCACGCATGCATGCCAAGCTGCTTCAGTCCTGTCTGACTCTTTGGGACGACTGTCTGACTCTTTGTCTGACTATTGCCATTCACAGTAGCAGTAATCAACTGTCAGACCTGAAGGATACTACCTGTACAGAAAAGTGTACAAATCATATGGGTATATATGTTGGTGAAGTTTTACAAAGTGATCATACTCAGAACCACCAATTAGATGGAGAGACAGGACATTGGGGCTTCCCAGGTAAATGGTACTACTACTGAAAATGGTGAAGACAATAAACGAGAACTATGTAAAAGAAAGGAGAAAAATAATAATAATAATAAGGGGGGAGTAGGAGAGAAAAGGGAAGAAGTCAAAGAAGGGAGATACTTTATCACATTCAAAAATCATTCATGTAACAGCCACTAAATGTACTGCTAACAATGATTTTTTTTAAAGATAAGAAGTGTGACCGTAAAGTAAATACCTGAGTTTCACAAAATAAGTATGACTGTGAAAGCCAGTAAAAGGGAGGGAGGCAGAATACTTGTGAGTTAACTTAGCTAGGTGATGCAGGAATGGGAGTGTATCCAAGAGGCTTAAACACACTCAACCTGAGAAGCATCAACCCCACAATAGGGGACCCTGAAACATGTTTGCCCACCTTGCTCGCTGAGCCTATCCTCTGACTTGTAATTATGGCTATTTGGAGTGGACACTGAGCGTGCCTATTGAGAGGTTAGGGAGAAAATTACACATACTCTACAGACAGTATTATTTGGAGACACTGAGTACATGAAAACATATTGAACAAAACTGCAAATACACTCCTCTAACCACCTAAACACATTTTAAGAGTTAAAAGTCTTCAAGGCTGACAGCGTCCAGCCATCAAATAAACAAATCCTGGAGAGAACAGAAGTAACTCATTGGGAAAAACTGAATAATTTGCTAACTGATAAGGCATATACTTCTTTTGCCCTGACTGGCTAGGTTTATAGCTCCCTTTTCTTCCACATGTTATAAAGACAAACATTTTCAACTAAGTATTTTTAGCCACTGTTAGGGAATACTGATCAAAGCCCTACTTGCCAAATATAAGGTTTGGGGAACATGAAAGTTAAGACACAGACCCTACTCATGAGAAGTTTATAATCTAGTACAGGAGATAAGCCAGCATGCTTATCTGGCTAAGCAACCTTAACAAAACACAGAACATGTTAAGAGAGATAGTGGCCGAAGTGTATAGGACTTAAGACAAGGAGATTCCTTCTAGCTGGTGTGGGAGGAGGAAGTTTCCAAACAGAGGCAGCATTTGCACTGGAACTTAATTGATAGTACTCCTAAAAAAGTGGTCCAGCTGAACTGGAAAGTAAGGTGGGATCTGTGTAGAATGATGAAGTGTGAAAGGGGTGGACTGGTCAATGGAAACTATTATACTGAAAAGGGTCTGGTATGCCACGAGGCCGAGCATGCCCAGTCACTCAGTCATGTCTGACTCTTTGGGACCCCACAGACTGTAGCCCACCAGGCTCCTCTGTCCAGGGGGTTATCCAGGCAAGAATACTAGAGTGGGTTGCCATTTCCTTCTCCAGGGGATCCTCCCAATCCAGGGATCGAACCCATATCTCCTGCATTGGCAGGCAGATTCTTTACCACTCAGCTACATGGGAAGCCTGCACCACTAGGAAGAGATGCCATTTATCCTGTTGTCCATCAACAGTAAAGATGCTGAAGGCATCTCACCAGCAGCACAGTGTGATCATTACTATACTGGAAGAAGATTTAACCAGCAATAGCATGACAGACAGACGGACTGAAGTGTGAAAAGACAGAAGTGGAGACATCAATTAGGAAGCTACTATAACAATCTGGGTAAAAAGGCTACAGGTAATAAGCCTGGAGAAAAAACAGCAAGATACAACATGGAGGTAAAAATCCAGGGGACAAGAATGATAATGTGTGTAACAAAGGAAAAGAGTCAAAGATGACACAAAACTCTGAAATTCTGAGCACGGGAAAACAGTAGCACTCTCAACAGACGTGGGAGTGAACAAGTTGGTGGGAATATACAGTAAGCTCAGTTTGAGAAAACAGTTGATCATCTGGTGTCTAGGCAATTAGAAACATTCAGAAAATAGGTTGACATCACACTTATGGGATCTGAGAGGCATCAACAGAGAAGTGACACAAAAGGTAAAAGAAAGTGGCCAAGGTAAGCATCTTGGGATGCTTATTGTGGGAGAAGATGCTTATTGTGGGAGAAGATGCTTATTGTGGGAGAAGACAGAAGGAACAACATCAACAGGGGTACTGTGATTGTTCTATATTCTCAATGGCAAGAGAAGTCAGCATTCGGAGAGATTTAAATATTCTAAGAAACCACGCTACTTCCTTTAGAGTACAGCAAAGCCAAGAATAGTAATGAAAGTCAAGTTGCTCAGTCGTGTCCGACTCTTTGCGACCCCATGGACGGTAGCCCACCAGGCTCCACGGTCTATGGGATTTTCCAGGCAAGAATACTGGAGTGGGTTGCCATTTCCTTCTCCAGGGGATCTTCCCAACCCAGGGATCGAACCTGGGTGTCCTGCATTGCAGACAGATGCTTTACTGTCTGAGCCACTAGAGAAGCCCAAGTATAGTAATAAGTAGTAGTAAATGTAGTAAGAGCAAAACAAAGTACATAGGAATGATAAATACCAAAGTCAGAATCCCGCTTTAGTCTAGGAGGGCAGGTCTTGAACTTAGGAAATGGCAGTGGGTACAATATAATTATAGGGCTTCCCAAGTGGCATTGGTGGTAAGGAACTGGCCTGCCAATGCAGACAGACGTTAAGAGATGTGGACTCAATCCCTGGGTTGGGAAGATGCCCTAGAGAAGGAAATGGCAACCCAATCCAGTATTCTTGTCTGGAGAATCCAGGGACAGAGGAGCCTGGCGGGCTGCAGTCCATAGGGTCACACAGAGTTGGACACGACAAAGCAACTGAGCACGCACACACGATGTAATTAGGATGGTAACCAGGGGCTGAGATGTCTTTGTACATTATTAGTTCTTAAGCTTAAGAAAATGGGTGTTCATCATACCAGTCCTCACACATATTTGTGGTTGCAGTTATATTCTGTCTTGTAAAGAGAGATGTCTTCATGGGCTAATAGGTATAGAAATTATGTATGTAATCTAGACTGGAAAGAAGCAGAAAACAGAAACTACTCCATAGAGAAATTTTGCAAAGAAAGCAAGTAAAGTAAGAGAAAGTGGTCTGAGAGTCCTCAGGGCTTGGGAGAAGTTAGTTGTGTTCATGTGTAGATGGTTTGTTTTTCACTAGAGGGGAAAAAAAAAAAAGAGTCTATTACAGGCAAAGGGGATGAAACCAGGGGAAAAGAGGATACTGAAGATCTAAGCCAGAGGGAAAATGATATAAAAACGGTTTTAGGAGAGCATGTGACCAAGAGCACAAATGAGTAGGGTACCCCTAGACTTCCCTGGTGATCCAATGGCTGAGATCCCTCAGCCCCAGTGCAGGGGGCCGGGGTTCACTCTCTGGTCAGGGAACTAGATCACACTTGCAACAACTAAGAGTTCACATGCCACAGCTAAAAATCCCACATACAGCAACTAAGATCTGGCATGGCCAAAGAAATAAGTATTTTTTTAAAAAGGAGGAGAAAATAAATTTTTTTTTTCAGAAACCAAAAAGTAAGAGAAAATAATTCCGTGGTGAAAAAAAAATACACACTAACATATATATATACACACACACATATCAAAAGTGGTCATGTAAAAAGCTAATTTTTACTATCCATCTCCCCCACTAAACTATATAGTGGTTGAAAGTAAGAGTTTTATCTATTGTTGCTAAGCCAGGGCCCACCACAGTGCTAACACATAGTAAATGCCCAGTAAATGATAGCTACGCAAAGGATATGATCATCTCAGAAAAGATGAGGGCACCAGCTGAGAGAGACGGGACAGGAAGACATCACGGGCTGCCCAGAGAGGGGCGAGGAGAGGGTAAAATGAAACTCTGAATCGGTGAAGAAAGGATAAAAGCAACGGCAAACTGCACAAAGGACTCAGCCTGTTTCCTTCAAAACTGTGACAAGTTACAAGCAAGCAGACTGGGTTCAAGAAATATAGCTCCCATTTCCCATCTGGGAAGTGAAATGCTTAGAACCAGCAAGGCGATCTTAATACAAAACTGAAAAATGCCTTGTTCCAAACGTACACACTAACTTGTGATAATACACCTACCTCTTTGCCTTATAGCATTCTTATAGGATTCAGTTCTTATCAAGATTTGTATAAAATTATTTAACTTTTATTTAGATGTCTCCAATTCTAAGTGTTTACCAGGTAGGGTTTTTTAAACACTTATGAACTAGCTAATGAAACTCCCCAAAGCAAACAAAAATAAAAAAATGTTATGCTTTCTCTGGATATATGCCCAGGAGTGGGATTCCTGAGTCATATGGCAGCTCTGTTTTTAGTTTATGGAATCTCCATGCTGTTCTCCATAGCGGCTGTACCAGTCTACATTCCCACCAAGAAAAGATACACGCACTCCAATGTTCACTGCAGCACTGTTCACAATAGCCAGGACATGCAAGCAACCTAAATATCCATCAACAGAGGAATGGATAAAGAAGATATGGTACATATATACAATGGAATATTACTCAGCCATAAAAAAGAAGGAAATAATGCCTTTTGCTGCAACATGGATGGACCTACAGATTGTCAGACTGAGTGAAGTCACAGAAAGGCAAATATCATATATCACTTAAACACAGAATCTAAAAAAGGGTACAAATGAAGTTACTTACAAATCAGAAAAGAGAAACACATGTAGAAAATAAACATAAGGTTACTAAGGGGTAAGGAAGGGGAGAGACAAACTGGAAGACTGGGATTGACATATACACACTGCTGTGTATAAAACAGATTAACTACTAAGGACCTACAGTGTAGCACAGGGAACTCTACTCGGAACTCTGTAACGATCTATAAGGGAGAAGAAACTGAGAAAGAGCGGATATGTGCATATTGTTATCAACAGATTCACTTTGTTGTTACAGCGGAAATTAACACAACATTGTAAATCAAGTAAACTCCACTAAAAATATGTTCCTAAAAAAGCGATGCTGCGTCACATCTGTGACCTGAACAAAGGACTGGAAGATGTGGAATAATGTCACTTGACTAGCAAACACAAGAGGAGGCTGAGGGGAGCACAGACTCACCCCTTCCTGCGATCGGCATTCAGAGCTGCAACCATGGGCCAAAGTCCCCCAGCTCTCTGCGCCATCAGTCTCCAGGCACACAGAACAGAATCCCTCTAGAGAACAGGGAAATGCTGAGTTACCTGGCCAACCTGTGCCACCGCCCAACGGTCACCTCAGGGACCTGGACAAAGACATTCATCTGCTGCGCTGGCAGCCACTCCAACCCGCCCTCCTAACCTGGTCCTTTCTGCGGGGACCACTGTCTAAGCAACCTGTCATAGAGCTTTATAAAGCAGCATTAATACTGCGGGCCAAAATGAGATTGATCTTTGAGCTTCGTGGTCTCCTGTTGTCAACGGTGCATTATAAAACCAATACTAAATACTTTATAAACAGGTCTCCCTACAGTGTATTAGACAAACAGTGCATATTTCATGCCCCATAGCTGGTAGCCACATATCCATCAGACTAATAAATTATTTATTAGGTGCTCAGAAGTGCAATAAGAGTCAATAAACTAACTTCTGAATACTTATAAGCTACTATTTCATTGGAAATTGCACCTGAACGAAAAAGACCAACCCACTCCCTGAAGGGGGCATGGGAGCTTTCAGTCATCTCATGCGCCCTTTGAGAAGCACAGGCCACATGCGTGAGACGGGACACATATTTCTGGGACCTGAAAACTGTCTTGGTTAATTTACTTACAAAAAAGAGCACCACCCAAACCTATGCTCGTCTTCCTTCTTTTCCATCTAGTCTTCTCTGGTCCCACCAACCTTGGTGACAACTCAGGGAAATTAAAATTGGTGTGAACATTTCACCCTGAGTCAGACCCAATGACAGCCACCACCACTCAAGCTTTCCATCGGGCATCTCCAAAGAAACCATCCAATGGCTTGCATGTACCAAGCTCTATGCTACATGCACAGCATAGAATTTGGGACTCACAAATCTCAGGCTTAAGAGTGGCACTTTTTTTTTTTCCAATTTTCAGTTCAAGGTCCCGAGACTGTAGCCACCCGATGACACAGTCCCTGGTGCCCAGTCCAACGTCATCAGGCCTCTCTTTCCAGGTTCCACCCCTCTGAAGGAAAATGACCTTATGTTCAAGAATGTATTTCCGCCCTTCAAGAAGGAATTTCTTCAGCTGGGAGTTATTTCCCAAACTATCAGAGGCGTGGACCTTTGTGTAGCATTGCGGATGCCATGGTTTCACATGCTGGCCACATTAATACTGGAAAGCAAGCATCTGTAACCCACAGCTGAATGTGCTCCAGCCCCAAAGCACCCGCAAGGCCGATGCCAATGCAAACCACTCTTCCCATCCCACATCTGAACCACACTGGTTTTCTCCAGGAGCCAGAGGCTAAGATACAGTGCTGAAAATGAAGATTCTTGGGTTCTTTCCATTCACATGATGGATATAGAGTATTGAGAAGAAGATAGCCAGGGGGACTGGCTCTTTTTTTTCTCTCCCCTTCCATACCAAATGAATAAACCATCAAGAGGTTTACAGTGTCTAATGGTGTTCCAAAATATCCCAAGGGAAAAGTCCAAATGGATAAATATAGGGATGTCTACACACAAGTTTTGGTCTTTCTTCTTAGTTTTATCCCTATGTTTTTTGTTGTTGTTGTTTTAGTTGCTAAGCTGTGTCCAACTCTCTTGAGACCCCATGGACTCTAGGCCACCAAGCTTCTTTGTCCATGGGATTTCCCAGCCAAGAATACTTAAGTGGGTTGCCTTTCCTTCCTGACACAGGAATCGAACCCGCATCTCCTGCATTGCAAGTGAATCCTTTACCACTGAGACACCTGGGAAGCCCTTCACCCTCATAAGCTGGCATTTTTAAGATGAAAAATATTTAACATGGGTAGGAAAAGTAAATGGAAATAAAGGAGAAACATGGAAGAGACCTTCACTTTCTCAAAGAGACCACCCTGAGTCCTAGAAATAATGAAAGAGCTGATGTAAAAATGTAAGACAAGACTAATTTCTGACATTGCTTTTGCTACTACAACCACTACAGCTAAGATGATTATTCATATTAATGAGCTTGGTGTGTAGATAAACTATAAAAGATGCAGTCTCTGACCTCAAGTACTTATCTCTGTCTTTTGGGATTTACTCCTCCTGCTACATTTACTTTTATTCTTCATACCCTTGCCCAGAGGAAGTGATCATCACTCAGGGCTTGGAGCATTTCCATGGGTGGGGCTTAAATAAGGCAAAAAAGGGAAGGAACTTTTGCCCTTGGGCAAAGACACTGTCCTTGCCCCAGAGCTCTCCCTGTCTAGTTTGTGACAAAAAAGAAATAGAAACTCTCTGTGAAATTTTGATGCTGGCCTCACTGAGCTCTATCAGGAAAATCGGATAAAGTGTGAAAGCAGACAGCATTCTAGGGCTCTATCACATCAAGCAGGGCATCCACACGACTGTATCAGGACACACAAATGAGCTAATATTAGAGAACAGTCATGATCCACCACTTATACTCAGCTATCTGTGTTCTATGTATGCTTATAAAGCTTGTCAGAGATATCCACAATGAGCTGTGCCCAAGTGGTTCTGCAGTCAGATTACATAGGTGTGAACACCTATGGAACCTTTTACTAATCACGTGACCTTGGCAAGTTACTTACTAGTTTTCCGAAGCCAAAATTCCTCATCTATAAAAATAATACCAGCTCACCAAAGTGCTGTGAATATTAAGCATTTTGATTAGTGCCAAAGGTTTAGCTGACTGCCTAGCACATAAATACTCAATAAATATTAGCTGCTGCGTATATACGTCTGAAAAGAGATTCCTAACCAGAAGCCCTCCGGCCAAGTTTGTTTTGCTTGGCTCCCTTCATGAGTGTGTATGGGTGTGCAAGTATGTTTAATTCATAGTCAATATGCTTTAAAAAATCAAGAAATTTTAAATGAAAACTATGATTCCCAGCTTTGGGGAACAGGGCAAGTAACAAGGAGCTAAAGACAGAGTGGTCAATAGAAATCTGTGTTCCTTCACGACAAAAGTCCACCCAGGTGGAGCAGAAGCCACTCCTTTTAGTCCGTGCTCTCAGATAGGCATCCTGATAGCTCAATTAATAAAGAATCTGCCTGCAATGCAGGAGACCCCACCTCGATTCCTGAGTTGGGAAGATCTGCTGGAAAAGGGATAGGCTACCCACTCCAGTATTCTTGGGCTTTCCTGGTGGTTCAGCTGGTAAAGAATACACCTGGCAATGCGGGAGCACTGGGTGTGATTCCTGGGGAGGGAAGATATGCTGGAGAAGGGAAAGGCTACCCACTCCAGTATTCTGTCCTGGAGAATTCCATGTATATATCCACTGTATAGTCCATGGGGTCGCAAAGAGTCAGAAACAACTGAATGATTTTCCCAATCCAGGGGTTGAACCTGTGTCTCTTGCATCTCCTGCATTGATAGGTGGATTCTTTACCCCTGCGCCACTTGAGAAGCCCTAATACTAAATTATAAGACCACAACAAAAGGCATTTAGAAAACTGATCTACTCCCATTGCTCTGCTATACAAACAGGGAAACTGAGGCAAAGTAACAAAATAAGCTGGAGGCAGGCTGAACTGTTTTTCAAGACCTGCATTTCCCAAACTACTTTTACATCAAGTTTAAAGCAGAGGTCAAGAGGACTGAGAATCCAGTAGTATACTAGGTCACTCAGTTGACTTGTGAGAACTAACCATTAAACTTTTACAAATTTCACAAGCCAGTTGACTTTACATTGGAAATTCACATCAGCAAAAGGGACAGATCAGAGCTCCCCTACCCCCATGAACTAGCTGCGAAACATTTACAAACACATCACTGCTTAAGATTCTGGCATTTGGCTGTTGAGCATCTTTACATGCTACATGTGTACTTCATTCTAAAGATGTGATGATTTTGGTGATGAATATGAATAGAACCAAACCAAACACTTAAGAGTTACAGAACAAAATAAATCTATGCCTAGGTTTGGAGTACTTAGTATGTCCAAGGCTTTGTAATATTAAGTTCTTTTATAACCTCAGTAAGTTTTCTAGAAGTTAAAATTACAGTAAGATCTCAGCATCTAGAGCTCATAGGAAATTAATTGTTCTTGATAGGCAAAGAATCTGGGGGGGTATTACTTTATATTTATTGAGCACCTATTGTGTGCCAGGTACCGTAGAAAGCATAAAGTATTTTTTCATATGTTCTTCACAGGTCCTATGAGATAGGTCTTATTTTTCTCATTTTACCAGTAAGGAAACTGAAACTAAGAAAGTTGACTCACTTGGCCAAGGTCTTAAATTAAGTGTCAAAGTTGGGATTCAAAACCAAGTTGGTCTAGTTTCAAAAGATGTGCTCATCTCCATACCCTGCACTGCCTCTCTGGTTTCTACCACTTTAGACAAGAATTCTTTGAAAGCATGCTACATATTCAGTGTATACTTTTTTAAACAGGACACATCTTGATAATCAAAAATTTTCATTTAAACATTAAATTAATATGTAGTGATACTCTTAAGGTTTCTAAGG
This sequence comes from Dama dama, assembly GCF_033118175.1. Lineage (NCBI taxonomy): Eukaryota > Metazoa > Chordata > Mammalia > Artiodactyla > Cervidae > Dama > Dama dama. Next base: position 36,422,484 of record NC_083709.1, on the reverse strand, counting down.
GTGAGAGGAGCACTGATTGTTTTTTTCCTGCTCAGTTTTTAAATTTTAAAATCTATCATTTGTCCTTTTGTAGTTAGTTGCGATTACCTGTACCTCTAATATCTGCCACCTTCCTACTTCCAGGACTTGCAGTTTGATTTTATTAGACGCCTTACCAAAGGAATATTAAGCAACAGCTAAGATGAAATAAAACTGGAAGAAGCAGCAGTCCTCCCTACTCTGTCCTTTCATGTTCCCAGGTTTCAGTGACCCGCAGTCAACCATGGTCAGAAAACATTAAATGAACAATTCCAGAAATAAACAATTCATAAGTTTTAAACTGCTCACCATTCTAAAGAGCATGATGAAATCTCTTGCCCGGCTGTTCAGTCCTGTTTGGGAGGTGAGTCACACCTTCGTCCAGTGCATTCTGGCCACTGGTCACTTAGTAACCACCTGGGTTATCTCAGTGACTCTCGCGGTATCAGGGTGCTCATGTTTAAGTCATCCTTACTTTACTTGGTAGACACCTGAGTTATCACAGCGACTCTTGCACTACCAGTGTGCTCATATTTAAGTCGTCCTGATTTTACTCCTGAGGGCCCTGAAGCATGAGAGTGGTGATGCTGGCAATTCAGACATGCCACAGAAGCTTTAAATAAGCTTTCTGGGCATAGAAAGGTGAAAATTCTTGACTTAATAAGGGGAAAATATCATATGCTGAGGTTGCTAAGATTTAAGGTAAGAATGAATCTTCTATCTGTAAAACTGTGAAGAAGGAAAAAGAAACTTGAGCTAGATTTGCTACCACATTCTTAAACTACCATTAAGGTCTAGGGCATCACGGGCTTAGCTAAGATGGAAAAGGCATTAAATTTGTATATATATATTGGGTTGGCCAAAAAGTTCAGTTGGGTTTTTCTGTTACATCTGATAGAAAAACCCAAACGAACTTATTGGCAAATCCAATATTTTCAGAGTAAAAAGAGACTCTATTCACATAACTTGTTATAGTACACTGCTGTTAATTATTATTAGTTACTGTTGTCAATCTCTTACTGTGTCTAATTTGTCAATTAAATTTTATCAGAGGTATGTGTGTACAGGAAAAAACAAGGAATACATAGGGTCCCATGGTATCCAGGGTTTCAGGCATCCACTGGGGTCTTGAAATATATCCCCGTAGATAAAGGGGGATGACTAGTGATAAGGAACACCTCCAAATATATCATGAGTGAGGAGCAAGAAAAAGAACCATAAATATAGTGCAAAGAAGTAAAAACCTGGGGAGGGCGTAATAAATACTTCTATATTTGCAGTAAACTATTTCTGGAAACACTTTTAAGAATCTGGTTAACAGCAGGTTACTTTTAAGGAGGGATGGGAAGTCTGTTTTCTCCGAATAGGTTTCTGAACACTTTTTCTCACTTCTTACACCATTTGTGTAATAGCAATTAGCAAGAGACACTGTGAAGGGAACATCTAAGCTTAGATGCTTTATTGCATCTTTTCAGGGTGCTCAAAAGCACCTTTTTTTCCTGGTTCTTAACTGTGCTCATATTTGGAAAGTGTTGAGCACACTACGGACCAGGCCCTCTGCTTTCACCTGACTTACAGTGTCACTGGAAAGATGAAATACAAACACACCAGTTAAATAGGAGACAGAACTTGCTGTTCTCTCTTAACTAAAGCAGAAGAGCCATACTGACTTGTGTTCTTAGCTCCAGTGCTTCCAGGAGACAAAGAAATTTTGTCAAAAAGAGACCCATAGCTTGAGTTTCTTGGGCTAAGGAGAATATCAAAAGACAAAGAGAACATTTCAAAGGGTGGAAGGGCATAAATAAAAATACTATAAGAAAGCACCACTCCTTAGGTTGATGTAGGATGTGTGTAAGACAAGAAATTAGTTAATATACAGGCAAACTGTAGAGGCCTTGAAATTGAGACTGTATGTTTCTGAAGAGTTAAAGAACGGAAGCTGTGTTTCATCTATGGACAGTGTGCAAGATGTACCAGAAAGAGAGAGGTGTGAGGCAGAAGTATTCAGTTAGGGGATTTGTGTCACGTTCAAACATCCCCTTAGAATGTTAACTCCAAGAGCAAGGAAGCTCGTTGGGTTTGCATCTGTTTATGTCACGGGCAACTCAATACGATGCTATACAGACACTAACAGATACCAGACACTAACAGAAAATGGACAGTCCATCATGGGGCAGGAAAACCGACAATAGGTAAAAATAAGAAACAAATGAAACAATTTCAAGTTCAAGTTGTTTCATTTTTCAAAGGATCTGTAAGAATTGATGCTCAAGTGAATATTATCTTTCAAGATAAAAGGGGTCAAACACAATTTAAAGATTTCTAGGGCCTGAACTGAACTGAACTGAGTTAGGATAAATGGTAGAGGAGGAACCTCCTAAAACAATTGCATGTATTAGATAAAATCTGATATTTTACACCTATGTGATATCAATACAAATACTGGAGAGTTAAATATTTCTACCTAAAAGGTAGTCTCTGACATGAATAAAAGTGTCAGTTCAGTTCAGTCACTCAGTCATGTCTGACTCCCTGCAACCCCATGGACTGCAGCACACCAGGCTTCCCTCCAGAGCCTACTCAAACTCATGTCCATTGTGTTGGTGATGCCATCCAACCATTTCATCTGTCGTCCCCTTCTCCTCCTGCCTTCAATCTTTCCCAGCATCAGGGTCTCTTCCAATGAGTCGGTTCTTCACATCAGGTGATTAAAGTATTGGAGTTTCAGCTTCAGCATCAGTCCTTCCGATGAATATTCAGGACTGATTTCCTTTAGGATGGACTGGTTGGATCTCCTTGCTGTCCAAGGGACTCTCAAGAGTCTTATCCAACACCATAGTTGAAAAGCATCAATTCTTCAACACTCAGCTTTTTTTATAGTCCAGCTCTCACATCCATAAATGACTACTGTTAAAACCATAGCTTTGACTAGACAGAACTTTGTCGGCAAAGTAATGTCTATGCTTTTTAATATGCTGTCTAGGCTGGTCATAACTTTTCATTTCACGGCTGCAGTCACCATCTGCAGTGATTTTAGAGCCCAAGAAAACAAAGTCTGTCACTGTTTCCACTGTTTCCCTAACTATTTGCCATGCAGTGATGGGACTGAATGCCATGATCTTAGTTTTCTGAATCTTGAGTTTTAAGTCAACTTTTTCACTCTCCTCTTTCACTTTCATCAAGAGGATCTTCAGTTCTTCTTTGCTTTCTGCCATAAGTGTGGTGTCATCTGCATATCTGAGGCTATTGGTATTTCTCCTGGCAGTCTTGATTCCAGCTTGTGTTTCATCCAGCCTGGCATTTCATATGACGTACTCTGCATATAAGTTAAATAAGCAGGTTGACAATATACAGCCTTGACATACTCCTTTCCCGATCTGGAACCAGTCTGTTGTTCCATGTCCAGTTCTAACTGTTGCTTCTTGACCTGTATATAGATTTCTCAGGAGGCAAGTCAGGTGGTCTGGTATTCCCATCTCTTTAAGAATTTTCCACAGTTTGTTGTCATCCATACAATCAAAGGTTTTGGCACAGTCAATAAAGCAGAAGTAGCTGTTTTTCTGGAACTCTCTTGCTTTTTTGAAGATCCAACGGGTGTTGCAAGTTGATCTCTGGTTCCTCTGCCTTTTCTAAATCCAGTGTGAACATGTGGAAGTTCACGGTTCATATACTATTGAAGCCTGGCTTGGAGAATTTTGAGCACTATTTTGCTAGTGTGTGAGATGAGTGCAATTGTGCAGTAGTCTGAACATTCTTTGGCATTGCCCTTCTTTGGGATTGTAATGAAATCTGACCTTTTTGAGTCTTGTGGCCACTGCCGAGTTTTCCCAATTTGCTTGCATATTGAGTGCAGCACTTTCACAGCATTATCTTTTAGGATTTGAAATAGCTCAACTGAAATTCCATCACCTCCATTAGCTTTATTCATAATGATGAATAAGGTCCACTTGACTTCTCATTGAAGGATGTCTGGCTTTAGGTGAGTGATCACACCATCGTGATTCTCTGGGTCATGAAAATCTTTTCTGTATAGCTCTTCTGTGTATTCTTGCACACCTCTTCTCAATATCTTCTGCTTCTGTTAGGTCCACACCAATTCTGCCCTTTACTGTGCCCGTCTTTGCATGAAATGTTTGTTCCCTTGGTATCTCTAATTTTCTTGAAGAGATCTCTAGTCTTTCCCATTCTATTGTTTTCCTCTATTTCTTTGCATTGATTGCTGAGGAAAGCTTTCTTATCTCTCCTTGCTATTCTTTGGAACTCTGCATTCAAATGGGTATATCTTTCCTTTTCTCCTTTGCCTTTATTATAGAGACTGGAATGCAAAAGTAGGAAGTCAAGAGATACCTGGAGTAACAAGGCAACTTTGGCCTTGGAACACAAAACAAAAGAGGTCAAAGGCTAACAGAGTTTGGCCAAGAGAATACACTGGCCAGAGAAAACACCCTCTTCCAACAACACAAGAAAAGCCTCTACACATGGACATCAACAGATGGTCAATACCGAAATCAGATTGATTATATTCTTTGCAGCCAAAGATGGAGAAGCTCTATACAGTCAGCAAAAACATGACTGAGAGCTGACTGTGGCTCAGATCATGAACTCCTTATTGCCAAATTCAGACTTAAATTGAAGAAAGTAGGGAAAACCACTACACCATTCAGGTATAACCTAAATCAAATCCTTTACGATTATACAGTGGAAATGACAAATAGATTCAAGGGATTAGATCTGATAGACAGAGTGCCTGAAGAACTATGGACAGAGGTCTGTGACACTGTACAGGAGGCAGTGATCAAGACCACCCCTAATAAAAAGAAATGCAAAAAGGCAAAATGGTTATCTGATGAGGCTTTACAAATAGCTGTGAAAAGAAGAGAAGCGAAAGGCAAAGGAGAAAAGGAAAGACACCCATTTGAATCCAGAGTTCCAATAAAAGTCTTAACACTGAAAATATGTTTATCCTCCACTCTCTACCATGTATTCCTGGCTGAAATCTTATCCAACATGAAATGGCTTTATCACTCACATGGAAGACTCCTTCTATCCTCTGCCTTCCAGCACCTTCCAGCGTGTTTGCCTTGCACTGTGGAAATGTTATGGGGCTTCCACAATGGCTCAGCAGGTAAAGAACCCACCTGCAATGCAGGAGATGCAGGTTCAATCCCTGAGTCAGGAAGATCTCCTGGAGGAGGGCATGGCAACCCACTCCAGTATTCTTTCCTGAAGAATCCCATGAACAGAAGAGCCTGGTGGGCTATGGTCTCTGAAGGCACAAAGAGTCGGATACAACTGAAGTGACTGAGCACGTGGAAAATGTTTTATATATACATTTGACAAGGGCATCAGCTGTCACTGTTCGACAGAAATGGGCATCCCTGCAGAACGCTTGGCATACTCAATCACCAAACACAACTTAGCTCTAGAATCTGCCAGATTTCTGCAACTAAATATCCTTCTACCTTACAACTTGCTTAGAATGCCACATCTCTGAACTGGACCACCATCATCTCTCTAAAACTGCTGCCTACCACACTTCGCATTTTTACTAATGAACAATCAAGTCTCCTGCCCATCAAGGACTGAAAGTAAATTCATGTCTGCTCCACCTCCTTATTCTTACCATGCTTGGCATGCTGCCTGGTATTCAGGCCTGTCTTAAGAAACTTGAAGATATGAACACATGATGACTGCATGAAGGATTATAGTAACTTCCGGGAGTTTCTCTGCGAGGGAGAGTAATCCAGGTCAAGTTTCCATTAACTATTCCCTCAGCAGCTATGGAAGGCATTGCTAACTGAGCAAGAACTTTTTTTTCCCCTCCTGATCCACCTCAGCCTCTTAAATCCTTCACCACCAGTCAGTCAAAATCTACCCACAAGATGAAACCAATTTGTTGTCCCTGAACTCTGCCTTCCTTTTTAAGTTCAAATGTATCAATTTAAAAAGTTTTTCAGGTAAGCCCAGAATAAAAATCTGAAAACACTGATAAGGTCAAAACTAAATCCAGAACTAGGAACTTAAATAAAATTGTCTTTCTTTTTGCAATTTAAAGTTGGTAAAGATACCTAGTATATTGTGAGCACTGGAGTACTGAATGAAAAAATGTAAAAGAGCTCAGTCTTTCTCCACAATCTTTTTATTGTACAAGTGCCAAGCGCCTTTAAGGAAAATGTCACACCACACGGAAGAGATCAGCAATGAAGTCTCTCAAGAAAAGTTCATCTCTGTTCCCTTTCAAAAAAACCTCTTGGGACTTGCCTCGTGGTCCAGTGGCTAAGACTCCAAGCTCCCCCCAGTGCAAGGGACCCACACTCAATCCCTGGTCAGGGAACTAGATCCCACAACCTGCAACTAAGACTGAATATCGTGCATGCCACAACAAAGACCTGGTGCAGCCAAATCAATATTTTTGAAAAATACCTCTCCCAGTTTCTCTTGCATTACAGATTTCTTTGTCTCAAAATAAAAATAAATACCGAATACCATAGAGTCACTCGTCCATATAGCACACAACTGTATCATAAAAAGTTGTAACAATTTTTCTAGAAACATTAATTCACTCAAGATGAACTCCAGAGCTCAATACTATGTTCATGTTTTTATTACATTTAATATTTTCATTAGATGAGGTTAAAAGATCTCTTTTTAATGTACTGTGACTTGAATTCCTATCTGATGACATAATTAACTGTTGTGTGATATTTCTAAGCAAGTTTTAAACTATATCTGTTAAGAAATAAGAGATCAGATGACAAACTGTTCACCCTGTCACATATGTGACCAAAAAGGGGGGGGGGGGGGGGACTACATTTCAGATGACAAGTTGCTTTGACTCTTCTTTGTTGTTATATTCTGCCTAACTAGTGCCTGAACGTGATAAACAAATACAAACTACTACAAAAATTTAATAGGCTGCAATATTTTCAAACACTTGCTTTCCATCTTAGATAGGGCCAAGTATACTGCCTTAAATACAATTAAGTATCATGTAAACTTCAGCTTAAAGGCACATTAAGACAATGTCTTCACAAATATTAAAATAATTGATCGATGAAGTCAACGTGTTGGGGCGGAAGTAGTAAGTCAAATGAGATGATCCATGCTGCTGCTGACAAAACTGCCCGCTGACTGGAGCTGGGAATTCATAGTCTCATCTCAGAACTAAAATTCTCAGGCAGTCTTAGAAAAGAAGTCACTTTTACAAATTACTTGGCAATCGGGCATTTCAAAGACAGACTCTCCAACTGCCAGATCAAAAAAAAATTATGAATTATAAAGGATCTGTACACTCTCCTTTTCTAAATTCTGTCCTTCTCTAAACCAATATGTACCACAAAGTAAACAAACAAAATCTCAACAATATTTTTTAAAAAAGAAAGAAAAGGGAAAATGTAATAACTTGTATCTGTATCATAACAAAGAAATTGTGAGAGGAGTATGAGTTGGTAGTTCTGCCAAAGCTAAATGTATTCCACATGGTTAGTGGCCGGTGGATTCTGAGAAGGGAGAGAAAATGTGACACGTAGGCCTCACAATGCGCTTAATCTACTAGATCCCCTCTGCAATGATTCTGGATGCATATTTTAATAGTGATTAAAACATATGGAAATGCACAGAGCCTCGTGTCAGGATGTTTCTCTGGCCTTTAATAACATGTGAACATCCCAGGTCAAACATAACATGACATTAATGGTCTGGAAGCAAAGCGGACCGCCCAAAACTGGGTATCTAACAGACCTCAGAGATTCCTCTTTTGCTGGTTGTGGGATAGACACGACAGAGTTTGAACACTAACAAGGGTTGTTAAGGTAACACTTCCACCCAATGTGTCAGCATAAAACTACCCATTTCAAAAAAAAAAAAAGATTTTGGAGTATATTTTATTAAACTGTGAAATGCACGTCCTGGTAAATTTCTGTATAAATCTGATGTACAAATTCCACTGAAAATGTGCCACAGCTGGTAGAATAAATGACTACAATAAATCATTATTAAATAACTGTATATCTTGGTAATGACATAATGCCTAACTAAAAAAAGTATGCAGAAGTGAACATTCAGCGGAAGAAAAGCATTCTGCGCCCAGGAAAACAAATTACAAACCTTACCATGCCAACAGTACAGTATGATTCAGTGACTAAACAAGGAAATAAAATTCACATAAATAGTTCTTAAATCTGTGGTGGAATTGTGTTCACTATTGCATCAAACAAGTTGTACAGCAAGAGGTAATGGACTCAGGTTTTTGACGGGAACGCTTGCACTGGCAAAGGGAAACTCTTCTACATACAGCTGCATCCAATATTTTGCTAGACAATAAAAACATATCCCAGGTATCAATCAGCAAGCCCAGTCTGCCCCTTCCCTGAAGCTTCATAAATATTCCTTTAAAAAGAACCTTATTTTCTCACCACTACCCTCTCCTCCATTGAGAACTCCACCCTCCTTCAAAATAAACTTTGAAAACAATATATAGTTCCATTCTTTGTGATGTGGGGCAGATGGATCTTTCCAGCAACCCATTACTTTAGATATCACTTGAAATGAATCACTCCAAACATCCCTCCCTTACCCAGTTCTCCCAGGCCTCCATTTGTCAAAGTGCAGACACTCAGTACCTCTGACACAACTAAGGAGTCACCGTGGTTCTGGCCAAGATGAACTCCAGCAAAGCGACAGGCCCCAAGTGCCTGCTCACAGCCTATGATTGCTTCCCCCTGCCTCTAGGGAAGGGGAAATTATTCACCAACACTCTCACAACAGAAATACTGTCCTGAGATCAACCCAGTAAAATGGCTTGTCTACCAAATATTTCACACAGCCAGTTGGTAAAATCCTTGTCCAAGTCATCACTGTTCACTCTCCTGTTTGTGTTTATACTTCAGTTCACAGCCACTTCCCTTCATAAAATGAAAAGATGTCCCTGAACACCACTTCTACCTGTCCTTTTTCTACGTGCCAAACCTCCAGGAGGCAAAAGTGTTTCTGAGTAAGGAACCTCAGCCTTTCCCAACAACTGTAGGATTTATCCATACATGACTTAGCAAAGTTGTCCCCATCTCAACCAACATGCAAGCTGAGTTGTCCAATACAATATAAGAGTAAAGATGGTCTCTATTTTAACCTAGACCAAAATATTTTTTGCAAATATGAATGGAAGGGTCTTTTTCCCCCTGAATTTCATTTTCCAATTTGCCTTCAATTTTAAGTACAAAAAAAAAAAAAAATTCCCTTTTCAAGGCATAGCAACTGTTTCACTAAGATCATTATTAAGTGTATCAATTCAAGAAATAATTGGAGACAGTGGGCCCCACTGTCATGGATTTCTTCCCAGCAAGATATTTCTTCCTTCACCTCCACTTCGAGCCACACAGCCATTCTCTGCATCTTGTCCACACTCAGAAGCAAGCATCCCATCTGTGCTATTGCCTCAAAAGCTGGCACATGCCAGACCAAATAAATAAACCAGTAAAAGAACACCTGACTCTGAGAGGGGGAATGTAAACATCGATAAGTTACAAGTGGAAACAATGTGAAATAACTCCAAATAAGCAAAAGTTCAGACAGAGAGAGAGATCAAGACAGCATGTAAAGATACACGGACCCAAAAGGAGAGGGTAGAGAAGATGCACAGGTGCAAGGAAAGGAGTCAAGGGAAGATACGGGAGATGGAGCAGACTGTATAACATATAGAAAGCAACAGTCTACCCTACCCGAGTGGGGGACCCAAGTTTTCAGCTACACTGCCTAGGAAAAGGAATCAAAAAATGCAATGTTGACCATGGCTATGACTATACTAATTATCAAGGGACAGTACTAATTATCAAGGGTCACCTACTGATGTCAACTCCGTTATTCTACAAACAAAGGCATGACTTCTCTCTTCCTTCCCCACCCTACTTTCCATCTCCCTAAACAAGCCAGTCTACTCCCAGATTTGACATACCAGCTGACTGCTCGGAGTCACCAAACCCACATCCTCAGCCTACATCACTCTTCTACACCACAAATGCACTCAAGGTGTACCTGTCACCTCCAGGGTAAGGTCTAACAGGAACTTCAAACGCAGCAGTTCCTATTAGACTCCCATTAGACTATTTGTGTGGCTCTGTGACCCCCAAATATGCTCGTTCTCCAGAACCACTCACTTCAGTAAATGACACCATTGGCCACTGAGTGCGTGGAAAATAATTTTCTCCAATTATGAAGGGCAAAAAAAAAAAAACCCTATTTTATCCTTCCTTCTCTAACCTTCGGGCTTCCCAGTTGGCACTAGTGGTAAAGAAAACACCTGCCAATGTAGGAGACAAAGAGTCATGGGTTCCATCCCTGGATTGGGAAAATCCCCTGGAGGAGGGCAGAGGCAACCCACTCCAGTATTCTTGCCTGGAAAATTCCATGACAGAGAATTCCATGGACTGGCATGTTGCAGTCCATAGCGTCGCATAGATTCAGACACAACTGAAGCGACTTAGCACGCACACACTCTTTTAGAAGAAAGATAAACCTCACTAGGGAGTATGCCCAGACTCTAGTTTTCACAGTGTGGAGAACACCAAGGTCACCTGCCAAATCACCTTGATGTGTGAAAACAAACCTCTAGGATTAGCTCATGAGATGTGCAGAAGACTGTCACAGGGGGAAGCCTTTTACCTCTCAACGAGATGAGACGTTACTTTAAATTGTGACATTTGTCCCAACTTTACAGTCACTTTCATGTTATTCTACACACCTACAAATCTGTGACTTCTACTCAATACTAAATTGTTTCTTTTTTCTCTATTCTATGTGGATAAAAAGTGTCTTTTTGTTGGCAGGATTATTTTATTTCCCCAACCACTTCCCTCTCCCCCTCTGACACTTATGCAACCTTTTGAGCTATAGTTGAGCTATGCAACCTCCAAATAGCTTCCAGTTTATCTCTCAAAAAAATTATCTCTGGACCATCTAATCTCCATTCCTGTGGCTACTACCCCTGTAGAGATGGCCGTCTTTTTTTGAGGTATATGTGACATACAACACCATATAACACGAAGTCCTTTCCTGAACCTCTGCTTGCCCTCAGAGATGACATCTTTCCCTGGACTAGAGTATGTTATCATCCACTCCGACAGCATCCCGTACTTCTTCTCAGCACTTGAAACTACTTAATTTGTATCTTCCCTCTGGGGCAAGAAGCACTATGATAGCAAGAGTTCTTTACACCCATATGAAGTGAAGCCAAAGTCACCCAGTCGTGTCCGACTCTTTGTGACCCCAAGGAATTCTCCAGGCCAGAATACCGGAGTGGGTAGCCTTTCCCTTCTCCAGGGGATCTACCCAATCCAGGGGTCAAATCCAGGTCTCCCACATTGCAGGCAGATTCTTTACCAGCTGAGCCACCAGGGAAGCCCAAAAACAGAAACACAAAGTATGTTTACACCTATAACCTCAGTGCCTAATACAAGCAGATTCAACAAATATTTCTGACTGAATATTCCCAACTTACTAGCCAGGGAAAGTGGAAAAATAGCTCAAGCAGGATTTAAAGTTTTGTTGTACAGCTTTACTCTGATTTTAAATCTCTTGCCGTATGGTACGATATATCGAGGCTTGTCCTTTTTCAACTAATTACAAAGGAAAACACTGTATGAAAGATTAAGACTTCCCATCACCATCGCTTTTGGCTAACACAAGTACCCATAGCTTATCAAGACACAGATGAACTCAGTTACACCCTGGGGTCTGAGTCCAATAAGCCTTGAGCAATTCCTTGACAACTGTCAAACATAACCGACTTATAATTGTGAGATTCGTCAGAAGCTTGTGGACACTTTTCACATCTAACATAAGCACCTATGTTCCTAATTTTCCTCAAGCCACTTCCTCCAAACTCCACTGCTAATTAGAGCCAATGCAGAGCTTGACTGCATAACTTAAACTTCTTTCAATCTTTACTGAATGCCTACTATGTTCCTAGTATGACAGTAACACTGGGGGGGGGAAATCATGATCCAAGGCCAAAGTGAACTTGTTCTGTTATTTAACAGCAAACGAATTGTACCAATCCATACATAAGATACTTGACATACTAAATACTTGACATCTTACCAGATCCCTTTTGTTCCTTCATAGCTTTAGATTTCAATAATCATTTTATTGAACAAATTACGAACACAGAGCAAGGAGTACTAGTTTTCTACAGCAGTCATGATAAATTTCCACAAACTCAGTGACTTAAAACGTAAATTACCTTACTGTTCTGTTGCTCAGCAGCCCAACACAGGTCTCACTGGACTAAAATCAAGGTGCTAGCAGAGTCGCATTCCACTCAGGAGGTTTGAGAAGATATCTCCTGGCTTTTTTCAGCTTCTAAAGGCTGCCTATATTTCCTTGGCATGGGGCCCCCTTGTTCCATCTCCAAACCAGCCATGCTGAAGCTCTCCGACCTGTCTTCCAGTCATGTCTCTCTGACCACAGCTGAGAAAGGTTCTTTAATGAGTCACATGATTAAATTGAGTCCACCTGGATAATCGGTTCTCTCCTCATCTCAAGGTGTTTAACCTTAATCATATCTGCAAAATCCCTTTTATTAAGCAACATATTCACAAGTTTTTAAGAGCTGGATGTGACTGGGGAAGCATTATTCTGCTTTTATTTTACACAAAAAGCATGCAAAATTTTCAGGTTAATATTTCTCACCTGAGAATTAATGACCATCTGAACAAAACCCAGTTTCCCCTTCAGTCAGTCTCTCCCATCAGGAAGCTTCCATAAACCTCTTATCCTTCTCCATCAGAGGGCAGACAGAATGAAAACCACAATTACAAAAAACTAACCAATCTGATCACATGAACCACAGTCTTGTATAACTCAATGAAACTGCGAGCCATGCAGTGTAGGGCCACCCAAGACAAATGGGTCATGGTGGAGAGTTCTGACAAAACGTGGTCCACTGGAGAAGGGAATGGCAAACCACTTCAGTATTCTTACCTTGAGAACCCCATGAACAGTGTGAAAAGGCAAAAAGATAGGACACTGAAAGATGAACTCACCAGGTCAGTAGGTGCCCAAAACGCTACTGGAGATCAGTGGAGAAATAACTCCAGAAAGAATGAAAAGATGGAGTCAAAGCAAAAACACCACTCAGTTCTGGATGTGACTGGTGATGGAAATAGAGTCGGATGCTGTAAAGAGCAATACTGCGTAGGAACCTGGAATGTTACATCCACGAATCAAGGCAAATTGGAAGTGGTCAAACAAGGAATGACAAGAGTGAACATCAACATTTCAGGAATCAGAAAACTAAAATGGACTAGAAAGGGTGAATTTAACTCAGATGTCCATTATATATACTACTGTGGGCAAGAATCCCCTAGAAGAAATGGAGTAACCATCACAGTCAAAAAAAGAGTCAGAAATGCAGTACTTGGATCTCAAAAATGACACAATGATCTCTGTTCATTTCCAAGGCAAACCATTCAATATCACAGTAATCCAAGTCTATGCCACAACCAGTAATGCTGAGGAAGCTGAAGTTGAACAGTTCTGTGAAGACCTACAAGACCTTCTAGAACTAACACCCCAAAAAAGATGTCCTTTTCATTATAGGAGACCGGAATGCAAAAGTAGGAAGTCAAGAAATACCTGGAGTAACAGGCAAATTTGGCTTTGGAGTACAGAATGAAGCACGACAAAAGGTAATAGACTTTTGCCAAGAGAACGCACTGGTCATAGCAAACACCCTCTTCCAACAACACTAGAGAAGACTCTACACATGGATATCACCAAATGGTCAATACCGAAATCAGATTGATTATATTCCTTGCAGCCAAAGATAGAGAAGCTCTATACAGTCAACAAAAACAAGACCAAAAGCTGACTGTGGCTCAGATCATGAACTCCTTATTGCCAAATTCAGACTTAAATTGAAGAAAGTAGGGAAAACCACTAGACCATTCAGGTATGACTGAAATCAAATCCTTTACAATTATACAGTGGAAGTGGCACATAGATGCAAGGAATTCGGTCTGATAGAGTGCCTGATGAACTATGGACTGAGGTTCGTGACACTGTACAGGAGGCAGTGATCAAAACCATCCCCAAGAAAAAAAATGCAAAAAGGCAAAATGGTTGTCTGAGGAGGCCTTACAAATAGCTGTGAAGAGAAGTGAAAGGCAAAGGAGAAAAGGAAAGAGAAACCCATTTGAATGCAGAGTTCCAAAGAATAGCAAGGAGAGATAAGGAAGCCTTCCTCAGTGATCAATGTAAAGACACAGAAGAAAATAATGGGATGGGAAAGACTAGAGATCTTTTCAAGAAAATTAGAGATACCAAGGGAACTTTTCATGCAAAGATGGGCACAAAAGAGGACAGAAATGGTATGGACCTAACAGAAGCAGAAGATACTGAGAAGAGGTGGCAAGAATACACAGAAGAACTGTACAAAAAAGATCTTCATGACCCAGATAACCATGATAGTGTGATCACTCACCTAGAGCCAGACATCCTGGAATGTGAAGTCAAGTGGGCCTTAGAAAGCATCACTGCAAACAAAGCTAGTGGAGGTGATGGAATTCCAGTTGAGCTATTTAAATCCTAAAAGATGATGCTGTGAAAGTGCTGCACTCAGTATACAAGCAAATTGGGAAAACTCAGCAGTGGCCACAAGACTCGAAAAGGTCAGATTTCATTCCAATCCCAAAGAAAGGCAATGTCAAAAATGCTCAAACTACCGCACAATTGCACTCATCTCACACGCTAGCAAAGTAGTGCTCAAAAATCTCCAAGCCAGGCTTCAACAGTACATGAACCGTGAACTTCCACAGGTTCAAGATGGATTTAGAAAAGGCAAAGGAACCAGACATCAAATTGCAAACATCCACTGGATCATCAAAAAAGTGAGAGTTCCAGAAAAATATCTACTTCTGCTTTATTGACTATACGAAAGCCTTTGACTGTGTGGATGACAACAAACTGTAGAAAATTCTTAAAGAGATGGGAATACCAGACCACCTGACCTACCCCCTGAGAAATCTGTATACAGGTCAAGAAGCAACAGTTAGAGCTGGACATGGAACAACCATGTTCCATGACTGGTTCCAGATCAGGAAAGGAGTACGTCAAGGCTGTATATTTTCACCCTGCTTATTTAACTTATATGCAGAGTACATCATGCGAAATGCTGGACTGGATGAAGCCCAAGCTGGAATCAAGATTACTGGGAGAAATAGCAATAACCTCAGATATGCAGAGGACACCACGCTTATGGCAGAAAGCGAAGAACTAAAAAGCCTCTTGATGAAAGTGAAAGAGGAGAGTGAAAAACTTGGCTTAAAACTCAACACTCAGAAAACAAAGATTATGGCATCCAGCCCCATCACTTCATTTCAAATAAATGGGGAAACCATGGGAACAGTGGCTGACTTTATTTTTGGAGGCTCCAAGATCACTGCAGGTGGTGACTGCAGCCATGAAATTAAAAGACATGTGCTCCTTGGAAGAAAAGTTATGACCAACCTAGACAGCATATTAAAAAGCAGAGACATTACTTTGCTAACAAAGGTGCGTCTAGTCAAAACTATGGTTTTTCCAGTAGTCACGTGTGGATGTGAGAGTTGGACTGTAAGGAAAACTGAGTGCTGAAGAATTGATGCTTTTGAACTGTGGTGTTGGAGAAGACTTTTGAGAGTCCCATGGACTGCAAGGAGATCCAACCAGTCCATCCTAAGGAAATCAGTCATGAATATTCATTGGAAGGACTGATGCTGAAGCTGAAACTCCAATCCTTTGGCTACCTGATGTGAAGAACTGACTCATTTGAAAAGACTCTGATGATGGGAAAGATCGAAGGCAGAGGGAGAAGGGGATGACAGAGGATGAGATGGTTGGATGGCACCACCAATTCAATGGACATGAGTTTGAGTAAGCTCCGGGAGTTGATGATGGACAGGGAAGCCTGGCGTGCTGCAGTCCATGGGGTTGCAGAGTTGGACATGACTGAGCAACTGAACCGAACTGCGAATTAATGGCATCTCTGGTGGCTCATATGGTAAAGAATCTGCCTGCAATGCCGGAGACCTGGGTTGGGAAGATCCCCTGCAGGAGGGAATGGCAACCCACTCCAGTATCCTTGCCTGGAAAATCCACGGACAGAGTAGCCTGTGGGGCTACAATCCATGGGGTGGCAAAGAGTCAGACCTGAGTGAGCAATTAACACATAACACATAAGGAACCATGTATCAATCTTATTTTCACAATCAAAATCTCTGAAGACTCTATTGACTTCACTTACATTCACAGATGTAAGAATTAAATAACCCTTTTTTAAAAAATTACTATTTAACTTTTCTTTCATTTAAATGGAAGAGGAAAATATTCTAGGGTCAAAGGGTATGCTTTTGCAATAAACACAGATTCCAGAGGGAATTTGTTCTGATTTTACCAGTGATAAACTCCAGGAAACTAATTCATCTTAAAGTGGGTTATAACACTTAACTTCACTGTAACAGTTTCAGTTCACACCAAACAACAATGGACAGAAATGGATTACAGGTTACCACTGCAACAGCTGGCTTGACTCGCATACTTCAGTAAGAAGGAAAATGTGATTTTCATGCAAAAATCTTACTAATTGGAATTGAGACTTATTTAGTTAATTGCTTTTTAATATTTTGTATTTCATTATGAAAAGTTTTTTTCAGAGAGGAACCTCTAAGTAGCACACCTGAAGCGGTTTTATTCAAGGGTAGTATGTTTTCTGTATATATATTAGAAAGGACTTTAAGTATACATGGTTACTTTTAAGACTTCAGGGATAGAAAAAACCACCAAACAGATTTTTTTCCAATTTTTTAATCTCTGAAATCTTATCATTTTGTTAAAATGTAAGGTTTCAAACAGAAAAGGACTGGCCATTTTCAACGTGAATCATATTACTGTCCCTCGCAATGCATAAGAATAAAAAAAGAGGAATACTAAATATTGGCTGAAAATAAACTTTTAAGAGAACCTTCATTCATAATCATGCTATTTATACATAATTTAGTTTTATTATTGCATATTTTAAATCTGTGAGAGCATACCTCAGTCACACTTAAAGCTATAAGTATGTAAATATCAGAGCAGCTCAATTCTTAAACAAACTCTTATGAGCTAAGACTTTTCTGATTTTTATCTGCAATAAGAATGTATTAATTTTATAATGAAAAAAATCTGTGATAGCTACCAGCTGCAAGCCCATCTACTCCCACAACCCATGGGGGAAAATGGGACACAAGTTTCCTAACAAAACCCATCTAGGCATGGTGCTAAGTGACCATCTCCATATGAAAACTAAGGTGTCAAAGGCAAAGTCAACGTAACCTCTCAAGATGACTAGTAATTACCAAAGAACTACAACTGTACTCACTACTGACTTGCAGAAAATGTACTCACTATTGGTTGGAAAGTAAATAGACAAATTGTTGAATAATTTTTGCATCTTCAACCAAAAAAGGTAATTATGTGAAGGGATGAAAATGTTAGCTGGCCCTACTGTGGGAATCATTTCACAATATATACATGTATCAAATCACCACAAGCAGACCTTAAACCTACATGTTAGATGTCAACTATGTTTCAATAAAACTGGCCAAAACTACTGCATTATGTTGATAAAAAGTAACTGAGGATTTGGATGTGAATTTTAAATTATAACTAGGCTCAAGCACATCTTTATTAATCAAAATAGGAACCATTACAATCAACACATTATTGTCAATGAGAAATAAGCTTGTTTATTCCTATAGCATAAATATCCAGGCTTCAGGATTTGACATGCCTCCTGCTGGTTATGGAAGTATTTTCCCTGCAAAAAGTCATTGAGATGCTTGAAGAAGTGGTAGTCGGTCGGCAAGAGGTCAGGTGAATATGGTGGACAAGGCAAAGCTTTGTAGCCCAATTTGTTCCACTTTTGAAGTGCTGGTTGTGCAATGTGTGGTGGAGTATTGTCATGGAGGAGATTAGGCTCTTTCTGATGACCAAAGCCAGCTGCAGGCATTGCAGTTTTCATTGCATCCAATTGGTTTGCTTCAGAAGAAGATGAGCATACTTCTTGAATGTAATGGTTTCACCAGGATTCAGAAAGCTGCAGTGGATCAGACTGGCAGCAGACCACCAAACAGTAACCATGATCTATTTTGGTGCAAGTGTGGCTTTAGGAAGTGCTTTGGAGCTTCCTTTTGATCCAACCACCAAGTTGATCTTCACCAGTTGTGGTATAAAATCCACTTTTCCTCGCATGTCACAATACGATCAAGAAATTTTTTGTTGTTGTTGTATAGAATAAGAAAAGATAACACTTCAAAAGAACCATTTTTTCAATTTCTTGTCACCTCATGAGGCACCCACTTATCCAGTTTTTTCACCTTCCCAATTTCAAATGACCATAGAATGCTCAACACTGAGTTCTTCAGCAACTCAAGAGGATCAGCTTCCATGATGGCTCTCAGTTGGTTGTTGAAAACTTCCTATGGTGGCCACTACACTCATCTTCAAGTCTCTTGTCTCCTTTGCAAAACTTCTTGAACTTCCAGTACACTGTACGTCCGTTAGCAGTTCCTGGGCCAAATGCGTTGCTGATGTTGCGAGTTGTCTCTTCTGCTTTATGACCATTTTGAACCCTAATAAAAAAAATCGCTCGAATTTGCTCTTTGTCTAATGTCATTTCTATAGCCTAAAATAAATATAAAATAAGCAGCAAGTAATAAGTCATTAGCAAAGAAACAAAATGAAGAAGGCACTTTAAAATGATATTATATATAACATAACCGCATTTATTTAGGAACGTATTCCAAGATCAAATGGCAAAGTTCAACAACGCAAAACTGAAATTATTTTTGCACCAACCTAATACATCCAAGTTTGAGATCTAAATCATGCATTCTCAATCAGGGTAAAACTTATTTTTATATTACTTACTTTATTCATCTATTTATCTGAGCCACACTGGTAGCTCAGATGGTAAAGAATCCATATGTAATGCAAGAGACCCAAGGTCCATCCCTGGGTCGGGAAGATCTCCTGGAGAAGGGAAGGTTACTGTCTTTAGCATTCTTGCCTGGAGAATTCCATGGACACAGGAACCTGGAGGGCTGCACTCCATGAAGTCACAAAGAGTTGGACATGACTGAGTGACTAACACATAGGTCATAGGTCAAGTAACACATTTATTTATCTTCGATATTACAGTTATCTGTGGTCTGCAGAAGCTCAACTCTATTCAACAAAATCTTAATCCTTAGGATGTAATGGCAGGTTTGTGGCGGTAGGCAATGATTAGGACAAAATGTCTAAAAGGCTGCTTAGGCCCTGATAGTGAAAAAAAAGGTTGAGAAATAGCCCAACCCAAGATAAATCCAACTCTGTCTATCAATTACAAGAACACAAATACTAGGAAATTCTTATAACCACATAGCCGGCTCCTATTTCACACTCATCCATTTCCACTGCCCCACTGGTTCTGAGGTACCTCCAAGGTTGACCCAATTTGAACTCTCAGGAAATTAAAAAAAAAGTCACAAGAATCCATTTAGGTCATTTGTGAACGCCCCAGGAGATGTATCTAACCACAAAGGAGACAGTAGCATGGCAAACAGCTTTAAATTCTGTTAGGGCTCTAATACATTCAAGTTTGGGGTCTAAATCATGCATTCTCAATAGGGGAAAAGTTGATTTTTATATTACTTATTTTATTCATCTATTTATTTGTGCTATGCTAGTGACTCAGATGGTAAAGAATCCATCTGTAATGCAGAATATATGATTCTGTGTTGAATATTGACACTGTATTGAAAAACTGAATAACAACAAAATATGAAATTGTTGACAAGAAATGTGGGGAGGAGGAGAGAAAGACAAGGGAGAAACAGTTGGTGCTCCAGTATCTGTTCAAAAAACATAAGAACATTAAAAAAAAAAAAAAGATTTGTTAGCCCTGACCCACACTCCACAAGCTCCACACGTGTATTAAAAGAAAAATGTACTTCAGGTATACAAGGTAGCAATAGCTAGCCACAATTTAAGAGGTAATTCCACTTGTGTTACTCTTGATTCTGAAAAACCAATATTATACCAATGTAACCATATGTCCTTGATTTTCCACAACAATCTCAACTTCATGTAATTGTATTCTTCCCCTCTCCACCCCAAAACAGTGCTTCTTTAAATACAAAACTATGATCTCATCTAAGAGTTTCCAAATCAATACCAGAAAATCCATTGTTAGACCTTAATACTTGAGAGGCAGGGGAGACTTGGAAAAGCCTATCACTCTAGTCATATTTAAAAGCAACTTACTTGCAACTTTAGGATTCTAGCTACTGAAGAAAGGTTTAAAAATGTTGAATTAACTTCTTTGTACCAATCCATATGTATTTTGGGGCTTCTTAATTCTTCAGTACCTGTAATTGTCTCTGTAGGCTTCATCACAGAGTCTTTCTAAACTTTTTACTTTGTATTGAAGTTTCGGAAATTAACAATGTTGTGAGTTTCAGGTTAACAGTGAAGGGACTCAGCCATATATAGACACATATCCCTTCTTCCCCAAACTACAGGGGAAGGCTGCCTCATAACTGCTGAGCAGAGTTCCCTGTGCTATACAGTAGGTCCCTGTTGGTTATCCATTTAAAATATAGTGTCTGTACATTTCTATTCCAAACTCCCTAACTATCCCTTCCCCTCATCCTTCCTCCCTGGTAACCATACTTCATTCTCTAAGCCTGCCTCACACAGTTTTTTTGACGAACAGAAATATCCTATACTTCAGACCATATCACAACTCTTTTGTACTTCATCACCTACAAGCCAAAGTGTTTGAGGGATTAATGCTTTGTAGCTGATCCAACTGGACATGCCACCAAGCTACACGTAGATGAAGCATAAGAATAAACACAAAATAAATCAGAGTATCAAAACTTTAAAAAGCATGAACATGTGGTGATGGTCGTTTCTGAAAGTTAAAGACAAAGGACAGAGTCGGTTATTTTAGAAAAGTGACACCTGTGAGAGCAAAAGAACCTAGGCTCCAGGAAGCAAATTCTTCACTCTGGGAGGTGAGGGTTGATCTTTTATGTTCTCAGGGACAACCTCAAGCTGGTGCCATCCAAGGCCATACAGAAGTGCAACTTCCTTCTGGAATGTTATATGAGATGTGAGGGAGGAAGCATTCAAAACAAAATGCTAGAGGGGGCTGCAATCTAGAAAACAGTCATCTTGCACAAATGCCCTTGAACACTAACCAAAAACATTCAAAAACCTTCACCTACTCTCTCAACTTTTTTTTCTCTTTCTCAGAGAAATTGTATTTCAGAAAAAAAAAAAGCAAAGAAAATGAACCTTGTAAATGGGGATGAATCAAAGCCCACAATCCACTTTATAACTCGTGAACAAACGTTCCACAGCAAAGAGAGATGAATAATCAGGACAGGTTCCAAAGGAGTTGACACTTTAGGAAGCTCAACACCAAGAGCAACTGCTGGGAAAGAATAGGAGGTGGACCACACACATCTCCCATTGCCTCCTCAATTTTCTTTTTCAATTTTGTGTTCTTGGTTTTGTATTTGCTTTTTGTTCCCCAAATTTACAGAAGCCGGGAGGAACAAAGCCTGGCCTCCAGAGTAGGGACATAGGTAACCTGACCTCTTAAAGTCCGCTATCAACCATGGAGTCCAGAGAGCTCATTCTGAGACTTAACTACTTAGCATTCAGAAAGCTCCCCTTTGTATATGACACTAACTAAAGTAACAGTTATAGTAACAGTAATGAAGATGCCTTGCATCTAGTGTCTTATACCTTATTTAAAGTGCTTAATGACTTTAATGGATTGAAGCATCACTATGAGATCAAAGGCAGATATAATCATTTCCAGTCGACATGATAGAAAATCAAGGAAGAAAGGTTAAGTAACTTGACCAAGCCTCACTCATCAATACTGTGTCCTGATAACAGTTAAGGGGCTGCTGGATGGCTGCTCAGTGAAGTCTAAACCCAAAATAACTGTCTGGTTTGGGGATAATGGGCTTCCTTGGGGGCTCAGACAGTAAAGAATCTGCCTGCAATGCAGAACACCAGGGTTCAGTCCCTGGGTCAGGAAGATCCGTTGGAGAAGGGAATGGCAACCCACTCCAGTGTTCTTGCCTGGAGAATTCCATGAACAGAGAAGCCTGGCAGGCTACAGTCCTTGGGGTCACAAAGAGTCAGACACGACTGGGTGACTAACACTTTGCGGCTTAAGTGACACTGGTTTGAGGGAAGAAATCTATTTGAAATTGGAATCGATGGCATCCCAAGGGCTCCAAAGAATCTGTCAGAAATCATATAAAAAATGATTTCCATATACAGCAATTTTCCTCCCCTCAACTTTTAAGATCCAACCCCTGCCCCCACCCGGGGGGGGGGTAAATATTACAATGCAAAGTTGCCTTGAAATAAGGATGATATCATGTGATGTTGGAGAATAAACAAAATATACAGGATGAAAGGGAAAGGAAAGAGACCCTATTAACAGGGTCTTCTCCATGGTGGTTGAGAGGGGAAGAAAACTAAAGAGCCTGTTATTTCCAGATGATAAAATCAAACCTTCCTATATCCTATTAAATCTGTGAAAGATGAACACAACATACCCAGCTAAAGAATGATCAAGTATTGTGTCACAACATCTTTAACCATTACAAGGCCCAAAGTTTGAAAACGCAGAGCTCTCCATGCATTTGGTCATGTTCAAGTTCATGTATGTCATACCCTCCTGCCTTAAAACAGTAACTCCCCACTGGAAGACTGTACCAAGGGGAAAAAAATAACCTCATCCTAACATGAAATCTCTTTATTACTTATTTATTTGGGTTACCAAGTATGTGATCAGAATTAAAATAAGAGCTGGGATTGGTCCCTAATAAAAGTTAACCTTGCTCTCTTTCCCACCCACATGAAAGTAATTCTATTTAGAAATCTTTCATTTTTTGGCCCCAACCCATTCTTTGGGGTGTGTAGCTCACTCACTGCCAGTAATTACTTCCATACAATACCCTGTTTTAAAACATGTTTGCATACTTATGATGATGCACTACACTTATATTACATTTAAAACTCCAAATGGGCTTACCGATGTCATTTTTCTGTACTAAGAAACAGACTATGCATGGTGTCCCAGAATAACAACTAGAAAAAAGTGACCTAAATTTCACCTCCCTCTCTCTCTCTCTCTCTCAATTTTTGGCCTCCTGAACTTTTTCTTTAATTAATTGGAAGCACAAACTCATTGATCTGGGAGGAAGCTCAACCTAAAATCTGTGATTAGGCCATGACTATATTCCTGCCATGCATCCAAATTAATATCACCTAGGTCAGTATGCAGTAAATTCTGTTGGCTAACAACCACTGCACTTAGGGCAATTTCATAAACTCCTGTATAAGACTCACCCTTAATCTAACAAAAATAGAAAACTTCCATAATAATTGTGGCTTGGATTTCCTTCCTTAAATGACTAATATGACTTTTTTTTTTTTCATTTTATTTATTTGGCTGCACCAGGTCTCAGTTGAAACACAGGATCTTTTTACCTTCTGGCATGCGGGATCTTTGGCTGCGGCATGCAAACTCTTAGTGGCAGCATGTGGGATGTGGTGCCCTGACAAGAGATCAAATCTGACCCCCTGGCACTGTGAGCACTACTGAGTCTTAGCCACTGGACCACTGAAGAAGTCCCACCAACAGAACATTTTTAACCCATCTATGTTCTTACTGTCGAAGTATACAAGTTGGTGATTTCATTTACCTGTACATACTTAAAATTCTTTTCCTTAATAAATTTAAAAAAAAATTCTCTTTCCACTTTAAAGCCACAATAGTAACACTTGGCATCTAAATTTGCTAAGTTTGATTTGTTCTTCACAGCTCGGTGATTTCAGAAATAGGTTAATTTTCACTGTCCCCTTTCACAAATAAGCTTATGGTCAATAAAGGAACTTCTTGAACTCAAAAAAACAATAACCAAAAAAACTAAGAATTAACTTTTGTATTATGCAAGTTCTACTATACATATTTACTCCAGTTATAGTCTATATTCACACCCATTTGAGAGATTTTTGTCCCTGATATGAGGAACACACATGTATATATACACACACCAAAAAAACAAAGTAACAAATAGATCTTATGAGACAAAAACTTTAAGGAGGATTTCTAGTATTACGATGTGATTGTATAAATTACAAATGTGACTAGATTTGACCCTGAAAACGGGCCCTGTAATGCAACAATTTTCTTAAAGTACACATGAAATTTCAGATCTACTCTTCAGCAGCAAAAACTCACCCAAAGAAAGAATAAAAGCTAAATTTTGCTTTAAAAAATATACAAAAATATTCAACATTAGACTATTATCAAGTTATTACTAATATTTTAGTTAAAAAAATAAAACTAGTGCCTCTCAAAAAAATTACTGACTTAAGAAAAACTAAAATATGCTCAGGTATTGAAATGCAGAGAGTCCCAGAATCACCACCTGGCCCCCTCCAAAACTTAATATTTAAACAAACACCAAAATTCACCCGGTAAAAGTAACAGGTTTTTTTCCCATGGGCTATAATCATTCGTGGACAATGCCTTAATTAAAGCTGGGCAATGAAATCGTGGATTAAGCTGAGTGTGTCAAGTCAAAAAATTTACTTCTTAACACAACAGAGCACCCTCATAATTTCTTAATGTGTCCTGTTAGGTCGACACATTAGCAGCGATGTAAACGATATCACTTTTCAACCTTAACTGTGAATTTTTTTACCTTCAGTGCTTTCTGTCCCAACTTTAATGTTCTTTTAATGCAGTTTCTCCTGTGCAATATATCATATTTATCTCTGTAGCCATCCATCACTATTTTCTTTAATTGAAGCTAATTTCTTTCAACTTGGGGGAGGGTGTGAGGAATGAGGGGAACCCTACCTCTGCAGCTCTGGGCACGAAGGGTATTCACAGCAGCTGATTTTGTAATCATGAAGCCTGATTTTGAGGATGCTCAAATTCCTCAAATCCACCTTACTGCCCTCCATGCTGGACCTTAATCAACAATCTACTGGGATGGAAATCCAGTTCCCACCTAGACCCACTTAACGAAAAATTTCTACCTAAAATCCCTCCAGCTGCAACCTAAGTCCTTTTGTTTGTTTTTGCTCAAATGGCTAACAGCTGGTACCACCTTCCAGGTAAAATTATTTCATGTGTTTGAGAACAGGGATTAACTCATACCTTGGTCTTTTATTTCTCCAAGCCACAAAAACCTGTTCATTTCTCAAATCCTTTATACCTTTTCTACTTTTACCTCTGGGCTCAAGAGTTCTACTGGTGTTTGAAATAATCAAGTGGCCAGAAATAAGTGAAGATACATTATAAAGCTAGGGAGAGGATTACTTTTCTGCTCACTTTAGAGCCCAGTGGAAGGACCTTTGGGTGGGCTCTGGCAGAAGGCTGGCTGTGATCTCCCACAAAAACAGCTTCCCAGTCCTGCTTCTAGAGTGGATCAGGGAAGGAAAGGAGACTTCCTAAGTGTAAATGCAGAGCCTGACAGTTTTAAAAGTCACCTTTAAAAACAGACAAAAAGTTGAGCAAAGGGATTTATCTTCAGGTGCTAACAGTATTTGGCTTCCTTGCATTTGTATAGCATTTACCTGTGCATCTCTTCACAATATGCACCCTATTCCTGGAGAAGTCTGGGATGGTCCGTGAGCGAAGAGGACAGATGGAAACCACTGCCAAGCTTTGCCCAAAATGCTGGCTGGTGGGTTCTCTCCATATTACAAGCCAGAAGTAACTATTTGATTTAATCTCAAGCATCCATTAGCTGCCTGACACTCAACAGGCATGTAATGAACATTCATTGAACTGAAAATTGGAGGTGGGAGAGTGGGAATCTTTTTGGTTGGGGCAGTCCTCAGTGAGGAGAGGGCTAGACTATGCACAAAGAAAGAAAATGATGGGCTCCAGAAGAAAGTGAAAGTTGCCCAGGGTTGTCCGACTCTTTTCCACCCCATGAACTGTACAGTCCACGGAATTCTCCAGGCCAGAATACTGGAGTGGGTAGCCATTCCCTTCTCCAGTGGACCTTCCCAGCCCAGAGTTTGAACCCAGATCTCCTGCATTGCAGGCAGATTCTTTACGGTCTGAGCCACCAGGGAAGCCCAAGAATACTGGAGTGGGTAGCCTATCCCTTCTCCAGGGAATCTTCCTGACCCAGAAATTGAACCGGCATCCCCTCCATTGTAAGTGGATTCTTTACCAGCTGAGCTGCCAGTGAAATAACTCTGGGCTCTAAGGATGGTCCATCAAAAGGATGGGGGAGAAGATCCCAATCAGGCTAGCAAAGGGGGCCAGAGAGAAGTAGAGCTGAGCCCTTTGGGAGATCAATGCTGAGGGCAGGGACGACTGCAGAGTAACAACTGCAGAATAGTCAGCCACCAGAGTTGAGGGAAATGAGAGGCCAAAGGAGCCACGGGGTGGGGGGTACCATGAGAGCATGGAGCGCTCTGCCAAGGAGGTCAGAGTTTATATGGTGCACACCCTAAGTTTGCCGTGTTCTATTTTTTAATTTTATTATTGATGTTTTCAAACATATACAAATGCAAATAGTGTAACAAGCCCCTGTGAACCACACCACCAACTTCAACAATGATCAGCGCTGGGCCAGTCTTGTTTCACCTGCACTCACCTAATCCCTTTAACCGCCCTCCTCCGCTGGATAATTTTAAAGTAAATCCCAGACACAGTATCATTTCACCAGCAAAGGCTTTTAAGACCTGCCATGGGCAGATCTGTGTTTTGGCAGGATTACTCATTTAGGGTAGGAGGCGAAAAGATCAGTTATGTGGTTTTAACAAGGAAATCAGAGGTCACACCCAGAGGTGACAGAGAAGGTACAGAAGTGATGAGAAATCCCAGGGAATCTTCTCCTGACGAGGTCATCCTATGCAAGACAGGGGAGGACAGGAGGAAGTGGGAGGAACTGAGGCTCTCTAGTTTGATGAAAACAATGGAGACATTAAGAATTAGAGAGGGATGGACTAGTTAGGGATTATCAGATACCCAGAGGAGCCTGGCCGGCTACACTCCATAGGGTCACAAAGAGTCGGACACAACTGTGACTTAGCATGCATGCACGCACTATTAATATTAGATAGAGAACAGATATTCAGTATCCTGTGATAAGCCATAATGGAAAAGAATACAAAAAAGAATGTATATATATAGTATGCATACATAACTGAATCACTTTGCTATATAGCAGAAACTAACACAATATTGTAAATCAACTATCCTTCAATAAAATAGAAATTTTAAAGAATTAGAGAAAAGGAGGAAATGAAGAGTTGGGAAGATATGTTTGGTACATTTGGTCTACTGGACATGTAGGTAGAATAAAACAAATATTAGAGCTGAAAGCACTGTTACAGAAGATGAGGGGGAAAAATCCATCTTAATCCACTATTTGAAAACAGACTTGTGCCTGGGATGGATATTAGAGAGACAAAGTCCCTCCTCTGAGGGAACTTTCAGTCTAGCTGGAGAAAACAGATTGTCCACACAGCAAAGATAAATGTAAAATCGGGATTCATGTTTTAAAAGAACATCACAAGAGGAGTGTGACTTGAAGTAGTGAAGACTGAGCTAGGATTTGAAGGAGGGGTTGATCTAGGAATTGAAAACTTAAGAGAATGATGGAAAGCAAAACACTAAGAAATGAGGGTGAGACTTCCCTGGCAGCCCAGTAGTTAAGAATCCACTTTGCAATGCAGGGAACTCGGGTTCGATCCCTGGTCAGGGAATTAGATCCTACATGCTACAGGGCAATGACGATCTCTCGGGTAGCAACTATGACCCAGTGCAGCCAAAGAAATAAATATTAAAAAAAAAAAAAAAAAAAAAGGAATGGAAGCACAGGGAGACAGTGGAAGTGAGGAGAGAAGAAAAGTGGGGGAGGCTGAGAAAGAGACAGGAGGCAAACTCTCAGGTTTCTGATTTTTCAGAAACCTGCAGTGGGGAACAATGGAAGACGATTTAGGCAAAAAGCCTGGCATCCAAGTGATGCCAAGGAAAGCAAGGTTTATTTGAGTATGACCCATAGGAAAAGTCCAATATCTGTTTAGATGGGTAGCTTTAACTTGAAGTCAGTTTAACATCTATGTATGGTTTAGACAGGCAGCACATAACTAATTCATTCTGTAAAGCTTTTCAGTGTCCTGACACGCCCACAGGCCTGCAAGCTTCTGGGGGGCAGGGACCATGTCTGTCCATGTCCCTGCTGGACTTGAGGTTCTAGCACGGCACCTGGCATAAAGAGGATGACCAATAAATAATATGTATGTGTGCTTCAAGCGAGCTAAATAAGGGGACTGCTCTCTCTCATTTGACTGACAGGGAAAGGGCCAGCAGAGTCACCTGGCTAGTAGGTGGCAGGGTCGATGATAAACCCAAAGGACAGGAAACAGTCACTATACAGGCTTGAAAGCCAAGGAAGAGAGGAGTGGAGGATTAGGACGTGACTTCAAATAATAGTGAAGGGTATGACCTTGGGAACAGGATCAGGCTGAGATCTGAAAAAACCCAGCACTGTCCCTTATTAGTGACACAGTTTCCTCATCTGCAAAAGGGAGAGAAGGAGCCTCCACGTCAGCAGCTTCATGTGAAGACCAGATGCTGATTCACACAAAGCATCTCACAGAATGCCTGCCTCATGATATGCATCTGGTCACCAGGACCTCTTACCACTGTCATGTGGAAAGAGCTTCCTGGACACAGAAGTTCGTTGTGATGCTGAGAAAATTCTGGTGCTAATGATGCTCTATACTTAAAGCAAGATTTTTCAACACAAGCTACTTCTGAAATAAGAAATCTTCCAACAGACTGTGGAGGACAAAGTGCTTCTGGATATCTGAGATCATCTCCTAGTATCTGCTATCCCAGAAGCTCACTAAATACTGTTATATGGCACCCAAGGTTTAGGTCTAAAATGTGTGTTCATTTTCGTCCAGGAGACAGCTACAAGCATGGGCAGAATATGTGTCACAGTTGGCCTGCCTAGCGTATCCTGCATGAATAGTCAGCAAAAAAGATAAGACGTTTACAGATTTTTAAAGGCCCACCAACAGCAGTACATGAACTATAATGACAAGACAAAGCCTTACTCCAAAGGACACTCAACTTGATAAAGGTGTCACTCTTCACAGTTAACACCTCTACCGTGTATATTTTTCTCATGAAAGGATATATTTAACACTTTCTTCAATTTCCCCTAGAAATGCATCTTTTGTTAAATGACAGATAAAACTTCAGCAAGAATTTTAACACTGAAGTTTATTACCCTCACCATCCCAGTCCTCTATAAGGAGGCAACATTTCCAACATGAAAATACTGCAGCCAGAATCATTTTAAGTTTAAGTGGTATCTCTGCCATTGTCTGTGGGGGAAGAGGAAGGCAAAAAGAAGGATGGGGACTAGAAATGGAAAAAAAAAAGAATTTTTAAATCCCTGTTACACTATCTACCAGATGTAAGTGAATAATAACTAATATGTTTGCAGCCTCAGCCTTAATCTTAAAACAAATGATAGTATTCAAATATAATATTTCACACATGCAGACTGATAAGAGATTTTTCCTTTCTTTATTTCTTGAAGATTCTGTGAACGACACAATACAGAGCACAATGTATTTAATGAAAGGTTTCCAAGCTGATTTCCCTACAGGTTATTTTCTTTCTTTTCTCTGGAACCCACACGCGGGGTATACTGCAGGGACCAAGGGTGTATATAAAAATAAACTATGAGCCAGTATCAGAGCTGATACCCTTTCTCCTACAGGGGCAAGTGAATTATTAGATCTGTGTCATGAGTGTTTTTTTTTAATATGCCATTGTTCCCACTTGAGCACATTAAATTTTCCATATCCACTTTTAAACCAATATAACCTTTTTTTTCCATGTTCATAATGTTCATGCTGTACATTAACAGGCAGAAAATCCAATAGCTTAAGTCATCATATTGTAGTTATATGTAAAGCTGGGTGGATGAAAACCTTTTGCATTTTCCTTCTCTTTGAACAGATACTATGCTGGAGTTGGCTAAAACCCTAGGAAAAAAAAATTACACCTCATGGGAAACTGTGCTAATATTTTTTTTTCTTTTATGATTGATCACAAATCCATTTTGAACATTACACATTTTTTTAAAGTTTATTATAACTCCAGTTCAACATCTTCCAGCCCAACAAATTGAAGGTGCTGGAATCTTTTGGTCTGGAAGATGTGTTTGCCAATTATTTTTGCACTAGTGCACATAAACAGGGAGAACTGGATCTTAGGTATGAGTTATACATTCCTGTACAAAATAATTGTATATTCTATGAAGACTGATTCTTTTTCTGGAGAAATATACAACAACACAAGGGAAATCTTGTACTAGCAGCATAACTGAAGTGGCAAGATACAATATTAGAAAAACAGAGCTACTTTCATTACTGTGATGCTGTGTGTCAGAATGTCTCTCCTTAATGAACCTGTTTGCAATAAGACTCCGGGTGCAAAGAGGCTATTTAGAGAGACTATTGTGTCTATAGTGAGTCCTTCAAATATCTTCCCACCATTAGACATGCCGCATTGACCAATTCTGTCCTGATTGCTGTTCTTTTTACTATCAAGGGAGATTCCTGCCCAGACAGACGGATGGCTCAGACACTGCAGTTCATAAAATGTTTACACTGTACACACACACACACACACACACACAGCAGTACAAGCTACAGCTCTCCAGATCACACAGTTGAACGTGGCAGTGTCATATGAAGGCTGATGACATTCCAATAGCAATGAAAGGATTTAAGCTAAACTTTGGCCATCCTACCTACTGTCACTCTCAACAAAAAGCCTTTCTCCCCCATCTCTTTTAGCACATGCCCATGTCTACTGCTCACATGGGAACACTTCAGGCAAACATTTTCTGTGCCTCAAGGTTTCTCATGCTGTTGAAATTTTTCTCCCAATCGCTGACAAGAAAAGACGACCACACATGTCATGCCATCAAAAACAAGGGATGAGAGAGAACACAATAATGGGTCAAAATGGCTTTCTAAAAACATTTTAAATTCCAACTGACGGTGACAGGCTTAGAGGTCCAGAGACTTGTCTCTGCAATGTAAGTGAAGCATCTCTGGCTGAATCAGTCACCTTTTCACCAAGTCTAAACATGAGAGGCTGAAATGCTTAGTGGAAACTTCCTGTTCATCTTATTCTGTACTCTGTTCTTATCAGCTGCACCAGGATGCTGTAGCCTCACCTTTCACTCACCTGCGTGCCAAGTGATCCTCTTGTGCTTTTCCAAATAGTTTATCCTTTCTATCCAAATACAAATACTGTGCCTGCCAGAAAAGGCCATATACATTTCCCCCATCTCAGCTAACAGGTAGAAAGAACTTCAAACGCAAAGGCCTAAATTGCCACTAAATGCTCATAAGTGTAACCACTACTAGTTACACCCAAGAAGACACCCTGAACTAACCCTAGATCCAATGAATCCAGTTCAATTCCCATTATTTTAAAATTTCTCTCTCACCTCCTCCTTTCTTCTAGGCTCAGCCTTATACTCTTTTTAAAAATTTTTAAATTTATTTAATTGGAGGATACTTACTTTATAATATTGTGGTGGCTTTTGCCATACATCAACATGAATCAGCCATAGGTATACATGTGCACCCCCCATACTAAATGCTCCTCCCAGAGCACCAACTTTGGGTGCCCTGCTTCATGCATTGAACTTGCACTGGTCATCTAATTTACGTATGGTAATGTATATGTTTAAATGCTATTCTCTCAAATTATTGTACCCTCGCCTTTTCTCCCACTGAGTCCAAAAGTCTGTTCACATCTATGTCTCCTTTGCTGCCCTGCATGTAGGATTTTCAATATCATCTTTCTAAATTCCACATATATGTGCTAATATACAGTATTTGTCTTTATCTTTCTGATTTACTTCACTCTGTATGATAGGCTCCAGGTTCATCCATCTCAATAGAACTGACTCAAATGTGTTCCTTTTTATAGATGAGTAATATTCCATTCTGTATATGTACCACAACTTCCTTATCCATTCATCTGCCAATGGACATCTAGATTGTTTCCATGTCCTAGCTATTATAAACAGTGCTGCAATGAACATTGGGATACAGGTGTCTCAATTCTTTAACCTTATATTCTTGAAGACCTGACATATAGACCATCACTTGCCTGCAGCTCTGATTCTCAAAGTCATTTGAAGTATCTGATTTCAGGGTATTAACTCATCCAAACCTTAAAATTATGCCTCTATTAAAGCAACTTTGAACATTTATTAAAGACAGATAAGCATTTCTTAATTGAGATATGTGACATGCTGGACTGGATGAAGCACAAGCTGGAATCAAGATTGCCAGGAAAAATATCAATAACCTCAGATACGCAGATGACACCACACTTATAGCAGAAAGCAAAAAACTAAAGAGCCTCTTGATGAAAGTGAAAGAGGAGAGTGAAAAAGTTGGCTTAAAACTCAACATTCAGACTCTTGAGAGTCCCATGCACAGCAAGGAGATCCAACCAGTCCATCCTAAAGGAAATCAGTCTTGAATATTCATTGGAAGGACTGATGCTAAAGCTGAAACTCTAATCCTTTGGCCACCTGATATGAAGAACTAACTCATTTGAAAAGACCCTGGGAAAAAAAAAAAAGAAAGAAGAAAGAAAAGACCCTGATGCTGGGAAAGATTGAAGGCGGGAGGAGAAGGGGACGACAGAGGATGAGATGGTTGGATGGCATCACCATGGACATCACTCAATGGACTTGAGTTCGAGTAAGCTCCAGGAGCTGGTGATGGACAGGGAGGCTTGGTGTGCTGCAGTCCATGGGGTCGCAAAGAGTCGGACATGACTAAGCGACTGAACTGAACAGAACTGACATGGTGAACCTGTTTAAAAAACACTTTGAGGATTTGCCTGCACATTCAGGAGGTGGAGGAACAAGAGAAATTTAGCAGCAATCCCTTTTTTTCCTGCAGGTAAACCAAGACTGACTCTGAATGCCTTGCCTACTGGTCTCACTCACAACAGGCTATAGCTCTGTATCTAGTAATCCTTCTGTATTTTGCCAACAAGGGGTTTTGTTTCCTTTTGAAACAACAGACGGTTCTACTAAAACGTGCTCAGTTATATATGCCCTGTGTACTGGTATAAAGAGAAAAAGACTATAGATAATTACAAAGAGTATAGATAACACAAAAATTATTTCTATGTTCCATTCTCAAAGAACAGTCTCAGGACCAGTGGCATCAGCATCACCTGGCGACTTATTAGAAAGGCTGATTCTCAGGCTGTGTATGTGATGCACAGAATCAGAAAAACTGGGGGGAAGGCCCAGCAGTCTGTGATGAAAGGGACCACCATGTGGCTCAGATGCATTCTCCAGGTTAACAACCAGGACTCTTGAACATACAATATGATTCGGGATTCCCTGATGGCAAAGAATCTGCCTGCAATGCAGATTCAATCCCTGGGTCAGGAAGATCCCCTGGAGAAGGGAATGTCTGGCTACCCAGTCCAGTATTCTTGCCTAGGAAATCCCATGGACAGGCAAGGCTGGTGGGATACAGTCCACGGGGTCGCAAAGAGTTGGACACAACTGAGCAACTAACAACTTTTACTTCAACAATTTACAAAGCGTCATATTAACATTATTTACAACGGCTAATGCTTAAGGACATAATCAACTGGCTACACACATACACACACACACACACACACAAATAACCAAAACAGACCTAAAAAGAGGAAAACAAAACAGGATGAAAAATCACCTTAAGAATATCCCAGTTTAGGGCAACAGGTAATTAGTATAAATATGTGTCTTTTGATTGTACTGCTCAGTGCAAACCACTCCACTCAATCTTTTATTTGGAAGAAAGCAAGCGCTCTCTTTGGGCTTCCCAGGTGGTTCAGCGGTAAAGAATCCGCCTGCCAATGCAGTAGATACAAGTTCAATCCCTGGGCTGGGAAGATCCCCTGGATGAGAAAATGGAAACCCACTCTAGTATTCTTGCCTGGAAGACCCCAAAGACTGAGGAGTTAGTGGGCTTCAGTCCATGGGGTTGCAAAGAGTCGGACACAACTTTGTGACTGAGCACATACACACACAAGCACTCTCTTTCAGATTAATAAAATCAGGTATTTAAATAAACCCAAATTTTAGATGATGTGATGGAAAATATAATGGAAATGAATTCATGAATTTTATCATAAGGATCCATGCCAAAATGGAAAGAGATGTTAACCAATGTGAAGTATTAATTATTAAAAGTTTACAGCTCAGATATGACAGCAGTATGCGCCAAACTAAAGATACACCATTTTGTCGAGGTAAATGGAGGTAGGGATATGAAGAAACTAGAACACAAGCACCAAATTAAGAGCAAAAGATGAACATGAACAGAGAGTACTGTCCTGTGGGTGAGAACATTACAAAAGGTCTGTGAAAGGTAAGAGGGGCGGGTTTGAACTGGATCTGACATTAAACCTCAGGGAAATTACTGTTAACTCAAGAGGTAAAAAGCTTATCAGAATTGTCGTGACTTCAACACTGTTTATAACGACCAAAAGTTAGATACAACCTAAATGTCCATTCAAAGAGGACTGGTGACAGTCATCATGGTACTCCCTTACAAGGGCACTCTTGATGAACACATGCGTAATGATTTGCACACATGCAAATCTGTACCCATGCATAATAATAACATTGAAAAACACCCCAACTGGCAAGTGGAAAAAGCAACTGAACATACAGTACCATCCAACTTATTTTTCAAAAACTATGGCCACATATATGTGTTTTTGCAAAGAATAAAGTCTAGAAAACCATAAACTACAATGACCACAGCAGGTAAGTGGATTGCAATTGAATTTTATCTTCTCCCTATTTCTCTATTTTCTGAAGTTTCTTGGTTTTTAAGTGAACAAGTTACTCACATAATGTGGAAATAATAAACATGTAAATGTTTTAGAAAAAAAGGCAATAAATGATAGATTGCTTTTTTTATAGGCAGGGACCCAGGGAAGTACTGCTGGTTGGCACAATATAGAAGTACTAATGAAATTCCAGAGATTTCACAAAACCAGGATTCAGAGACAAAGATACAGATTTTAGAAGGAAAAAAGTCCTAAACTGCAGGCAATCATCAAAATGTATCAATCCCTCTTTTCAGCAAAAAAAAAAAAGAGAGAGAGAAGGGGGGATATCAAACTCACCTAAACCACTACATTCAAACAAAAATACAAATAAAAATGAAAAGGACATATGTTTATTAAGCACATATTATGCGCCAGACACATTCACATATCATCTCCTTAAGCTTCACGACAACTTGCAAGTTATCATCTCCAATTTGCAGGGAAGAGGTTCAAAGGAAACAAGCACATTTCTGATGCATAGTGCACCCCAGAGCTCATGAGATGTTTCTATTTCACCAGGCTCCAAAAGGGATCCTTAGCACACAGTTCTTAAGAGTGATGAAAGCTGAAATTGAGGGCTGTTATTGTTCAGTTGCTCCGTTGTGTCTAACTCTTTGCGACACCATGGACTGCAGCACGCCAGGCTTCCCTGTCCTTCACTATCTCCTGGAGTTTGCTCAAACTCATGTCCATTGAGTGGGTGATGTCATCCAACCATCTCATCCTCTGTTGCCTCCTTCTCCTCCTGCCTCAGTCTTTACCAGCATCAGGGTACCCACTTAAAAACTTCAGAAAGAATTCCATTATCCTTTATTAAGCACAAAATCAGTATCATAGAATAGGAGGGGGAGATGTGTGAAGAAGGCAGCAAGAGCCTAATGTGGGATAGATGGACAGCCTGTGTTAAGGATTTTGGACTCCTGAGAGAAAATGACATTTTTAGAGATAATCCTTTGTTGCCTATCTTAGGGGATGGTAATGGTTATGTGTGACCAAACAAAAGATGTTGCTTAGATAATTTACCAGACACATGAAGACAAGAGCAGATTTAAGAAGCATCCAACAGGTGGAACTGAAAGGATGTACTGATGGATGGGATATTCTTCCTTAGACCCAACCACCTTGCAAACTTAATTCTAAACTTCTCTAATATGCTTTCACCAGTAACAAACTCTGAAGGCCTCTCCAGTTTGGGATCTTGCAACTTGACTTCTTAGTTTTTACCTCTGCAATACAAACCTACACAAATGCATCTAGATATTATAAAGTATTTGCTCCATCAACAGATAAATGGATAAACAAAAATGTGATACATACTACATACAATGAAGTATTGTTTGGCAAAATAGGGACAAGTTCTTAAATTATATGCATGAAAGACATAAGATACCACATACAGTATGATTCCATTTGTATGAAATACAAATAGGCAAATTCAAAGACAAAGTACATCAGTAGCTGTCCACAGCTACAAAGGGTTGGCAGTTTTGGGGGATGGGTAATAGTTAAAGGGTAAAAATTTCTTTTTGAGGTAATAAAAATGTTCTAACTTTGACTGTGGTGATGGTTACACAACTCCAAATATGTTAAAACTCACTCAAACAAACAAAAAATCTTATAGGTAAATTTTGGTCTTCCCTCGTAGCTCAGTTGGTATAGAAGCTGCCTGCAATGCAGGAGACCCAGGTTTGATTCCTGGGTCGGGAAGATCCCCTGGAGAAGGAAATGGCAACCCACTCCAGTTTTCTTGCCTGGAGAATCCCATTGACAGAGGAGCCTGGCGGGCTACAGTCCATGGGGTCGCAAGAGTTGGGCACAACTTAGTAACTAAGCCACCACCAAGTAGGTAACCGCATAGTATGTGAATTATATCTCAATAAACACATTATTTTTAAGTGGGTTTTTTTTTGGGGGGGGGGTGAAGTATTTACTGGGTATGATGCTGGGGCCTAAGTTACAAACAGGATGAGCAGGTGAAGATAACAGGACTTCAGCATAAACATCTATGAAAAATAAAACCTCCAGTGGATCTAAGGATCTCCTCCTTGGTTCTATGCAAAATTTTCCTCTAGACCTCTTTAAGAAAAAATGCTGACTTAATTCCAGTTTTTCTTTCAATTGTTAACTCTGGAGGTATTCATCTAATAAGGTATATTCTGGAGACTTCTCTGGTTGCTCAGTGGTTGGGACTCCATGCTGCCAACACAGGAGGTGTGGATTTAAGCCATGGTCAGGGAGCTAAGATCCCACATGCTGTGCAGCATGACCAAAAGATTAAAAAAAAAAACTGAACTGCAAAAAACATATATCTGAATCACAGACCAAAAGTTTATTTAAACCTGCAGCTAAAGAACATTCCCTAAAAACAGATTGAATTCTTCTGTTAAAAAAAAAAAAATTCCCTGGATAAGACATTTCTAGACATGTGGATACTCAAAAAAAAAAAAAAAACTGGATACAATTGTTTCACATGTATATCAACACATAACACTAGCCTTACATTTCATGTCCAGCCACAAATCATCTATTGTAACTTATGCTTATACTTATACGGATGTAATGAGAATCGCTGCCAAACCCAGCTCTTCAAGCAGGTGTCTTGGAGCGCAGTGGTCTAAATGCCAAAGATCTAAAGTTTTAGATTTAAGACATCATGTCATCAGCGCTGGAATGATTTTCAGGCATGGTAGTGATAAACAAGCAGCTCATATCTACAAAAAAAGCACTAGCATAGAAGAACGGAAATACTTTTTATTACCATAGGGAAATAATCATAGATTTAATCAAAGGTTTAAATAAAATACATTCTATTGCAGCAACATTTAAGGTTGCAAAAATTAGAAACCTACATTGCCAATAATAGGGATTCTATAAATAAATAATGGTTCATGTCAGAATACTATATGATGATTAAAATGCATATTATATAAGAAACCCAAAGATATGAGGGACAATTAATGTAATTTTCATATTAAGTGCAAAGTATCCATTGCAAAGCAGCATATTCAGTATCATTTCAACTTTAAAAAATTAAAGATGCATAGGAAAAAAATCTAAAATTATAGTTACAAAATGAAAAATAAGTAACCTTACGAATGATTTTTCATTTTTAGTTGTTACATATAATTCAAACTTTCTAAAATAAATTATTTCTGTTCTAAGAGATGGGGACTCAGACAATAAGTCTGCCATCATTTCTCATCTCCTCACTGAAATGGCAGAAGAAAAATGTTCTGATCCAAAATGAGAGTTTTTGTGATCTGGGTTTTGCTTGCCATTAAGTTTTAACATACTAGTCTTTCTAACGTCCTGAGTGCTCTCTTTACTCTGAGCTTTTGTCAGAGTTGTTCCTAGTACCAAGAACATTTTTAGTCACTGTTCCTAGGCCATTCTACGGGCTTTCCAGGTGGCTCAGAGGTAAAGAACCTGCCTGCCAATGCAGCGGACCCAGGTTCGATCCCGGGGTTGGGAAGATACCCTAGAGAAGGAAACGGCAACCCACTGAAATATGCATGCCTGGAAAATTACACGGACAGAGGAGCCTGGAGGGATACAGTCCATGGTGTCACAAGAGTTGGACACAACTTAGCGTCTAAACAACAGACCACTTCATCTGGCTAAGTCGGCAAAATAAAGGGGTAGGGAAGACTCCAGAATCATGCATCTTGTACATGGGCTGGGCTTAGGGCTCCACAGTGTGTATCACCTGGTACTCCAGTCTCCTAATTTCATAGTTTTCTCCCCTACTAGATTCTAAGCTACTTTGAGTGCAAGGGAAAGAAATGTTTCTGTTTTGTTCAGCATTACCTGCTATACTTCATAGCACATCACATACATTTGATTAATATTTTTGAAAAAAAAAACTGAATTTATGTATTAATTGCTGAATGAAGAAGTAAACAGCCTGCCACAGAAGTGAAGCATGCTTAATTCTTAGAGGCATTTCCTCTCAAGTAAACCAGAGATGTGTGTTTCATGTCATGGAAACCTAAGAGTATAGTCAGTTAGTACTTTGAACAAAACACAGGTCGTATGTGGCTCCTGCTTTCAGAGTCCAAAAATCTGAAAGCATCAGTCTAATAGAAAGTTAAATATGTCCAATCACAGGGTATCATATATGCTACAGTCTTAAATATACAATTTGCAAATAAACAGAAATAAGGCACAATTAAGAGAAATAATCGAAATAGAATACCATATTTTCTGAACTTGGTTCCTAAAGATCAGATTCAGATGTTGTTTTTATTCATAAGCTGGGAAAAAGTAAATAAAACATTCTGTACAATGCTCACCATAAATCTTAACTTACCACTGAAATTAAATCTAAACACAAACATAACCCTAAACCTCCTCTAGCCCCACAAATACTCAGACAATCAAAATCTGATTTCCAGGACAGCAGTTTTACTATGTGAGTACAATATTTATGCAGAGGAAATAAATTATGCAAATCACAATGATTTATGCCTGTTATAGCTAAGCTTACTCTTTGCAGATTACAAGGTTCAAGAGTCTACAAATTTACTCAAAATTCAGGTGGCCTAATGAAACAATTATATGATACAGGACACTTTAAGACCTATTTAGGAAGACCTTATCAAAGCTTCAAACAATATACACTGCTTTATATTATCTACTTGGCACATGATTGTAACAGCTAAAGAACAAACTCAAATTTTAAAATTAATTCACGAATTAAACCCCTACTTTATATAAACCACTACTATATTCACCTTCCTTCCGTGCTATCTAGAAATGTCTTTAAAAAGTAATTCAAGGGTCTCAGGTCAACATCGGAGAAGGCAATGGCACCCCACTCCAGTACTCTTGCCTGGAAAATCCCATGGACGGAGGAGCCTGGTAGGCTGCAGTCCATGGGGTCGCTAAAAGTCGGACACGACTGAGCGACTTCACTTTCATTTTTCACTTTCATGCATTGGAGAAGGAAATGGCAACCCACTCCAGTGTTCTTGCCTGGAGAATCCCAGGGACGGGGGAGCCTGGTGGGCTGCCGTCTATGGGGTCGCACAGAGTCGGACACGACTGAAGTGACTTAGCAGCAGGTCAACATGGCGAGCAGTTCCTGCCATTTCAGCATCAAGCAGGCCGCCAGAGGGTATTTTTAAAGGGTATTACAATGCTGCCGGGTTCAATAAACTGGGCTTAATGCAATATGATACAATATATGAGAATGACGATGTGAAAGAAGCCTAAGAAGGCTTCCTGAGAACCTTTATGACGACAGAGAGTTTCGCATTGAGAGCACTGGCCATGCACATGAGGCAGCAGATCCTGCCTAAACTGCAGGGGACAGAATATGAGGAGGATAAATTCTACCTTGAACCATCTCTCAAAGAGGTGACTGGGGAAAGAAAAAGGAGAGAAGAATGAGCCAAGAAATAATTTAGTAGTCTAAATCTGTGTATACAGCTGTTATTAAATATTTTTATGAAGTTAGTTTAAACCTGAAATGTACAATGTAGAACTATTTAGGCTGTAAATGTATTACTTTAAATACAGATCTATTATAATAAAAATAAAAGCTATTCAAAGGATTTCCCTGGTGGTCCAGTGGCTAAGACTCTGCACTCCCAATGCAGGGGGCCAGGGTTCCATCTCTGTTCAGGGAACTAGATCCCACACAGATACTAAGAGTTTGCATGCCACAACTAAGACCCGGTGCAGGAAAATAAAAACTTGAAATAAATTTTTTTTTTAAGCTGTATGGCAGAAACCAACACAACATTAATTTTCGTCCAATGAAAAAAATTAAACCAAACAGAGTAATTCAAATGAAATATCAACACTTTTAAAATTTTTTCTTTCATTTTTAATTGAAGGATAATTGCTTTACGGTACTGCATTGGATTCTACCAAACATCAAAATGAATCAGCCATAGGTTTTTAAAATTAGAACTATCATTACAAATCTTAGTTATGTAACCACCTGATTGCTGCTGCTGCTAAGTCACTTCAGTCGTGTCCAACTCTGTGTGACCCCATAGATGGCAGCCCACCAGGCTCCTCTGTCCCTGGGATGCTCCAGGCAAGAATACTGGAGTGGGTTGCCATTTCCTTCTCCAATGCATGCATGCATGCTAAGTCACTTCTGCCGTGTCTGACTCTGGGCAACCCTGTGGATAGCAGCCCACCAGGCTCCTCTGTCCAAAGGATTCTCTAGGCAAGAATACTGGAGTAGGTTGCCATTTCCTTCTCCAACCACCTGATTAGCCGTGAGTAAATTTTCAGATCTTTAAAATATAAATTTTAAAATTCACTTAAATTTTTAAAGGTTTCGTCTTGACATATACATTAAAACTTTGGAAGATTTTTTTAAATGATG
Source organism: Dama dama (assembly GCF_033118175.1). NCBI lineage: Eukaryota > Metazoa > Chordata > Mammalia > Artiodactyla > Cervidae > Dama > Dama dama. The sequence continues at coordinate 36,381,094 of NC_083709.1, read as the reverse complement.
AAAACTGTCAAACACAAAGGGATTAATACATCTCCACTAGTAGTGGAAGAGCATCTGATTTTCTTTTTCTAGTGAGTGTGGCAAAAAGCTCAAAATTTTTGGTTAAAACAAGAAGAAAAAATCCTATGCAAAGAATAGAGGAGTGAGAAACAAATGTGCTTATCTTTTCAATCCAAGAGACTCTGCCCAGTCTTGGCTGTAAAGTGGCTCTGGGTGTGGTGGGGAAGGCAGATAACTAGGGCTCAGTGTGCTGACGGGTGCTCATAAAACTCTAGCAATCTAGTGCTACTTTCTTCACTGAGTACTTGAACACCTACCACTACTAAAAATATACAAGACAAAGCACTTTCAGGAATTTTTAAACCTAGTCTGGAGTATCATATAACCATTCAAATAACTTCCTACAAGGCACAAAGCCTTAAGTGCCTTGAGAATATGACTGCAAAAAAAGGAGGCATATCCAGCAACTGATGTGGCTAAAACACAGTATAAAAGGTGTCAGAGACTGAGGTGGAAAGATAGGCTAGTTTCCTCTCAAGGAGGACCCTGAAGACAGAAGTAAAGGGCTTGCTCTGACCAGAGAGCTTGCAATGAATGAAGTTTGGGGCTGAGTAGTGACAAAGTCAGAGATGTCTTTAGAAGCCTTCAATCCCAAGGAGTACAGCTTCCGGGAGGGAGCTTGAAAAGTTACTGCAGCCAGCTTGTGGGAGGGCAGCCACATTGAGGAGGAGCCAACGAGCTCAACAGTAGTCATGAGACTTTTAAGGCAGGGATAGTTCCAAGAGATAATGCACACTAAAACAGTCAACTTCCAGGATGTGGTGAATGAAGGGAACGGACAGAAAACAGGAAGAAAATGATCACTCGGGTGTTCTGGCCTCTGAGTTCAGAAGGACAGTCACTTAGAGATGGAGCGTGTGCTTGCACTACAAAGCATCCCCACGTGAGACTGCTTTCTCGTGTATTTTTTGAAAAGGTGAAGAACTAGGACCTTAAGCTCACCTCTGCCAAACCCAACTCTCCTCTAGATGCTAACCGGGGCCAGCTGCAATGAGAGACTGGACCACCCAAACCCTAAGGGATCTCTCCAGCAACGGTTCTTGTTGGGGCCTTCAGCTCCTGATGGACGTGATGGGTGAATAGATGCTCTGCATTTTCAGAGAGGAGAATTAGAAAACTTAAAAGACCTTACACTGCAACTGGAAGGTCAGATAAATTAAATGCATCAGGTGACTGACTTGGGTGATGGAAGCTCTCCCTATATATTTCTTGAAAGAAACAACTCAAGGGGATGAAAATGAGGTAAGACCTAAAGCTTACACATTTTGGGGGAACTCTTTAAGAAACAGCATGCAAAAACATATGCATCCTTTACACAAAGAAATGACCCTGAGGACACATTTGCTGCCCCTCTTCCAGGAATGTGGAGGAAAATTCTACCCCTCCTGCAAAAGCCCCCATTCAGAACAGAAACAGAACTCAAGGGTCATCTGAAAGAACTGAAAGGAAGGTGGCACTCTCAAGAATCCCAGACACTCTTGTTCTGACAGAAAGACGCAAACTTTACTGGATGGCACAAAAGGAGTTAAAATTACCCAAGAAAATGCAGGCAAAAAGAGATGAGAGGCTTAGACTGGCTGATTATTCTTATAAGGATCTCATTTGACAGGGGTAAAATACAAAGAAAAGTGTGTGCCAGTTTTTACAGAAAACATATGGGAACTTACCTGGGGAAATTTGCTTTCTTTTAACAGAACAAGGAGTCTTTTCAGGTATTCTGAGTTGAAATTGAGAAGGACATGTTTAATTATAGTAAATGTGGAGAAAGGGTAAGCCGCGGGAGAATGGTGGCCATAACGTATTAATATTCAACTTCATTCCTGGGTTGGGTGGGTGGAAGAGACTAGAACAGGAGCTACATTTTTACATACAAAGACCCACTATACAAGGAAGGAAAGAAAGGAGGGAGGGAAGAACGGAGAAAGGGAAGAAAGGAGAGAGAAAGAGATGGAAGAAAAATATCAATCTCCACTTGAATAAGCCTACAGGAGGGATTTTCTGTAAAGAAAGGTTACGAATGTCAAAGAAAATTTATCCCCCAAATTTTGGCTCCTCAACATGAAAACACAAACAAGATGACATGTAAACTGTTAGGACAAGAGCACCTTTTCTGTCTCAGACACCCTGTGTACTCAAGGCGCCTTGGGGCAAGCTGATCAGCACTGTGCCTTAGCTCTGAACCTCAAATGCAGAGAGATGCCCTGTACCCAAAGTGGAGATGGCGTGCTCTGGTGGGTACAGGTGGGGCAGAAGAATCAAAACGACAATGGTCAGCAGCCCAGTGAAAGTCTTTGATCTGAACCACAATAACCCCAATACCACAACAGTCCCAGCTCCTCCCACACCCCAACATGCAACTCTCCGATCAGGCATCTTCGGCCCCCACCCCACCAAATACTAATGTGAAGAGACTGGAAAGAGATCAAGATCGGACAAGGACCAACCAGGACAGGCTAGAGAGCAGTAACAACGATTCTGGGCTCCCTTGGGAGTAATAAAGTGACAGAGCGGACAGGAAGAGAGCCAATTAGTACATTCCCAGACAACAGAGAGCTGAGGCTAAGGAAAAGCAAGGAATTAAACACAAATTTTGCCAGCCTGCCTATGTCAGCATAGTTATCCTTCACTAATATGAAACTGACATGCAACCGAGACAAAGGTACCAAAACTGCAAAAATGGCAAGAGCCCCGGGCAGAGGGAAGCCAGGCCTGTCTCCATCACTGTAATGCTCAGGGAGTCGCCTCAGAGCAACTCTAAACTCTAAATGAAATAATGCCCAGAGCTGGCATCCTAGAACTCAAGGACCTAGTGTTCCTATGAAAGAGTACGGACTTGACCCAGACGACCTGGGTGTGAATTCCAGCTCTGCACATGTTCTGGACTTTGGGAAAGTTACTTGACCTCTCTGTACCTCAGTTTCCCCATCTGCGAGACACAAGAAAAACACTCTACCTCGTGGAACTGCCTAAGGATGAAGGGCTCTGTTAGTCGTAATTACGGCTATGGGCAAATTTTGTACCCAATACCCTTTGGGTATGAACATCTGTGTGGTGAATCACCTTTCTGAAAAGCTCTTCCTCAGAGGGGCGAACACTCTGCCTGTCACTTTTCAGGGTGGTTCCCTTCCTAGGCCAGGGACTGCTGTTGCTGTCTAGTCGCTCAGTCATGTCCGACTCTTTGTGACCCCATGGACTGCAGTGCACCAGGCTCTTCTGTCCTCCACTATCTCCGGAGTTTGCTCAAACTCATATCCATCGAGTCAGTGATGCTATCTAAAGCTGCCTCCTCTCCTCCTGCCCTCAATCTTTCCAGGCAACAGGGTCTTTTCCAATGACTTGGCTCTTCCCATTAGGTGGCCAAAGAATTGGACTTTCAGCATCAGTCCTTCCAATGTATATTCAGATTTCCTTTAGGATTGACTGGTTTAATATCCTTGCAATCTAAGGGACTCTCAAGAGTCTTCTCCAGCACACTTTGTTCTTTGGCGCTCAGTCTTCTTTACGATCCAACTCTCACATCCATGCCTGACTACTAGAAAAACCATACCTTTGATTATACGGACCTTCGTCAACAAACCGATGTCTCTGCTTCTTACTGCACCTAGGTTTGTCATAGCTTTCCTTGCAAGGAGCAAGTGTCTTCTAATTTCATGGCTGCAGTCACCATTTGCAGTGATTTGGAGCCCAAGAAAATAAAATTTGTCACTTTTTCCCCTTCTATTTACCATGAAGTAATGGGACCAAATGCCATGATCTTAGTTTTCTAAATATTGAGTTTCAAGTTTTTTCACTCTCCTCTTTTACCTGCATCAAGAGGCTTGTTAGTTCCTCTCCACTTTCTGTCACTAGAGTGGTGTCATCTGTACATCTGAGGTGATTGATATTTCTCCCGGCAATCTTGATTCCAGCTTGTGACCCATCCAACCCAGCATTTCTCATGGTATAATCTGCTTATAAATTAAATAAGCAGGATGACAATATACAGCCTTGTCACACTCCTTTTCCAATTTGCAACTAGTCAGTTGTTCCACGTCCAGTTCTAACTGTCGCTTCTTGACGTGAACACAGGTTCCTCAGGAGGCCGGTCGGGTGGTCTGGTGCTCCCACCTCCTGACTGCAGCCCCCCTCCCTCAGCGCCGTGCTAAGTCTGGCTTCCACGCGCTCAAATTCATCCTCAAATCAAACCTCGCACGTAGTTCTCCTGCTTGCAGTCCAGAGGCACTTTTTTCTCCCACATGCAACAACATGGATCAATCTCAAAGCTATTATTCTAAGCGAAAGAAGCCAGGCTTAAAAGGTTACATACTGTTGGATTATATTTATATCATGTTCTGGGAAAGGCAAATTTTTAAAGACAGAAAACAGGTCAGTGGCTGCCAGGGGCTGGGGTTGGGAGGAGGGGTTAGTCACTCAGAAGCACGGAGGAGATGCTGTAAATGTTCTTCATCTTGATTGCGATGGTGGTTACAAGACTAAGAACAAACACACTAAATGATACACTAAAATGGGTCACTTTTATTGTGTATAAATTATACCTTAATTTGAAAGAAATTACAGAGAAATCCCCAGGGTTTCCCATTGCCTACAGGTACCACAGCATCTTTTCCTCTGTTATGCTTTCATCCTCTTTGTCACAATCACTTTCCTAATTTACATAGTAACTTCCTCTTCCCTAACTCCTCTGGCTGCATACACAGAGGCTACAGAACAGTGGCAGTGTTGACACTCCTGCAGTCAGCTTGTTTTCCTAGACCTCGATTTAGGAAAGGTTCAAATTTCACTTCCAGAGTTAGCACTCCACATTTCTTTGCTGCACTTTGATCTTTGTCCGCCAATTCCCTCTCTGAATTATCCATTTTCACAAAATGTCACATGAGTTTATCTCTGAGAGACAAGGAGGCAACACAGCTATGCCCTTTACTGTCTGTTCATGAACCAAATAACAGGATGTGCTGGCTGTACTTTAATATACTGTTAATGTAACGTAATAACCAAAATGTAAGCTGTGTTGTTGGAGGATCCATGTTACTTAATTAACCATAACAACTGAAAACTGTCCATACTGGAAGCATGCAAAGTGAGAAATACCTTTGTTTAACAAGTAAACAAGTAATTTTAGGAATGAATGAACTGGCTCACCACTGGGTCAGATTTAACCAACAGGAGCTTATGCCCTTCCCATCTACATCTTCTGATTTATAAGATCACAAAAACAGAACCACTTCCTAAAGACCCAATTCACGGTCAGGTACAACATATTAGAGGAGAGCTCTAGATTACAATCCCAATTCTATTACTAGTAACAAAGTTACATTCTAACACTGTACCGTATAAAATAGGGTTAATGATACTTCCTCCTTCATCAGATGGTTCTGAGAGACAAAAGAGAAACACATTTTATTTTTTTTTTAAAAGGACTTTGAAAAATTCAACTAGATACTGTCCTATCAAACATATACTTAGCAGGCACCAGGCATTATTACACAAGATTTTCATAAATCTTCTCATAGAATACTCATGACACAAGAAAATTCTCATGACACAAGAGAATTCTCATGGTACAAGTACCAGGATAGTCTCCATTTTACAGAAGCATACTGAAGCCCAGATAAGTCATATAATGTGTCCAAGGGCATTCAGAGCGCAAGCAAAGAACCAGGCTGTTGTTCAGTCGCCCAGTCGAGTCCGGCTCTTTGCAACCCCGCACAAGACTGCAGCACGCCAGGCCTCCCTGTCCCTCACCACCTGCTGGAGTTCGCCCAAGTTCATGGGCATTGCATCGGTGATGCCGTCCAGACATCTCATTCTCTGATGCCCTCTTCTGCCCTCAATCTTTCCCAGCATCAGGGACTTTTCCAATGAGTTGTCCGTTTGCATCAGGTGACCAAAATATCGGAGCTTCAGCTTCAGCATCAGTCCTTCCAGTGAATATTCAGGGTTGATCTCCCTTAAGATTGACTGGTTTGATCTCCTTGCTGTCCCAGGGACTTTCACAAGTCTTTGAACTCAAAAGGTTTATCTCCACAGGTCAAGTTCTCTAAAACTTCTTCACTAACTTGTCTCTTGTCCACAGAAGGTAGAAGGACATGGTCACTGAAAGGGGTAAAATACTGACTCCTAGAAACTGGACAAATCTAACTCAGTAGGACTCAGAGGAATCAAGTAGTTCTACTCTAACATTTTCAGGTTTGGGGCAGACATAATACAAACCAAACTAAAAAATGTTTGTCCCATCACACCTTTCATCAAGGTACCTCATGGTAAAGACAAGTTGGTCCACAAGATGACTTCACCGGCAGCTGAACACTTGCCTTGGGAAGGGTCAGTTTTAGTTTCCCATCAAAAAGAGGGACCTGCCTCTCATGCCTTAAATAGAAACTACTTTAAATGACATATAGTGTGATTTAAATTACAGATTATAAAAACTACTTTCCAGGGAACTTCCCTGGCAGTACAGTGGTTAAGACTCTTCACTTCCAATGCAGGGGGTATGGGTTTGATCCCTGGTTGGGGAACTAACATCCCATACATGCCATGCAGTATGGACAAAAAAAAAAAAAATTTAGTTTTTAAAAATGATTTTAAAAAAGAACCACTTTCCAAATCACACAGAAAATACCAGAAGGGACATGATAAATGCATAGATACATTTTATGAGATAGAAATCAGGTTGGCCTCAGGTAATAGAGTACTGATCGTAAGAGCTTAAACAACGAGCTCTCTCACAGAACAAGTCAGGAGCAGCAGATGTGGGCTAAGTGTCAAGGACACCAGCCCTGCCTTTCCTGTTGCCATGCTCACCCCCCTGAGTCTGCTCACTGCCTCACTAAGCATCACTGACAAACTCCAAGCAGGAATTTGTTTCTCATTCCAGATGGGGAACTTTCACTACCTTTGTCTAGCATACTTCCTCTTATAAATTATTGGCCAGAACTTAGTCACATGCCTGCTATCAGACCAACAGCTCCTAAGGGGGATGAAATTATCATGACTTAGGTGTTTATATTAATCATGAACTATCTTGGACCCATCTCCCATGTCTGGATACTTGGGAAGAAAGAGGTGGAATGGGTTTCAGGGTAAGCATCAGTATTTAATACAATTATTGTAAAAGAGGCATATGATGAATGTGAAATGGTTCACATGACTCTCTAGAGCTGGGTCCCTGTGAGCTTAGAGAACAGTCCACCACTACACAGAGGCACCAGAACACAATGAACTACTTCACTAAGTTAAGTAAGTAAGAGCCAGTAAAGCAAAGTAGCTGTTCAAAAGCACAATTTCTCAGCCAACAGCACGAATCAGAAGAAACTGTTTTAGCTCTCTTCAATTCTACACTTCCAAAAATTATCTAGTTGAGCAATCATATCCAACCTCAACCTCTGTACTCAGGTTCTGCTTAGGGAACAAGGGGGTAGAAAAACACATAGGTTTAGATGTGGCGATCACTCCATTTTCATTTTTTTAAAAATTAGCTGTCCTTTTTCATTTAGGCAATTCTTCCCTTCTTAGAAAAGCAGGAAGGACAGGAGATTACCTGAATAAAAAAAAATTACCCAGGCAAAGTATCTTCCTCTAGTTAGGTTTTCAGCTATAGGCTTACGATGAAGGAAAATTCAACTGCTACCTTGAAAGACTCAGAGTGGGTCTGAGAGCATGAGCCATTCCTTCTAAGCTTTTACAGATAACATCCAGTCTAAAATTGGAATTAGGCTGATCCCTCTTCAAAGAACAAAGGCAAATTTACAAAGTTCTTATTTTGAAGCTCAACTGCATCCTATACACGGTTTCAAATCATCTCATCTTTTCTATCACTGTTCTTTCTACCTGAACATCTGCTTTGCCAATTAACGCTATGATTTCTGTCATTCAAACTCTATCAGTTGAAATTCAAAGTCTGTCTCAAACATCTTGTTTCCTCCATGCCCAAGACCTGGAACATTTCATTACAGGGATTATTCACTGTCCAACTCCTAACCTCCTGAAGCCTTGCACCCAGGAAAGATGCAATGCTGTATAACTGTCCCCAGAAATAAAGAGACCAAAAGAATAACAGACTAGAGTTGAAAACCGGACCCCTTCCTTCATCGTTTATCAATTTTGTTTTCCTTTCGAGCGGCGCAGGAGGAAAAGCAATAGCAAAAGAAGCAGGAAGGCATGAGAGAAGAAGGTAAGGACTGTACATCTGACCAATTTCTCTATACTCCAGAGATGCCTGACCTGCACACGTCTACATACAACAGAACAGACACAAACAAATGATGACTGCTAATTCTGGCCGCTTTCTTCCCCCTTAAACACACTCCAGAAGTCACTGCAATAACGGAAACATTTGGGAGACTGAGCCATCTGATGACAATTACAGGAATCCTGGAAGGGAAGGGAACGCTCAGGGCAGGCCAGACGGCCATGCAATTACAAACCCTCTCTCAGCCCGAGAGTCCTCTCCACACCCTCCATAAGTCTGCCAGGGGGCGGTGGATGGGGAGGCTGTGACTCGGCGTTCCCAGGCTGACACACACTCACACCGCTCCACCGAGCGCGCCGTGATTTAGGCTTGCTCAGTTTTCTCACCCTCTGCAGAAAGACACTTCCTGATTGTCATGAGTTTGGTTCCCAAGGATGTAAGACTCCCAGAAACCAAGACTTCTACAGGAAAAAAAGATGATTAAAATGGTAAACCACTGAATATGCTTGCTGCTCTTGCTGTTTAGTCGGTAAGTTGTGTCTGACTTTTTGTGATCCCATGGACTATAGTCCGTCAGGCTCCTCAGTCCATGGGATTTCCCAGGCAAGAATACTGGAGTGCGTTGCCATTCCCTTCTCCAGTGGATCTTCCCAACCCAGGGATTTAACTCACGTATCCTGCCTTAGCAGGCGGATTCTAACACTGAGCCACCAGGGAAGCCTTCTGAAAATGTTAATATGAAACTAAAACCTTTTTCCAAGTCCTGTTACTCCCTGAACTGATCCTTGTGGCATTGGGAAGTGAGGGTAATGGATGGGAGGAGAAAAGGGCTAATATTTACTGAGTACCTCCAAGAGAAAGCCACTTTTAGAAATAAGAAACCTTAAAAAGGACAGAGCATTGCTGATTTAACGAAAGCTAACGTTCAGAGAAGCAACTTCCCCAATCCCAAAGCTCTTAAATGAAGGCAACAGGGCAAAAACCAAGGCCACCTGGCTCAAACATCCACACTCTTTCTACTAAGCTACACTACCCGAAAAATAGCAAGCACATCAAACACACTCAAACTAGCATGACGCAAGCTGGCATTAATCACGACCTGGCATGCATGCTAAGTCGCTTCGGTAAAGTCCAACTCTTCTGCAGCCCACCAGGCTCCTCTGTCCATGAGATCCTGGAGGCAAGAATATTGGAGTGGGTGGCCATGTTCTCCTCTACAACTGACAATTTCTTTCCTCTTAAAATAATTTATACAAAGTTTAAGAAGTGAGCTTCAAAGACTTCCCTGGTGGTCCAGTGGCTAAGACTGCATGATCTCAATGCAGACGGCCTAAAGTTCCATCCCTGCTCAGGGAACTAGATTCCGCATGCCACAACTAAGACTCAGGGAAGCCAAATAAATAATTTTTTTTTTTAAAAGAAGTGAACTTCAGGTTAATTCAAAGAAAGTTTACAATTTTATTTGTAAAGGTTTTAAAAGCATATTTGCTATTAATCTACCCAGAGAACAAATAACACTATTATTTGCTCATTTATATATCACCTTCCAGTATTTGTTGTTAATATATCTACCTTTATATATGCCAGTTGGGGTCATAATATTTATAGTTTTATATCTATTTCTTTTCAACTAACATATTGTAAGTATACTTCTGTGTCATAAAATGAATTCCTCAAAAGTCGGATCTTTTAAATAATTACATCAGAATAGACTTCATAACTAAAGTCTTCCAACTTAAAGCCCTGTGCTGACAGGATTAGGAAATTTAAATACTTGAAATATTACATATTCTATGTAGATGGCTAAGGAAACAAGGAGACTGCTGAAAAATGAATCATGATTCCAGGGAATCCCTGTTGGTTCAAGAGCATGTACTTTCACAGAATCACATTTGCCAAATCTTTGTATGTTGGAAATATAATCAACCCATGCTGTTGCTGTTTAGTCACTAAGTTGTGTGCAAGTCTTTGCAACCCCATGGACTGTGGCCCACCAGGCTCTTCAGTCCATGGGATTTCCCAGGCAAGAATACTGGATTGGGTTGCCATTTTCTTCGCTGACCAATCCACGTTGCTGCTGCTAAGTTGCTTCAGTGGTGTCTGACTCTGTGAGACCCCACAGACAGCAGCCCACCAGGCTCCTCTGTCCACAGGATTCTCTAGGCAAGAATCCTGGAGTGGGTTGCCATTTCCTTCTCCGAATAAATCCATAAATAGACACAAATGTACAAAATTCAAAATTAGGATTCCAAATTACCATTCGGCTACATTCTACCAATGCTTTCCATGAGTTGTTTTTTTTTTTCCATTTGTTTTGGCAGTGCACCAACCCTTGTGCAGAGAAGGCAATGGCACCCCACTCCAATACACTTGCCTGGAGAATCCCATGGACGGAAGAGCCTGGTAGGATGCAGTCCATGGAGTCGCTAGGAGTCAGACACGACTGAGCGACTTCACTTTCACTGTTCACTCTCATGCACTGGAGAAGGAAATGGCAACCCACTCCAGTGTTCTTGCCTGGAGAATCCCAGGGACAGGGGGAGCCTGGTGGGCTGCCGTCTGTGGGGTCGCACAGAGTCGGACACGACTGAGGGGACTTAGCAGCAGCAGCAGCACACCTTGTGGGATCTTAGTTCCCTGACCAAGGATTTGAATCCAGACCCTCAACCGTCAAAGCACAGAGTCCTAATCACTGTACTGCCAGGGAATTTTCTCGTTAAGTCTTTATGGAAATCAAAAGTGTAAAAGCTTGGTGGAATTTTCTTTAAATAGAGCCCTAAGTTGAGCACTTGCTTCTATGTATTAGCAAAAGATGAACTTCTCCAGCATGGCACATACCACAACTGCCTGACACTCTTGCACACTGTAATGGTGGTAATGACAGCAATAATGAAAAGTAAAAATGACAGAGCAATGATGGTGGCTTTCACTTCTTAAGTCTTTCCCTTTGTAAGTTACTGTTCTTAACACTCCAAACAGACATGTTTAATTTCATTCTCTCTAAATCCCATAAGGTAGCTACTCTTTTATCCACTAAACTTGAAGTCAGAAAACTTGAGTTTAAGTCCACTCATAGTCCTATTGTGTTAGGAAGTTTCATGTCTCTAGTTATACAATTTCTTCACTACATAATAGACGGTTTGGGCCTGAGAGTATTGTAGAATGAATAAATTCTCAAGTATTACAGATTTGACAATCACCTGAAAATATAAATATACACATGCCCCTCCCAATCCATAGCAAACTCATGTCACTAAATGGCATATAGCTTTACAATGATTTATAGCACCATACGCTAGAAAATTATTAACAATCAACATGTTAGCCGTGACGTACTCCTTTTCCTATTTGGAACCAGTCTGTTGATCCATGTCCAGTTCTAACTGTTGCTTCCTGGCCTGCATACAGGTTTCTCAAGAGGTAGGTCAGGTGGTCTGGTATTCTCATCTCCTTCAGAATTTTCCACAGTTTATTGTGATCCACACAGTCAAAGGCTTTGGCACAAGTCAATAAAGCAGAAATAGATGTTTTTCTGAAACTCTCTTGCTTTTTCGAGGATCCAGCGCATGTTGGCAATCTGATCTCTGGTTCCTCTGCCTTTTCTAAAACCAGCTTGAATATCTGGAAGTTCACGGTTCACATATTGCTGAAGCCTGGCTTGGAGAATTTTGAGCATTACTTTACTAGCGTGTGAGATGAGTGCAATTGTGCGGTAGTTAGAGCATTCTTTGGCATTGCCTATCTTTGGGACTGGAATAAAAATTGACCTTTTCCAGTCCTGTGGCCACTGCTGAGTTTTCCAGATTTGCTGGTGTATTGAGTGCAGCACTTTCACAGCATCATCTTTTAGGATTTGAAATAGCTCAACTGGAATTCCATCACCTCCACTAGCTTTGTTCATTGTGATGCTTCATAAGGCCCACCTGACTTCACATTCCAGGATGTCTGGCTCTAGCTGAGTGATCACACCATTGTGACTATCTGGGTCATGAAGATCTTTTTTGTACAGTTCTTCTGTGTATTCTTGCCACCTATTCTTAATGTCTTCTGCTTCTGTTAGGTCCCTACCATTTCTGTCCTTTATTGAGCCCATCTTTGCATGAAATGTTCCCTTGGTATCTCGAATTTTCTTGAAGAGATCTCTAGTCTTTCCCATTCTATTGTTTTCCTCTATTTCTTTGCATTGACCACTAAGGAAGGTTTCCTTATCTCTCCTTGCTATTTTTTGGAACTTTGCATTCAAATGGGTATATCTTTCCTTTTCTCCTTTGCTTTTCACTTCTCTTCTTTTCACAGCTATTTGTAAGGCCTCCTCAGACAGCCATTTTCCTTTTTTGCATTTCTTTTTCTTGGGGATGGTCTTGATTCCTGTCTCCTGTACAATGTCACGAAACTCCGTCCATAGTTCATCAGATACTCCGTCTATCAGATCTAGTCCAAATAGGAAAAGGAGTACGTCAAGGCTGTATATTGTTACCCTGCTTATTTAACTTATATGCAGAGTACATCATGGGAAATGCTGGGCTGGAGGGAGAACAAGCGGGAATCAAGATTGCTGGGAGATATATCAATAACCTCAGATATGCAGATGACACCACCCTTATGACAGAAAGAGCCTCTTGATGAAAGTGAAAGAGGACAGTGAAAAAGTTGGTTTAAAGCTCAACATTCAGAAAACTAAGAGCATGGCAACCAGTCCCATCACTTCATGGCAAACAGATGGGGAGACAGTGGAAACAGTCGCTGACTTTATTTTTCTGGGCTCTAAAATCACTGCAGATGGTCACTGCAGCCATGAAATTAAAAGACACTTACTCCTTAGAAGGAAAGTTATGACCAACCAAGACAGCATATTAAAAAAAAGAGACATTACTTTGTCCACAAAAGTCCGTCTAGTCAAGGCTATGGTTTTTTCAGTAGTCACGTATGGATGTGAGAGTTGGACTATAAACAAAGCTAAGCGCCGAAGAATTGATGCTTTTGAACTGTGGTGTTGGAGAAGACTCTTGAGAGCCCCTTGGACTGTGAGGAGATCCAACCAGTCCATCCTAAAGCAGATCAGTCCTGGGTGTTCATTGGAAGGGCTGATGTTGAAGCTGAAACTCCAATATTTCAGTCACCTAATGCGAAGAGCTGACTCATTTGAAGAGACCCTGATGCTGGGGAAGATTGAGGGAGGGAGGAGAAGGGGATGATAGAGGATGTGATGGTTGGATGTCATCACCAACTCAATGGACATGGGTTTGAGTAGACTCCGGGAGTTGGTGATGGACAGGGAGACCTGGCGTGCTGTGGTTCATGGGGTTGCAAAGAGTTGGATACGACTGAGCAACTGAACTGAACATGTTAGCTTTAAAATAAAACCTCCTTGGCCCCCCAACGCACATATTTGATAAGTGTCACAAAAATCCAAGAGCTAAAGCTTGCCAATTGGAGAAATGTGAACCCCCAAATAAACTGAATCTATCAACATCTGGCATCTAATTGAAAACTCTTGAAGAACCAGGGCTTCTTGCTACCAGAAAGCTGGCTGATCGAAACAGTCATATGTCCCTACCAAGAGCTGTCCAAGACAACCAAAGCAAAAGGGTCTGAGTTACAACCTGAGTCTGCCAGGGTGGGGCATGTAAATCCATGTGAATTCCCAGGAAGGGAAGAAGGTCTATCTCACAAAAGAGAAGACTGCCTCCAGAAGGAAAGTGGGGGATAACCATGCAGAGGAAGAGAGGAGGTCCAAATCTGGATTTTCATCTGGCTGTGCTTCTGTGCAACAGTTAGAACTGGACATGGAACAAGACTGGTTCCAAATAGGAAAAGGAGTACGTCAAGGCTGTATATTGTCATCCTGCTTATTTAACTTATATGCAGAGTACATCATGAGAACCGCTGGGCTGTGGGAAGCACAAGCTGGAATCAAGATTGCCAGGAGAAATATCAATAACCTCAGATATGTAGATGAGCCCACACTTATGGCAGAAAGCAACGAAGAACTAAAGAGCCTCTTAATGAAAATAAAAGAGTAGAGTGAAAAAGTTGGCTTAAGCTCAACATTCAGAAAACTAAGATCATGGCATCCAGTCCCATCACTTCATGGCAAATAGATGGAGAAACACTGGAAACAGTGGCAGACTTTATATTTTAGGGCTCCAAAATCACTGCAGATGGTGACTGCAGCCATGAAATTAAAAGACGCTTGCTCTTTGGAAGAAAAGCTATGACCTACCTAGAGAGCATATTAAAAAGCAAAGGACTTTTGCCAACAAAGGTCCATCTAGTCAAAGCTATGGTTTTTCCAGTAGTCATGTATGGATGTGAGAGTTGGACTATAAAGAAAGCTGAACGCCGAAGAATTGATGCTTTTTAACTGTGGTGTTGGAGAAGACTCTTGAGAGTCCCTTGGACAGCAAGGAGATCCAACCAGTCCATCCTAAAGGAAATCAGTCCTGAATATTCATTGGAAGGACTGATGTTGAAGCTTAAACTCTAATCCTTTGGCCACGTGATGCAAAGAACTGACTCATTTGAAAAGATCCTGATGCTGGGAAAGATCAAAGGCAGGACAAGGGGACGACAGAGGATGAGATGACTGGATGGCATCACTGACTCAATGGACACGAGTCTGAGTAAACTCCAGGTGTTGGTGATGGACAGGGAGGCCTGGAGTGCTGCAGTCCATGGGGTCGCAAATAGTCGGACACGATTGAGCGACTGAACTGAACTGAACTGCACTTCTTCTGTGTATTAAGTTAATGTTTTAGCTCAGTGAAAGTAATTACCACCCAGGTTCTGCAATCCATCCAAACTCACCCTGAGCATTCCTTCTCATTTCTCTGGTCTCTCTGGTCTCCAGGACCCAAGAATCCCTTTTGTTGAAGCAAAGGTTGGTTGTTACTAGTTTCTCTCTTTCAATTCTAAATTTCTGCCAAGTAATTAGAAAAAGAAAATGAATAACTATTTTTGAGGTTTTTTTTAATGGAAGTTGTGGGGGTTAGAGTCACCACAGCCTCTCACAAAAATAAAATGAAAATCATACATCTTTGACCTCTCCTTTTTCAAGGAGAATGGATAAAGGCAGTTTGGCTCTGGGCTGTGAAGTCAAGGATTTGATCCAAATCACCTCTACTGAAATTTAGGTAGTTTGCCAAAAGTAGCTTAGTCAATAAAAAAAACATACATGGATTTACAAAATATTTTCATAAATCCCCACTATTATCATAATGGAAGGTGTCATTAGCATGCCAATTTTATAGATGAGGAAAACAAAGTTCAGAGGGTGAAAGTACTAGCCCCAAGATCACACTTAAAAAGTAACACAGCATGTGGGAAGAAGGTTTAAGAGAGAGTAGACATATGTATACCTATGGTTGACTCATGTTGATGTACAGCAGAAACCATCAAAATGTTGTAAAGTAATTATCCTCCAATTAAAAACAAACCTAAATTTTAAAAAAAGTAACAAAGCAGTTTTTTGAATACAAGTCTTTTACATAATTTTTCCAAGTAACTGTAACATGTTATGGTTCAAAGAAATTCGTCCAACTCGAAGTAACATTCAAAACTACACTATGAATTACAAGCAAATCCTAAATGCATCTATCCAGCAGCAGGTACTCATTTTATGCTATTTTATATTCTCCACTAAACTATACCGACATGATAAGAGAAAATTCTGAAATTATCCCAATTCTCCCCACCATCCTGTCCCATGAACTCACTCTCATTGCACAAACAGACTGAATGGGCATTACAAAAAACTATGGCTATGCCCCCAGAACATACACACGGGAGGCAGAAACCAAAGAAGCATGTGACAGTAACAGCAACAATGGTGAGCCCTTTCTACCATTTAAGTTGTAAACACAGCTGCTTCCTTTGGTCACCAACAAACCCCTTGAGAAGGTGGTCCATGCCTGTATGTACCAATTCAAATGGCAGGTAGCTCTGAAAGCTATACCATCATCAACAGGGCCGTGTTTTTTTATCGTCTAGAACCAAGGTTCCTGTATCTGCAATTAAAAGGGCAATGTTTGACTCCTGAAATATAACAAATTCAGCTAAAATATGTATACATACCATATACATATATGCTACATACATATCATATACAAAATACATACTTTTTTTTCTCCCTTCTGATTCTATAAACAATATACCCGCAGCTACAGAAAATCTCAAAAGTGTAGAAAGCATAAAGAAGCAAACATTAGTTACAATTCCAGCAACCAGAGGCACAACTAATGACATTTCCTTCTAAGTTTTTTCTCAATTTCTGACAGTTAGACTATTTGAAATACCCTTTTCTACAGAAAAAGTAACTAATTCTTTGGGGCAGAAACAAGAAAGGAACTGGAGCCTAGAAAAGTTAATCCCACTGTATTTATAAACAAATTCAAACTTCCTGAGCAAAATCTCAATTGACAGCTATAGCAAAAATACTTAAAATCCTTTGGAAAAGCTCAGTAAAGTCACAAACTCTTCTCAACATTAGATCCAGAAGAAACAATAATCTATAATGATCACAGAGGTTCTCTTGTGAGAATCTGTTCTGTTTTGAAGAACTTTATTTCCCCAAATCCTATTTTTGCATTCAAACTATTAACCCTAGTATCCTGATGGACTTTAGAACCACAAAATAAAGCACCATGGTACACTGAATTTCTTAAGCTTAAGGAGTTTGAGAAAACAGCAGAAGGTTACTCTGACCTTGCCCTCATCCTTCTTCCCTGGGACAGGCCATAAAACCCTCATAATGCCAGGCACCCTCCCTATGCCCAGAGGAAAGGAGCATCTTATCTGGGAACACAAAGGGATGCAGGAAAGAATCCTCACAAACAAGCCTTGCTGGGTTTTTCCCCAGTTCACTACAATGACCCCCTCCTTACCCTACCATATCCCTCCACAACTGCGCGCTCTTCAAAAATCTAGCATGAAATACTCAAGTCTGTTTCTGTGGGTCTTCATTTCCTTATGAAAGTTCCCATGTCCCATTGAATTTATATTAAATGTATCTGTAGGCTTTTCTCCTGTTTAAAAATAATTTGTTAATCTCCTGTTAATCTGTCTTTGTCAGTTTAATTTCAGACCCATCCAGGGACCCTTGAAGGGTGGAGGAAAACATTCCTTCCCTACAATCACCATTACCAGTAGCAAAAAAGAGTTCAGATCACCCACAGAAGAAACCATGCAGAAGGGGACAAAAGGCTCCATTTTTCCCTAAAACTCTGCTTCTAGAGGATACTAAGAAAATATCATCTAGTACAGTGTGTATGCACACACACACGTGCGCTCACCTTTCTGGCACATGCATATGACAAGGAGCACAGCTTCTGTCCTCTAACTGGAAATGGATAGCTCACAAGTAAAGCCCATCGTGTCCTAACACAGTTGACAGCAATCTGCTTTTTACACTCTGGGAACAGACAGCTGTGTAGATCTGTCTCTCTCCTCTTGAGTCCCCCTTTTTCTCCTCCTGTTCATCTCTATCTCCCTCCTCCCTCTCCTCTTCTTCATGTGACTCTGTGAACCTCTCTGGGTGTCCCTAACGGGGGAGAATCTTTTAGCCATTAACCTAGAAGTTTTCTTATCAGGGCTGCATAGTTGGAGAAGTCCTGAGACTACAGGAAGAATAAAACTGAAATCCAGAGGCAGGAGACTTAAGCCCAAAACCTGAGAACACCAGAAAACTCCTGACTACAAGGAACTTTAAGTGATAAGTGACTGTCCAAAAGCCTCCATACCTACACTGAAACCAACCACCACATAAGTTTTAGTGCATGGGAAAATACTTAAATGGAACCTACGAAGGTTCATCTTGCTAAGAGCCTTTGGAACATAAATCTATTGTGCAGCAATTTCATTGATCATGTATTTCTAAGATACCTACTTAAGAGGGGCTCAGATAGAAAAAATACTTTTGTACCAATTACCACTAGGTAAACATGAGTTTTAAATAATCTTTGGTACAGCAGACCTGGAATTTTATTTCCCATAGCCTAGTGATTGTAAATGCCCTGTGACCCTCCTAAGCACTGCCAACATCAACATCTGGTACCTGGCACAAAGAAAATAGATTCTAAAAGGTTTTCTTTAAAAATCCTTTCATTTTCATCATGTGCTTTAAATATGTCTCTAAGATAGTTCTCTTTCTCCTCTTTCTGACACAGAAAAAAAAAAAAGATTCTTTTCTCTCAGGCAGCTGGGTTATGTTTTAGGAGCAGAAGAGGAAAATAATTGCCAAAAATCAAGTTGTGGCTAATGTCGTCTCACTCTCTCCCCAAAGAAATTACAATCAATATAATAGTCCTAAGACATGACTCAATGAAAGAAAATTTCAAAATAATTATAAG